>NC_135234.1:127968178-128658594 GCF_051348905.1 Ranitomeya variabilis | reverse complement strand
AGCACAGTGGCCTTCATAATCCTTAAATGGAAGAAGTTTGGGACCACCAGAAGTCTTCCTAGACCTGGCCATCCAGCCAACCTGAGCAAGCGTGAGAGAAGAGCCTTCATGCGAGAGGTAAAGAAGAACCCCAAGATCACTGTGGCTGAGCTCCAGAGATGCAGTAGGGAGATGGGAGAAAGTTCCACAAAATCAACTATCACTGCAGCCCTCCACCAGCTGGGTCTTTATGGCAGAGTGGCCCGACAGAAACCTTTCCTCAGTGCAAGACATATGAAAGTCCGCATAAAGTTTGCCCAAAAGCACTTGAAGGACTCCCAGACTATGATAAATAAGATTCTCTGGTCTGATGAGATGAAGATAGACCTTTTTGGTGATAATTCTAAGCGGTAAGTGGGGAGAAAACGATGCACTGCTCATCACCTGCCCAATACAATTCCAACAGTGAAACATGGTAGTAGCAGCATCATGCTATGGGGGTGTTTTCCGCCTGCAGAGAAAGCATGACTGGTTGTCATTGAAGGAAACATGAATGCGGCCAAGTACAAAGATATCCTGGATGAAAATCTCTTCTAGAGTGCTCTGGACCTCAGACTTGGCCAAAGGTTCACCTTCCAAAAAGACAATGACCCTAAGAACACAGCTAAAATGACAAAGGAGTGGCTTCAGAATAACTCTGTGACCATTCTTGACTGGCCCAGCCAGAGCCCTGACCTAAACCCAATTGAGCATCTCTGGAGAGACCTGAAAATGTCTGTCCACCAACGTTCACCATCCAACCTGATAGAACTGGAGAGGATCTGCAAAGAAGAATGGCAAAGAATCCCCAAGTCTAGGTGTGGAATACTTGCTGCATCATTCCCAAGAAGACTCATGGCTGTACTAGCTCAAAGAGGTGCTTCTACTCAACACTGAGCAAAGGGTCAGAATACATATGATCTTGTGATATTTGGGTTTTTCTTTTTTAATAAATTTGCAATTTTTGAATTTACCAAATGGCTGCAATGAAACAAAGAGTGAAAAATTTAAAGGGGTACGAATAATTTCCATACACAATGTATACTTTTTGGATTCCATGTTTCAAATGAACGTTTAATAAAGCATGAACTAATTTTTACATATTGTGCTGCTCATTTCCCTATCCTTGAATCTTCAGATGAACTTCAGCAGGACCGGTACCCAGCACACAGATCCCTACGTCCTATATTGGACGACATGGCATGGTGAACTCAAAAAATCCCCCCGTCCCTCCAAACTGCTCCCAGTGTGTTAGAATTCATTCAGACATTAATATTTTCCACGTACAAGAATAACAGACTAATTATTCTGATCAGAATTAGATGAATGTTTGAGTGTGGTCCGAGTGTCGTCAGTTTTTGTCGAACATGAGGGAAAAAAAATCTCCATTCTCCTTTCTCTCAGTGCGTGACCACATTCAGAAGACATCTAAGTGTGGTTTGATTTTTTCACAGGCCCATAGACTTGCATTGCTGATTTTGATCTGACTCTTTGAAAAAAAATTGACATACAGTACAGACCAAAAGTTTGGACACACCTTCTCATTTAAAGATTTTTCTGTATTTTTATGACTATGACTACGACTATCAGCTGTGTATCCACCAGACTTCTGCACAACACAACTGATGGTCCTAAGCCCATTTATAAGGCAACAAATCCCACTTATTAAACCTGACAGGGCACACCTGTGAAGTGAAAACCATTCCCGGTGACTACCTCTTGAAGCTCATCAAAAGAATGCCAAGAGTATGCAAAGCAGTCATCAAAGCAAATGGTGGCTACTTTGAAGAACCTAGAATATAAGACATAATTTCAGTTGTTTCACACTTTTTTGTTAAGTATATAATTCCACATGTGTTATTTCATAGTTTTGATGCCTTCAGTGTGAATTTACAATTTTCATAGTCATGAAAATACAAAAAAATCTTTAAATGAGAAGGTGTGCCCAAACTTTTGGTCTGTACTGTATCTCTGCAATTTTCCTTGACCCATAGACTTTCAAAGGTATGAGTTCTATCCATGAAAAACACAGATAGCACTCATACATGGAAATCGAACCTCTGAATGAGCCCGTATTGTCTGCAGTACTGACTTTATGTCAATAAAACAGCTAATAACGAAGCTCAGAAACTTTGCAGGAGTTGTTTAGGGCTACTGAGCTCAACTATTGGCTGTAATATTGGAATAAGTGAGAACACTGAGTCAATGCTATTAGATAAAAAACAGAAATTTTATTAGAAAAAGGTAATATACACTCATTAAATACATAGAAAATGGGCACGAAAATATATGTAGATAAGAGCAGAACAGTGACAGTAAACCCAGAGATAATGCAGTCAACAAGACTGCGTGAGGAATACAAAGAGATGGATGTACACAAAGTGTGTATCGGCTAACCGATTTGGGTTATATATACAATATAAAATATGCCCATCTTTGGGTAAGAATTACATCATATGCCCTGTTAAACTTTATGCAGAGAAAATAATGTGCATATGGGATGTGGTGTTGGTCTGTAGGGTTGGATCACCAAGTATCCCACTCATAGGGGATGGATCTCCACACAATTCCTGCACTGTGGCCACAGTATGGCAGGGATCCACATTCATAAAACCCCCAATACACTCAGTGAATGGTATTTTACGAGTAAGTACTCACCTGAGTATGTATGCATATAGCAAGGCAACAGGTAAAGTAAGGAGTAACAAGATGGGCATAGGAAATTGCACTAATAATTACCCATGGCTTTTTCATCATATGTAGATGTAGAATATCTTTTGTTTTTTTTCCCCTGGGGAATGTACCAGTGGGAGTGATGTGTTCTGGAGCAATATCATTTTGAAATACTGATAAATGTTGGTAAATTGTCAGTTGGACATTGTTCTAATTAACTGCCCCAGGAAAGGTGTATTTTTCTGTCCCTTGGAGATTGTACCAAGGTGAGAGCACCTGTTTGCAGTCACATTCTATTGGTGTGTGCTCTGGATTTGAAAATACTGACATAGCTGTACAAAATCTGTCTTAAACTATGTATATTTCAATTCTGATATACATATGTGTACTTTTTTCAATTCTTTTACTATCTGTACTGTGTGTTTTTGAATTTGGATAGGGTATAATTAGGGTTACCAGGGAAACCAACATTGAGCTGGAGTGCCACTTCGCAAAAATTAGGGTGCCAATAATAAGCTTTATTTATATAGCGCTAAAATATTCCGTAGTGGTTTACAGTTTAACAATTTCAAACGCAAGTCATAAGTAACAACCTTAACAGTACAATAATTAAAGCAAAATATGACAACACTGCTCGTGAGAGCTTACAATCTACAATGGGGTGGGGGAGATACAAAGTACAGGAGCTTATTTACAATGATGTATTTACAATGATGGTCCAGCCATCTTGAGGGAGTGGGGGATAGATGGAGATAGTGAATGGGCTACACACGCGCCCTTACACATAAAATTACTTTGATTAGGGAACGTGAACAAATTTGTTTTGAGGGCACACCTAAAACTATGCAAATTGTGGTTGGTCCTTATTTCTTGGGGTAGAGCATTCCAAAGGATTGGCACAGCACGGGAGAAGTCTTGGAGACGGGAGTAGAAGGTACGGATTAGTGCAGAGGTTAGTTGAAAGTCATTTGCAAAGCGCAGCTGTCGGTTAGGCAGATAGAAAGAAATAAGGGAGGAGATGTGAGGGGGTGTTGCACTGTGAAGAGCTTTGTGGGTGAGAACAAGTACTTTGAACTGGGTCCTATAATGACTGGGCAGCCAGTGTAATGACTTGCAAAGAGCAGCTGCATCTGAATACTGATTAGCCAGGTAGATGACCCTGGCTGCTGCATTAAGGATAGACTGGAGAGGGGAAAGTCGAGTAAGGGGGAGGCCAATTAATAGAGCGTTACAGTAGTCCAGGTGGGAGGGGATCAGGGCAACAGTGAGGGTTTTTGTTGTTTCCATGGTGAGAAAAGGGCGGATTCTAGAGATGTTTTTTAAGTGTAAGCAGCAGGAGCGGGCAAGAGATTGTATATGGGAAGTGAAGGAGAGATTGGTGTCAAACATAACACCCAGACAGCGTGCCTGCTGTCAGGGTGTTATTATGGTGCCACCCACGGAGAGGGAAATTTCAGAGTTAGGGAGGTTAGTAGACAGTGGGAGCAAAAGAAGTTCAGTTTTGGAGAGGTTGAGTTTCAGATAGAGGGCAGACATGATGTCGGAGACTGCAGACAGTCACTGGCGTTCTGTAGTATAGTGGGAGTAAGGTCAGGGAATGACGTATATAGTTTTGTGTCATCGGCATAAAGATGGTACTGAAAGCCAAATCTGCTGATGGTTTGTCCTATTGGGGCAGTGAGAGGAAGAGGGGATGAAGTGGAGCCAACGAACGAAACACTGAAGGAGCGGTCAGAAAGATAGGACGAGAACCACGAGAGAGCAGTATCCTTATTGCCTAGTGACTGGAGCCTAGAGAGTAGGAGATGGAGGTCAACAGTGTCAAAAGCTGCAGAGAGGTCGAGAAGAATGAGTGGAGAGTGGTCACCGTTACACTTTGCTGTCAGAAGGTCATTGGTCACTTTGATGAGTGCAGTTTCTGTCAAAAAGTAGGGGGTGAAAGCCAGACTGTGAAGGGTCTTGGAGGGAGTGAGTGGAGAGGTAACGGGTAAAGCGGGAGTAGACCAGGCACTCAAAGAGTTTAGAGATGAAGGGGAGGTTGGGGACTGGTCTGCAGTTATTTGTGCAGGATGGATCAAGAGAGGGTTTCTTTAATAATGGAGCAATGATAGAGTGTTTGAAGGAGGATTGGAAGATACCCGAGGACTGGGAGAGAATAAAGATTGTAGTTAGGTGAGTTGTGACGACTGGAGAGAGCGACTGGAGGAGATGTGAGGGAATGAAGTCGGTTGTGCATGTGGTTGGATGAGAAAAAAAGAGGAGCTTGGAGACTTCTTCTGTGATGGGATCGAATGTGGGAAGTGATCCAGGGGAAATGCAGGGAGTGATGGGAGTCACTGCACTTGGTGGCTTGGAGCGGATTTCCTGTCGGATTTTATTTATTTTCTCTATAAAGTGGGAGGCCAGGTCATCAGCACAAATGTCTGTGATAGGGGCTTGTGCTTTTGGCCTGAGGAGGGAGTGAAAGGTGTCAAAAAGTTTCTTGGGGTTGTTGGATAGTGAGGAGATCAGGATGGTGTAGTAGGTCCATTTGGCAAGGAGAAGAGCAGAGTTATAGGTTTTTAACATAAATTTGAAGTGGATGAGGTCTTCTGGTGTGCGAGTTTTCCTCCATAAGCGTTCAGCACTCCTCTAGCGTCGTTGGAGAAGCCGAGTTTGCGATGTGAGCCAGGGCTGTTTTACTCTGTGCTTGGAGGTTCTGAGGTTGAGGGGCGCTACTTGGTCCAGGGTGCTTCTGAGAGCATCATTGTAGTGGTGTAAAGCCAGATCAGGACAGGAGAAAAAGGAGATTGGGGACAGTGGTGAGTGTAGGGAGTTGGAAAGTGTATGAGGGTTAATCGCTTGTAGATTTCTGACTGAATGGTAGGTAGGAGTGTGCAGGGGTGGGTGAGGATTTGTGAGCGTGAAGGAGAGAATTTTGTGGTCGGAGAGGGGAACCGGTGAGTTATTTAGGTATGAGATTGAACAGAGCCGGACAAAGACCAGGTCAAAGGTGTTACCGTCCTTGTGTGTCTCAGAGGTTGAGAGCTGTGAGAGGCCGAGAGAAGTGATTAGTGATAGAAACTTGGATGCAGATGTGGAAGTGGGGCAGTTTATGGGGATGTTGAAGTCTCCCAGGATGAGTTGGGAGTTCTGAGAACATGAAGTGAGGCAGACAGGCTGAGAAGTGGTCAAGGAACTGGGTGGGCGAGCCTGGGGGCTGATATATGACCACTATTCTGAAGGAGAGGGGACGGAAGAGCCTGATGGTGTGGACCACAAAAGAAGGGAATAAGAGTAATGGAACTGGGGGGGATGACCTGGAAAGTGCATTGTGGGGACAGGAGTATGACGACTCCACCACCAGGTCTGTTTGTGGGTCTCGGGGAATGGGAGAATTGTAAGCCACCATGGGAAATGGCAGCAGGGGAGACAGTGTCAGAGTTCTGAATCCAGGTTTCAGTGAGGGCCAACAGATTCAGAGAGTTGTTCAGAAAGTAATTCTGCAGAAAAGGAAGTTTGTTACATACAGATCATGGATTCCAGAGGGCACAATAAAAGAAGGATATGAAGTAGGTCAAGTAATATTAATAAGATTAGTGTGGTTTTGAAACGAGGTAGGATAGGGGTTGAGGTTGGGGGATAGTGGACATGGGTTGGAGGAGATATCCCCCGAAATCAGAAAGAGTAGGAGGATAAAGAGCAAGTAAGTATTGGAATTGTAAGAAGTTTTTTTGTGCAATGTGTTTAGGCAAGATGGGCTGAGGTTTTCAGGAAGGTGAGAAGTGCATGGGAGCTGTACATGGGAGAAGGAAGTATAGAGGTGCTGATGTGTATAAGTCGTGATGGACAGGGGATGGTGTGGTGAATGTGGATGGCAAGTGAACATAAGAGGATAGAAATAAAGCACATGGATAAAAGGAAGTACAAAGTGTGGGTTACCTGACTCCTGCTCTGACTAACTGCTATGCAATAACTGCCTTTAGCTTGATGCTTATCTTTTGGGATGCTTTGCTTCGGGGATGCTTGCTTGCACCCCCACATGTGTGCACCCCTTAGGAGGTGTCTAAGTTTATAGTCCACAATACTGGGTCAGAAGAGATGGATTGTGGGAACTGATTATGGATAATTTGGCAGCTGAGTCCAGCACACCAGGGGGTGGTTAGATGATCAAAGACATTGGGGCAGGCTACATCTATATGCTATAACACCTTCCACCAGATAACAACTAGATTGACCACAGTCATGGATATACATCAAACAGTGAGAAAAACGTACAATTCAGCAAATGAATTATAACAATCATTTAGCAGGCACATTAAAATATGTTGCTAGATGGTAGCGTGGCAGATGGCAGACAACAAGCAGAGGTGGGAAGTTGTACCATCAGAATATACTGCAGCAGATGAGACAGCAAGCAGAGGTGGGAAGTTGTACCATTAGAATATATTGCAGCAGATGAGACAGCAAGCAGAGGTGGGGAGTTGTACCATTAAAATATATTGCAGCAGATGAGACAGCAAGCAGAGGTGGGGAGTTGTACCACTAGAATATATTGCAGTAGATGAGACAGCAAGCAGAGGTGGGAAGTTGTACCATTAGAATATATTGCAGCAGATGAGACAGCAAGCAGCCAATTTCTGCAGCCAGGTAGGGAGAAGAAAAAGGGACGATTAGGGACTTGACAGGTCGATCTGTATCTGTATCGCTGCCTGGTAAAACAAGACTAACCCTGACCATATTCCCTATACACCCTATAGTATCTCTGTCTGCTATGTGTTTTAGAATTATGAGTGCTATATACTTTTAAAACATTAATAAAAGATAATCTTTACAGGTCTATTTTCGCTTTGGTTTTCAAGTTTATGAGAATATTTTTCTTTATCTATGAACTGGTGTTTACTTAAAATGACAAAGATATCCCAATGAATAAAAGCATAACTTGACACCCATAGCTGTAACAATTAATGATAAAAGGTTCTACTCATGTTATGTAACTAGTATATTAAGACAGCATGAAAGCAAGCAAGTTTGTACTTGACTTAAAGGGGTTGTCCACTACTTTCAATTAACCCCCCAATGTATCCCCCCGTGGCCCCTGATGAATTGTGCAAATACCTTCCGTTGCCGTTTTTGCCTGTGAGCGGCGCTCTTCCGGCGGCTGAGTCTGGGTCACGTGACCCCCAGGCTGCAGCCACCGCTTATTTCCACCGACGTCACGTCAATTTCCAGACTCTGGAAACAGACGTGACATCAGCAGCAGGTGTGAGCCAGCCTCACAGTCAGCAGTCACTCATCAAGAGTGACTGGGCTGTGGGCCGGGCTGGTGGCTGCCTGCGGGGCTGTGCTGGGGGCAGCTGGGGCTGTGCTGGGGGTGGGCGGGGCTGTGAAGGGATGATTGTGCGGGCGCTGGGGTCTGTATGTGCGTGCCGGCGCCGGTATGTGGGGGCCGGCGCCGGTATGTGCGTGCCGGGGCTCTGCGTGCCGGCGCCGGGGCTCTGCGTGCTGGCGTCGGTATGTGGGGGCCGGCGCCGGTATGTGCGTGCCGGTGCCGGTATGTGCGCGCCGGTGCCGGGGCACTGCATGCCGGCGCTGGTATGTGCTGGGTCTGCTGTGGGGGGTGGTCTTTGGGGTGTGTGTGTCTCTCTCTGTGTGCAGGCATTGTCCGATGGGACTACAAGTCCCATCGGGCTCTGCCTGCTACAGTGACAGTGAGTGACACATTAGCCAATGATGGGACGGTAGTAGTCCCATCATCTGGCTAATGTGTTGAATGTAAAAAAAAAAAAAAAATACACATATACAGTACATACATACATACAACACACACCATGTGACATGTAACAACATGCGACATGTGACAACATGCAACATACGACATGCAATGACATGCAGCATGCGACGACATGCAATGACATGCAGCATGCGACGACATGCAACATGTGACATGCGACATGCACCATGCAACGACATGCACCATGCGACATTCAACCTGCGACATGCACCATGCGACAACATGCACCATGCACCATGCGACGACATGCACCATGCACCATGCGATGACATGCGACATGCACCATGCGACCACATGCAACATGCACCATGTGATGACATGCATCATGTGACATGCACCATGCGACATGCCCCATGCGATGACATGTGCCATGCGACACCTTGCGCCATGCGATGACATGCGACATGCACCATGTGACGACATGCACCATGCGACGACATGCGACATGCACCATGCGACGACATGCGACATGCACCATGCGACGACATACGACATGCACCATGTGACGACATGCATCATGTGACATGCACCATGCGACATGCCCCATGCGACGACATGCGCCATGCGATGACATGCGCCATGCGACGACATGCAACATGCACCATGCGACAACATGCTACATGCACCATGCGACGACATGCGACATGCACCTTGCGACAACATGCAACATGCACCATGTGACAACATACACCATGCGACAACATGCGACATGCAACATATGACATGCACAATGCGACGACATGCACCATGTGACGCATTGCGACATGCACCATGCGATGGCATGCGATGACATGTGTCATGCTGCATGCGACATGCAATGACATGCGGCATCATGCAACATGTGACATGCAACATGCCACATACAGTACGTAAATACATACAACATACAGACATACAGTACATATAACATAGAGTACATACTCACCATCACTTGTCACCTTGATCCCCGAAGCCATTGTCATCTGTAAAAAATATTAAAATAATAAACAACCAATATACTCCCTGATCCGCAGAAATCCAATTAAAAAGAGTGTCTCTCGACGATCTCCCATGGAGAGCAGGAGCATCTGGTGATGCGACTGCTCTCTAGGGGCTCCAGGAATACAATGATGGAAGGTATCCTACCACAATGTATTCCTCACAATGTATTCCTACGCCCCAGTGAGAAAATAGTCCCTAGTCTCACTTTATGCCATTGCTGTTGGGAAATTTTCCCAGGCAGCAATTGCCATAAAGTGAGACTTTGAACTCAGGTAACCTCAGTGATGCATTGTCTCCTGTCAGTGTGTCACTGAGGGTCCTATAGAGCAGTGACATCACCCGATGTCACGGTTCTATAGGGGAGATCATCGTGGGACACTCGTTATTAATTGGACTATGGTGGACAGGTAGTATACGGTATATTATTTTACATTTTTTGCAGGCGCTGAAGTATGGTAAGTATGGTGAAATGAAGAATATTAAAATACTTTTTCCTAATGTGTGTGTGTTTTATTAACCCTTTATTAGTATTGGATTACTAATGGATAGGCGTCTTATTGACGCCTCTCCGTTATTAATCAGGCTTAATGTCACCTTACAATAGCAAGGTGACATTAACCCCTTATTACCCCATATCCCACCGCTACACGGGAGTGGGAAGAGAGGGGCTAAGTGCCGGAATTGGCGCATCTTACAGATACGCCATTTCCGGGGCGGCTGCGGACTGGTATTTGTAGCCAGGGGGGGGACCAATATCCATGGCCCCTCTCTAGGCTATGAATATCAGCCCGCAGCTGTCTGCGTAGCCTTTCTGGCTATAAAATATAGGGGGACCCCACGTCATTTTTTTGGGGGGGTCCCCCTATTTTAATAGCCAGTAAAGGCTACGCAGACAGCTGTGGGCTGATATTCATAGCAGGCTACAAATATTGGCCCCTGGCCGTCGGCTTTCCCCCTCTGGTGCAGAAAATTGAGCCCACGCCATTTTTTTCCGTTTTTTTATTAAATTAAACTCTCATAAAGGCCTATTTCACCCTTGCGTCGGTACGGGTCCATCGCTATGCGTCAGGCCTACGTACTGACGCACGTTGTGAAATTTGTGCACGTCGTGGGCAGCGGATGCAGTTTTTCAATGCATCTGCTGCCCATTCTGAAGTCCAAGGAGGAGGGGGCGTAGTTTTGGCCGCGCATGCGCGGTAGAAAATGGCAGACGTGACAGACAAAAAAAACTTTCACTTGAACGTTTTTTCATCCCAACGGTCCGCCAAAACACGACACATCCGTTGCACGATGGACGCGACGTGTGGCCATCCATCGCGATCCGTCACTAATACAAGTCTATGGGTAAAAAACGCATCCTGCGAGCACATTTGCGGATCCGTTTTTTTCCCAAAAAGACGGATTGCTAAAAACGCAAGTGTGAAAGTAGCCTTAGGCTGCTTTCACACTAGCGTCGGTAAGGGGCCGTCGCGCTGCGTCGGCCCGACGTACCGACGCATACTGGTCCAGTCTTAAGACGCTTCCGCTGCCCCATTGTAAGGTCCGGGGAGGAGGGGGCTGCATTTCGCCCACGCATGCGCGGTCGAAAATGGCTGACTAGACGCACAAAAAAAGTTACATGTAACTTTTTTGTGGTGGCGGTGCGCCAAAATACGGCGCACGACAGTTGCGACGTGTGGCACTGCGTCATAATGCGTCGCTAATAAAAGTCTATGGAGAAAAAACGCATCCTGCGGGCAACTTTGCAGGATGCGTTTTTTCTCCACAATGACGCATTGCGATGTGCAGTACATGGCCCTAGAGTGAAAGTAGCCTTAGAAACATCAGCCTTTCTATTATATATCTATGGATATATCTATCCATAGATATATTTATAGATAGATATATCTATAGATACATAGATGTATCTATCCATATATTTGGCTGCTTTCACATCAGGTTTTTGCCGTGAGGCACAATCCGGCGAGTTTTGAAAAAACGGATCAATTTTTTTCCGCCGGATCCGTTTTTTTCTCTTAGAGTTGTATTAGCGCCGGATTGCGCCTGATGGCCACACGTTTCATCCGCTTTCTGCCGGATCCGTCAAAAAAGCTGCTTCCGCCGGACGGAAAACACATACAGAGGAACGTTTTTTCTGTCCGGCGAAAAAACGCAAAACGACGGATCCGGCAAAAAACGTATGAAACTGAAATGTGAAATGATGACTCCGGCCTTGGAATCCGTTTTTTCATGCATGTTTCCATTGAAATCATGCACATTTTCCATTTATTTATTTCCAAAAACGGCATTAAAACAGCGCATAAACCGCACCAAAAAAAGCATCAAAACTGCACCAAAAACTGCATCAAAACTGCGCCAAAAACTGCATCAAGACCTGGTGCAGTTTTGCCGTTTTGGTGCGGTTTTGATGCAGTTTTTGGTGCGGTTTTGGTGCAGTGTTGATGCAATTTTGGTGTGGTTTTGATGCAGTTTTTGGTGCAGTTTTGACGCGTTTTTTTGTGCTGTTTTGATGCGTTTTTTATGCAGTTTTTTGCACGGTTTTGCTGCATTGTTTAATTCGCTTTTGGTGCGGATTTTGCACTGTTTTTCTGCGTTTTGGAAAGCTAAATAAAGATGTATTACTGAACAAAAAAAAAAGATTTGTGATGTCATTATTGTCCAACCTCCTCTTTTACATTTGTCCAACCCACACTCCATTACACACATAGATAGACAGATAGATGATAGATGAAATGGATAGACAGATCTACATATAGATAGATCTCTAGATGCATACATCTATCTATTCATATATCTATCTATAGATATATCTGGATAGATATATCTATTGATAGATGTATGGATAGCGTAGGGTGTGTGTCCACTGTCCGGATTACATCAGAATGAGCTGCAGATTGGATGCTGCGTACTTGTAGTCCCATCGGATGATGCCTGCACACACATCCCAAAAGACCCCCTGCACAGCCCCGCACACACCTGAACAGTCCCGCACACACCCGCACAGCGCCGCACACACCCGAACAGTCCCGCACAGGGCCGCACACATCTGAACAGTCCCGCACACATCCGAACAGCCTGCAGACCCCGCACACATCTGAACAGCCTGCAGACCCAGCACACACATACACGTACACCATCACCGCCCACATTCCGCCCAACACACTTCCCTCCTCCCGAACTGCAGCATTTCTCGGATCCACATCCGCATCTAAACTGCAGATCTTTTTTACATCTGCGGTTTTGCCCGACTCAATGAAAGTCTAAAGGTGCAGAAACGCTGCAGTTCCGCACAAAAGAAGTGACATGCTGCGAGAAAAAAAAGCTACGTTTCGGTGCGGCTTTTTCCGCACAACAAGTCTGCGGCTCCCATAGACTTACATTGGTTGTGCGCTACACTGTGGATTTGATGCAATTCTGTGCAGCAAAAAACCCTGCGGATCTGCAATCAAATCCGCAATGTGTGCACACAGCCTTAGCATTTAATGAACCTAGCAAAAAAGCCAAGCAAAAAACAAGTGTGGGATTTGCACTTTTTTGCAATTTCATTGCACTTTGAATTTTTTTCACATTTTCTGTTACACGACATGGTAAAACCAATGGTGTCGTTCAAAAGAAGAACTTGTCCCGCAAAAGATAAGCCCTCACATGGCCATATTGACGGAAACATTATGGCTCTGGAAAGAAGGGGAGCGATAAACAAAAACAAAAAGCTCCAGGGGTGAAGGGGTTTAGAAACATCAATATGGACATATCTATGGAAATAGATATATAGATATATCTGTATGTATTCATCTATTTATCTGTTATCTATCTATCTATCTATCTATCTATTTGTTATCTATCTATCTATCTGTGTGTAATGGAGTGTGGGTTGTACAAATGTAAAAGAGGAGGTTGGACAGAAATGACATCACAAATCTATTTGAAGATAGAGGGGGAGAGGAGGGAGGGGTTGGGGTGTGTTTTGGAGTGGGTGTGCCAGGTGCAGAGTTACAGGCGAGTGCAATGCATCATGGAACTTGTAGTATTAGAGCACAGTAAGTAAGTCAGGAGAAAGGAAGTTGTCGATTAACCCCATGAGAGCTGGATCCAGCACTAAAGATGTGCTGCTACAGCATGATAAAAGGTAATATTGCTAAAATAAACACAGTAGATGTTTTCAGTGGCACATAATAGCAAGATTTATAAAAAAAAAAAAAAAAAGTTATAGTAGTGGACAACTTCTTTAATTTTTCTATCTGCTGCAGTTCTACTATGATAACCTTTGTCTTATAGTTTGTTTCCAAGGAGCCGGCAACTGAGTCTGGCCAAGTATGGCGAGTAGCAACATTCTTAACTAAGGAGTTAACTCTTTAGATCTCAGCAACCTCTCTCCAGCCAACTTAAATACAGCAGTTATGCTCTAACTTTGCCTGTCAGCCTCCGAAAATCACAAGCCCCCACCTGTTGCTGCTTTCGGAGCAGTTCTCGAAATCATTAGTCTCTCTTTCCCAAGCCATGAGCATATTTAAAGGCTGTTATCTCTAAATGAAAATATAGTGTAGACTTCAGAACAAGAACTGACTTATCAGAGTGTGTCACAATAGCAGAGGATTAAGTCACTTAAGATGTGCTCACTTCCACACCAACAAGGAAGTGTAGAGACTAGAGGGATCTGTGCTGCTGAAGACAGACAAAAACAAAGGTAAATGATGAATCTGGACCCATGTGTGTAAGGCCTCTATCACACTTCAGTTTTTTGGCGTCAGTCTAAATCCGCCATTTTCCTCAAATAACGGATCCGTTTTTATTTTCGACGGATCCGTTTTTCCCCCCATAGACTTGCATTAACGACGGATTGCGACGGATGGCCATCCGTTCTATCCGTCATGCGACGGATCCGTCGAAATTTGGCGGACGTTGTCTAGACATCGACGGACTTTGTAACGTTTTTTGTCGCCGCCTAATTAACGGTCCGCGACGGATCCGTCGCGTCCGTTATTTTATAGAATGGGCGCCTATGGACGACGGATCCGTCGCGATCCGTTTTTTGGCGGATCCGTCGCCCCAATCCTTTTTTTTCAACTGAGCATGCTCCAAAAAGTTGATACTTTTCCCAGACAACCCCAAAACTATATAAACAGGACAGGTGAGCCTCATTTTTCAATGTGCCATGAAGAGAGAACACAGATCCTGCCAGCAAGAGAGAATACAGATCCTGCCAGCAAGAGAGATCCCGCCAGCAAGAGACATCCTGCCAGCAAGAGAGATCCTGCCAGCAAGAGAGATCCTGCCAGCAAGAGACATCCTGCCAGCAAGAGAGATCCTGCCAGCAAGAGACATCCTGCCAGCAAGAGAGATCCTGCCAGCAAGAGACATCCTGCCAGCAATCCCTCCAGCAAGAGACATCCTGTCAGCGAGAGACATCCTGCCAGCAAGAGAGACCCTGCCAGAGACTGCTATGTGAGTACTGCCATCCAGCGTGTGTGTATGCCTGCCTTGCATGTTTTTTATTTTTCATACTGTGCTGGTATTTTTAATGGCTGTGCTGTGACGTGTGTGCCTTGTGATGTGTGCCAGACCGCCTGACTGCCGGACATGTGTTTTATTTTTCATACTGTGCTGGTATTTTTAATGGCTGTGCTGTGACGTGTGTGTGTGTGTGTGTGTGTGTGTGTGTGTGTGTGTGTGTGTGTGTGTGTGTGTATGTATGCCGTGTGATGTGTGCCAGACCGTGTTATGGTAATAGTAAACATTACAAAATGTTTAAAGGGTACCAGTACAAAACATACAAAATACAGCAAGGTTAACCAAACAAAAAAATGGTATTTTTACAAGTTTGAAAAAAAATTTTTTTAAACCATTTGATACTGCCAGTCAACTGATCCTGCAGGAGACATGAAATTGTCTGCAAAATTGTCCCGCATTCTGGAGACTGCTACAGGACTGCGAAAAGTTGTGTTGTGGTAGTCTGGCAAGGTGCTTTCTGACACATTATCCTCCAGGGAAACATGTTCTTTTGATAAAACAAAATTGTGAAGTACCACGCAAGCCTTCACCACATCATCGACAGTTTCAGTCTGCAGTTTAATGGCAGTTAGTAGCACTCTCCATTTGGCAGTTAGGATGCCAAAAGCACATTCCACTACTCTGCGTGCTCTGGTTAAACGGTAATTGAAAATTTTCTTCCTCTGGGTCAGTCCACTACTTCCAAAGGGTTTAAGCAAATGTGGGGAAAGCTGGAAAGCGTCATCACCAACGCAAACAAATGGTAAAGGTGGACCGGTGGTTCCAGGGAGAGGTCTAGGGGGCGGAAAATCAAATGTCTCTCCATACAACCGACGCCCCATTGGTGAACTTTTAAAAATCTGTGAGTCATTTGCGTGTCCATACGCACCGATATCCACAGCGATGAACTTACAGTGTGCGTCGGCTATGGCCATCAAAACAATTGAAAAATATTTCTTATAATTGTAGAATTCTGATCCAGAGCCAGAAAGTTTGACGATCCTTATATGTTTCCCATCAACTGCGCCGACACAATTTGGGAACTGGCATATTTGTAGAAAATTTTGGGCAATCTCCAGCCACCTCTCCTGTGATGGCTCTGGAATATATTCCACTTGTAAGCACTCCCACAGTGCCCGGCAGGTATCTCTGATGATCCCGGAAATGGTGGATATCCCAAGCCTAAATTGAAAATGTAGCGATGAGAACGACTCTCCAGTTGCAAGGAATCTGTTAACAAAACGAAAAGACAATAATTAATAACTTCAAAAAACATCATTACAGTTATAAGTCTGATGAATGAGAATAATTTAAAAAAAAAAATTTTTTTTTAAAAATAACTTACCGAATAGTCACCATGAGACGCTCCGCTGGTGATATGGAGAAGCGCATCTGGGTGTCTCGTCTCCGTATAGAGTCTTCCACATGACCCAATAAAATTTCAAAATTTTCAGCCTTCATCCTCACATAGTTGAAGAACTTCTGAGGGTTTTCCCTCAGTTCAAGGTAAAGTGTTGAATAAACACCACGGGTCATGCGTTGGGCTGTGATGGGATGGATCCACAGCCTTCTCTTCCGCCGCTGCCGCAGGATCCGCAGGCTTTCCTCCTCCTTGTCCCGAACGATGACTGCCAACTGATTTGCCTCAAAAGTAAAATCCGCACATATCTTCGCTATGTTTGCCAGTACTTGCTCCATCGCTGCCACTTTCTCTAATAAACCCTTTCAAAGATGTGATGTAAATACACAGTATATATAGTTTTCCAGTAGTTTCCAGTAGCCAATCACATTGAGATCCTCCCCTTCTAAAAAACGGATCAGTCAAAAAACGGATCCAACGGATAAAAAAACGGTCGTGACGGTTCCGACGGATCCGTTTTTTTTGACGGATCAGTATAACTGATCCGTCAAAAAAACGGATCCGTCGGAACCGTTTTCCTAACAATTTTGACGGATCCGTCGATCCGTCACGATGTCGGAGGTGACTGACGCCAAACAACTGAAGTGTGAAAGAAGCCTAAGATTGAAAAAAATAAGCAGAAGAAATTTTATGTTTGTGTTCTGGCTTAATAAATAAATTCCAACAGATACATAATTTCTTATAACCGGAACACTTTTAGCAACCATTCCCTTTTATTCATCTTCATGGCCCATTGCATGTTTTTTAATGTTTTTTTTACAGTGAGCAGCCTTGCAATGCTCCCAGTTTATCTCTAGATGGAGTGCTAATACACAAGGACATCGGAGTAGCGTGTCAGCAGGTTAATTGTGAAGGAAAGTGAGTATGTAGTCTATTTATTCAAGCAATTCTACAAGGTGATAAGATAGAAGATATGCTGCAATGATTTCCAGCTATTGCGATTTTTCTAAACAGAATTAAGTATTGTAACCTCCATCTATTTCCACGCCAGCTGAAAGCTTTGATGTATTTATGCTAACATAAATTGCTTTAAATATGGTCAGGATCTTTACTTATAACTGTCCAATTCTGGCAAAATGACATTATCCTGCATGGAGATTATCATAAAATGATGCACCATAGCAGGAAAAAAGTGAGAATTTAACATTAAGATATGTATTGTTTGCTTGATTGTCCATTGGTTGCCATTCTAGTAGAATATCATATATATTTATGTATTCTTTCATAATTCCCCCGTACAGTTAACATTTTTTAGCATATTGTTTTACTATCATTATAGCAGAGTTGTTATAACATTTTCCACATCATAATAGCTTCATTTATTACAGAATGGTTGCACAAATACAGACAGTATTTATGAATGCTATGAAACCTCCTGCCGAGTTCCAGTCTGAATTGAAGAATATGCTAATTACAGGAAATGAAAGTTCTTCCTCGAGTTTCATTTGAAAGACATTAGCACAAAATGTGGCATTGATTGAAATAGCAAGATCAGTGTTGCATTATGTGCAAGTGTCTTCTGAATGGAGAAAATGAGCACATATGATTTCCTAGATTAATCTGCATGAAGAAACATTAGGATCATTAGATGACAGGATGTAAATGCTGCAGGTGTGTAGATTATGGCCACCTGGTGGCCACTTATGGGAGTGCATGAAATTCTTTCTTGCACATGAAGCTAAATCTGGCAGTAGTTCCAGCACCAAAGGTATTTGACACAATGTGAAAAACATGATATAGATCCTCACTTTTTACAAAATAATTTGTTGTAGTAAAGGTAGCATGTATCAATATGTTTAATGTGCGAATGAGCTTATAAAAATAAAGATCACATCATACATTTTCACTAAAAAACAACTTTTCTGAAGTACACCACAAATTCATTCCCAGAGCATTGTTTTGAACTTGGATGCATGATATAAAACACCAAATACGTACATTTCATGCACTTCTGTTTCACTGCTGTACACGTACCTTGAACATTCTTTTCTGCTACCCTTTTTTTCATGTAATTTTTTAATTGTACAATTCACTGTAACACAGTGATTTTATAAGCAAAGTTTTGACATAAGTGAACACTTGCTCAACAAGGAGGCATGGTGTAATAGCAAAGGTGAATTTATTTGTTTATTGGAAAGAGACCTTACATGAGAATCACCTCTGGTGAGAGGTAAAAGACTCTTTAGAAATCTCGTCTCTTGCTATGGTCCCAGTCTAGATCAACAAATTATAAAGTAAATCATGTAATAAGACTTGGATCATGCTGCCTGTAGTTTTGACAGGTGACAAGTTTCATTTTCAGATTTCTATATTTTCTTCCCACCTTACAAGGCACAATTATAATTATTTTCAAGATTCAACAATGTCAGACATTTTTCCATGTACATTTTTAAAAATTAAGTAAAAATATAATTTCCTGGAAGACTAAAACACTTGATCCATGAGCTTGCAATGGGTTACTTTTTATCTGCTTGGTGTAATGCTCTTACAGTGATAGTGCCAGACTGATGTTCCTTGGTCCCATTAGAGAAAATGTTTAGCTAGGTGTGTGAGCTCCCCATGATACAGCAAAGCTGTGGATAAGGAAAGCAGTGAGCACTAAACTTGTTCAGCTGAGTCTGATGAGAACTGACACATTTCGTCAGGGCTGTACGAAGAAAGTCCGAGCACCTTTAAAACGCGTTGGCGATTGGCCCTTTTCAGCTCCCATTCCCCTGCTTTCAGATCCCAGCTCTCGGTGACGTCACCAAGACTATGCCCCCTCCAAACACCACTGCTGCTCGGCGTCGCCTTTCAGCCGAGGCACGCCACCTGCCAGGACTCTTGGTGAGTGTGGAAGTGTATTTCCTCTGGGGGGATGCTCCTTGGATCTCATCCTCCCTCCACTGCACTGATCCCCGCAGCAGGACCCACGGAGGAAACTTGTGGCAGCGTAGCTCATGGAGTAGTGGATCTGCGAGCATATCCGCTCTGTCTGATCACCTGCTGCCTTTTGTATCTTGGACTCAGTACCTGCATTTCACACCTGCTCTCTGCCCACTTACTGCTCCGCAGTTCAGACACTGTACCTGCACTCCAGCTTATCACAAGTAAGATCTTCTTATTCCTTCACAGTATTTGTCTATCCATATGATACTGGCGGGTCATATAAGGTTTAACCATATACTAGCAATGTGTCTACCCATGTACCTGGATGTTGATCAACAACTACGTTAATCATTTGCCATTTGCAGTATTACCTAACCATTTGGGCATTAAGAGCAATACATTAACGGCTCTTTAGGTTCAGTCTCTAAGCATCTACATTTAAACAGGTACAAATTCTTTCATTAGGACAATTTGCTTCTATTAGGCTACTTTCACACTAGCGTCGATACGGGGCCGTCGCCATGCGTCGGCCCGACGTACCGACGCATGCTGTGAAATAAAAGCACAACGGGGGCAGCTTTTCAATGCATCCGCTGCCCCATTGTAATGTCCAGGGAGGAGGGGGCGGAGTTTCGGCCGCGCATGTGCAGTCGGAAATGGCGGACACGACGCACAAAAAAGTTACATGTAACGTTTTTTGTGCCGACGGTCCGCCAAAACAAGACGCATACGTCGCAATGCGTCGCTAATGTAAGTCTAAGGGGAAAAAACGCATCCTGCAAACAACTTTGCAGGATGCGTTTTTTCTCCTAAGTGATGCATTGCGACGTAGGCAAAACGACGCTAGTGTGAAAGTAGACTTAGCTTTAGCACGGTGTCCTTTTTTTCACATGGTTGAAAAAAGCAGAACAGAGTCCATTTAACACTACATAAGTCTCTGCCTAAAGAATAGCTATTTCTATTTCTCCTCACAGAACTGGGTAACTGTCTCTGAATAAGAATCCTGCACAAACAAGTTTAAGTCAGAGTCATCAAGCAGTTACAGGGAAAACAGTGGCTTCTTGTGACCAGTGTTTAGTATTGCAGGCAACAATATTTTCAATGTCCATGTACATTACAAATAAAATATAACAGCAGCTGCAAATTACAAGCAAACGGTAAATTGTAGGTGATGGTCAGCAGCATCACCTCACATCTCACCCCACTATAGGTTGGCGTCCTCAGCAACTCTCCCCATACAAACTTATCTTGCGAATAACACTGTGGAGGTATACAAGTGTTGGGCCTGGTCATCCTGCGCAATCATAGGCCAAGAAAGTTCCAGCACATTTTTTGGGGTAGCGTAACTCCCTCCCCTGGAGGCACGCCTGCCCCACCTGTAGTCCCTTTTGGTGTCTGGACAGAGACAACCTACTATTCCTCATCCAATGGGGTTCTACTTGACTCAAAGTAGGGGTAGGCACCTCCTCTGTGGCCAGGTGTTCTTCAAAAGTGCAGCATCTTAACATGTTGTAGTGAAGGTTCCATGAGGGTCCTCCAGTCCCTTCTGGATCTGCCTCATTAACTGGTATGGCAAGATCCACCCTCCTTTTCACCATGTATGGGACTGCCTACTACCACCCATCTAATTTCCAGAATGGCCTCTAGACCCTGACCACCACTTAGATGCCCGTAACTTACTTGTCCTCATTTATGGGTATCAGATTGGGATGCACTACTCTCCTCAGGCATTTCATCACAACATTGTTTACCACCCACAGCCGATGGCAGTGCTCTTGAGCCCATGCAATGGTATTTCTCGGTGGTGTTCCCGTGTTCCCATTGTATCTGACATATGGAAGTCCTCAATCCTTGGCTTACCCTCCTGAACATGAGCATATGAGCATATGTGGTGAGTAAGCAGTGGTGCTGTGTTCCCAGTTATAGACCCACATCAGCTCGTGTAGATATTCAGGTCACTGTGCCTTTTGACTATCCTGCAGAGTCTGCAACATCTAAAGCAAGGTGCTGTTGAAACACTTGCACAACTTGTTAACTTGGGGGTGGTACGGGGTTGAGCGGGAATGCTGGTCATCAGGGCGCCCTGAAAACATGCCACTTGATCTGAATGAATTTTCTGCGAACATCCAAACACCTGCATAAAGTGCTTGCATGGTGAAAGCACACCCAAAGTCTTCGTCATGTCTTGAGAACACCTCTTGGAATTCCCAGAGAGTATCTTCCAAAAGCTTTTGCTGTCCTGGAGTCAGGATCCAGCAGTCCACCCCCATCTGGGCAATGATCACTCAGCCATTCCACTCTTCCGTTGGGGTCTTTCTCCAAGGTTTTACCAGTAATGATTAACACACTATCTAGGAAATTGATGCAGCATATGGGCACACACCCATTCTTCACACTGGCAAGGGTCCCAGCAGCCAATGGTTGAATCTGCATTTTTCCCTGGGTGGCAGGCTCAATCAGGACCTCCAGCCCTTTTAGTTATCACCTGGTTCCCACAAGCAGCATCAATATCTGATCGTGTTGTGGCGGGATCTTCACCAAGGTCTTCATTAGCACCTTTACCTGTTCTATGGACTGACCATACATGATGCTCTTTCACAGAATACAGCTCCTCACCATTTGTTGCAGAACCTTCTGAATTGTCAGGTGTGTGGTGGCTCGTTTTAAATATTTAGGCCCTTCTTTGGTGTAGAGAAGGATGGCTTAAGTCTTTCAGTACATTCATTCTTTATGATACATCTAATCCTCTTCAGGACATATGGCCCATCAGCACAACTCCCTTTTTGCCAATGTCCTGCCCATCCAGACTATCCCTTGTATGCTCATATCACTGTTATTGGTAGCTGTCAGCCTGATGACTCTCCTGTCTTCCAGCTCCATCATGTGCTCAAAATGTCTCTCAAAGAACTCCAGAGAGATAATGGTACTTTCTGACATGGTGTCGATTAGGCAGCGTACCTGGTGGCCTTCTAACTTGGCTTCCATAATGGAGCTATTGGCATATAGGTTGTGTTCACTGCACATGGGGCTTGGCGTTTGGTGAACCACAGCAGGACAGCCATCTAATAAGGGCAACTTTTCCCCATGTTTGTGTGGGTTTCCTCTGAGTACTCTGTTTTCCTCCCACATTCCAAAGACATACTGATAGGGATTCTAGATTGTGAGCCCCAGTAGGGACAGTGCCAATAATGTTTGTAAAGCACTGTGGAATTAATGGGGCTGTATAAATGAGCAAAATAAATAAATAAACTACTGCAGCAGAAGAGAGTTTAATGCCCACTCAGACCTCATCTGTACAGGACACTCTCTGGCAATATGACTATACAGTTGGCAGCACCAGCATAGAGGCCCCTGGAAGAGTCGCAATTTTGATGTGTCATTACTCAAGAGATCCCGCATCCTGTTTGGACCTGCTGTAGTCAGTGTAACAGTGTGCAGGAGCTGCTCCTGCTGCTGTAAGTTGTTATACAATTTGATAGGATCCTGTTTGAAATCAAACTTCCAGCATCTAACTAGTTTGCTCTAACAGTGTTATACAAGCAGGAGTCCAGATTTCCTCATCAAAATCTTTTTGATTAATACTGTGTTGCAGTCAGGAGGTCACATTTCCTAATCAAAATTGTTTGGGCTAATATTGGGGTGCAGGCACCAGGCCCCATTTCTTAATCAAAATTATTTGGGCTAATATTGTTGTGCAGAGAGCAGGCTCCATTTCCTAATCAAAATTGTTAGGACTAATATTAGGGTGCAGGCACCAGGCACCATTTCCTAATCAAAATTGTTAGGGATAATGTTGTGCAGGTACCAGGCATCCTTTCCTAATGAAAATCATTTGGGTTAATATTGTTGTGCAGGGGCCAGGCCCTATTTCCTAATCAAAACTGTTTGGGATAATATTGGGGTGCAGGCACCATGCTGCATTTCCTAATCAAAATTGTTTGAGCTAATATTCTTGTTCAGGGACCAGGCACCATTTCCTAATCAAAAGTGTTTGTGCTAATATTGGGATGCAGGCGCCATGCTGCATTTCCTAATAAAAATTGTTTGAGCTAATATTGTTGTGCAAGTACCAGACCCCATTTCTTAATTAAAATCATTTGGAATAATATTGGGTGCAGGCACCAAGCCTCATTTCCTATTCAAAATCGTTTGTGTCAAGTGTTCTCACAGAGGTCTCCGGACCTCCACTTGTTTACACCCAACAGTCGGGGTGAGTGAGATCCCATAAGCTGTTACAGAAGTGGAAATGCCTGCTGTTTTTGTTTCACCGAGCACAGCACATCTTACTCAATCCACCATAACATCACCGCCTGCACTGCACTCACAGTCAAGCCAGATGCTTCCACCCCTGGAAATGGTTGCGCACATGATGGAATTGATTTGAAACATGATTGTAGACAATCTTAAGAGTAGTTTTCCCCAAGACAGCAGTAAGGCATACAGTTTGCATTGCAGTTATAGACTTCCAACCCCAGGAGCATAGAGTCGACAACTCAAAAACATTAGCAGCAGCAGCAGCACTGTAAGTGGCAGAAGCAATTTCTGTGAGTGGTTTCACACATTTTTAGACCAGCCCGTGCACAAGCCGAACATAGTACAAGTCTGTAGAGGATGGTGCAAGAGTATCTCAAGTTCTATATAATTGCCATCAGGCGGAATTTGCACCCTTTGTATTTTGGTCTTCAAAAACTGAAGTGTGACCTGAGCTTGCATGTCACGCCTTGGAGGTTTTGTCTTGCCCGGAAGCCAGCATTCTCTCAGAACGTGTCTTCAGTAGTGTTGTGAGCATTCCGATACCGCAAGTATCGGGTATCGGCCGATACTTGCGGTATTGGAATTCCAATACCGAGTTCCGATATTTTTGTGGTATCGGAAATCGGAATCGGAAGTTCCCAGTGTATGGTTCCCAGGGTCTGGAGGAGAGGAGACTCTCCTTCAGGCCCTGGGAACCATATTCATGTAAAAAATAAAGAATTAAAATAAAAAATATGGATACACTCACCCGTCATGTGAGCGGCACGTGACCAATCACAAGCCGCGACGTCATCGAGGGTCCTAAACTCCTCATTCTTAGGAACGGAGGATGCCGGTTACAATCGGTAAGGTCCAGGGGCCGCCGGACGGGTGAGTATATCCATATTTTTTATTTTAATTCTTTATTTTTTTACATGAATATGGATCCCAGGGCCTGAAGGAGAGTTTCCTCTCCTTCAGACCCTGGGAACCATCCAGGATAGCTTCCGATACTTGTGTCCCATTGACTTGTATTGGTATCGGGTATCGGTATCGGCGATATCCGATATTTTTCGGGTATCGGCCGATACTATCCGATACCGATACTTTCAAGTATCGGAAGGTATCGCTCAACACTAGTCTTCAGTGCTGCTGGTATCCTTATGTATAAGCGCATCTGGCTGTCCCCTGAAAGTGTAGACCACCTAATTTTTATAAAGATGAACAAGTAATGAATCTCCAATGACTTTTGCACCCCAGTCGCAGACTAGGCAGACTAGGAGATGG
Organism: Ranitomeya variabilis; assembly: GCF_051348905.1. Taxonomy (NCBI): domain Eukaryota; kingdom Metazoa; phylum Chordata; class Amphibia; order Anura; family Dendrobatidae; genus Ranitomeya; species Ranitomeya variabilis. The sequence continues at coordinate 128,633,854 of NC_135234.1, read as the reverse complement.
TGTAGTTTTTAGTGTGCTCATTGATCTCACGTTATTGCAGTCTGTGGCACATTTGTCATGATTTTTGTGCCTGCTCTTGCTACTGCTGATGAAGTTACAACTTTTTTAAATGTGGAGACTCCAAGTTAGGTCTCCATATGTGTTATGATCCTTAGTGGTTGAGGATCACAAAATACTCCAGCTAAGTAACAAAACATAGGACAAGCTCTAGAGAGGTGGTAAACTGGACTGACCGCAAATCTGAACCTATCCAACACACTAAAGGTAGCCGGTGAACGTGTCTAAAATCCTAGACGTCTCGAGACAGCCTGAGGAACTAACTACCCCTAGAGAGAAAGAAAGACCTCACTTGCCTCCAGAGAAATAATCCCCAAAGATATAGAAGCCCCCAACAAATAATAACGGTGAGGTAAGAGGAAGGCACATACACAGGGGTGAAAGCAGATTCAGCAAATGAGGCCCACTAATACTAGAAAGCAGAAAATAGAAAAGGGGTCTGTGCGGTCAGTAAAAAACCCTTACAAAATATCCACACTGAGATTTCAAGAACCCCCGCACCAACTAACGGTGTGGGGGGAGAAACTCAGTCCCCTAGAGCAACCAGCAAGCGAGGAAATCACATTTTAGCAAGCTGGACAAGAAACATGATGAATGCTGATAATCAAAAAATAAACAAACAAAAACTTAGCTTGTCTTGGAGAGACTGGGAGCAAGGTAGTCACAAGGAATCTGAAGAGCACTGAATACATTGAGAGCAGGCAAGGAACTGAGTATCCAGGTGAGCTAAATAGGAAACCAACCAAGGATAACGAACCAGCTGATGCTGCCAACCTGCAAAAAGACAACACTACACAGTACCGCTTATGACCACTAGAGGGAGCCCAAAAATAGAGTTCACAACACATATGGTGGGTTTTCTTCAGTGGAAGGGATGTCAGAGGCTCATTATACTATTTTAACTCGGGGAAATTGATGCCACTTTACTGGTGTGTTCCAATATTTTTTTTGAAATGTGGAGACAGATACAAGACTACTCTTTTTGGCATTTTTTTACATTTAGTCTATTGTGAGAAAAAAGAGATAAAGATATTATCATTGTATAGTGCCAAGTAGGTTTGCTATCCTGCTGATGAAGATCCAAAGGAAGATTCCAGGAGACAGGATTGGTAACAATGCAGTTTAATATCAATGCATTTTAGGGTATGTGCACACGTTCAGGATTTTTTTGCTATAAAAACGCATACATATGCATCCTATCCTTTAGAATGCATTCTGCAATTTTTGTGCACATGATGCATTTTTTTCCTCGAAAAAAACACATCGCGGTAAAAAAAAGCAGCATGTTCATTAATTTTGCGGATTTTTCGTGTTTTTCCCGCTATTTAATGCATTGGGAAAAAACACGAAACAAACGCACAAAAAAGGTGCAAAAAACGCAAAAAAAAGCATGCGGATTTCTGGCAGAAATGTCCGGTTTTTGTCAGGAAATTTCTGCTAAAAATCCTGACGTGTGCACATAGCCTCAAAGTCATCCAACTTCTTCATCAGGATAAAACCACGAGCCCACTAATGACGCTTTGTTTTTGTATCCCAGCTTGCACTGGGATTCTTAAATGAAGCGTTATCAAAAAGAAAGGAAACAAAAACAAAAGCATTTAGACAGTGTAATTAGAAAAAGATAGGGAACTTTTAGTTCAAGTATAGTTGTAAATAGTTTATATTGTGGCATTAAATAGATATATGGTTATTACCCAATACGAAGGAGTGATAGATAGCAAAAAACACAATTTGTTTTATCGAAACTTAATCAGATATAAACTACAAATTATGTCCATATTTTTCTAGCATTCAGAGTATTTCTAAAATTAAATATATAAACATCTTTATACATGCCCTACCTAGTTAAGAAAATGCAGGGGCTTAGCTTCGCATATTTGTTTTTTTAAGTTTGAGGAAATCATTTGCTTGAATACCTCCATAACACCAATAAATTTCAGTAGAGGGGACAAAACGTATGTACAGCCACCTTTACTAATGAATAATAGAGATCCACATAAATCTAATCAAAATAAATTTAACTACTATCATTGTTTATTATTAAGGCATCTTTGTCAGAGTGACAGAAAAATCATTAAAATGATAAACCTAAATTATCTAGTTTTCTATTTCTAAATGTTGATAAATAGAGCAAAAACTAAAACACAATGCTTTCAATGAAGTGACCCTTATATTAATGAATTAAAAAAATATTCCATATGTCACTCAAAATATTAGTTAATGTAAAGTATAATTATTAATGTGTTCATTGGAGCAACATTTCGGCAGAAAGGTCAATTAGCTCTGTTTTATAATTTAAACATAATTTTCTGTTACTATTTTTATACATCTGCATAGAGTCACAAGTTTATAAATTGCCTACATTTAAAGCACATTTATAGCTGAAAAAATGACGACTTTAATATTCTCTAAATGCCCTTTGTCTGTCTGGATTAGGGTAGAACTGATGGAGTGGATCAGTTGAGTCAGAGAAAAGTGATCTAACCTCTTAGAGTACCAGAAAGTCTCAACAATTTCCTTCGCCAGGGTATTTCATTAGAGATAAATGGCGTACAATTTGCATCTAAAATTGAGAATAGATTGAATAAGTAATGTAAAATGTAATGAGGCACATGGCTTTTTCATCTTACAAAAGAGCTGAATCATTTCAAAGGCAAAAAGAATAGATGGCCATTTTTAAATAAAAAATACACAATAAAATGATACATTTACTGCATCATCTTCAAATCATAAATAACTTTATAAATAATGTACTAGCAACAACCTGTAATATGCCATTTTTTGTTTCTCTATAACCAATTGTTCCAATGACAATTTAACATATACAGAACCTAGAGATGATCAAATCTGCAAAGAATGGAATGCAAATGGCTTTAACAGAAAAAAAATTATTTGCAGAGAAGTTATTCAGTGCAAATTGAATGTTCCTGTGACGTTAGTAACTACTCACGGACAGGCCGTAAGGCCGAGAAGTCATATTTTCCAGGGTCAGTACAAGACAGCACATAGTAAACTAAGGGAAAAGATGAAGGTGTAAGTCAGGTCACAGTCCGGGGTCAGAATACCAGAGAAATAGCAGATCTTACCAAAGGGGCAAAAACAAACGGGTGGTCAGAACAGGGTTCGAAAGTCAGGCAGAAATCAGGCTAACACACATTAGAGAGCAGAAGCTTTGAGAGGCAATGATCTGGGGCAGACAGCTCACCTAAAGAGCAGGGCAATTAGTAAGAACAGGGAGCACCTGGAGAAATTTACGCACCTCCCAGTCTCAGATAGGTCAACTGAGCTGTCAATCAAAGCATCAACAGCTCAGCATTCCCCAGCACTGCATAGGATGACAGATCTGTCCATCACTGAGTTACAGAGACACTGAAAGGAATAATAGTGACAGTTCTTTAATTTAACCCCTTTACCCCCAAGGGTGGTTTGCACGTTAATGACGGGGCCAATTTTTACAATTCTGACCACTGTCCCTTTATGAAGTTATAACTCTGGAACGCTTCAATGGATCCTGGTGATTATGACAATGTTTTCTCATGACATATTGTACTTCATGATAGTGATACAATTTCTTTGATATTACCTGCATTTATTTGTGAAAAAAATGGAAATTTGGCCAAAATTTAGAAAATTTTGCAATTTTCCAACTTTGAATTTTTATGCAATGAAATCGCAGTGATATGTCACACAAAATACTTAATAAGTAACATTTCCCACATGTCTACTTTACATCAGCACAATTTTGGAACCAACATTTTTTTTTGTTAGGGAGTTATAAGGGTTAAAAGTTGACCAGCAATTTCTCATTTTTACAACACCATTTTTTTTAGGGACCACATCTCATTTGAAGTCATTTTGAGGGGACTATATGATAGAAAATAACCAAGTGTGACACCATTCTAAAAACTGCACCCCTCAAGGTGCTCAAAACCACATTCAAGAAGTTTATTAACCCTTAAGGTGTTTCACAGGAATTTTTGGAATGTTTAAATAAAAATGAACATTTAACTTTTTTTCACAAAAAATTTACTTCAGCTCCAATTTGTTTTATTTTACCAAGGGTAACAGAAGAAAATGGACCCAAAAAGTTGTTCTACAATTTGTCCTGAGTACGCCGATACCCCATATGTGGGAGTAAACCACTGTTTGGGCGCATGGCAGAGCTCAGAAGGGAAGGAGTGCCATTTGACTTTTCAATGCAAAACTGACTGGAATTGAGATGGGACGCCATGTTGCGTTTGGAGAGCCCCTGATGTGCCTAAACATTGAAACCCCAAACAAGTGACACCATTTTGGAAAGTAGACCCCCTAAGGAACTTATCTAGATGTGTGGTGAGCACTTTGACCCATTAAGTGATTCACAGAAGTTTATAAAGCAGAGCCGTAAAAATAAAAAATCATATTTTTTCACAAAAGTGATCTTTTCGCCCCCAATTTTTTATTTTCCCAAGGGTAAGAGAAGAAATTGGACCCCAAAAGTTGTTTTACAATTTGTCCTGAGTACGCTGATACCCCATATGTGGGGGTAAACCACTGTTTGGGTGCATGGTAAAGATCGGAAGGGAAGGAGCGCCGTTTGACTTTTCAATGCAAAATTGACAGGAATTGAGATGGGACGCCATGTTGCATTTGGAGAGCCCCTGATGTGCCTAAACATTGAAACCCCCCACAAGTGACACCATTTTAGAAAGTAGACCCCCAAAGGAACTCATCTAGATGTGTTGTGAGAGCTTTGAACCCCCAAGTGTTCCACTACAGTTTATAACGCAGAGCCATGAAAATAAAAAATCCTTTTTTTTCCACAAAAATTATTTTTAGCCCCCAGTTTTGTATTTTTCCAAGGGTAACAGTTGAAATTAGACCCCAAAAGTTGTTGTCCAATTTGTCCTGAGTACGCTGATACCCCATATGTGGGGAGAACCACCGTTTGTGCGCATGGCAGAGCTCAGAAGGGAAGGCGCGTCATTTGGAATGCAGACTTAGATGGATTCGTCTGCAGGCGTCACATTGCGTTTGCAGAGCCCCTAATGTACCTAAACAGTAGAAACCCCCCACAAGTGACCCCATATTGGAAACTAGACCCCCCAAGGAACTTATCTAGATGTGTTGTGAGAACTTTAAACCCCCAAGTGTTTCACTACAGTTTATAACGCAGAGCCGTGAAAATAAAAAATCCTTTTTTTTTCCACAAAAATTATTTTTTAGCCCCCAGTTTTGTATTTTCCCAAGGGTAACAGGAGAAATTGGACCTGAAAAGTTGTTGTCCAATGTGTCCTGAGTACGCTGATACCACATATGTTGGGGTAAACCCCTGATTGGGCATACGGGAGAGCTCGGAAGGGAAGGAGCACTGTTTTACTTTTTCAACGCAGAATTGGCTGGCATTGAGATCGGACGCCATGTCGCATTTGGAGAGCCCCTGATGTGCCTAAACAGTGAAACCCCCCCAATTGTAACTGAAACCCGAATCCAAACAAATCCCTAACCCTAATCCCAAAGGTAACCCTAAGCACACCCCTAACCCTGACACACCCCTAACTCTAATCCCAACCCTAATCCCAACCGTAAATATAATCCAAACCCTAACCCTAACTTTAGCCCCAACCCTAACTGTAGCTTTAACCCTAGCCCTAAACCTAACCCTAACCCTAGCCCTAACCCTAACCCTAGCCCTAACCCTAGCCCTAACCCTAGCCCTAGCCCTAACCCTAACCCTAGCCCTAACCCTAGCCCTAACCCTAGCCCTAACTCTAGCCCTAACCCTAACCCTAGCCCTAACCCTAGCCCTAACCCTAACCCTAATGGGAAAATGGAAATAAATAAATTTTTTTAATATTTTAATTTTTCGCTAACTAAGGGGGTGATGAAGGGGGTTTGATTTACTTTTATAGCGGGTTTGTTAGCGGATTTTTATGATTGGCAGCCATCACACACTGAAAGACGCTTTTTATTGCAAAAAATATTTTTTGCGTTACCACATTTTGAGAGCTATAATTTTTCATATTTTGGTCCACAGAGTCATGTGAGGTCTTCTTTTTTGCGGGATGAGTTGACATTTTTATTTGTATCATTTTCGGGCACGTGACATTTTTTGATCGCTTTTTATTCTGATTTATGTGAGGCAGAATGACCAAAAACCAGCTATTCATGAATTTCTTTTGGGGGAGGCGTTTATACCATTCCGCGTTTGGTAAAATGGATAAAGCAGTCTTATTCTTCGGGTCAGTACGATTACAGCGATACCTCATTTCTATAATTTTTTTATGTTTTGGTGCTTTTATAGGATAAAAACTATTTTATAGAAAAAATAATTATTTTTGCATCGCTTTATTCTGAGGACTATAACTTTTTTATTTTTTCTTTGATGAAGCTGTATGGTGGCTCGTTTTTTTGCGGGACAAGATGACGTTTTCAGCGGTACCATGGATACTTATATCCGTCTTTTTGATCGCGTGTTATTCCACTTTTTATTTGGCGGTATGATAATAAAGCGTTGTTTTTTGCCTTGTTTTTTTTTTTTTTTTTTTTTTTACGATGTTCACTGAAGGGGTTAACTAGTGGGACACTTTTATAGGTCGGGTCGCTACGGATGCGGCGATACTAAATATGTGTACTTTTATTGTTTTTTTTATTTAGATAATGAAATGTATTTATAGGAACAGTATATATTTTTTTTTTGCATTTTTTTTGGAATTTTTTTTTTTTTTTTTACACATGTGAAATTTTTTTTTTTTACACTATAACATTGCCCCAGGGGGGCATGATGTTATAGTGTAAGATCGCCGATCTGACACTTTGCTGTGCACTGTGTGAGATTGGTATCTGACGTGCACAGCTCCTGGAGGCTTCCCGGCGCCTGCTCTTAGCAGGCGCAGTGAAGCCACCTCCCTGCAGGACCCGGATGCCGTGGCCATCTTGGATCTGGGCCTGCTGCAGGGAGGAGGAGGTAAGAGACCCTCGGAGCAATGCGATTACATCGCGTTGCTCCGGGGGTCTCAGGGAAGCCCGCAGGGAGCCCCCTCCCTGCGCGATGCTTCCCTGTACCGCCGGCACACCGCGATCATGTTTGATCGCGGTGTGCCGGGGGTTAATGTGCCGGGGGTGGTCCGTGACCGCTCCTGGCACATAGTGCCGGATGTCAGCTGCGATAGGCAGCTGACACCCGGCCGCGATGCTTCCCTATACCGCCGGCTCCCCCCTTGAATGCGACTGATCGCACTGGACGTACTATCCCATCGGTGGGCATACGGGCCCACTCCACCTCGACGGGATAGTATGTCCAATGTCAGAAAGGGGTTAATATGGGCTCTCTGAAGACCCCAGTGTAAAATAAATGGATTTAAAAAAATAAAAAATATGTACATTACCCACTTTGAGACCTTGCCTTTTTTCATTTTTGCGTTTCTGTTTTTCGCTCACTTCTTCCCGGAGTCATAACTTTTTTATTTTTCTGTCAATATGGCCATGTGAGGGCTTGTTTTTTGTACGATGAGTTGTACTTTTGAAAGACACAATTGGTTTTACCATGTCGTGTACTCAAAAATGGGGGAAAAAAATCCAATTGCGGTGAAATTGCAAAAAAGTGCAATTCCTCAACGTTTTTTAGAATTTTTTTTAACCATGTTCACCAAATGCTAAAACTGCCAATGTGATTCTCCAGGTCATTATTAGTTCATAGACACCAAAGATGTCTAGGTTCTTTTTTATTAAAGTGGTGAAAAAAAATCCAACGTTTGTTAACAAAAAAATTGCGGCATTTTCTGAGACCCGTAGCCTCCTGAATTTTAGCGATTTCGTTGTGGGTGAGAGCTTATTTTTGAGTGCCAAGCTGACATTTTAATTGATACCATTTTGGTGCAGATACAATCTTTTGATCGCCCTTTAATTCATTTTAATGCAATGTTGTGGCGACCAAAAAACGTAATTCTAGCGTTTTTACTTTTTTCTCTCTAAGTCTTTTAACGATCAGGATAATCCTTTTTTTTATTGACAGATCGTGCGATTCTGAACGCCATGATACCAAATATGTGTATGTTTGTGTAGCGCCCCCACTGCCGCAGGGCCGAGGGGTACCCGGTACTGGGCCTCTGAGTCTCTGCTCTGGGGTTGTCACGGTGGCTAGGCCCCGGTCTGTGACCCTGCCGAGGGGCGCACAGTGTAGAGATGTGGATAGATGATGTTAGTGGTGGTGACGTGGTGCAGTGCAGTAAATAACGAGGACACCAAGTTGCAGTCTCTTTACCTCTTTACTGAAGATCTCTGAGTCCTCAGTCCGGAATCCGGTTAACCAGGCTGCGCAAGTCCGGCCGGTCCAATGGCACCTCCAGAGTTCTCTTAGCAGGTGGAAATCTGTGCCTTCCTTCTAGCGCTATGTGTTGCGGTCCTTCCCTGCTGTGCTTACGGAAAGTCCCCACAACTGTTGTGTCTGTTTCTTAAGTTCCCTCACAACTCGATTAGATGATGTTCTGCTAATCCTCCGTCCCTCCCTGATGTTCTGGTTGGGACGGCACCCATTTGACGGGTAGGCTCGGAGCTCTTCCGGGACCCTAGAGCCGCCCCTCTCCACAAGTTGCCCCCCAAGACTGCATAGGTGATTTAAGTGAGACAGCCCGCCTTAGACTGACTGTCCTGCCGCTGTTTAGAGTATTGCTTGAAGCTGAATATTGTAATACTCCCTCGGCGTTCCGGCCACCGGTAGTGCGCCTCAGTAGGATGTTGCCTCGGTCTTACAGCATGACTCCTACTGGTATTTCTCCTCTTGCTTTGATCTCGTTTCTCACTCAGCACAATCTATCTCGCTTCTAATCCTTCCTTGGGCACCGCCGCTATCCTGAGCAGGCACGGTCCCATTACGTTCGTTCAAGTTGCCAAGCCTCTGTCAGGATCCCACCCCTGACAGAGACCCTACTGTATCTTCCCCTGCAACACCCTCTGCCACAAGGTGTTGCCTGGTTCCAACCCAGTCAGCTTTCTGATCTAACTTCCTGCCTGACCCCCAGTTTACCCACTATGGTGGGGAGTGGCCTAGTGAATAGAACCCTTAGCTCCCCCCGGAGGCCCGACTGTGAAATGTATTGGTGTCTGTGATACCTGATCAGATGAACTCCTTCAGTGCCATCAGACGCACCATAGCTCCCCATAGTGGCGGAGCCACAGTACTGCAACGACCAGGACTCTGGGGCGCTGCATTTGATTTCTTTTTTATTGTTTTATTTTAAAAGGGAGGTGATTTAAACCTTTATTTTTTTATTTTTTTAATATTTTAAAAAACATTTTTTTTTTACTTTTGGCATGCTTTAATAGTCTCCATGGGAGACTAGAAGCTGCCATAACCCAGTCGGCTCTGCTACATGTAGGTGATGATCAGATCACCTCTATGTAGCAGAATTGCTGACTTGCTATGAGCACCTACCACTGGGTGGCGCTCATAGCAATCCGGTACTGACAACCATATAGGTCTTCAGGAGACCTTTGGTTGTCATGCCAACACACCGGTGACATGCGATCATGTGACGGGGGTCACCAGTGGGCAGATTTCCGGCCCGATGGCTGGAAGCATGTGTTAAATGCCGCTGTCAGAGTTTGACAGCGGCATTTAATGAGTTAATAGCCGCGGATGGATCGCGATTCCATCACAGCTGTTCTGGGCACATGTCAGCTGTTCAAAACATATATTGTCATATACCTGAGGAAAACATTTATATTGTCGAAACGCATTGTATGTGCTTTTACTTAAGAAACAATAAAAACCTTTTTGGATAATAAGAATTCTTGGATCCTTCACCGATGGGAGCGCAAATAGCCTGGTAAAAAGTTTATTGGAAAACATTCCTATGGTTACTTGGTCTGTGCTATGTACTAGCTACCAAGGATTTGCAGCATACCTACCACAGAAGAAATCCACCTTTGAACATCTAATGGTCCCGAGTAGGGTTGAGCGAAACGGGTCGGCAATTTTCAGAAGTCGCCGACTTTTGGCAAAGTCGGGTTTCACGAAACCCGACCCGACCCCTGTGTGGGGTCGGCCATGAGGTCGGCGATCTTCTGAATCTGGAATCGGAATTCCGATACCGATTCCCGATATGTTTAAGATATCGGGAATTGGTATCGGAATTCAGATTTAAGTGTAAAATAAAGAATTAAAATAAAAAATATCGCTATACTTACCCTCTGACGGGCCCTGGTACTAACCGGGAACCTTCCTTCCTTAGAATCAGCCTTCCAGGACCTCGCGGTGACGTCGCGGTGACGACGCGGCTTGTGATTGGTCGCGCGGCCCCCATGTGGCCGCTCGCGCGACCAATCACAAGCCGCGACGTCACCGTGACGTCACCGAAGGCCCTGGAAGGGCTGATTCTTAGGAAGGAAGGCTGTCGGAAAGAAGCAGGGCGTGTCCGAGGGTGAGTATATACCTAATAGGAATATACTCACCCTCGGCTTCGTTCCGGCAGCCTTCCTTCCTAAGAATCAGCCCTTCCAGGACCTTCGGTGACGTCACCGAAGGTCCTGGAAGGGCTGATTCTTAGGAAGGAAGGCTGCCGGAAAGAAGCAGGGCGTGTCCGAGGGTGAGTATATACCTAATAGGAATATACTCACCCTCGGCTTCGTTCCGGCAGCCTTCCTTCCTAAGAATCAGCCCTTCCAGGGCCTTCGGTGACGTCACGGTGACGTCGCGGCTTGTGATTGGTCGCGCGAGTGGTCACATGGGGGCCACGCGAGCCGTCACATGGGGGCCGCGCGACCAATCACAAGCCGCGACGTCACCGCGACGTCACCGCAAGGTCTTGGAAGGCTGATTCTAAGGAAGGAAGGTTCCCGGTTAGTACCAGGGCCCGTCAGAGTGTAAGTATAGCGATATTTTTTATTTTAATTCTTTATTTTACACTTAAATATGGATCCCAGGGCCTGAAGGAGAGTTTCCGCTCCTTCAGACCCTGGGAACCATTGGAAACCCAATGCACTGCATTGGGTTTCGAGTTTCGGCCGACCCCGACCCCGACTTTTTTATAGGATCAGCCGATTTCACTCGACCCGACTTTTGAAAAAGTCGGGTTTCGTGAAACCCGACCTGATCCTATAAAAGTAAAGGTCGCTCAACCCTAGTCCCGAGTGACCTATAGGCAAGCTATCAAGATTTATAAAAGGTAAATGCCACCTATATACTCCTACAATCTAATTATACATTTACATTTAAATCAGTGCGCTGTTTTCCTTTCCTCCCCCTTCACCAGGTATATCCTAAAGGCACAGTAGGGCGAGACGTACCAGGGGCCAGACTTTCTTTTGTATTATCATTTGTGTAATATTATATCTTGACTTCTTCCTTCTGATCTCCTCTCTCTTTCCATCCATGCCAACACAGTTAAGAGTACCATAGCTGCGTGTAGGCCACTTTGAGTGCGGGGCCTGGGGCAACTGGCCCCTCTGCTCCCCAGTAGCTATGCTAAGCTGATTAAATTGATGCAGCAGGATTGTCCATATGCAATCATGGAAGTTGTGATGGCCAAATGGTAGCAGGAGGAGCAAACATTGCATTCACAGAACCAGATGAAGGAGTGTTGAGAATACTGCAACAGGTGAGGCACAATTGTTGACCACAAAGAAGCAGATGAGACTCAGCATTGGAGATCTAATCTAGCCAAGATGAGTAACATAGGAGATTTCATGGCAGCCTTGTAGCAAGATAAAGTCAGTAATATAGAGGAACTGAGTTTGTCATGGAGTTCAATGCAGAGCTGCCAGCGATATGACAGAGTTGACTCAGCAATAGAGCAGAGTTTGCCATGAAGGTGAATAAAGCAAAGCTAGTAAGGATTGTAATAGTGCAAGGCTTGTCACAGAGTCCAGTACAGTAGCAGAGCTGGAGTAGCAGTGTACTCAGCAGTAATTATACAGTTGACAGAGCTGTGCAGTTCCCCTCCGCAACTGATCACATCTGGCCACCAGTTACAGAGGCATAAGCCATCGATATAAAAGTAGTAGACAACCCATTTAATCCCCTGTAGTTCTTATTGAGATTAGCTGATCACTTAGCCATCCTTACAAAACTTTTGCCTTCATGATTTGGCCTCTTTTTTTTAACCCCTTTCTGCCATTGGACGTACTATTCCGTAGATGTGGGGTGGGCCCTAATTCCCAAGGACGGAATAGTACGTCACGGGGGGAGCGCGGCCGATCGCGGCCGGGTGTCAGCTGCCTATCGCAGCTGACATCCGGCACTATGTGCCAGGAGCGGTCACGGACCACCCCCGGCACATTAACCCCCGGCACACCGCGATCAAACATGATCGCGGTGTGCCGGCGGTACAGGGAAGCATCGCGCAGGGAGGGGGCTCCCTGCGGGCTTCCCTGAGACCCCCGGAGCAACGCGATGTGATCGCGTTGCTGCGAGGGTCTCCTACCTCCTATCCCTGCAGGCCCTGGATCCAAAATGGCCGCGGGGCTGCATCCGGGTCCTGCAGGGATTACTTCCGGGTGCCGTGCAGGTGCTTGTAAGCCTGCACGGCTGTAAGTGAGATCGGTGATCTGAGAGAGTGCTGTGCACACTGTCAGATCACCGATCTGTAATGTCCCCCCCGGGACAAAGTAAATAAGTTTAAAAAAAAATTCCCACATGTGTAAAAAAAAAAGAAAAAAAAAATCCTAAATAAAGAAAAAAATATATATATTATTCCCATAAATACATTCCTTTATCTAAATAAAAAAAATCAAACAATAAAAGTACACATATTTAGTATCGCCGCGTCCGTAACGACCCCACCTATAAAACTATATCACTAGTTAACCCCTTCAGTGAACACCGTAAAAAAAAACAAAAAAAAATGAGGCTAAAAACAACGCTTTATTCTCATACCGCCAAGCAAAAAGTAGAATAACACGCGATCAAAAAGACAGATATATATAACCATGGTACCGCTGCAAACGCCATCTTGTCCTGCAAAAAACGAGCCACAATAAAGCATCATCAGCGAAAAAATAAAAAAGTTATAGTCCTCAGAATAAAGCGATGCCAAAATAATTATTTTTTCTATAAAATAGTTTTTATAGTATAAAAGCGCCAAAACATAAAAAAAATGATAGAAATGAGGTATCGCTGTAATCGTACTGACCCGACGAATAAAACTGCTTTATCAATTTTACCAAACGCGGAACGGTATAAACGCCTCCCCCAAAAGAAATTCATGAATAGCTGGTTTTTGGTCATTCTGCCTCACAAAAATCGGAATAAAAAGCGATCAAAAAATCTTCCGTGCCCGAGCATGTTACCAATAAAAACGTCAACTCGTTCCGCAAAAAACAAGACCTCACATGACTCTGTGGACTCAAATATGGAAAAATTATAGCTCTCAAAATGTGGTAACACAAAAAATATTTTTTGCAATAAAAAGCTTCTTTCAGTGTGTGACAGCTGCCAATCATAAAAATCCGCTAAAAAACCTGCTATAAAAGTAAATCAAACCCCCCTTCATCACCCCCTTAGTTAGGGAAAAATAAAAAAATTAAAAAAATGTATTTATTTCCATTTTACCATTAGGGTTAGGGCTAGGGTTAGGGTTAGGGTTGGGGCTAGGGTTAGGGCTAGGGTTAGGGCTAGGGTTAGGGTTGGGGCTAGGGTTGGGGCTAGCGCTAGGGCTAGGGCTAGGGTTAGGGCTAGGGTTAGGGTTGGGGCTAGGGTTAGGGTTAGGGTTAGGGCTAGGGTTGGGGCTAGGGTTGGGGCTAGGGTTAGGTTGGGGCTAGGGTTAGGGTTGGGGCTAGGGTTAGGGTTAAGGCTACAGTTGGGGTTGGGGCTAAAGTTAGGGTTAGGGTTGGGGCTAAAGTTAGGGTTAGGGTTTGGATTACATCTACGGTTGGGAATAGGGTTGGGATTAGGGGTGTGTCTGGGTTAGAGGTGTGGTTAGGGTTTCCGTTGGGATTAGGGTTAGGGGTGTGTTTGGATTAGGGTTTCAGTTATAATTGGGGGGTTTCCACTGTTTAGGCACATCAGGGGCTCTCCAAACGCGACATGGTGTCCGATCTCAATTTCAGCCAATTCTGCGTTGAAAAAGTAAAACAGTGCTCCTTCCCTTCCAAGCTCTCCCGTGCGCCCAAACAGGGGTTTACCCCAACATATGGGGTATCAGCGTACTTGGAACACATTGGAGAACAACTTTTGGGGTCCAATTTCTCCTGTTACCCTTGGGAAAATACAAAACTGGGGGCTAAAAAATAATTTTTGTGGAAAATTTTTTTTTTTTTATTTGCATGGCTCTGCGTTACAAACTGTAGTGAAACAATTGGGGGTTCAAAGCTCTCACAACACATCTAGATGAGTTCCTTAGGGGGTCTACTTTCCAAAATGGTGTCACTTGTGGGGGGTTTCTACTGTTTAGGTACATTAGGGCCTCTGCAAACGCAATGTGACGCCTGCAGACCATTCCATCTAAGTCTGCATTCAAAATGGCGCTCCTTCCCTTCCGAGCCCTCCCATGCGCCCAAACGGTGGTTCCCCTCCACATATGGGGTATCAGCGTACTCAAGACAAATTGGACAACAACTTTTGGGGTCCATTTTCTCCTGTTACCTTGGGAAAAATACAAAACTGGGGGCTAAAAAATAATTTTGGGGGGAAATTTTTTTTTTTTAAATTTTCACGGCTATGCGTTATAAACTGTAGTGAAACACTTGAGGGTTCAAAACTCTCAACACATCTAGATGAGTTGCTTAGGGGTCTACTTTCCAAAATGGTGTCACTTGTGGTTTTTTTTTTACTGTTTAGGTACATTAGGGCTCTGCAAACGCAATGTGACGCCTGCAGACCATTCCATCTAAATCTGCATTCAAAATGGCGCTCCTTCCCTTCCGAGCCCTCCCATGTGCCCAAACGGTGGTTCCCCTCCACATATGGGGTATCAGCGTACTCAAGACAAATTGGACAACAACTTTTGGGGTCCAATTTCTCCTGTTACCCTTGGGAAAATACAAAACTGGGGGCTAAAAAATAATTTTGGGGGGAATTTTTTTTTTTTTTTCACGGCTATGCATTATAAACTGTAGTGAAACACTTGAGGGTTCAAAACTCTCAACACATCTAGATGAGTTGCTTAGGGGTCTACTTTCCAAAATGGTGTCACTTGTGAGTTTTTTTTACTGTTTAGGTACATTAGGGCTCTGCAAACGCAATGTGACGCCTGCAGACCATTCCATCTAAGTCTGCATTCAAAATGGCGCTCCTTCCCTTCCGAGCCCTCCCATGCGCCCAAACGGTGGTTCCCCTCCACATTTGGGGTATCAGCGTACTCAAGACAAATTGGACAACAACTTTTGGGGTCCAATTTCTCCTGTTACCCTTGGGAAAATACAAAACTGGGGGCTAAAAAATAATTTTGGGGGGAAATTTTTTTTTTATTATTTTCACGGCAATGCGTTATAAACTGTAGTGAAACACTTGAGGGTTCAAAACTCTCAACACATCTAGATGAGTTGCTTAGGGGTCTACTTTCCAAAATGGTGTCACTTGTGGTTTTTTTTTACTGTTTAGGTACATTAGGGCTCTGCAAACGCAATGTGACGCCTGCAGACCATTCCATCTAAGTCTGCATATAAAAAATGCCACTCCATCCCTTCCGAGCCCTCCCATGCGCCCAAACAGTGGTTCCCCCCCACATATGGGGTATCAGCGTACTCAGGACAAATTGGACAATAACTTTTGCGGTCCAATTTATCCTGTTGCCCTTGTGAAATTACAAAACTGGGGGCTAAAAAATAATTTTTGTGGGAAAAAAATGTTTGTTTTATTTTTACGGCTCTGCATTATAAACTTCTGTGAAGCAGTTGGTGGGTCAAAGTGCTCACTACACCTCTAGATAAGTTCCTTAGGGGGTCTACTTTCCAAAATGGTGTCACTTGTGGGGGGTTTCAATGTTTAGGCACATCAGTGGCTCTCCAAACGCAACATGGCGTCCCATCTCAATTCCAGTCAATTTTGCAGTGAAAAGTCAAACGGCGCTCCTTCCCTTCCGAGCTCTCCCATGCGCCCAAACAGTGGTTTAACCCCACATATGGGGTATCAGCGTACTCAGGACAAATTGTACAACAACTTTTGGGGTCCAATTTCTTCTATTACCCTTGGGAAAATAAAAAATTGGGGGTGAAAATATAATTTTTGTGAAAAAATATGATTTTTTATTTTTACGGTTCTGCATTATAAACTTCTGTGAAGCACTTGGTGGGTCAAAGTGCTCATCACACCTGTAGATAAGTTCCTTAGGGGGTCTACTTTCCAAAATGGTGTCACTTGTGGGGGGTTTCAATGTTTAGACACATTAGTGGTTGTCCAAACGCAACATGGCGTCCCACCTCAATTCCTGTCAATTTTGCATTGAAAAGTCAAACGGCGCTCCTTCCCTTCCGAGCTCTCCCATGCGCCCAAAAAGTGGTTTACCCCCACATATGGGGTATCAACGTACTCAGGACAAATTGTACAACAACTTTTGGGGTCCAATTTCTTCTATTACCCTTGGGAAAATAAAAAATTGGGGGCCAAAATATCATTTTTGTGAAAAAATATGATTTTTTATTTTTACGGTTCTGCATTATAAACTTCTGTGAAGCACTTGGTGAGTCAAAGTGCTCACCACACCTCTAGATAAGCTCCTTAGGGGGTCGACTTTCCAAAATGGTGTCACCTGTGGGGGGTTTCAATGTTTATGCATATCAGGGGCTCTCCAAACGCAACATGGCGTCCCATCTCAATTCCAGTCAATTTTGCATTGAAAAGTCAAATGGTGCTCCTTCGCTTCCGAGCTCTGTCATGCGCCCAAACAGTGGTTTACCCCCACATATGGGGCATACTCAGGACAAATTGTACAACATCTTTTGTGGTCCATTTTTTCCTGTTACCCTTGGTAAAATAAAACAAATTGGAGCTGAAGTAAATTTTGTGTGAAAAAAAGTTAAATGCTCATTTTTATTTAAACATTCCAAAAATTCCTGTGAAACACCTTAAGGGTTAATAAACTTCTTGAATGTGGTTTTGAGCACCTTGAGGGGTGCAGTTTTTAGAATGGTGTCACACTTGGGTATTTTCTATCATATAGACCCCTCAAAATGACTTCACATGAGATGTGGTCCCTAAAAAAAATGGTGTTGTGAAAATGAGAAATTGCTGGTCAAATTTTAACCCTTATAACTCCCTAACAAAAAAAATTTTGGTTCCAAAATTGTGCTGATGTAAAGTAGACATGTGGTAAATGTTACTTATTAAGTATTTTGTGTGACATATCACTGTGATTTAATTGCATAAAAATTCAAAGTTGGAAAATTGCAAAATTTTCAAAATTTTCGCCAAATTTCCGTTTTTTTCACAAATAAATGCAGGTAATATCAAAGAAATTTTACCACTATCATGAAGTACAATAAGTCACGAGAAAACAATGTCAGAATCACCGGGATCCGTTGAAGCGTTCCAGAGTTATAACCTCATAAAGGGACCGTGGTCAGAATTGTAAAAATTGGCCCGGTCCATAACGTGCAAACCACCCTTGGGGGTGAAGGGGTTAAAGGACCGTTTATGGCTTTTGTAGACTTGTATGAGTGAACAGGATAATTTTTATCATGGTAAATACAATGTATCATTTCTATTATTAAGGGGAACCTGTCATGTGAAAAAAAACGATTAACCTGCAAATATGGGGTTAATCTGAAGACTAATGGTGTTCTGAAGCCATGCAACCACCACAGTGAAGCCCGATTGCTGGGAGTAAACTAACTTTATTTCTCCTGGCAATGTTGGGCTTTCTGTCACGTATGCACAGCTGGGGTGGCTTCAGCCAACACTCAGTAAATAGTAAGCACCTGCTGTAACCATGCCCTGCAACTGGTCAACAGCCAGCTCTGTACTGACTCAGTGCTAAGCCATCTGTCAGTCAGTATCGGGGTTGGTTACACCCACCGCTCACTATGTACTTGTGTTGGTGGCTGAAGCCACTCTGGCAGCGCCTCTGACTGAAAGCCTGAGGCTGCCGGGAGGAATAAAGTAGATTTCTTCCCAGCATTAAGGCTATTAGTGCCATGGCTGCAAGACTTCAGAATGCTATTAACATGCAGACTAACCCCATATGTGCAGGCTAATAGCATTTTTTCACATGTTCACTTTAATGTATATCTTTACCTCACCAATAAAGTAAACCCCTGTTCTACAGTATTAACAATGTTACAATGTGCATACAATTATTCACAAAGTAATAAACAGATAACCTGCAGCTTGAATCATAAAAGTATTTCTAATCTTTACACAGTACATGTAAAAATATCTTTCCTAAATAAAAAGTCCAATTACTTTGAATATGCTAATCCGGTCAGACAATTTGGGGCACAGTGCTTCACTGGCAATCTTCCAAATCTATTCACAGACATTAAATAGGTTAATGGAACCAAATAATTCTAATGAGGTAATTTAATTTAAATTCTGAAAGTCAAAATAATTGAAGAGATTATGTTGCTCTAAATATGATCACCATTATTTACCTCAATTAGAATTAACATGTAGTATTTCAATTTCATAGTTATATTTAGCTTTAATGCACTAGAAGTACACAAATTGATGTTCCCTTCTCTTATGTGGGCTTTACATTATTTCAGCTCATGGAAAAAAAATTAACCAAATTTCCACAGCTATAGTTTGGAAAAAAGTATTTAGTCAGCCACCAATTGTACAAGTTCTCCCAATTAAAAAGATGAGAGAACTCTGTTATTGATATTATAGATAGACCACAACTATGAGAGTCAAAATGAGAAAACAAATCCAGAAAATAACCTTATCTGATTTGGCAAGATTTATTTAGCAAATTATGGTGGAAAATAAGTATTTGGTCACCTAAAAACATGCAAGATTTCTGGCACTCATAGACCTGTAACTTCTTCTTTAAGCGGCTCTTCTGTCCTCCACTCATTACCTATAGTAGTGGCACCAGTTTGAACTTGTTATCAGTATAAAAGACTCCTGTCCACAACCTCAAACAGTCACACTCCAAACTCCACTATGGTGCATACCAAAGAGTAGTCGAAAGAAAACAGAAATAAAATTTTAGCCCTGCACCAGGTTGGGAAGACTGAATCTGCAATAGGCAAGCAGCTTGGTTTGATGAAATCAGCTGTGGGAGCAATAATAAGAAAATGTAAGACATACAAGACCACTGATAATCTCCCTCAATCTGGGGCTCCACGGAAGATCTCATCCCGTGGTGTCACCATGATCACAAAAACAGTGAGCAAAAATCCCAGAACCACAATGGGGGACCTAGTGAATGACCTGCATAGAGATGGGACCACCGTAACAAAGGCTACCATCAGTAACACACTACACAGCCATGGACTCAGATTCTGCAGTGCCAGATGAGTCCCCTTGCTTAAGCCAGTACACGTCCGGGACCATCTGAAGTTTTCTAGAGAGTATTTGGATTATCCAGAAGAGTATTGGGAGAATGTCATATGGTGTGATAAAGAAAAAGTAAAACTGTTTGGTAGAAACAAACCTCGTCATGTTTGGAGGAGACAGAACGCTGAGTTGCATCCAAAGAACAAACATATCTACTGTGAATCATGGGGATGGCAACATCATGCTTTGGGGCTGTTTCTCTGCAAAGGGACCATCCTTCCATCAGCAAGGGCATTGAAGATGAAACGTGGATGGGTCTTTCAGCATAATAGTGGTCCCAAGCACACCGCCAGGGCAATGAAGGAGTGGCTTTGCAAGAAGCACATGAAGGTCATGGAGTGGCCTAGCCAGTCTCCAGATCTCAACCCGATAGAAAACCTTTGGAGGGAATTGAAATTCCATGTAGCCCAGTGACAGGCCCAAAATGTCACTGCTCTAGAGGAGATCTGCATGGAGGAATGGGCCAACATACCACCAACAGTGTGTGCCAACCAGACTTACAGAAAACATTTGACCTCTGTCACTGCAAACAAAGGATATATAATAAAATATTGAGATGAACTTTTGTTAATGACCAAATACTTATTTTCCACCATAATTTGCAAAATAAATCTTGCCAAATCAGAGAAGGAGATTTTCTGGATTTGTTTTCTTATTTTGACTCTCAAAGTTGTGGTCTACCTATGATGTCAATTACAGGCCTCTCTCATCTTTTTAAGTGAGAGAACTTACCCAGTTGGTGGCTGACTAAATACTTTTTTTCCCCACTCTACATTTAACCCACTCAACCACATTTTTTATATATTTGCATTCCATTTTAGCATGGATAGTAATGATGAGCAACGGCGAGTATTTTTGAATGCTAGCGCAGAAGCTCGATTCCCCACCCTGCATATTTGGCGCTTCTTAGACAGCCAATAAACATGTGGAAATTGCCTGCCAGTCACTGTAATGCCGTATCCATTTTGGTTATGGCATTACTGTGATTGGCTGGCTGTATAGTCTCATTGGGTCTATATTAGACCCATGATGCTATGCTTGCCACAGTGTACCAACGAACACAGGCAGAGGAGGGAGAGTTGCTGAGCTAGGGACAGAGTTGCAGCTGCATATAGGCAGGGATTAGACACCTGTAATCTTTCTTTCAACTGCTACAACAGCCCTTATTAGGGCTAATTTTAATCAATATACAATATAGGGCTAATTACACATCCTCTCTGCTGCAACTCATAACAAAAGTCCTTCAGGTTATCAGTAGTGTTGAGCATTCCGATACCGCAAGTATTGGGTATCGGCCGATACTTAGCGGTATCGGAATTCCGATACCGAGATCCGATACTTGCCGCGTATCGGATACCGGAATCGGAAGTTCCCAGGATTCAAACTGCACAAATTTGTACGAAATCAGCCAATGAGAATGATTCCAAGTGTGGGCACATCCTGTTCAGCATGGAGGGCCTGAAACTACTGGCAAGGCTGTGATTGGCTGCTGAAATGATGTCATGATGCAGTTTAAAAGTCGCTGGCGCCATTTTGCGCTCACTCTGCTGTGAATTCAGTTAGTGACAGGACGCTGTTTGCTGACTGAGGGCCAGTTTAGAGATAGCGATTTGCTTCTTTGTGCTTTTCAAAGGCTAATTTAGCAACCGCTGTGTTCACCTACTAATCACCTTGCTTTTGCCTTGTAGCGCTGTTTTCACAGCGATCTGCAAGGTCTGTGTGTGTGTGTCTGTGTGTGTGTGTGAGTGCAGCCCACTCTCTAGTCTGAGTGCAGCCATAGGCCATCCATAGCTGGTTGTATTCAGTTCAGGGAGGGTGGTTCATTGCCTCATACTGTTCTTTTTTTTTTTTTTCAAGTAGTGTAGTCTGCTGCTCATTTTTTCAAAAAATTCCTATTAGTGTCTTTCCACCCGTCTCCAGCTAACTTGTGGAAAAACACTACATAGGATAACGTAGAGGAGGGTTTTTGGGCCCTGCACCGCCGTTTACGGCTGTCTGCACGGTCTCCGTGTGACTGCAGCTCGCCCTGTAGTCTGTGAGCAGCCATAGCCTGGTTGTCTCCAGCTCAGGGTTCTTCACTGCGTCATACCGTAAAATCAATTTTCCTTTAGTTTTAAGTAGTGCAGGCTGCTGCACATTTTTTCAAAAAATTCCTATTAGTGTCTTTCCACCCGTCTCCAGCTAACTTGTGGAAAAACACTACATAGGATAACGTAGAGGAGGGTTTTTGGGCCTTGCAGCGCCGTTTACGGCTGTCTGCACGGTCTTCGTGTGACTGCAGCTCGCCCTGTAGTCTGTGAGCAGCCATAGCCTGGTTGTCTCCAGCTCAGGGTTCTTCACTGCGTCATACCGTAAAATCAATTTTCCTTTTGTTTTAAGTAGTGCAGGCTGCTGCACATTTTTTCAAAAAATTCCTATTAGTGTCTTTCCACCCGTCTCCAGCTAACTTGTGGAAAAATACTACATAGGATAACGTAGAGGAGGGTTTTTGGGCCTTGCAGCACCGTTTACGGCTGTCTGCACGGTCTCCGTGTGACTGCAGCTCTCTCTGTTGTCAGTTCAGCCCAAAAAAAATAAATAAATAATAAAGTTCACCAAACACACCAGTGACACCACTTTACATTTGTGTAGGCCACATTAGTTCATATTAAAGTCTAGTCCACACTTTAGAAAATTAGTGTTTCTTATACCTGTTAGGAGTTGTTCAGGAATAAGCACACAAAGCCGTTAGTACTTTTCTGCTTATCTTTATCAGTCAACCAAGATGAAGAAGGCAGTGAGTAAGGCACGTGGGCGTGGGTGCGGAGCAGGGAGAGGACGTGGGGATTCTGTGCCTGCTGCGGGCACCGGTGACTCATCAGCACCCACTTTCACCAGGGAACAGTCCTTCATGCGCAGCTTTGTCGCAGAGCGCCGTACACCGCTGCTGCGTGAAGACCAAATTGAAGCCGTTGTCGGATGGATGGCAGCTAATGCATCAACTTCAATTAGTGCCACATCCTCTCAGACACAGAGCACTAGAGAGCAGCCATCTGTCTCTTCACCACCTGCCAAATTGCCCAGGCAGACAGAGATCCCAGGACAGGAGCCGTCTCTACTTCTGTTCTCTGAATCTCTTGGCTTGGAAACAGGGGGCCAGCCAAGCAGCATTGGAGAAATGGAAGAAGAGGCAGGGTGCAGTGATGCCCAACCGCTTTTTCTCTCTTCCTCTGAAGAGGCGGGTGGGCCAGTGCCTCCGGTCACCACATCGCAGGATGCATCCGCTGATGACACTCAGGTGCCACTTTCTGGTGCGTGCTCTGCTGCTGAGACTACCCAGGAGGAGCAGTTGGGGGCAGAGGGTAGTGTAGATGATGAGGTCCTTGACCCATCTTGGCGTGAGGGACAGGAAGGTGGTAGGAGCAGCTCTGAGGAAGAGATTCCCCGTACGGCCCAAAGAGGGAGAGGGAGGGGGAAGACTGCGGATCCTGCAGCCTCCGCTTTGGCACCCGTTAGGAGCATGTCTCTTCCAAAAGCCAAAAAGGGCGCTCCCAAGACTTGCAGTGCCTGGTCCTTTTTTGACACAGTTGCAGATGACATTTGCTATGTCAAATGCAAGGTGTGTCATCACAAAGTCAAAAGAGGGAAAAATGTCAGCAACCTCAATACCTCCAACATGTGGAAACATGTGCGCAACAGGCACGCGGCGGAGTTAGAAAGACACACTGAAGAGCTAGGCCAACCAACAGCGGCAGCTACCACCTCTTCAGCTCGTGTTGCCTCTTCCTCCAGCTCACATGCAGCTGGTTCGGCTTCCTCCCAGGATCGCCGTGGAAGAACCTCTGGCCCTGTTGTCCAGAGACCCGCTGTAATTCCACCCGCAGCACCACTTTCCCAGTCATCCACACACTCCCAGGCCAGTGTACAGCCATCGGTAGTACAGGCATGGGAGAAAAGGCGGCCTTTCTCGTCAAACCACCCACGAGCACAGGCTCTGACTGCAGGCATTGCCAAACTTCTGTCACTGGAAATGCTGTCATTCAGGCTGGTGGAGACTGACAGCTTCCGTGACTTGATGTCATTGGCAGTCCCACAGTACAATGTGCCCAGCCGCTTTTACTTCAGCAGGCAAGCCATCCCTGCCCTGCACAAGCATGTGGAGGGACACATAAAACACGTGCTACTGAATGCCGTCAGTAGCAAGGTCCACCTCACCACCGATGTGTGGACCAGTCAACATGGACAGGTGCGATACCTTTCCCTCACTGCCCATTGGGTTAATGTCGTTGAGCCGGGTACAGATCGTGCGAGTGGCGCAGGACGTGTCCTGCCCACTCCAAGGATTGCAGGAATCCATTCTGTACGCATTGACTCCTCCTCTTACACCAGTTCCTCAGAATCATCGCTGCAGGAGCCGTCACAGTCCACCTCCACATGGACCCGTGATGAACATTTACCTGTTACGACCGACATGAGCACAGCCGTGGCCAAACGTCAACAGGCCGTCTTGAAATTAATTTCTTTGGGGAATCGAAGCCACACAGCGCAGGAGCTCTGGAATGCCATCAAGCAGGAGAGCGATGTGTGGTTTGTGCCAGCGAATCTCCAGCCAGGCATGGTAGTGTGTGATAATGGCCGAAATCTGGTGGCAGCTCTGGGCCTCGGCAACCTCACTCACATCCCATGTCTGGCACATGTGCTCAATTTGGTCGTGCAGAGTTTTTTGAGGGACTATCCGGATCTTGATGCACTGCTGCACAAGGTCCGCCTAGAGTGTGCTCACTTGCGGCGTTCCAGCACGGCAAAAGCGCGCATTGCGGCTCTGCAGCGCCGACACCACCTGCCGGAACATCGCATCATATGTGACCTACCTACCAGGTGGAATTCCACGTTACATATGTTGGAGCGGTTGTGTGAGCAGCAGCAAGCTGTAATGGAGTACCAGCTGCATCAGGCGCAAAGAAGTCGCACTCAGCGCCGTTCAGACTTCACAACCACAGAGTGGGCCACTATGAATGACGTCTGCCAGGTTTTGCGTCCCTTCGATTATTCCACGCGGATGGCGAGTGCAGATGATGCACTAGTCAGCATGACTGTCCCCCTTATCTGCCTGCTTGAAAAATCACTGCAAGCGCTAAGGGATGATGTTGTGGAAGAGGTGGAGGATGAGGATTCACCATTTCCATCATCTTCTGGACAGTCAGCGCCACGTGGTTCCTCACAAACGCGTAGGCAGGGGACAGTTTGTGAGGAGGATGAGGAGGAGTCAATGGAGGAGGAAGACATCCGTCCAGAGGAGGGAGTTACACAATTGTCCAGTACTCAGTGTGTACAGCGAGGGTGGGGTGATGACGAGCGGGCAGAGATCACGCCTCCAGCAGGGGACAGCGTTTCTTGGGCAGTTGGCAGTCTGCAGCACATGGTGGATTACATGCTGCAGTGCCTGAGAAACGACCACCGCATCGCCCACATTCTCAACATGTCTGATTATTGGGTGTTCACCCTCCTCGATCCTCGCTACCGGGACAACGTAGAAAGCCTCATCACACCGTTGAACCGGGAGCGAAAAATGCGGGAGTACCAAGACAAACTGGTGAATTCCATCATCTTCTCCATTCCAAGTGAGAGAAGTGCTGCTAGTGCATTACAAAGCAGCTCAGTGCGTCCAGGCAGTGGTGGAGGCTCTGCACAAAGAGGGAGCAGAAGCAGTGCCTCTGCCCAAGGCAAGACCAGTATGGCCCAAGTGTGGCACAGTTTTCTGTGCCCCCCACAAAAGTCTACACCATCACAGACTGCTCCAGTCAGCAGGAGGCAACGGTTCCGTCAGATGGTGACAGAATACATGTCTTGCCCTCTTGCTGTACTCCCAGACGGCTCTTCACCTTTCAAGTTTTGGGTCTCAAAGCTGGATACATGGCCAGAGCTAAGCCAGTATGCATTGGAGGTGCTGGCTTGCCCTGCGGCTAGTGTATTATCGGAACGCGTCTTTAGTGCTGCAGGTGGTGTACTAACTGACCGTCGCATGCGACTATCCTCCGATAACGTTGACTGGCTTACTTTCCTGAAAATGAACAAGGCCTGGATCTCGCAGGAATTTGCCACTCCTCTTCCTGATTAAATAATTAGGTGACTGTCTACGTTATCCAGGTCTCCTGTTGTGTTCATCTTTCTACCACCTGAACTTAAATTCCTGGGCTCCAACACCGCCAGTTGAGGCTCAGAAGTGCCGTCTGCACAGTCAAAACATACGACCCAGTGTTATTGGGTTTCAGTAACGTCAGCTGATCCCCAGCTGTGTAGCCGGCAATGTGTCCTGCGACCGCCACGCTGACACAACAACTGAAATGTAAGGGAACCTGTCCCCCCCCCCAAGGCGTTTGTTACTGAAAGAGCCACCTTGTGCAGCAGTAATGCTGCACAAGGAAAAGGTAGCTATTTTTGTTTAGCTCCTTGCACACGCAGAACTTAAAACTTATAAAATGTGTCCACTGATACCGTAAAACCGTCCCGGAGGTGGGACTTTCCTTCGTAATATGACGCAGCACAGCTGTCATTCCTACCCCCTTGGCACCGTGCCCCGGCTCCTCAGCGTTGTTTGATTCCGTCACGGAGCCTGCGCTGTTATGTTATCCCTTGGCCAGGCACACTTAGCGCTGCCCATCTTCTGACATCATTTGGTGTCAGGCTGGCTGCGCCTGTGCGGCCGCGCTGGCCGAGAGCCCGCCTCGCACTGTCTTCTGATTTAATCCCACTGGGGGCCTGAGATCCATGGACATGCGCAGTGCATATCTGAACCTCCGCCTCTCACTCATCTCCCTACGCCTTCTTCAGACTGTGCGCCGTCAGCTGATCCCTAATAGCATGCCACGGCCGTGACGCCGCACAGTCTGAAGAAGCCGTAGGGAGGGGAGTGAGAGGTGAGGATATGCATTGCGCATGGCCACGGATCCCAGGCCCGTGGTGGAATTACATTAGACGACACTGCGAGGCGGGCTCTCGGCCAGCGCGGCCGCACAGGCGCAGCCAGCCTGACACCAAATGATGTCAGAAGATGGGCAGCGCTAAGTGTGCCTGGCCAAGGGATAACATAACAGCGCAGGCTCCGGGACGGAATCAAACAACGCTGAGGAGCCGGGGCACGGCGCCGGGGGGGTAAGAATGACGGCTGTGCTGCGTCATATTACGAAGGAAAGTCCCACCTCCGGGACGGTCTCACGGTTTCAGGGGACACATTTTATAAGTGTTTAGTTCTGTGTTTGCAAGGAGCATAATGAAAAGAGCCACCTTTTCCTTTTGCATCTTTTGTGCTGCACAAGCTGGCTCTTTCAGCTACAAACGCCTTGGGGGGGGTTAAAGGTTCCCTTTCGACTTTCTCCAATCAGGCTTCGGCCTACATTGTGTTCCTCTGCTTCTCCTGCTGTCCCTGGGCTCCAACACCGCTAGTTGTTGCCTGGTAGTGCTGTACGCACAGTCAACAGTCGCTCCTCTGTTATTGGGGTTCAGTAACGTCAGCTGTTCCCCAGCTGTGTGTGTGGCAATCCCTCCTATCTCCTCCACCTCCTCCTCCTCCTGTCCCTGGGCTCCAACACCGCTAGTTGCTGTCCAGAAGTGCTGTCCGCACAGTCCCAACAGTCGCTCCTCTGTTATTGGGGTTCAGTAACGTCAGCTGTTCCCCAGCTGTGTGTGTGGCAATCCCTCCTATCTCCTCCACCTCCTCCTCCTCCTGTCCCTGGGCTCCAACACCACTAGTTGCTGTCCAGAAGTGCTGTCCGCACAGTCCCAACAGTCGCTCCTCTGTTATTGGGGTTCAGTAACGTCAGCTGTTCCCCAGCTGTGTGTGTGGCAATCCCTCCTATCTCCTCCACCTCCTCCTCCTCCTGTCCCTGGGCTCCAACACCGCTAGTTGCTGTCCAGAAGTGCTGTCCGCACAGTCCCAACAGTCGCTCCTCTGTAATTGGGGTTCAGTAACGTCAGCTGTTCCCCAGCTGTGTGTGTGGCAATCCCTCCTATCTCCTCCACCTCCTCCTCCTCCTGTCCCTGGGCTCCAACACCGCTAGTTGCTGTCCAGAAGTGCTGTCTGCACAGTCCCAACAGTCGCTCCTCTGTTATTGGGGTTCAGTAACGTCAGCTGTTCCCCAGCTGTGTGTGTGGCAATCCCTCCTATCTCCTCCACCTCCTCCTCCTCCTGTCCCTGGGCTCCAACACCGCTAGTTGCTGTCCAGAAGTGCTGTCCGCACAGTCCCAACAGTTGCTCCTCTGTTATTGGGGTTCAGTAACGTCAGCTGTTCCCCAGCTGTGTGTGTGGCAATCCCTCCTATCTCCTCCACCTCCTCCTCCTCCTGTCCCTGGGCTCCAACACCGCTAGTTGCTGTCCAGAAGTGCTGTCCGCACAGAGCCAAACACCTTGCCAATGTGTTAGTGGGGTTCAGCACCGCCAGCTGTTCCCCTGCTGTGTATACGGCAACGTGTCATGCGACCGCCACGCAGGCACAACAACTTAAATTTAAGGGAACCTGTCCCCCCCCAAAGCGTTTGTTACTGAAAGAGCCACCTTGTGCAGCAGTAATGATGCAAATGGAAAAAGTGCCTCTTTTCGTGGTGCTCCTTGCACATGCTGAACCTAACACTTATGAAATGTGTCCCCTCACACCGTTAAACCATCCGGTAGGTGTAACTTTCCTTTGTCATGTGACGCAGCACAGCCGTCATTCTTACCCCCTTGGCGCCGTGCGCCGCCTCCTCAGCGTTGTTTGAATCTGTCCCGGAGCCTGCGCTGTTAGGTTAGCCCTTGGCCATGCACACATTTTGCGCTGCCCGTCTTCTGACATCATTTGGTGTCAGGCTGGCTGCGCCTGTGCGGCCGCGCTGGCCGAGAGCCCGCCTCGCATTGTCTTCTGATTTAATCCCACTGGGGGCCTGAGATCCATGGACATGCGCAGTGCATATCTGAACCTCCGCCTCTCACTCATCTCCCTACGCCTTCTTCAGACTGTGCGCCGTCAGCTGATCCCTAATAGCATGCCACGGCCGTGACGCCGCACAGTCTGAAGAAGCCGTAGGGAGGGGAGTGAGAGGCGAGGATATGCACTGCGCATGGCCACGGATCCCAGGCCCGCGGTGGGATTACATTAGACGACACTGCGAGGCGGGCTCTCGGCCAGCGTGGCCGCACAGGCGCAGCCAGCCTGACACCAAATGATGTCAGAAGACGGGCAGCGCAAAATGTGTGCATGGCCAAGGGCTAACCTAACAGCGCAGGCTCCGGGACAGATTCAAACAACGCTGAGGAGGCGGCGCACGGCGCCAAGGGGGTAAGAATGACGGCTGTGCTGCGTCACATGACAAAGGAGAGTTCCACCTACCGGATGGTTTAACGGTGTGAAGGGACATGTGCAAGGACCATAATTCAAAGAGCTAAGTTTACCTTTTCCAGCATTAGTGCTGTACACGATGGCTCTTTCAGCTACAAACACCTGGGGGGGGGTTTAAAGGTTCCCTTTCAACTTGCTCCAGTGCAGGCTTCGGCCTACACTCCGCTCCCCCTGCTCCTCCTGCTGACCCTGGGCTCTAACACCGCCAGTTGGGGCCCAGATGTGCTAGCTGCACAGAGAAAAACACCAGCCAATGTGTCAGTGGGGTTCAGCACCGCCAGCTGTTCCCCTGCTGTGTAGCCGGCAACGTGTCCTGCAACAGCCACGCAAACACAACAGACCCAAAGCTGCCGCCAGTGCAGGTTTCGGCCTACACTCTGCTCCCCCTGCTCCTCGTGCTGACCCTGGGCTCTAACACCACCAGTTGGGGCCCGGTACTGCTAGCTGCACAGAGAAAAATACCAGCCAATGTGTCAGTGGGGTTCAGCACCGCCAGTTGTTCCCCTGCTGTGTAGCCGGCAACGTGTCCTGCATCAGCCACCCAGACACAAGAACTGAAATTGAAGGGAACCTGTCCCCCCTCCCCCAGGCATTTGTATGTTTTCCAGCCACCTTGTACAACAGTAATGCTGCATGTGTGCAAGGTGGCTCATAAACTTATTCTCCTCGCACATGTAGAACTGAACACGTCTAAAATGTGTCCTCTGTGACCATTTAACCGTCCCGGAGGTGTGACTTTCCTTTGTAATGACACGCTGCAACCCCCTTGGTAGCGTTGCCCGTCTTCTGGCATCATTGTTTGGCTGCCTGCGCCTCTGCGGCCGCCCTGACCCACACAACGCCCCTCGGTGTCTTATTTATTTGGACTGCGAGGGTGTGATTGATGGGCATGAGCAGTGCATATCTTCACCTGTCCCTCATCTCCTTCCGCCTTCTTCAGACTGTGCGGCTTCATGGCCGTGGCATGCGATAAGGGATCAGCTGACGCCGCACAGTCTGAAGCGGGTGTAAGGACCCGAGTGTGAGAGGCGAACATATGTACTGCGCCAGGCCATGAATCCCAGCCCCGCAGTGTTTTAACTATGTAAAGACACTGCGGGGCTGGGATTCATGGTCATCGCAAACCGCAACGGCCGACATTAAATGATGCCAGAAGATGGGCAGCGCTAACAGCGCAAGGCCAAGGGATAAAACGACAGCGCAGACTCCTGTACAGCAAATAACAACGCTCAGGAGGCTGCGCCCAGCACCAAGGTGGGATTCTTGACATCTGTGCTGCGTCTCATTACGAAGGGAACTCTCGCCTCCAACACAGTTTGACTGTATAAAGGGCTAAATGTTATACGTGTTTCATTCAGCGTGTGCAAGGAGAAAAATTAAAAGAGCAACCTTTGACTTGTGCAGCACTACTGCTGCATAAGCTGTGGCTCTTCTAGTTTGTAACACCTGAGGGGGGGTTAAAGGTTACCTTTAAAATTGGTTCAATTAGGCTTCGGCCTACACTCTGCTCCCCCTGCAGAGCCTGGGCTCTAACACCGCCAGTTGGGGCCCGGTACTGCTAGCTGCACAGAGAAAAACACTATGTGTCAGTGGGGTTCAGCACCGCCAGCTGTTCCCCTGCTGTGTAGCCAGCAACGTGTCCTGCAACAGCCACGCAGACACAACAGACCCAAAGCTGCCGCCAGTGCAGGCTTCGGCCTACACTCTGCTCCCCCTGCTCCTCCTGCTGACCCTGGGCTCTAACACCGCCAGTTGGGGCCCGGTACTGCTAGCTGCACAGAGAAAAACACCAGCTAATGTGTCAGTGGGGTTCAGCACCGCCAGTTGTTCCCCTGCTGTGTAACCGGCAATGTGTCCTGCAACAGCCACGCAGACACAAGAACTGAAATTGAAGGGAACCTGTCCCCCCTCCCCCAGGCGTTTGTATGTTTTCCAGCCACCTTGTACAGCAGTAATGCTGCATGTGTGCAAGGTGGCTCATAAACTTATTCTCCTCGCACATGTGGAACTGAACACGTCTAAAATGTGTCCTCTGTGACCATTTAACCATCCCGGAGATGTGACTTTCCTTTGTAATGACACGCTGCAACCCCCTTGGTAGCGCTGCCCGTCTTCTGGCATCATTGTTTGGCTGCCTGCGCCTCTGCGGCCGCCCTGACCCACACAACGCCCCTCGGTGTCTTATTTATTTGGACTGCGAGGGTGTGATTGATGGGCATGAGCAGTGCATATCTTCGCCTGTCCCTCATCTCCTTCTGCCTTCTTCAGACTGTGTGGCTTCATGGCCGCGGCATGCGATAAGGGATCAGCTGACGCCGCACAGTCTGAAGCGGGTGTAAGGACCCGAGTGTGAGAGGCGAACATATGTACTGCGCCAGGCCATGAATCCCAGCCCCGCAGTGTTTTAACTATGTAAAGACACTGCGGGGCTGGGATTCATGGTCATCGCAAACCGCAACGGCCGACATTAAATGATGCCAAAAGATGGGCAGCGCTAACAGCGCAAGGGCAAGGGATAAAATGACAGCGCAGACTCCTGTACAGCAAATAACAATGCTCAGGAGGCTGCGCCCAGCACCAAGGTGGGATTCTTGACATCTGTGCTGCGTCTCATTACGAAGGGAACTCTTGCCTCCAACACAGTTTGACTGTATAAAGGGCTAAATGTTATACGTGTTTCATTCAGCGTGTGCAAGGAGAAAAATTAAAAGAGCAACCTTTGACTTGTGCAGCACTACTGCTGCATAAGCTGTGGCTCTTCTAGTTTGTAACACCTGAGGGGGGGTTAAAGGTTACCTTTAAAATTGGTTCAATTAGGCTTCGGCCTACACTCTGCTCCCCCTGCAGAGCCTGGGCTCTAACACCGCCAGTTGGGGCCCGGTACTGCTAGCTGCACAGAGAAAAACACCATGTGTCAGTGGGGTTCAGCACCGCCAGCTGTTCCCCTGCTGTGTAGCCAGCAACGTGTCCTGCAACAGCCACGCAGACACAACAGACCCAAAGCTGCCGCCAGTGCAGGCTTCGGCCTACACTCTGCTCCCCCTGCTCCTCCTGCTGACCCTGGGCTCTAACACCGCCAGTTGGGGCCCGGTACTGCTAGCTGCACAGAGAAAAACACCAGCTAATGTGTCAGTGGGGTTCAGCACCGCCAGTTGTTCCCCTGCTGTGTAGCCGGCAACGTGTCCTGCAACAGCCACGCAGACACAAGAACTGAAATTGAAGGGAACCTGTCCCCCCTCCCCCAGGCGTTTGTATGTTTTCCAGCCACCTTGTACAGCAGTAATGCTGCATGTGTGCAAGGTGGCTCATAAACTTATTCTCCTCGCACATGTGGAACTGAACACGTCTAAAATGTGTCCTCTGTGACCATTTAACCATCCCGGAGATGTGACTTTCCTTTGTAATGACACGCTGCAACCCCCTTGGTAGCGCTGCCCGTCTTCTGGCATCATTGTTTGGCTGCCTGCGCCTCTGCGGCCGCCCTGACCCACACAACGCCCCTCGGTGTCTTATTTATTTGGACTGTGAGGGTGTGATTGATGGGCATGAGCAGTGCATATCTTCGCCTGTCCCTCATCTCCTTCTGCCTTCTTCAGACTGTGTGGCTTCATGGCCGCGGCATGCGATAAGGGATCAGCTGACGCCGCACAGTCTGAAGCGGGTGTAAGGACCTGAGTGTGAGAGGCGAACATATGTACTGCGCCAGGCCATGAATCCCAGCCCCGCAGTGTTTTAACTATGTAAAGACACTGCGGGGCTGGGATTCATGGTCATCGCAAACCGCAACGGCCGACATTAAATGATGCCAGAAGATGGGCAGCGCTAACAGCGCAAGGGCAAGGGATAAAATGACAGCGCAGACTCCTGTACAGCAAATAACAACGCTCAGGAGGCTGCGCCCAGCACCAAGGTGGGATTCTTGACATCTGTGCTGCGTCTCATTACGAAGGGAACTCTCGCCTCCAACACAGTTTGACTGTATAAAGGGCTAAATGTTATACGTGTTTCATTCAGCGTGTGCAAGGAGAAAAATTAAAAGAGCAACCTTTGACTTGTGCAGCACTACTGCTGCATAAGCTGTGGCTCTTCTAGTTTGTAACACCTGAGGGGGGGTTAAAGGTTACCTTTAAAATTGGTTCAATTAGGCTTCGGCCTACACTCTGCTCCCCCTGCAGAGCCTGGGCTCTAACACCGCCAGTTGGGGCCCGGTACTGCTAGCTGCACAGAGAAAAACACCAGCCAATGTGTCAGTGGGGTTCAGCACCGCCAGCTGTTCCCCTGCTGTGTAGCCAGCAACATGTCCTGCAACAGCCACGCAGACACAACAGACCCAAAGCTGCCGCCAGTTCAGGCTTCGGCCTACACTCTGCTCCCCCTGCTCCTTCTGCTGACCCTGGGCTCTAACACCGCCAGTTGGGGCCCGGTACTGCTAGCTGCACAGAGAAAAACACCAGCCAATGTGTCAGTGGGGTTCAGCACCGCCAGTTGTTCCCCTGCTGTGTAGCCGGCAACGTGTCCTGCAACAGCCACGCAGACACAAGAACTGAAATTGAAGGGAACCTGTCCCCCCTCCCCCAGGCGTTTGTATGTTTTCCAGCCATCTTGTACAGCAGTAATGCTGCATGTGTGCAAGGTGGCTCATAAACTTATTCTGCTCGCACATGTGGAACTGAAAACACGTCTAAAATGTGTCCTCTGTGACCATTTAACCGTCCCGGAGGTGTGACTTTCCTTTGTAATGACACGCTGCAACCCTCTTGGTAGCGCTGCCCGTCTTCTGGCATCATTGTTTGGCTGCCTGCGCCTCTGCGGCCGCCCTGACCCACACAACGCCCCTCGGTGTCTTATTTATTTGGACTGCGAGGGTGTGATTGATGGGCATGAGCAGTGCATATCTTCGCCTGTCCCTCATCTCCTTCCGCCTTCTTCAGACTGTGCGGCTTCATGGCAGCAGCATGCGATAAGGGATCAGCTGACGCCGCAGTCTGAAGCGGGTGTAAGGACCCGAGTGTGAGAGGCGAACATATGTACTGCGCCAGGCCATGAATCCCAGCCCCGCAGTGTTTTTTTAACTATGTAAAGACACTGCGGGGCTGGGATTCATGGTCATCGCAAACCGCAACGGCCGACATTAAATGATGCCAGAAGATGGGCAGCGCTAACAGCGCAAGGCCAAGGGATAAAACGACAGCGCAGACTCCTGTACAGCAAATAACAACGCTCAGGAGGCTGCGCCCAGCACCAAGGTGGGATTCTTGACATCTGTGCTGCGTCTCATTACGAAGGTAACTCTCGTCTCCAACAAAGTTTGACTGTATAAAGGGCTAAATGTTATACGTGTTTCATTCAGCGTGTGCAAGGAGAAAAATTAAAAGAGCAACCTTTGACTTGTGCAGTACTACTGCTGCATAAGCTGTGGCTCTTTTAGTTTGTAACACCTGAGGGGGGTTAAAGGTTACCTTTAAAATTGGTTCAATTAGGCTTCGGCCTACACTCTGCTCCCCCTGCAGAGCCTGGGCTCTAACACCGCCAGTTGGGGCCCGGTACTGCTAGCTGCACAGAGAAAAACACCAGCCAATGTGTCAGTGGGGTTCAGCACCGCCAGCTGTTCCCCTGCTGTGTAGCCGGCAACGTGTCCTGCAAATGCCATGCAGACACAACAGACCTACAAATGCCTCCAGTGCAGGCTTCGGCCTACACTCTGCTCCCCCTGCTGACCCTTTGCTCCAACACCGCTAGTTGGGGCTCTAGGAAGACAAGCTTGAATAGGTCCCCATCCTGGTTCCAGCACCGTCAGCTGTGTCCGGGCAGAGCCTTTGGCTTAGGTGCCTCCCTCTGGGTATCCGAGTTCCACCAACGTCAGGTGGTCCTTGGTAGTGCTTTCAGGCACGGGTACCTCCTGCTTAGTAACCGGGTTCCAGTAATGTCAGCTGGTCCTCGGTAGTTCCATTGGCTCTTGGACCTTCGGCTACCCATCCGGGTTCCAGTACCGTCAGCTGGTTCTCGGCAGTGTCTTTTGCTCTTGTACCTTCTGCTCCCCATCCTGGTTCCAGTACCGTCAGCTGGTTCCGGGCAGAGCCTTTGGCTTAGGTGCCTCCCTCTGGGTATCTGAGTTCCACCAATGTCAGGTGGTCCTTGGTAGTGCTTTCAGTCACGGGTACCTCCTGCTTAGTAACCGGGTTCCAGTAACGTCAGCTGGTCCTCGGTAGTTCCATTGGCTCTTGGACCTTCGGCTACCCATCCGGGTTCCAGTACCGTCAGCTGGTTCTCGGCAGTGTCTTTTGCTCTTGTACCTTCTGCTCCCCATCCTGGTTCCAGTAC
Source organism: Ranitomeya variabilis (assembly GCF_051348905.1). Classification (NCBI taxonomy): domain Eukaryota; kingdom Metazoa; phylum Chordata; class Amphibia; order Anura; family Dendrobatidae; genus Ranitomeya; species Ranitomeya variabilis. The sequence goes on along the minus strand of NC_135234.1, from coordinate 128,598,712 downwards.
CGTCAGCTGGTTCCGGGCAGAGCCTTTGGCTTAGGTGCCTCCCTCTGGGTATCTGAGTTCCACCAACGTCAGGTGGTCCTTGGTAGTGCTTTCAGCACGGGTACCTCCTGCTTAGTAACCGGGTTCCAGTAAGGTCAGCTGGTCCTCGGTAGTTCCATTGGCTCTTGGACCTTCGGGTAGCCATCCGAGTTACAGTTCCATCAGCTGTTTCTCGGCATTTTCTCAGCCTACTTGTACCTTCTGCTACATTTCCAAGTTCAAGACCCTAAAGACGACGACCCGGAAGACCACCCCTAAGATGACGACGACACCAGAGACGACAACCACTGAGATGACGACGACCCTGGAGACGATGACCCTGAAGACCACCCTGATGACGACGACCCCAGAGACGACGACCCTGGAGACGACGACGACCTGGAAGACCGAGAAGCAGAAGAACAAGAGGCTGCCGAACAAAGAGCAGAAGAACATTAAGCATAAGACTAAACATCAGAGCAAAAGATATTATCTAAATTATAAGCAGAAGAAGACTAAGCAGTGTATGGGGGTGAGTCCGTTCCTCCTCGTGGTGCCCCTGGATAAAGCCTGATGCTGCAGGCCAAACTGAACGCGGACAAATGTAACTGTTTTGTGACAGGCAGAACGGAAGGTGTAATCTTCAAACTTTTATAGATAACAACTACGGGAATGCCTGTCACAAATAAGAATATGATGAAGAAGTTGAATATGAAGAAGATAATAGTAAAATAAAAAGAATATGAACAATGTAACAATAAAATAATAGGTAGAAGATGAAGAAGAAGATGAATAAGGTGAAGAAGTTGATGTCAAAGAAGCTGATGATGAGGATAATGAAGAAGAAAGTGTGGGAGAAGTAAAAAAGAAGGTGAAGGGCGTGGAAGTAGTGAAACATCAATATCTGACAAAATAAAAAAAAATTAACATAGTCAAAATCTTTCTAACGCCTAACATCATAAAAAACAAAACAAAATCCTGCTATTCTATTAGATTGGGCTAAACCTCTGTGCCTTTAATGTCTCCGCCACGTCCCCCAATACATCCTACATTATTCTTAGTTGTTTTCCTTCATGTAGAATGAACCTACAAGTTAAGAAAGGGTTTATTTTAATTCCGATATTTTCGTCCCATTGACTTGCATTGGGATCGGTTATCGGTATCGGATTAGATCCGATACTTTGACGGTATCGGCCGATACTTTCCGATACCAATACTTTCCGATATCGGAAGGTATCGCTCAACACTAGTTATCAGGGCTAATAATATTCTTTCTGATCTTAATCCTGCAAATTCTTCTGAGCAGTGAATATTATACGCCATTTATACTGGACCAATTGTGCATTAAAAGCATACAGCCAGACTTGGTTGGTTATCAATAGCATAACTACATTGCTTCTGCACTATAATAAGTCCATCTGAAGTGGGCAAATTTTTCTGCGACAGTAATCCTGCAAAATTTTTTCAGCATTGAAATTATTATACAGCATTTATACTGCTCCAGTTGTGCGACAAAAGCATACAGCCAGATGTGGTTGGTTACTAATAGCATCACTATATTGCTCCTGCAGTGTACGAAGTCAATCTGAGGTGGGCAAATTTTCCTGCGATACTAATTTTGAAAAGTTTTCTCAGTAGGGATATATCTTACCTAATTTAAATTGGGCAAGGCATGTAGTATGGGACAGAAAAGTGGACCTGATGCTCATGGTGAATGCAGAGGCCCAGGCCATGAGCAAGGTCAAATTGTGCCTGCTGCAGGGGCACAACAAACACACACATCATGTCGACCTAGCTTCCTGTCCCACTTTGTAGGAGGGGCAGTCCAAACAGTGTGAAAAGGTTGTTGGATGGATAGCAGATAATGCTTCTAGTCACTTTGCCAGCACAACCCTGTCTTTCAGATGGTCCAGTCTCACCATTATCCTCATTCCTTCCACCATGCAAAGTGCCCGGAGACAAGTGATCGCACACTTGGACACTCCAAAAAGCTGTTCACATTTCCATTTATACATTCTCGCCTCTCACTCTGCCTGTATCAAATGGGACAAGATGAGAATGCATGTAGCAATGCCCAAATATCTGAGCAGTCAGTGTCACAAGAAGATGAAGGTGGGGAAATGCAATTACTGTCACAGGAGGTGGATGATGATGAGACACAATTGCTAACAACTGATGTTAAGTCTGCAAAGTCAGGAGGACGACCAGTGTCATGTTCCCAATGGCAGGGAATTAAACACATAACACGGGCAAAAACAGGACGAGCTCTAGGGTGATGGAACCTGAGCTGACCGCGATCCTGAACCTCAACACTCAACTAACAGCAGCCGGGGAACGTTCCTGGGGGGACTCTAGATGTCTCGCGCCAGCCGGAGATCTAGCTACCCCTATCAGAAGAATCACAGACCTATCTTGCCTCCAGAGAAATATTCCCACAGAAATAGCAGCCCCCCACATATAATGACGGTGAAATGAGAGGAAGGCACAAACGTAGTTATGAAAACAGATTCAGCAAAATGAGGCCCGCTTAAGCTAGATAGCAGAGGATACAAAAGGTGAACTGCGCGGTCAGCTTAAAACCCTTCAAAATACCATCCTGAAATTACTTGAACTCATGTGCCAACTCATGGTACATGAGTGGTAATTTCAGCCCACTAGAGCAACCAGCAGCAGAGAATTACATATCTGCAAGCTGGACTAAAAACATGAAAGCAAACATGAAACAGGGAAATCCAGACTTAGCTTGTCTTGAAGGCCTAGGAGCAGGTAGCAAAGGTAACAGAGACACACTGATACATTGATAGCCGGCAAGGGAATGACAGGAAAGCCAGGTTAAATAGGAAACACCCAGCCTCTGATGGACAGGTGGAAACCAGAGACCGCAACCCACCAAAGTCACCCAGTACCAGCTGTAACCACCAGAGGGAGCCCAAAAACAGAATCCACAACAGTACCCCCCCCTTGAGGAGGGGTCACCGAACCCTCACGAGAACCCCCAGGGCGATCAGGATGAGCTCTATGGAAGGCGCGGACCAAATCAGTCGCATGAACATCAGAGGCGACCACCCAGGAATTATCCTCCTGACCATAACCCTTCCACTTAACCAAATACTGGAGTTTACGTCTGGAAACACGAGAATCCAAGATCTTCTCAACAACATACTCCAATTCTCCCTCCACCAGCACCGGAGCAGGAGGCTCAACCGAAGGAACAACGGGCACCTCATACCTCCGCAATAACGACCGATGGAACACATTATGAATAGCAAACGATGCTGGGAGATCCAAACGAAAAGATACAGGGTTAAGAATCTCCAAGATCTTATAAGGACCGATGAACCGAGGCTTGAACTTAGGAGAAGAAACCTTCATAGGGACAAAACGAGAAGACAACCACACCAAATCCCCAACAAGAAGTCGGGGACCCACGCGGCGACGGCGATTAGCAAACTGCTGAGTCTTCTCCTGAGACAACTTCAAATTGTCCACCACCTGATTCCAAATCTGATGTAGCCTGTCCACCACCACGTCCACTCCAGGACAATCCGAAGGCTCCACCTGACCAGAGGAAAAACGAGGATGAAACCCCGAATTACAAAAGAAAGGAGAAACCAAAGTAGCAGAACTAGCCCGATTATTAAGGGCAAATTCGGCCAGTGGCAAAAAGGCAACCCAGTCATCTTGATCAGCAGAAACAAAACACCTTAAATAAGTTTCCAAGGTCTGATTAGTTCGCTCCATCTGGCCATTCGTCTGAGGATGGAATGCAGACGAGAAAGACAAATCAATGCCCATCTTAGCACAAAACGTCCGCCAAAATCTAGACACAAACTGGGATCCCCTGTCAGAAACGATATTCTCCGGAATCCCATGCAAACAAACCACGTTCTGAAAAAATAAAGGGACCAACTCAGAGGAGGAAGGCAACTTAGGCAAGGGTACCAAATGAACCATCTTAGAAAAGCGGTCACACACAACCCAGATAACGGACATTTTCTGTGAGACAGCGAGATCTGAAATAAAATCCATGGAAATGTGCGTCCAAGGCCTCTTCGGGATAGGCAAGGATAACAACAACCCACTGGCCCGAGAACAGCAAGGCTTAGCCCGAGCACACACTTTACAAGACTGCACAAAGGTGCGCACATCCCTTGACAAGGAAGGCCACCAAAAAGACCTGGCCACCAAGTCTCTAGTACCAAATATTCCAGGATGACCAGCCAACACAGAAGAATGGACCTCGGAGATGACTCTACTGGTCCAATCATCCGGAACAAACAGTCTTTCTGGTGGACAACGATCAGGTTTATCCGCCTGAAACTCCTGCAATGCACGTCGCAAGTCTGGGGAGACGGCGGACAATATTACCCCATCCCTAAGGATACCAGTAGGCCCAGAGTCTCCAGGAGAGTCAGGCACAAAACTCCTGGAAAGAGCATCTGCCTTCACATTCTTTGAACCTGGCAGGTATGAAACCACAAAATTGAAACGAGAAAAAAACAACGACCAATGAGCCTGTCTAGGATTCAGACGCCTGGCAGACTCAAGGTAAATCAGATTTTTGTGATCAGTCAAGACCACCACACGATGTCTAGCACCCTCAAGCCAATGACGCCACTCCTCAAATGCCCACTTCATGGCCAAAAGCTCCCGATTACCCACATCATAATTGCGCTCGGCGGGCGAGAATTTTCTAGAAAAGAACGCACATGGCTTCATCACCGAGCCATCGGAACTTCTCTGTGACAAAACCGCCCCCGCTCCAATCTCGGAAGCATCAACCTCAACCTGAAAAGGAAGTGAAACATCTGGAAAAATTAGTAATGAACCGACGATAAAAATTAGCAAAACCCAAGAACTTCTGAACACTCTTAACAGATGTAGGTTGTGTCCAGTCACAAATCGCCTGAACCTTGACAGGATCCATCTCAATAGTAGAAGGAGAAAAAATGTACCCCAAAAAAGAAATCTTCTGGACTCCGAAGAGACATTTTGAGCCCTTCACAAACAGAGAATTGGCCCGCAGGACTTGAAACACCTTCCTGACCTGTAGAACATGAGACTCCCAGTCATCAGAAAACACCAAAATATCATCCAAATACACAATCATAAACTTATCCAGATATTCACGGAAAATATTGTGCATAAAGGACTGAAAGACTGAAGGAGCATTAGAAAGTCCAAAAGGCATTACCAAATACTCAAAATGGCCCTCAGGCGTATTAAATGCGGTTTTCCACTCATCACCCTGTTTTATCCGCACAAGATTATACGCACCGCGAAGATCTATCTTAGTGAACCACCTAGCCCCCTTAATGCGAGCAAACAAATCAGTCAATAATGGCAATGGATACTGATATTTGACTGTAATCTTATTCAGAAGGCGATAATCTATACAAGGCCTCAGGGAACCATCTTTTTTTGCCACGAAAAAAAAACCTGCTCCCAGAGGGGACGAAGATGGACGAATATGTCCCTTTTCCAAGGACTCCTTAATATAATTCCGCATAGCAGTATGCTCTGGCACTGACAGATTAAATAAACGACCCTTAGGGAACTTACTGCCAGGAATTCTATAGCACAGTCACAATCCCTATGAGGAGGGAGCGAATTGAGCTTAGGCTCCTCAAAAACATCCCGATAGTCAGACAAAAACGCAGGGACCTCAGAAGGAGTAGATGAAGCGATTGAAATCAGAGGTGCATCATCATGAACCCCCTGACATCCCCAGCTTAACACAGACATTGTTTTCCAATCCAGGACTGGATTATGAGTTTGTAACCATGGCAGACCAAGCACTAGTACATCATGTAAATTATACAGTACAAGGAAGCGAATCACCTCCTGATGAACGGGAGTCATGCGCATGGTCACTTGTGTCCAGTACTGCGGTTTATTCATAGCCAATGGTGTAGAGTCAATTCCCTTCAAAGGAATAGGAACTTCCAGAGGCTCCAGACTAAAACCGCAGCGTTTGGCAAATGACCAATCCATAAGACTCAGGGCAGCGCCCGAATCCACATAGGCATCGACGGAAATGGATGACAGTGAACATATCAGAGTTACAGACAAAATGAACTTAGACTGCAGAGTACTAATGGCAAAAGATTTATCAACCTTTTTTGTGCGTTTAGAGCATGCTGATATAACATGAGCTGAATCACCACAATAAAAACACAATCCATTTTTCCGCCTATAATTTTGCCGTTCACTTCTGGACTGAATTCTATCACATTGCATAGTCTCAGGTGCCTGTTCAGAAGACACCGCCAACTGGTGCACAGGTTTGCGCTCCCGTAAACGCCGATCAATCTGAATGGCCATAGCCATAGACTCATTCAGACCTGTAGGCGCAGGGAACCCCACCATAATATCCTTAATGGCCTCAGAAAGACCATCTCTGAAGTTTGCAGCCAGGGCGCACTCATTCCACTGAGTAAGCACCGACCATTTCCGAAATTTTTGACAATAAACTTCCGCTTCATCATGCCCCTGAGAGAGGGCTAATAAAGCCTTTTCAGCCTGAATCTCCAGGTTAGGTTCCTCATAGAGCAATCCCAGTGCCAGAAAAAACGCATCCACACTGAGCAATGCAGGATCCCCTGGTGCCAATGCAAATGCCCAATTCTGAGGGTCGCCCCGCAGGAAAGATATTACAATCTTGACCTGCTGAGCAGGGTCTCCAGAGGAGCGAGATTTCAAAGAAAGAAACAATTTGCAATTGTTCCTGAAATTCAGGAAGGTAGATCTATCTCCAGAAAAAAACTCTGGAATAGGAATTCTAGGTTCAGACATAGGAGTGTGAACAACAAAATCCTGTATGTTTTGAACTTTTGCAGCAAGATTATTCAGGCTGGAAGCCAAACTCTGGACATCCATGTTAAACAGCTAAGGTCAGAGCCATTCAAGGGTTAAGAGGAGGTAAGAAGCAGCTAGACAGCAATTAAGGGCTAGGCAGCAAAACTCTGAGGGAAAAAAAAAAAAAAAAAAATTTTCCCTTCAACACTTCTTTTTCTCCTGCTTCAGCCCAAACAATTAACACTTTGTGGGCCGGCTATACTGTCATGTTCCCAATGGCAGGGAATTAAACACATAACACGGGCAAAAACAGGACGAGCTCTAGGGTGATGGAACCTGAGCTGACCGCGATCCTGAACCTCAACACTCAACTAACAGCAGCCGGGGAACGTTCCTGGGGGGACTCTAGACGTCTCGCGCCAGCCGGAGATCTAGCTACCCCTATCAGAAGAATCACAGACCTATCTTGCCTCCAGAGAAATATTCCCACAGAAATAGCAGCCCCCCACATATAATGACGGTGAAATGAGAGGAAGGCACAAACGTAGTTATGAAAACAGATTCAGCAAAATGAGGCCCGCTTAAGCTAGATAGCAGAGGATACAAAAGGTGAACTGCGCGGTCAGCTTAAAACCCTTCAAAATACCATCCTGAAATTACTTGAACTCATGTGCCAACTCATGGTACATGAGTGGTAATTTCAGCCCACTAGAGCAACCAGCAGCAGAGAATTACATATCTGCAAGCTGGACTAAAAACATGAAAGCAAACATGAAACAGGGAAATCCAGATTTAGCTTGTCTTGAAGGCCTAGGAGCAGGTAGCAAAGGTAACAGAGACACACTGATACATTGATAGCCGGCAAGGGAATGACAGGAAAGCCAGGTTAAATAGGAAACACCCAGCCTCTGATGGACATGTGGAAACCAGAGACCGCAACCCACCAAAGTCACCCAGTACCAGCTGTAACCACCAGAGGGAGCCCAAAAACAGAATCCACAACAGACCAGGATGCGGAAGTGGAAGCCGAGTTGGTGGATGATGAAATCACTGATCCAACCTGGGAAGGTTACATGTAGAGCAAGGATGGCAGCACACAGGGGGAGGGATCTGCAGCACCACAATAGGCGGGAAGAGGCATTGGGGTGGCCAGAGACACAAGGCAAGCAACTGTTCCCCAGAGCACCAACACAGGTGAAGTTGCCAGGCCAAGGGTTAGGTGTTCCCGAGTCTGGCATTTTTTTAAAGACAGTCCAGTTAATCCAAAAAAGGCCATTTGCAACATCTGCCATGCCAGCACCAGCAGGGGCAGCACAACTACCAGTCTGACCACCAACAGCAAGCTTAGGCACATGACAGCAAAGCACTCGACTAGTTAGGCTGAATGCAAGGGTCCAGAAACAGTTTCTGCATGTGACACCACTGCCTCTGCCCCTGTTCTATGTGCACACCAATCCCCTGTCCATGACACAGGTGAAGATACCTCCCATCCTGCACCTGTCATACCACACTTGCAACCACCATCAGTAACCACATCCCCATCCTTGTCTCAGTGTAGCGTTTAGTTGTTCCTACCCCACTCCTTGGAACGCAAGTGTAAATACGCAGCCACCAACCCACAAGCCACAATTCTAAATGGCTACATTTACAAACTTCTTGCCCTGGAAATGTTGCTGGTCAGGCTTGTGGAGATGGAGACATTCTGCAACCACATGGCCACAGCCATCCCTCGGTACTGGGTCCCCTGTCACAACTATTTCTCCCAGTGTGCTGTCCCCGCCTTACACAAGCACGTGTCCTATAATATCAGCGATGCCCTGGCCAATGCTTTGACTGGGAAGGTCCACTTAAACACGGACATGTGGACAAGTGCTTGGCCAGGGATGCTACATTTCCCTCATGGCACACTGAGTGAACATTGTGGAAGCCGGGACTGAGTCGCACCCTGGGACAGAACGCGAGCTAAAGACAATGATTATTGCGAGCCCTGGTACAATCAGGGTTTCCATCACCTTCTCCAGCAGTTCCTGCACCTTTTCCTCATCCTCTTCACCCGTCATCTCACAAACATCAATATCACTCACAATCTGGAAACACTGTAGCACTGCTTCAGCCAAGCGGCAACACGCTCTGCTAAAGCTTATCTGCTTAGGTGACAAACCGCACAGCTCCGCAGAGTTGTTGAATTGTTGAAAGGTCTAATAGACCAGACTGTGGCTGTCACCCCTGAACCTACAACTAGGCATGGTCATGTGTGACAATGGCCGTAACCTGGTGGCAGCTCTGAAGCTTGGCAACCTGGCATGTGTACCATACCTGGCCCACGTGCTCAATTTAATTGTTCAGCGGTTTCTCAAAACCTACCCAGATCTGCATGAGTAACTTGTGAATGCACGCCGCATGTGTGCCCATTTCCAGAAGTCGACTACAGCTGCCACCACCTTGGCAGTGCTGCAGCAGGATTTGCAACTTTCAGCTCACCGCTCACCAACCGATATGCTATGTCACCACGCATTGCACCTCAGCATTACATATGTTGGCAAGGCTTTGTAAGCAGCAGAGGGCAGTAGCTGAATACCAGCTGCTACATGCCTTTTGATATTCTGGTCAGCCTTCGCACATAAGAGCTGATGAGTAGGCATGGATGTCTGGCATCTGTGCAGTTCTCCAAAATTTTGAGTACCCAATCAAAATGGTGAGCCGCGATGATACCATAATCAGCATAACCATCTCACTTCTCTGCTTACTGAAACGCTCACTGCTCACAATTAAAGAGCAGGCTTTGCAGGAGGAGCAAGTTAAGATAGAGCAAGAAACTATACAGGGTGATGCTACACAGCCCCGCTTCATATCATCTTTTCATATCAGATTGGGTGATTATGAGGAGGAGGAGGGAGAACAGGAGCTTGCAGAAGAAAAAAAATTCTAGTCAGATCACTAGTCCTGCAGTATTTCTCTATGTTCACAGCTCGCATGGAAAGAGTTGAGCAGCCAGTCTTGATGCAAATGAAGGGTAAATTGAATCCAGAGAGCAGTAGTATTCACTTAAAATATAGCTTTCAATGAGCCATTTTAAAAAACAAGAACAATTAAATACAATTGTGTTTCACAAAAAATTACATTATGGCAGTATACACATTATGCAGCGTTATAATCTATGCGTTTTGACTATTGTCTTACCATGAGTACCAGGACAGAGAGAAAAGTGCAAGGAAAGAGGAAGAAACGTGTAATGTAAATGCTGTGAAGAATATGGATGTGCTGTGTAAAGAAGAAAGTAAAGTTAATTTGAAAGATGAAGTGAACTGTGCCTGTATTTATGCTGAACCGTCTATAGGGAGCCTGCAGCAGAACAGAGGGGACCCTGAAGGTGTAGAAAGTGGAGCCAAAGGTATGCAGAGTAATGGACATTATTTTCATGTGATGGGAGGCCAGGGCACAAATGCATCGGGGTCCTTGGCCTAGACTACGGCCATGGCCCTCCCTCACAGTAAAATAAATGAAGTTATTCAAGACTACAAGCTGTTCTGCAAACAATAATCCCTCATATAGCATATGTAAATTAAAAAATAATAAACAAGAAGAGAAAAAGAAATCCAATAGAGGTTACAGGTAACTTGTCAAGTGATTCATGCTTCCCAATGCATGTGAAGCATACATCAGAGGCTGACTCTCTCATTACAAACAGCTAGAAATATACCAGAAATGTAAACTCATGGAATATATTTTTCTATCTCATCATCACTAAGTAATAATCTGATCTTCCATCTTTCTCATTCATAGAGACATTCTGACAGAGTATTCTTGTAATTCCTTGCAATTAAAGGCAACTTGTCAACTGATTCATGCTGCACAAGGAGGGCTGACATTAGAGGGCTAAAACTGGGCAATTGCTCAGGGCACTCATCCACCCAGCAATTACAAGCAGATTTTGCACTGATAAATTATAATACCAGTATTACCAGTGTAGTTTCTAATGTTAAATTGAAAGTGCAGCAGGACCTTTTGTAGCATCATGATCATGTGACCATCACCAGGACCTGTACCCTGCTGGAGTTTAGAGAACTGAACTGAACAGGAGAAGACAGACTGGTCTATATATAGGTGCATCTCACAAAATTAGAATATCATCAAAAAGCTAGTTTATTTCAGTTCTTCAATGCAAAAAGTGAAACTCATATATAGAGTCATTATAACAGAGTGATCTATTTCAAGTGTTTATTTCTGCTAATATTGATGATTATGGCTTACATCCAGTGAAAGCCCAAAAGACATTATCTCAGTAAATTAGAATACTTTATTACACCAGCTTGAAAAAATGATTTTAAAATCCAAAATGTTGGCCAACTGAAATGTATGTTCAGTAAATGCACTCAAAATTTGGTCGGGGCTCCTTTTGCATCAATTATACTTCACACTAGATCTTGAAAATCAAAGTCCCAAAGTCTGGAAGAAGAGTGGAGAGGCACACAATCCAAGCTGCTTGAGATCTAATGTTAATAAGTTTCCGCAATCAGTCATGGTTTGCGGAGCCATGTCATCTGCTGGTGTAGGTCCACTGTGTTTTATAAAGACCAAAGTCAGTGCATGCTTCCCTCTGCTGACAAGCCTTTTGGAGATGGAAATTTCCTTCTCCAGCAGGACTTGGTTCCTGTCCACACTTTGAAAGAAAGAATATAAACCAGCTCACCCGTGATGCATAAACCAATCCTCGGGAGCACGGACCCGCTGTGTTCAGGCGTATAGAGTCCAAAAAAGAAAAGAATGTCCAGCTTCACCGAATCCGTAAAAAAGAGTTTTCTTTATTCACATACTATTAAGCATAGATGATACAGACTTCAGCACAAGCCATATGGGTAAGAATCTCAAGATTTTGAGATTCTTGAGATTCTTACCCATATGGCTTGTGCTGAAGTCTGTATCCTCTATGCTTAATAGTATGTGAATAAAGAAAACTTTTTTACGGATTCGGTGAAGCTGGACATTCTTTTCTTTTTTGGACCTGTCCACACTGCCAAAAGTACCAATACCTGGTTTACAAACAACAGTATCACTGTGCTTAATTGGCCAGCAAACTCGCCCAACCTTAACCCATAGAGAATCTATGGGGTATTGTCAAGAGGAAGATGAGAGACACCAGACCCAACAATGCAGATGAGCTGAAGGCTGCTATCAAAGCAACATGGGCTTCCATGTGTGTATGTGGTCCACCACTACCTCTGTTAAGTCAGAGGCTTTTTAAGGCCAACGTCCTACCAGTGCTCAGGTATGCGCAGAGGAATTCAGGCAGCATTAAGATGGTGTGTGCCAAGCCATGAAGCTGCTCTTCCTGGTAGTGGGACAGGTAGCAAGATGTACTTTTGTTGATGGACATTATTATCATTGTGTGAAGGCACAAGGTGGACATTACTAGCATGATGTATCATTGATACTACCCACTAGTGTTATTCCATTCCATCTTCCCAGTGGCCCATCAGCTGGCCAAGCATGCCCAATTCCTGTCATCATAAGAGTTTCTCCTCTTCCTCACACCCAGTATGCACAACGTATGTGAGACGCTCTCACAACTGTGACATCGAGCTATGGGCAGGATGTAGATTGCTGAGAAGCACGGAAACTCATGCAATGATCTTTGCCTTTGTGCTAACACAGGTCTGACATCTGGGTGAAATTATTCTGCTTCATATAAGCGTGGTCAGAGCTGTGTGAGCACGGGAAGCGTCTATCTCCAATTGCTCTTACACAGAAGAAGAAATCTTGTTATTTTTTAAACAGAGCATAATTTTTAATAACTGTAAATTCCAAAATCATTTATTTTCATGTTTTCTGCTTAGTTAAATGTATTCTTTACAGTGGTACAACCCCTTTAAGGACTTTATTGGCTAGTCAAGCAGTGGATTACTTTGATGCATGCGATGGAGCATTGTCCTGCATAAAAACCATGATTTTCTTGAAAGATGCAGACTTTTTCCTGTACTACCGTTTGAAGAAAGTCTCTCATGAAACCTGACAGTTGGTATGGGAGCTGACTTTTGAGTCCATCTTCTGCTTAAAAAGGCCAACAAGCTAATCTTTGAAAATAAAAGTACCCCAACTGCACTTTGCTAGCATCTTATGCCCACCTATCATATATCAGCCTTGTCAATGGCTATTGGACACACCTGATTTTCTGCTTTGAAGTGACGATCAGTTTTTCATATTTGCATACACAGGCCTTCTGACTGAGCACTCCACTCATCAGCCCATGGCAGTTTTAATCACAGCTTCTTCCGATCCACCCATATAATTTGTTGGCTATCAGCTTAGGAGAGGCTTCATATTAAGATAGATTCCCAGCAAAGAAGGTCACCTTGTTGATAACTGTTGGGCACACATATATTGGCCAGTATATAGCTCAGGGGTGTCAAACTGCATTCCTTGAGGGCCCCAAACAGTGCATGTTTTCTGGACTTTCTAAGCATTGTACAAGGTGCTGGAGTCATTATCTGTGCAGATGATTAAATTGTCACCTGTACAAAACAAGTAAATCCTGAAAACATGACCTGTTTGCGGTCCCTGAGGTATGCAGTTTGAGACCCCTAATCCAGCTGCAATGCAATCCACACAGGCAAATAAATAATACCATAGATGTACATAAATTAAGTTATGTGTAATAATGAGAAATGACACAGTCATGAGACTAGCTGAAATCTATCAGTAATTAGAAAGCAATCCTGCCATTTAGTGAAAATAATAAAGGCTGGTTCAACTGATTTCCTATAAAAAGGTATCTCATTACCAAGGTGTCACACAGAAAGCATCTCATAATGAGTAGAGATGAGCGAAACTTTCAAGGTTCGGCTTGATTCAGCAAACGCCCCGATGTTCGCCAGACGATTCGTCGAACACACCCGAACCCCATTGAATTCAATGGGAGGCAAAACCAAACGCATAAACAACACCTTCATGGAGGCCAAAAAGCTGAAAAAACAGCTCAAATTAGGAGCAGACACCAGGAAAAGTGGTATCAATTGGCCCATAGTACAAATAGTATAATTGTGCAGCATGGATGCATGGAACAGGGCCTGGGACCAGAATTTCTTGCTGAAACATTGATCAGTAAAAAGTGGATGAGCAACAGATGTAGGCCTGGTGATCAGGGAGGCCTGCCAAATTCAGGCAACTTACATGAAGGAGACCCAACTTGGAGTCCAAACATGTCCAAAAATTAGGGGCAGACACCAGTAAAAGTGTCATTAATTGACCCACAGTAGAAATTTGATAATGGCACAGCAGCAGTCAGCCATGGGCCATGCCTGAGGCATCAGTGTCTGGGCCAGCATGTATTATTTTTAATGTAAGTTTAAATTTAGACGAGGTGGGTGAGAGACCGGTGTAAGCCTGTTTTGCAGGGAGTCCTGATAACTCTTGCAACAGTTCAAACTTGATTTTTGTTCAGCCACATTCAAGTGCCACAAGCATCAGTTTCATAGACTACTATTGGTAGAAACATTAAGGATAGTAACAGAGGAATTTGACTGATCAATTCACCCACAGTATAAATTTGATAATGGCACAGCAGCAGTCAGCCATAGGCCATGCACGAGGTATCAGGGTCTGGCCTAGCATTTAGAACTTTTAATTTAAGTTTAAATAAATATGAGGTGGGTGAGGGACCAGTGTAAGCCTGCTGCACTTGGAGCCCTGATACCTCATGCAACAGCTCAAACTGCTCAGCCACACTCAGGTGGCACAAATATCAGCCAATATAGACTACTATTGTTATAAACATTTAAGGATAGTAACACAGGTAGTTGACTGAAAGTAAGTGCAGGCCTGCCGGTCTGGGAGCCCGTCTGCTACAGGCAACACACATGAAGAAGACTTAATTTGGAGTCTGCACATTTAAAAAAATTATTGCCACACATTAGTAAAGTGGCATCAATTTCCCCAGAGTAGAAGTAGTATAATGGGCCTCTGACACCTCTTCCACTACAGTCAACCCACCAGATGGAGACCCAACTTGGAGTCTCCACATTTCAAAACATTATTGACACACACCACTAAAATGGCATAAAGTTCACCAGAGTAGAAATAGTATAATGGTGCTCTGACACCCCATTCACTACAGGCAATCCACTTGATGGAGACCCAACTTGGAGTCTCCAAGTTTCAAAAAAATATTGTCACATACCACTAAAATGGCATTAATTTCACCAGAGTATAAATAGTATTATGATGCTCTGACACCCCTTTCACTACAGGCAATCTACTTGATGGAGACCCAACTTGGAGTCTCCAAGTTTCAAAAAAAATACTGTTACATACCACTAAAATGGCACTAATTTCACCAGAGTAGAAATAGTATAATGGTGCTCTGACACCTCTTTCACTACAGGCAATGCATTTGATGTAGAGCCAACTTGGAGTCTCCACATTTCCAAAAAATATTGTCACACACCACTAATGTGGCATCAATTTCTCCAGAGTAGAAATAGTATAATGGGCCTCTGACACCCTTTCCACTACAGGCAGCCCCCCAGATGGAGACCCAACTTTGAGTCTCCAAATTTAAAAAAAATATTGTCATACACCAGTAAAGTGGCATCAGTTTCCCCAGAGTAGAAATAGTATAATGGGCCTCTGACACCAACTCCACTGCAGGCAACCCACCAGATGGAGACCCACTGACACAGGTTTACCGCAACAGAGAGGAGCCAGAAGACCTCTGCATCTGATTGCTCCTACTCCTGCACTGAAAATATATCTGTGTGAATAGTGTCTTATGCAAGCCATACCTGTGTGCATTTTTGCTACTAGGCAGCCAACCTCTCTAATGTTTGGGTGAGTGGGTGGTTGCTCTCATCAGTAGCTTGCCCCTGTGCTGCTTTAGCATTGATTATCGGGGGCCTGCTGCACCCTGCGAGTGCATTTGTCATCTGACAAGGCTCTGGTGAGTCTGCTTTTCATGTTGCGTTTTTTTTTTAGTTTTTCTATGTTAGCTGTTTTTGATATTAGAGTAGGACTTGCAAGTTGATGAGGACCCTTGACATTGGGTTGCAGGCTTATCCATTTTGGCCAAAATTGTAACTAATACCTCATCTAATGTATTATATACATTATTTAATTTTTTGTCTTTTTTGCACTTTTTATCATTTTGCAGGGTGTGGCAGAACCCCTTTATGCTGTTTCTTGTGTGTTGCATGTATATATATAGTGCTGGATGGCCCGCCTGCTAATACTATGGGCATGATCAATAGGTTGTCCAGACACTGTGCGTCACATTTATCTGTTTGAATAGTGTCTTATGCAAGCCATGCCTGTGTGCATTTTTGCTACTAGGCAGCCAACCCCTCTAATGTTTGGGCGAGTGGGTGGTTGCTCTTATCAGTAGCTTGCACCTGTGCTGCTTTAGACAGCTAACATAGAAAAAAACTCAGAAAAAATACATACCAAATGATACAGCCTTCCTAATACCCTGTCTGATGACAAATGCACACTTAGCAGGATGCAGCAGGCCTCCACTGATAAAGGCTAGGTGCGGCATGAGTGCAAACTACTTGATAAAAACAAACACCCCCATCCTCCAAACATTGCAGGGGTTGGCTGCCTAGTAGAAATGCACATTGATATGACTCACATAGGACGCCAGTCACACTGATAGGTGTGGTGCACAGTGTCTGGTATGCAACCTATTAATGACGCCCCTTGTATTAACAGGCGGGCTGCCCAGCACTATAATATGCAGCACACGGTGACAGACGCCCCAAAAAAACCCCTAACCAACGTAAAGAGGCCTGGCCACATCCTGCAAAAAAGGATATGATATAGTGCAAAAAAAAAAAAAAAAAAAAATGTATGCATATGATAAACACATACACTATATGAGGTATTGGTTTATTATTTTGGCCAAAACAAAGTAAGCCCGCAACCCAACGTCAAGGGTCCCCATAATATTGCGGGTCCTACCACTAATATCATAAAACAGCTAACATAGAAAAAAACTCAGAAAAAATACATACCAAATGATACAGCCTTCCTAATACCCTGTCTGATGACAAATGCACACTTAGCAGGCCTGCTGCATCCTGCTAAGTGTGCATTTGTCATCAGACAGGGTATTAGGAAGGCTGTATCATTTGGTATGTATTTTTACCTGTGCTGCTTTAGCATTGATTATCGGGGGCCTGCTGCACCCTGCGAGTGCATTTGTCATCTGACAAGGCTCTGGTGAGTCTGCTTTTCATGTTGCGTTTTTTTTTTAGTTTTTCTATGTTAGCTGTTTTTGATATTAGAGTAGGACTTGCAAGTTGATGAGGACCCTTGACATTGGGTTGCAGGCTTATCCATTTTGGCCAAAATTGTAACTAATACCTCATCTAATGTATTATATACATTATTTAATTTTTTGTCTTTTTTGCACTTTTTATCATTTTGCAGGGTGTGGCAGAACCCCTTTATGCTGTTTCTTGTGTGTTGCATGTATATATATAGTGCTGGATGGCCCGCCTGCTAATACTATGGGCATGATCAATAGGTTGTCCAGACACTGTGCGTCACATTTATCTGTTTGAATAGTGTCTTATGCAAGCCATGCCTGTGTGCATTTTTGCTACTAGGCAGCCAACCCCTCTAATGTTTGGGCGAGTGGGTGGTTGCTCTTATCAGTAGCTTGCACCTGTGCTGCTTTAGCATTGATTATCGGCAGCCTGCTGCACCCTGAGAGTGCATTTGTCATCTGACAAGGCTCTGGTGAGTCTGCTCTTCATGTTGTGTTTTTTTTAGTTTTTCTAGGATACCCAGTCTGTGCAGATATACCTGTCTGCCTTTGGGGATGCGTCCTCGGAGCAGAAGTGTCAAGAACTTCCTCCCCATCATCCTTATGACTGCGCCATTAATCTTGTTCCTGGTGCCAAGCTGCCTAAGAGCAGACTGTTTAATATCTCTGGTCCAGAAAGGCAAGCCATGAAGGACTATATCTCGGAAAGTATGTCAAAGGGTCATATCAGGCCATCCTCATTTCCCATTGCCGTGTTGTTCTTTTTTGTAAAGAAAAAGATGTGTGGTTATGCCCATGCCTAGATTTTCGCGAACTCAATATGATCACAGTCCAGGATCCATATCCGCTCCCTCTCATCCTGGACCTCTTTAATCAAATTGTGGGAGCAAAATGGTTTTCAAAACTGGACCTCAGGAGGGCGTATAATCTCATTCGCATTAAAGAGGGGGATGAGTGGAAAACAGCATTCAATACGCCTGAGGGACACTATGAGAACCTGGTGATGCCATTTGGGTTGACGAACGTGCCCGCTGTCTTTCACCACTTTGTAAATTACATCTTTAGTCACCTAGTAGCCAGATTTGTGGTTATCTATCTGGATGACATATTAATTTATTCACCTGAGCTTGAGTCACATCAGGTACATGTCAGGCAGTTCTTACATATACTCAAAGACAAAAAAAATTGACAAATTGGAAAAATTTATGTTCTCAGTTGAGGAGATCCCTTTCCTAGGATATGTGTTGTCATTCACCAGTTTCTCATGAATCCTGTGAAAGTCCGGGCAGTATTGGATTGGGATCATTCTGAGGATTTGAATGCATTACAAACGTTTTTAGGTGTCGCCAACTACTACCATAAGTTCATCAGAAACTTCTTGGTAGTAGCCAAAGCACTGAAGGATATGACTAGAAAAGAGACGGACTTTTCCAAGTGGTCCAGTGAGTCATTCGATACTTTGAAGAGGTGTTTGTCATCTGCGCCAATCCTAATACAGCCTGACGGCTCTCAGTCTTTTATCGTTGAGGTTGATGTGTCTGAGGTGGGAGTGGGGGCTGTGTTGTCGCAGGGTGTGTCTCCTGATAAATGGTGTCCATGTGCATATTTTTAAAGAAAAAAAACTGTTATCTGTAGAGAAAAATGATGACATTGGTAACAGGCAACTATTGGCGATCAAGTGAGCTTTTGAAGAGTGGCCTCATTTTTGGAAGGAGGGATTCATCCGATTATGGTGATCACGGATTATAAAAATCTTGTATATTTTGAATTAGCCAAACGTCTAATGCAAGATGGGCATCATTCTTTACCAGGTTTAACTTTTTTGTCACATGTAGGCTGTGGAACAAAAACATTAAGGCAGATGCCTTATCTCACTGTTTTCCTAGAGGAGGAAATAATTGTGAACCGGTACCTATTCTACAAAAAGGGCAGGTTATAGCATCGATATGCTCCCATCTTGAAAGAAAAGTTATTGACAATCAGGGGGACGCTGCCTTTTCCTTAGGTGAGCTGTTTTCTCCCGTTAAAGGGAACCTGTCACCCCCAAAATCGAAGGTGAGCTAAGCCCACTGGCATCAGGGGCTTATTTACAGCATTCTGTAATGCTGTAGATAAGCCCCTGATGTAACCTGAAAGATAAGTAAAAGAGGTTAGATTATACTCACCTGGTCGGGTGCTCTGATCCAATGGGCGTCACGGTCCGGTCCGGGGCCTCCCATCTTCATAGGATGATGTCCTCTTCTTGTCTTCACGCTGCGGCTCCTGCGCAGGCGTACTTTGTCTGCCCTGTTAAGGGCAGAGCAAAGTACTGCAGTGCGCAGGTGCCAGACCTATCTGACCTTTCCCGGCGCCTGCCGCAGCGTGAAGACAAGAAGAGGACGCCCATCGGACCAGACCGCAGCAGGACCGCCCCTGGGTGAGTATAATCTAACCTCTTTTTGTCATCTTTCAGGATACATCGGGGGCTTATCTACAGCATTACAGAATTCTGTAGATAAGCCCCTGATGCCGGTGGGCTTAGCTCACCTCCGATTTTGGGGGTGACAGGTTTCCTTTAATCTTCATCTAAGAGCCCTTAGTGAACATCAAGATTCGGTCTTAGCCAGACATCCTGGTAATAAAGCCACCACTGATCTTCATACTGTGTTTTTTGGTGGCCAGGGGTTCATCAGGATGTCCAGGAGTATGTAGCCACCTGCAGTGTCTGTGAGCTTTCTAAGACCTCTCATACTCGTCCTTTGGGGCCTCTTCAACCATTGACGATTCCCAGTAGACCTTGGACTCACTTGTTGGTCGATTTTATCACGGCAGGATATTGGCAGGAATATGGTAATTTTGGTGGTTGTGGATAGATTCAGCAAGATGTCTCATTTTGTTACATTACCAGCTTTACTGAATGCCAAGTCCTTGGCGCAAATTTTTGACAGGGAAATCGTAAAATTACATCTGATCCCAACCAACATTGTTTCTGACCGGGAGTACAGTTTGTTTCCAAGTTTTGGAGAGCATTTAGCACCTGTCTGGGGATCCATCTGTCATTTTCTTCTGCATTTCACCTGCAGTCTAATGCCTTTGCGCCCACCTATGCCTGTCTCTTCTTGGGGCTGTGGGAGAGGGACCTTTTCCTGTCTGATGAACAGGGGTTGATGGACCGTGTCCCTTTTTGGACGCGGTACATTGACGATATCTTCTTTGTCTGGCAGGGAACTCCCGTTGACCTTGAGAAGCTGATCCACACCCTGAACAACAATCACCTCAATACACATTTGACCTTTTTAGCAGTGAATCTTTGGATTTTTTGGATGTCACTATCAGGCGAGATTCATCTGGTGTTTTACAAACAGACATAGGAAGGAGACAGCTACTAATACTCTGCTCTTTGCCTCATCTGGACACCCTAAGCATATGATTCGATCTGTACTGGTGGGACAATTTCTTCGTCTCCGCTGGAATTTCTCCACTGATGGTGATTTTGAATTTAGGGCAGAGGAACTTAGACAGCAGTTTCTAGCACATGGCTATAGCCATAGGATGGTTAAAACTGCTTACCATCGAGCAAGGCATACTTCCCGACATTATCTGTTATATAACACCGAGTATAAACGTAAATCTGGGATGGATGATACAGTGAGATTTGTTACAACATTCAGCTCCCAGTCCAATAGGGTTTGCTCCATCCTAGAAAAGGCATGGCCGATCCTCAGGGTTGATCCCATTATTAAGAAAATTATTCCGTCTAAACCATCAATGTCCTTCAGACGGTCCAAAAATTTGAGGGACCACCTTGTCTCCAGCCACTATGTGGCATAAGCAATGCCTACCTTTATGGATAATTTTAGAATGAGAAGTGGTTGCTTTCCGTGTGGTGGATGTGTCACCTGCCCGAATTTTAACCGGTGTGATAATTTTGTCAACTCTGATGGCACAAGGTCTTTCAAAATTCGCCAACGTATTACATGTACTACGAGGTGCGTGATATATTATGCAACGTGCACGTGTGACCTTATTTATGTTGGACTTACAACACGCCAACTTAACGTTCGCACTAGGGAACACATTTTGGGGATTCAGGCGGCAATTGGCCACATGGATGCTTCCACTCTCAAATGATACCACGCCATTTTAAGAATTTCCATGATTGTGATAGGGTACGTTAAGGGTACTGTTAAGGGTACGAGGTATTGATGCCCTGAAAATCAACATCAGGGGTGGCGGTTTATCTAAATGCCTGGCTAGACAGGAGACAAGGTGGATTTGGGCCCTGAATATGGTTCATCCCTTTGGTTTGAACGAGTGCCTATCATTTGCTCCCTTCTTGGAGTCCATGGGTTGATGTGTGTCAAATGGTGTGGCTTTTTCGGCATAGTTTATTTTATTCTTGTGGTTCTAATTTTTGTACATTTTTATTTCAGTGATGTTTGTTGATGGAAGTGTTGAGCGTATTGGGAGGAAGATCACTACGGCTACAGAATTATTGCTCTATTTGTTGTATTGTGCATGTGACTTATATTTGCTATTTGGGCAGATATGAGTTGTGTTAAATACCTTGTACTAGTTCTATGTATGTCTGTATTATTTTTTGCTGTACTGTATTATTGTGTGTAATACTATCTTTATGCTGGACATTTATTTATATCTATATGAGGATACATATCCATGTGTGTACTAAAATATTAATATTAGGACTTTGCAAGTCTTACTGATGTCATTCATCTGATATATATTATGTCCTTCTACAGCTTTTTTCACAATTAGGATTGATTTACCTATTCTTTTATATATACTAGATGGTGGCCCGATGCAAATGCATCGGGTATTGTAGAGTATGCATGTCCACGTAGTATATTGCCCATTTACGTAGTATATTGCCCTGCCACGTAGTATATTGCCCAGCTACATAGTATACAGCACAGCGATGTAGGATATTGCGCAGCTACGTAGTATATTGCACAGAGCCACATAGTATATTGCACAGCTTTGTAGTATATTGCCCAGCCTTGTAGTATATTGTCCAGCCACATAGTATATTGCCCAGCCTTGTAGTATACAGCAGAGCCACGTAGGATATTGCCCAGTGACGTAGTATATTACCGAGGCACGTATGTCACAGGTCCAAAAAATAAAAAATAAACATACTCACCTAACGATCCGAGGGGCCCTTGTAGTGTATCATACTCACCAATCTTCTGCTCCTCTGCATCCCGCCTCTCCTCTTCCTGGGATCCTGTGCAGATGGTAGTGCTCGGCTTCAGGAAAATGGCCGCGGGATGCCGCGCGTGCGCAGATCGAGATCGCGGTGGCCATTTTCCTGAGGCCGAGTTCCATTGCAAGTGCCAGGGCTGGTGGGAGCAGGACCTATGAAGACGTCGCGGTCACATGACCGTGACGTCACGGCAGGTCCTTGCCGCACACCAGCCCTGGGACGGGACCTCACCGCAAGCTGACGCTTGTAATGGAGCGGTCCGGGGAGCGTGGCGAGGAGCGAGAAAGGCGGCAGAGGGTAAGTATAGTAGGTTTTTTTTTTATTATTATTTTTAATATGCATATTTTTACTATTGATGCTGCATAGGCAGCATCAATAGTAAATAGTTGGGGGACACACAGGGTTAATAGCAGCGGTAACGGAGCCCGTTACACCGTGGGCCGTTACCGCTGCCATTAACCCTGTGTGAGGGAGATTACGGAGCGGGCGCCGGGCAGTGAGTGCAGGGAAGTAGGGGAGGGACTAATCGGACTGTGGCCATTGCTGATTCGTCGCGGCAGCCATGACAGGCAGCTGCCGAGACCAATCAGCGAACGAATAACGGTGACAGAAGGACAGAAAGACAGAAGTACCCCTTAGACAATTATATATATAGATATGGACGTGTGGATATAGTATGGGTTGTTTTGTTTTTTTGCTCTATTATGTGCCCATTATACTTTTAGCGGCTTCTGTACACTATTTCCATTATTGTGTATTCCTGGCCATATACAATGCAGCCTTTTATACTCCAGGCGCTTTATCCACAATAAATATGGCCACCGGTGTCTGTGCACTGTTCAGTTGTGCCCTGCCTCTTTTTCCGGCGCCACCCACTGACTGACATGTTGGTCACATGGGGCCACATGTGATTCTGCGTCGGCGGTCAGGGTCGCGCTGGCGTGGGGGCGGGACACCTCTTCTGACTGGCGCACACTTCCAGATGGGTGAGTTATAAGTAGCCACCATCGCTCATCACTATATTACCCCTGAGGAAGGAAGGAAACTTCCGAAACGAGCATTGGGGAGGGCAGAAGATTGCGTGAGTCCCTGCTGTATACCACTAGGTACATTACTTGTAGCATGATATTGATCTATGAACTGTTGTTAGTACCGTCTGGGGACTTACAACCTATATTATTATATAGCTGTGGACGTCATGCTGTCTATCACCACCTATTTCTGTGCGGCATTGCTTGTCACTAGTGTTGAGCGATACCGTCCGATACTTGAAAGTATCGGTATCGGAAAGTATCGGCCGATACCGGCAAAGTATCGGATCTAATCCGATACCCGATACCAATACAAGTCAATGGGACTCATGTATCGGACGGTATTCCTGATGGTTCCCAGGGTCTGAAGGAGAGGAAACTCTCCTTCAGGCCATGGGAACCATATTAATGTGTAAAATAAAGAATTAAAATAAAAAATATTGCTATACTCACCTCTCCGACGCTGCCTGGACCTCACCGAGGGAACCGGCAGCGTTCTTTGCTTAAAATGCGCGCTTTTCCTTCTTTCCGTGACGTCACGGCTTCTGATTGGTCGCGTGCCACCCATGTGGCCGCGACGTGACCAATCACAGCAAGCCGTGACGTAATTTTCAGGTCCTTCTAGGCATTCAGTATTTTAAAATTACGTTCCGGCTTTGTGATTGGTCGCGTCGCGGTCACATGGGCGACGCGACCAATCACAAGCCGTGACGTCACGGGAGGCAGGAGACGCGCCTATTTCTGCATTCAGGACCTGAAATTACGTCACGGCTTGCTGTGATTGGTCGCGTCGCGGTCACATGGGTGGCACGCAACCAATCACAAGCCGCGACGTAATTTTAAAAATGCGCGCGTTTCCTGCCTCCGGTGACGTCACGGCTTGTGATTGGTCGCGTCGCCCATGTGACCGCGACGCGACCAATCACAAAGCCGGAACGTAATTTTAAAATATTGAATGCCTAGAAGGACCTGAAAATTACGTCACGGCTTGCTGTGATTGGTCGCGTCGCGGCCACATGGGCGGCACGCGACCAATCAGAAGCCGTGACGTCACGGAAGGAAGGAAAAGCGCGCATTTTAAGCAAAGAACGCTGCCGGTTCCCTCGGTGAGGTCCAGGCTGCGTCGGAGAGGTGAGTATAGCAATATTTTTTATTTTAATTCTTTATTTTACACATTAATGTTGTATTTTACACATTAATGTTGTTTCGATACCGATACCCGATACCACAAAAGTATCGGATCTCGGTATCGGAATTCCGATACAGCAAATATCGGCCGATACCCGATACTTGCGGTATCGGAATGCTCTACACTACTTGTCAATTTTTAGCCATGTCTGTTGCCAAGTGATCTTTTTGTATTAATAAATGTATTTTGCAATATACTTTTGAACCACATTTTGGACTTTGTTCCACTGAAATTGTGCTTGTGGTGTCTTTCATATTGATCTCAGCGGGTCCTCTATTAGTCTGCCATTTTGGCCATGGAATGTACTGTTATGGATATATATATATATATATATATATATATATATATATATAATTCAATTTTACACTGACTATGTTGCGTTCCAGTGGCTGTTTGTGTATATCTGTTTGCTACTGCAGTCTAATGGGAAGACTGAATGAGTTAACCAGAATCTGGAGATTTATCTTAGGTGTTTTGTGTCTGAGAATCAGTAGGAATTGGGTTAACTACTTACCATTAGCCGAATTCGCAGTAGATAATCATTGTCGTGAATCTACTGGTAAGTACCTGTTTTTTGTCTGCATGGCAGGGGGTTACTAATACTTTGAGGAAGATGGGACCCAGAAATAAGACTGTGGCAGATCGGAGCAGTTGGTGGGTCTGGACCTGTGTGTTGGTGACTTGGTGTGGTTGTCCTATAGGAACATTAAGCTGAAGGTTCCATCTTGGAAACAGGGTCCCAGGTTTTTCCGTCCTTATAAGATCATAGCCATCATTAAACCCAAAGCATTCCGCCTTGCTTTGTCGCCTACTTTTAGGATCCATAATGTATTCCATCTATCTCTACTCAAAAAATACGTTGTATCTTCGGTATCATCACCACTACCACCATCTCCTGTCATTCTCGATGGAAACTTCGAATTTCAAATAGGAAAATTCATGGATTCTCATTTAGTTCGTTGGTTGCTTCAATATCTGGTACATTGGAGGTGGTATGGTCCTGAGGAGAGGATGTCCATGCGGCCAGGTTTATCTTTTCACATGGCACACACTGATAAACCCGATTCTGAGGTTCCCAAAGTCCCTCCTAGAAGGGGGAGTATTGTCACGGGGTTACCGAGACAGAGGAGTAGGAAGATTGCAGAATGTGATTACTCCTACTCCTGCTCTGAAAGGAGGTACTTCCCCTTCTTTTTAAATGGTGAAAATATCTTTTGGCAGTACAGGAGTTAATTGGCCCTGTTTGGAGCTCTGGGAGTCTGAGCTCTCAGCTGAGCTCGGTTAGCCACTCCTATCCCCTTTATAATCTGGGTCCTGATTGAAACACATTGTCAGATCTAGCTAATGCTACATGGCTTGGAGGAGAGGTGTTTTTGGTGGTTATGTGAGAATGAGTTTGGAGGAGTTATTTGTCACTGTTGCGTGGGTTTATAAGTGTGATAATTCCCTTTCCTCCTCATACTTTTGTTTTTCCCCATCCACCACTCACCGGTGCATTCCTCTGTTATATGTGAGTGAATATTTGTATGCCTGGTATTTTCATTTACCCTTGTTCATGTTGCCTTGTTCGTCAGGTTGGTGTACTGTGTTGCATGGCAGCTTCCCTCTTCCCTGGCTGGGGGAAGAGAACAGACAGAGAGCTGATTCAAGTAAAAGGGAAAGTGTGGATACCCTGACATCTTCACCTTCAGAAGTATCCCAGGGAACTAAGGCGCCCCTTAGTGTTAGGGACAGGGAAGGAGCCCTTGGTCCTGGGTCAACCGACAGCTGAGTCGTGACGCCCAATTTTGAGTCTCCACATTTCAAAAAATTGAAACATCAGCAGCAGTAGCAACTGCAGGCACAGAAGTCATGACGAAGGTGTCACAGACAGCAATAACACAAGATCAATGTAGCACACTAAAAACTACACCATGACCTATCCTGCCCAGTCTGCGACTGGGGTGTAAAAGTAATTGGAAATCAATGACTTGTTCGTCTTGATCAAAGTTAAGTGGTCTAAACTTTCAGAGGACAGTCGGATGCACTTATCCATCAGGACACCACCAGCAGTGCTGCAGACACGTTCTGAAAGAATGCTGGTTGCTGGGCATGACAATTATCTCCAAGGCATGACAGGTGAGCTCAGGCCATTCTTCCATTTTTAAAGACCAAAATGCAAAAGGGTCCAAATTCCCCCTGATGGCATTGATATTGTGCTTGAGATACTCCTGTACCATCCTTTCCAGTTCACAACATGTCAGACTTGTACTCTGTTCTTCTGGTGCACGTGCTGGTCTCAAAAATGTTTGAGACGGCTCACAGAAACTGCTTACGCCACTTACACTGCTGCTGCTAATATTTATGCATTGGTGACTCTACATTTCCAGCGTTGGAAGTCTATAACTGTGATACACACTGTGTGCATCACCACTGTCTTGGGGAAAACCACTGTTAAGATTGTCTACAAACGAGTTTTGATATTCCAGCATGCATGTGGGGGAAGCATCTGGCAAAGTTTACACTTGCACTGTGGATCTAACAGAGTGGCAACCCAGTAGTCAGCACTATTTCTAATCTTATCAATAAGGGCATCATGTTGCAGACAGTGCAGCAAGAAGATGTTAATGTGCGGGGGCACTTCCATGAGGTCCAGGTCCATAGTGTATTGGTGGTGGTGTAACACTCAAGCTTATTCCTCCGTTCCCTTCTGCCAACCATGGACAACAGAGAGGGCATCATTATCCTCTTAATCTCCTAACTATTACGTGCCCATCACCTCTTCCTCCTCATCCTCCTCCATTTGTTCCTTGGCTCCTGCACCTTCACTAACAGTTTGTTTGGTACCATGAGCCCCCTCAATCGCTATAATCCACCCTCCCATGGCACTCACCTGTGCGACAAGAGCACGGAACTTATAGACATTGTTATCCCTTTCTCATCCTCTTCTGCTTCTACCTCTTTCTCTGAGAACAACATCTCCTCCCACAGACTATTCAAAGTGTGCTCCAGAATGGAGATGACTGGAATAGTGATGCTGATGATGGCATCATCAGTTCTAACCATCTTAGTAGCCATTTCAAGACTGTGCAGAAGGGTGAAATAGTTTACATCTGTGCCCACTCTGCAAACGTGATTTGCACCACATCCATACTACGTTGGCCCAGGCTATGCAAAAGGACATATTGCACCAGGGCTCATCGCTGCTGCCATAGTCACTGCAACCTGTGGAAAGTGGAATTCCACCATGTTGGCACATTGCATATCAAACAGTTAACCGGTATGTTGAAAGACCTCTGTAGCGATGCAAGTCGATGACCTGCCGGGTGCAAATGGTGGAAGTGAGCAAATAGTGGCTGTGCAGCAGCAGCGCATCCAAGCTGGGATAATGGCAGGAAAATTGCTGTACAACAAGGATGAGGACATGAGCCATGCAAGGCATGTGTGTGGCATACGGCCACCACCAGGTACGCACCATTATCAAACACAGCCTTCCCTGGCTGCAGGTTCAGTGCAGACAGCTATTGCTCAAACTCAGCAGGGATAGCTGTCCACAACTCTTGAGCTATGTGATTGCAATATTCAAACCATATTAAACAGTGCCTATTTGCGGTAAGCCCTGGCTGCTTAGTATGGAGGTGGGGGGATTCTCCCTGCACTGATGGAACGCGTGTCACATTAAGAGAGGGGTTGAGGGTACAGGTGGAAGCCCTAGAGGAGATGGAGGAGACAGAAGCAGTGGAGGAAGTGTTAGATATAGAGGTTTTCCCGCAAGCCTTCAGGGATTTCAAGACTTTTGGAGCAGCACCTTACCCGCTTGTTCCCACAGCCAACAGAGTCACCCTGTGCCCAGTCAGTGAGACTTTGCACCCCTGACCATGTTTGCTGGTCCTGGTGTAAGTGGTGAAATGCACCCTGGCATACAAAGAATGGGTGTTGTTGTCTGTGACATGCTGGTTTAGCGCAGATACAGCTTTGTTAGAGAAGAGATGGCGAGTGAGCAAGTGGTACTGGTGGATTGCGATGGCCATCAGCTTTCGAAAATCGTCTGTATCCACGAGACAGAAAGGCAGCATTTCCGTGGCCAACAGATTGGAGATGGTGGATTTCAAGCTCTTAGCTTTGCAATGTGTAGAAAGAAACATTTTTTTATGTGATCACAACTGCGATACCTAGGGCTGGCTGCTGTTCTGAGAGAGGGTGGAGTAGTGTGAACAGGGCAAACTACTGGTATGTGAGTGAGGTGCAAGCAGAAATGGTATGGTGGATTGAGAAAGATGGAGTGTTCTAGGTGAAAAACAAAACAAAAGGCATCTCCACTTCCGTAACAGCTGACAGGCTCTCACTCACTGTAGGAGGTAAACAACTGGAGGTTCTGTGGCTGGAGCCCTTGCCATGGTGACGGAGGATGAAGCAACAGATGAAGTTGATGGGATAGCTGGTGGTTGGAGAGGCCCGCTAGTCCTAATTTTTGTGCAGTGAGATTCTCAGACTAACGCGTGTTGATTGCGCATGTGTCGGTTCATGCTTGTACTAGTAAAATTATTTCAATTTTTGCCTCTACTAAGTCATTTTTTGCAAAGTTGGCAGATAACGTGAGTTGGTACATCCTTTGCAGTCTCAAAAAAGGCACAGACTTTGCCGCCCCTGCGAACTGCAGACTCACAACCTCTGCTGGGCACAGCCAGAGTTGTGGCTGAGGATGCAGTGATTGTTACGGTAGCATCACTCCATGTCTTTGCAGCAAGTCGCAACGTAACCTCCTTGTCTTCCTCCTCCTCCACCTCCTCTGCTGAGCTACTCAACTGTGTGCCTCTGGGTTCACACCAAGTGTGATCTACAACCTCATCATCATCCTCTCAATTCTCCCACTCCTTGCTCTGACAGTCACCCTCCTCCTTTTCCTGCCCTGACAGCACAGTACAGTCCACGTGCGCCTCAGGTATCTGAGTCTCATTAGGATCACCTCCAGCCCCAGGGGTTGAGGTCTGATGATGAGGGTCTTGAGTCTGCTCAAACCCTACTTCGTCCAGACTCGGATCCAACAGGAAAAGTACAGATGCTTACCTCCTCTGGATTCTGTGAATCTTTGAAGCAGACCTCTGATGTCCATGGAATAGAATGTGTGAACAGCTCTGCAGACTCGCCCATCTGTGGTTCATCACAGTCAGCTGGCCAGTTGGAGAATTGTGACGCAGGGGGAAACAAGGGTAATATGGAATGCCACCTCTGAGAATTGTAATGGGTGTGATGTTAAGGTGGAGGAAAATGAGGAGAGGCCACTTGATGCAGAGCTTGCCATCCATTTGAGCACATTCTCTTTATGATCTTCATATACATGGTATACCGCTGTGTATCTGCGAAAGAAAGGGAGTTGAGTAGCCTGTCAAGTAACAGATGTTGTCTGTTGTCTTTTTATAGGTTAAGACAGTGTTTGTTCAGTAGAGCTTTCAGTAACATTACCACCTAACCTATGTACACGTCGAACACCAAGCCTATTCCCCCTTCCACCTCAACCTCACTTTTTCCCCACTCATATTGGATGTATCCTTGCCCTCTTTTAAACAGCTGTTTCACAACCATAGGCCCAGGCCTTTCAGTCACTTGTAACTCAACTAACAATCAGTATTTATTTACTTAGATAGTGAGTCTGCACAACAATATTAGCCCAAACGATTTTGATCAGGAAATGGGGCCAGGGAACCTGCACACCAATATTAGTACAAATGATTTTCATTAGGCAATGGGACCTGGTGTCTGCATTCCAAAATTAGCCCAATCAATTATGATTAGGAAATGTGAACTCGTCTTCACTGCAACACAGTATTAGCCCAAATAATTTTGAATAGGAAATGAGGCCTGGTGTCTGCACCCCAATATTAACTCAAATGATTTTGATTAGGAAATGGGACCTGGTACCTGTACAAAAATATTAGCCCAAATGATTTTGATTAGGAAATGGCGCCTGTTTCCTCCACAACAATATTAGCCCAAATGATTTGGATTACTAAATGGGGCCTGGTGTCTGCACCTCAATATTAGCCCAAGTGATTTTCATAAGGAAATGTGAACTCCTCCTGACTGCAACACAGTATTAGCCCAAATGAATTTGATTAAGAAATGGGGCCTGGTAACATCATCCTTCAGTAATTGTGAGTGGTGTACCAAATATTCCATTATTCACTCCAATGGTTCGGTTTTTTTGTTTGTTTTTTATTTTAAATTATTCTATACATTATCATTGCCACTTTTTTGTTTAACATATACAGTGGCTTGAGAAATATCAAAGCGGAAAAGGTATCCAGCAACAGATCCATCGGTGAACACTCTGAACTATGATTAAGAACCAGTCGGTTTGAAACATTTCCTAGGTTACTTGCCTTTTTTCCAAACTAAAGGTTTTATACCATAATTTTAACCATGTCATAGACTACTTTTTTTAAAATAATTATTCACAGATGGATCTGTTGCTTGATACCTTTTCCTCTTTGATACTGCTCGTTTGCTGCCAACACGAACTTCTTTCTGTGCACGGCCATTGGATTCTACTGTGGCGAGCTGGATTTTTTTTTCTACAAAGAGGCTTGAGAAAGTATTTACCGCCTTGGTTTTTTACCTATTTTTTTACATTACAATTAGTTTTGAGCATTCCGATACCGCAAGTATCGGGTATCAGCCGATACTTGCGGTATCGGAATTCCGATACCGAGATCCGATACTTTTGTGGTATCGGGAATCGGAATCGGAAGTTCCCAGTGTATGGTTCCCAGGGTCTGAAGGAGAGGAAA
Source organism: Ranitomeya variabilis (assembly GCF_051348905.1). Lineage (NCBI taxonomy): Eukaryota > Metazoa > Chordata > Amphibia > Anura > Dendrobatidae > Ranitomeya > Ranitomeya variabilis. The sequence continues at coordinate 128,567,448 of NC_135234.1, read as the reverse complement.
CTCTCCTTCAGGCCCTGGGATCCATATCCATGTAAAAAATAAAGAATTAAAATAAAAAATAGGGATATACTCACCCTCTGACGCGCCCTGGTAGTAACCGGCAGCCTGCTTTGCTTAAAATGAGCGCGTTCAGCACCTTCCATGATGTCACGGCTTCTGATTGGTCGTGTGCCGCTCATGTGACCGCCACGCGACCAATCACAAGCCGCAACGTCATCCCTCAGGTCCTAAATTCCCTTCTAGAAATTTAGGACCTGAGGGATGACGTCACGGCTTCTGATTGGTCGCGTGGCGGTCACATGAGCGGCACGCGACCAATCAGAAGCCGTGACGTCATGGAAGGTACTGAATGCGCTCATTTTAAGCAAAGAAGGCTGCCGGTTCACAGCAGTAAGGTCCAGGCTGCGTCGGAGAGGTGAGTATATCAATATTTTTTATTTTAATTCTTTATTTTACACATTCATATGGATCCCAGGGCCTGAAGGAGAGTTTCCTCTCCTTCAGACCCTGGGAACCATCAGGGATACCTTCCAATACTTGAGTCCCATTGACTTGTATTGGTATCGGGTATCGGTATCGGCGAGATCCGATACTTTGCCGGTATCGGCCGATACTTTCCGATACCGATACTTTCAAGTATCGGACGGTATCGCTCAACACTAATTACAATCAGTGTTTAAATATCTTTGAAGTGCGATTTCTGCATGATGCATCAGCACTGAATAGTCTAAGTTGGAGAAGTGACAAAATATAGACATACATTTTATTTTATGTGACCAAATAACTAAAAGCTGGCATATGCATATGTATTCACCCTTTTTCCTATGAAGCCCCTAAGAATTTCTGTTGCAAGCAATTACCTTCATGAGTTATATGTTTAGTGAAAGGAAGTCCACCTGTGTGCAATCTAAGTGTCACATGGTCTGTCATTACATACACACCTTTTCTGAAAGGCCACAGAAGCTGCAACTCCATTACAACCCCAATAAGTCATATACTCCATAAAGATGACATTAATGGAAGAGTGGGCAGAAAAAAGCCTTTACTTGCACACAAAAATTGTACGATTCATTTTGAGTTTGTCCAAATACATGTGGGAGACTCCTCAAATGTATGGAGGAAGCTGATGTGGTCAGATAGGACTAAAATGTAACCACCAAGGTAAACGCTATATCTGCAGCCAAGCCAACACAGCTAATCACCCCAAGAACCCCATCCCCACAGTGAAACATGGTGTTTGCAGCTTCATGCTGTGAGGATGTTTTTCAGCAGGAATAGGGAAAAGGGTCCGAGTTGAGGGGAACATGTATAATGTGAAATACCAGGATATTCTTAATCAAAATCTGTTTCAGTCTGTCAGTGATTTGATACTGTGACGGAGGTTCACCTTCCAACAAGATAATGACCCAGAGCATACTGCTAAAGCAACACTCCAGTAGTTTAACCCCTTCCCGACATTTGACGTACTATCCCGTCGAGGTGGGGTGGGCCCGTATGACCGCCGACGGGATAGTACGTCATCACCGATCAGCGGCGCTCACGGGGGGAGCGCGGCCGATCGCGGCCGGGTGTCAGCTGCATATCGCAGCTGACATCCGGCACTATGTGCCAGGAGCGGTCACGGACCGCCCCCGGCACATTAACCCCCGGCACACCGCGATCAAACTTGATCGCAGTGTACCGGCGGTATAGGGAAGCATCGCGCAGGGAGGGGGCTCCCTGCGGGCTTCCCTGAGACCCCCGGAGCAACGCGATGTGATCGCGTTGCTGCGAGGGTCTCCTACCTCCTTCCTGGCTGCAGGTCCCGGATCCAAGATGGCCGCGGCATCCGGGTCCTGCAGGGAAGGAGGTGGCTTACCGAGTGTCTGCTCAGAGCAGACACTTGGTAAGCCTGCAGCCCTGCACAGCAGATCGTCGATCTGGCAGAGTGCTGTGCACACTGCCAGATCAATGATCTGTGATGTCCCCCCCTGGGACAAAGTAAAAAAGTTAAAAAAAATTTTTTCCACATGTGTAAAAAAAAAAAAAAAAAAAATCCTAAATAAATAATAATAAAAAAAAATATATTATTCCCATAAATACATTTCTTTATCTAAATAAAAAAAACAAAACAATAAAAGTACACATATTTAGTATCGCCGCGTCCGTAACGACCCAACCTATAAAACTGCCCCACTAGTTAACCCCTTCAGTAAACACCGTAAGAAAAAAAAAAAAAAAACGAGGCAAAAAACAACGCTTTATTACCATACCGCCGAACAAAAAGTGGAATAACACGCGATCAAAAAGACTGATATAAATATCCATGGTACCGCTGAAAACGTCATCTTGTCCCGCAAAAAACAAGCCGCCATACAACATTATCAGCAAAAAAATAAAAAAGTTATAGTCCTGAGAATAAAGCGATACGAAAATAATTATTTTTTCTATATTTTAGTTTTTATCGTATAAAAGCGCCAAAACATAAAAAAATGATATAAATGAGATATCGCTGTAATCGTACTGACCCGAAGAATAAAACTGCTTTATCAATTTTACCAAACGCGGAACGGTATAAACGCCTCCCCCAAAAGAAATTCATGAATAGCTGGTTTTTGGTCATTCTGCCTCACAAAAATCGGAATAAAAAGCGATCAAAAACGGTCACGTGTCCGAAAATGTTACCAATAAAAACGTCAACTCGTCCCGCAAAAAACAAGACCTCACATGACTCTGTGGAGCAAAATGTGGAAAAATTATAGGTCTCAAAATGTGGAGACGCAAAAACTTTTTTGCTATAAAAAGCGTCGCTGGTTTCACACTTGCGTTTTTGTCTGCAGCGTTTTTTGCACAAAAAACGCATGCATTTTTTCCCTATATTTAACATTGAAAACGCATGCGGTTTTTTTGTACGCGTTTGGTCGCGTTTTCAAACGCATGCGTTTTTTTTCTGCATGCGTTCATTTTCAGAAATACAACCTGCAGTATTTTCTTGCGTTTTTAAGCACATGCGTTTGTTTGCGTTAAAAACGCATGCATTTAAACACACTGAAAAGCCACCCACCACCATCAAGGTGATAAAGGGATCCAAACCCTAACCCTAACTCTACCCCTAACCTCACCCCTAACCGTTTAATGAACATTTTCTGACAGTCATAGTGCCACGTATTTCAGTGCCACGTATTTCAGTGCCACGTATTTCAGTGCCACGTGTTTCAGTGCCACGTATTTCAGTGCCACGTATCACATATTTCAGTGCCACGTATCACGTATTTCAGTGCCACGTATCACGTATTTCAGTGCTACATATTTTAGTACCACGTATTTCAGTGCCACGTATTTCAGTGCCACGTATTTCAGTGCCACGTATTTCAGTGCCACGTATTTCAGTGCCACGTATTTCAGTGCCACGTATTTCAGTGCCACGTATTTCAGTGCCACGTATCACGTATTTCAGTGCCACGTGTTTCAGTGCCACGTATTTAAGTGCCACGTATCACGTATTTCAGTGCCACGTATTTCAGTGCCACGTATTTCAGTGCCACGTATTTCAGTGCCACGTGCCACGTATTTCAGTGCCACGTATTTCAGTGCCACGTATTTCAGTGCCACGTATTTCAGTGCCACGTATTTCAGTGCCACGTATCAGTGCCACGTATCAGTGCCACGTATCACATATTTCAGTGCCACGTATTTCAGTGCCACGTATTTCAGTGCCACGTATTTCAGTGCCACGTATTTCAGTGCCACGTATTTCAGTGCCACGTATTTCAGTGCCACGTATTTCAGTGCCACGTATTTCAGTGCCACGTATCACGTATTTCAGTGCCACGTGTTTCAGTGCCACGTATTTAAGTGCCACGTATCACGTATTTCAGTGCCACGTATTTCAGTGCCACGTATTTCAGTGCCACGTATTTCAGTGCCACGTATTTCAGTGCCACGTATTTCAGTGCCACGTATTTCAGTCACGTTTAGGGTTAGGGTTAGGGGTAGGGTTAGGGTTAGGGTTAGGGCTAGGGTTGGAGGTAAAGTTAGGGTTGGGGCTAAAGTTAGGGTTGGGGCTAAAGTTAGGGTTAGGGTTTGGATTACATTTACGTTTGGATTAGGGTTGGGATTAGAATTATGGGTGTGTCAGGGCTAGGGGTGTGGTTAGGGTTACCGTTGGGATTAGGGTTAGGGGTGTGTTTGGGTTAGGGTTTCAGGTAGAATTGGGGAGTTTCCACTGTCCAGGCACATCAGGGGCTCTACAAGCGCGACATGGCGTCCAATCTCAATTCCAGCCAATTCTGTGTTGAAAAAGTAAAACAGTGCTCCTTCCCTTCCGAGCTCTCCCGTGCGCCCAAAAAGGGGTTTACCCCAACATATGTGTTATCAGCGTACTCGGGACAAATTGAACAACAACTTCTGGGGTCCAAGTTCTCTTGTTATCCTTAGGAAAATAAAAATTTGGGGGGCTAAAAATCATTTTTGTGGGAAAAAAAAGATGTTTTATTTTCACGGCTCTGCGTTATAAACTGTAGTGAAACACTTGGGGGTTCAAAGTTCTCACAACACATCTAGATAAGTTCCTTGGGAGGTCTAGTTTCCAATATGGGGTCACTTGTGGGGGGTTTGTACTGTTTGGGTACATCAGGGGCTCTGCAAATGCAACGTGACGCCTGCAGACCAATCCATTTAAGGCTGCATTCCAAATGGCGCTCCTTCCCTTCCGAGCTCTGTCATGCACCCAAACAGTGGTTCCCCCCCACATATGGGGTATCAGCGTACTCAGGACAAATTGGACAACAACTTTTGGGGTCTAATTTATCCTGTTACCCTTGTGAAAATACAAAACTGGGGGCTAAAAAATCATTTTTGTGAAAAAAAAAAAGAATTTTTATTTTCACGGCTTTGCGCTATAAACTTTAGTGAAACACTTGGGGGTTCAAAGTTCTCAAAACACATCTAGATAAGTTCTTTGGGAGGTCTAGTTTCCATTATGGGGTCACTTGTGGGGGGTTTGTACTGTTTGGGTACATCAGGGGCTCTGCAAATGCAACGTGACGGCTGCTGACCAATCCATTTAAGTCTGCATTCCAAATGGCGCTCCTTCCCTTCCGAGCTCTGTCATGCGCCCAAACAGTGGTTCCCCCCCACATATGGGGTATCAGCGTACTCAGGACAAATTGGAAAACAAATTTTGGGGTCCAATTTATTCTGTTACCCTTGTAAAAATACAAAGCTGGGTGCTAAAAAATCATTTTTGAGAAAAAAAATAAAAATTATTTTCAAGGCTCTGCGTTATAATCTGTAGTGAAACACTTGGGGGTTCAAAGCTCTCAAAACACATCTAGATAAGTTCCTTAGGGGGTCTACTTTCCAAAATGGTGTCACTTGTAGGGAGTTTCAATGTTTAGGCACATCAGGGGCTCTCCAAACGCAACATGGCGTCCCATCTCAATTCCAGTCAATTTTGCATTGAAAAGTCAAATGGCGCTCCTTCCCTTCCAAGCTCTGCCATGCGCCCAAACAATGGTTTACACCCACATATGGGGTATCAGCGTACTCAGGACAAATTGCACAACATTTTTTGGGGTCCAATTTCTTCTCTTACCCTTGGGAAAATAAAAAATTGGGGGCGAAAAGATCATTTTTGTGAAAAAATATGATTTTTTATTTTTACGGCTCTGCATTATAAACTTCTGTGAAGCACTTGGTGGGTCAAAGTGCTCACCACACATCAAGATAAGTTCCTTAGGGGGTCTACTTTCCAAAATGGTGTCACTTGTAGGGGGTTTCAGTGTTTAGGCACATCAGGGGCTCTCCAAACGCAACATGGCGTCCCATCTCAATTCCAGTCAATTTTGCATTGAAAAGTCAAATGGCGCTCCTTCCCTTCCAAGCTCTGCCATGCGCCCAAACAATGGTTTACACCCACATATGGGGTATCAGCGTACTCAGGACAAATTGCACAACATTTTTTGGGGTCCAATTTCTTCTCTTACCCTTGGGAAAATAAAAAATTGGGGGCAAAAAGATCATTTTTGTGAAAAAATATGATTTTTTATTTTTACGGCTCTGCATTATAAACTTCTGTGAAGCACTTGGTGGGTCAAAGTGCTCACCACACATCTAGATAAGTTCCTTAGGGGGTCTACTTTCCAAAATGGTGTCACTTGTAGGGAGTTTCAATGTTTAGGCACATCAGGGGCTCTCCAAACGCAACATGGCGTCCCATCTCAATTCCAGTCAATTTTGCATTGAAAAGTCAAATGGCGCTCCTTCCCTTCCAAGCTCTGCCATGCGCCCAAACAATGGTTTACACCCACATATGGGGTATCAGCGTACTCAGGACAAATTGCACAACATTTTTTGGGGTCCAATTTCTTCTCTTACCCTTGGGAAAATAAAAAATTGGGGGCGAAAAGATCATTTTTGTGAAAAAATATGATTTTTTATTTTTACGGCTCTGCATTATAAACTTCTGTGAAGCACTTGGTGGGTCAAAGTGCTCACCACACATCAAGATAAGTTCCTTAGGGGGTCTACTTTCCAAAATGGTGTCACTTGTAGGGGGTTTCAGTGTTTAGGCACATCAGGGGCTCTCCAAACGCAACATGGCGTCCCATCTCAATTCCAGTCAATTTTGCATTGAAAAGTCAAATGGCGCTCCTTCCCTTCCAAGCTCTGCCATGCGCCCAAACAATGGTTTACACCCACATATGGGGTATCAGCGTACTCAGGACAAATTGCACAACATTTTTTGGGGTCCAATTTCTTCTCTTACCCTTGGGAAAATAAAAAATTGGGGGCGAAAAGATCATTTTTGTGAAAAAATATGATTTTTTATTTTTACGGCTCTGCATTATAAACTTCTGTGAAGCACTTGGTGGGTCAAAGTGCTCACCACACATCTAGATAAGTTCCTTAGGGGGTCTACTTTCCAAAATGGTGTCACTTGTAGGGAGTTTCAATGTTTAGGCACATCAGGGGCTCTCCAAACGCAACATGGCGTCCCATCTCAATTCCAGTCAATTTTGCATTGAAAAGTCAAATGGCGCTCCTTCCCTTCCAAGCTCTGCCATGCGCCCAAACAATGGTTTACACCCACATATGGGGTATCATCGTACTCAGGACAAATTGCACAACATTTTTTGGGGTCCAATTTCTTCTCTTACCCTTGGGAAAATAAAAAATTGGGGGCAAAAAGATCATTTTTGTGAAAAAATATGATTTTTTATTTTTACGGCTCTGCATTATAAACTTCTGTGAAGCACTTGGTGGGTCAAAGTGCTCACCACACATCAAGATAAGTTCCTTAGGGGGTCTACTTTCCAAAATGGTGTCACTTGTAGGGGGTTTCAGTGTTTAGGCACATCAGGGGCTCTCCAAACGCAACATGGCGTCCCATCTCAATTCCAGTCAATTTTGCATTGAAAAGTCAAATGGCGCTCCTTTCCTTCCGAGCTCTGCCATACGCCCAAACAGTGGTTTACCCTCACATATGGGGTATCAGCGTACTCAGGACAAATTGTACAACAACTTTGGGGGTCCATTTTCTCCTGTTACCCTTGGTAAAATAAAACAAATTGGAGCTGAAATAAATTGTGTGTGAAAAAAAGTTAAATGCTCATTTTTATTTAAACATTCAAAAAATTCCTGTGAAACACCTGAAGGGTTAATAAACTTCTTGAATGTGGTTTTGAGCACCTTGAGGGGTGCAGTTTTTAGAATGGTGTCACACTTGAGTATTTTCTATCATATAGACCCCTCAAAATGACTTCAAATGAGATGTGGTCCCTAAAAAAAAATGGTGTTGTAAAAATGAGAAATTGCTGGTCAACTTTTAACCCTTATAACTCCGTCACAAAAAAAAATTTTGGTTCCAAAATTGTACTGATGTAAAGTAGACATGTGGGAAATGTTACTTATTAAGTATTTTGCGTGACATATGTCTGTGATTTAAGGGCATAAAAATTCAAAGTTGGAAAATTGCGAAATTTTCAAAATTTTCGCCAAATATTCGTTTTTTTCACAAATAAATGCAAGTTATATCGAATAAATTTTACCACTAACATGAAGTACAATATGTCACGAGAAAACAATGTCAGAATCGCCAAGATCCGTCAAAGCGTTCCAGAGTTATAGCCTCATAAAGGGACAGTGGTCAGAATTGTAAAAATTGGCCCGGTCATTAACGTGCAAACCACCCTTGGGGGTGAAGGGGTTAAAAGGAAACATGTAAATATTTTGGAGTGGCCTAGTCAAAGCCCAGACCTTAATCCAATTGAGAATTTGTGGTCAGACTTAAAGATTGCTGTACACCAAAAACCATCTAACGTGAAGGAGCTGGAGCAGTTTTGCCTTGAGGAATGGGAAAAAATCCCAGTGGTAAGATGTGAAAAACTCATAGAGACTTATCCAAAGTGACTTACAGCTGTAATTGCTGCAAAATGAGGCTCTACAAAGTACCCACTTTAGGGGAGTGAATAGTTATGCACGCTGAAGTTTTCAGTTATTTTTTCCTATTTGTTGCTTGCTTCAGAACTAAAAGAAAACCCGTTGTAGGCATGTTCTTTACATGAACTGATACAAAACCCTCATAAAAAAACAGTAAAAATCAAGGTTGCGAAGTAGCAAAACACAAAAAATGCTAAGGGTTGGTGAATACTTTCAAAAATCACTGTACTTTGTACAACACTAAAATTAAGTTTTGATAATATTTCAACCCCAATTAATTATCCACCCCTTTCCAAAAAGTGCTGAACAAGAAATGCAAGGTAAGCTTGTGTCCAATAAACTTAGACCAACAAAAGGCTGCTGCATTACGTTAGCATGTTTAAATGTCAAACTGGACTAGTAGTAAAAATGTGCAAAAACAGGCAAGCACAGTAAATGTCTAGATTTTTTGTACTTTTTAACAAAATGTAATCCTCATTCCCAAAAAGAGCATAATCATAAACACTTGGTAGGTAAATTTTCAAAAAATCAGCACCTGCATTCCTATAGGTCTCCCTATGCCAACTTGGTGCTCTACCAGAAAAAAACATTACTCTTTGGGATTTTTCTCAGGGGCCTTTCACAACGCGAAACTTCACTGCTCAAAAAATAAAGGGAACACTTAAACAACAGAATATAACTCCAAGTAAATCAAACTTCTGTGAAATCAAACTGTTCACTTCGGAAGCAACACTGTTTGACATGCTGTTGTGCAAATGGAATAGACAATAGATGGAAATTATTAGGAATTTATTCAAGACACAATAAAGGAGCGGTTCTGCAGGTGGGGACCACAGACCACATCTCAGTACCAATGTTTTCTGGCTGATGTTTTGGTCACTTTTGAATGTTGGTTGTGCTTTCACACTCGTGGTAGCATGAGACGGACTCTACAACCCACACAAGTGGCTCAGGTAGTGCAGCTCATCCAGGATGGCACATCAATGCGAGCTGTGGTTTGCTGTGTCTGTCAGCATAGTGTCCAGAGGCTGGACGCACCTCCAGGAGACAGGCCAGTACACCAGGAGACATGGAGGGGGCCGTAGGAGGGCAACAACCCAGCAGCAGGACCGCTACCTCAGCCTTTGTGCAAGGAGGAACATGAGGAGCACTGCCAGAGCCCTGCAAAATGACCTCCAGCAGGCCACAATGTGCATGTTTCTACACAAAAGGTTAGAAACCGACTCCAAGAGGATGATCTAAGTGCTTAACGTCCACAGATGGGGGTTGTGCTCACAGCCTAACACCATGCAGGACGCTTGGCATTTGCCACAGAACACCAGGATTGGCAAATTCACCACTGGTGACCTGTGCTCTTCACAGGTGAAAGCAGGTTCATACTGAGCATATGTGACAGACTTGACAGAGTCTGGAGACACCGTGGAGAGCGATCTGCTGCCTGCAACATCCTTCAGCATGACTGGTTTGGCAGTGGGTCAGTTATGGTGTAGGGTGGCATTTCTTTGGAGGGCCACACAGCTCTCCATGTGGTCACCAGAGGTAGCCTGACTGCCATTAGGTGCAGAGATGAGATCCTCAGACCCCTTGTGAGACCATATACTTGTCCTTGGGTTACTCCTAATGCAGGACAATGCCAGACCTCATGTGGCTGGAGTGTGTCAGCAATTCCTGCAAGATGAAGGCGTTGAAGCTATGGACTGGCCCACCTGTTCACCAGACCTGAATCCAATTGAACACATCTGGGACATCATGTCTCGCACCATCCACCAATGTCACATTGCACCACAGACTGTCCAGGAGTTGGCAGATGCTTTAGCCCAGGTCTGGGAGGAGATCCCTCTGGAGAACATCCGCCGCCTCATCAGAAGCATGCCCAGGCATTGTAGGGAGGTCATACAGATATGTGGAGGCCACACACACTACTGAGCATCATTTCCTTGTCTTGAGGCATTTCCACTGAAGTTGGATCAGCCTGTAGCTTCATTTTCCACTTTTGTTTGGGCATCATTCCAACTCCAGACTCCATCCGTGGGATATTACTTGTGATTTACGTTGTGAATTTACTTGTGAATGCCGCTGTCAGCGGCATTTAACTGGTTAATAGCGGCAGGTGGATCTTGATTCCACCTGCCGCTATTGCGCGCACATGTAATCTGTACAAAACAGCTGACATTATGCGACTTTGATGTGGGCTCACCGCCAGACACTCAACTACATACCGCAAATCCTGCTGAGGAACATCTGTTGGTGACCATTAGGTACGTAATTTTGAACAACAAACACCTGTCGTTACTATTATTGTTAGAAAAGCCATGTACTGATTTATTTGTTCCTTTGTGTGTTCCGCAGATTCCTGGCTACCAGAGAGACCTTAAGATCTCTACATTTTCAGTTTTGAATTGGACTGTCCACCCTTTCTGGGCTTGTTGGAGACACCTGCCGTGCATTGTGTGACGTTTTGCATGCCAACTTCCTCCCCCAACCCACAGCTGAATCTGGATGAAAAAGGCAGCAAAATTCAATGAAGTGTGTAATTTTCCTAACTGTGTGGGGGCTGTGGATGGCAAACATATTTGGAAGTGGATCTGTGTACTTCAATTATAAAAAATACTTTTCCATTGTTCTGATGTCAATTGCAGATGCTAAATGTCAATTTCTCGCCATTGGCGTTGGCTCATTTGGACAAGGAAATGACTCATAGACATTTCAAAAACTCTGACATGGGACAACAATTGTATGGGAATGATTTTAATTTTACCCCGCCACAACCTCTTCCTAACACTGAAGGACCGCCAATGCCATTTGTTATTGTTGGTTATGAGGGCTTTCAAATGTCTGGTGACATCCTAAAACTGTACTCAAGTCAGGACTTGAGTCACACAAAAAGGATTTTCAACTACCGACTGACAAGGGCACGAAGAACTGTGGAGTGTGCCTTTGGTTTGCTGGCATCTAAATGGCTCATTTTGGGCACAGCTATAAATCTAAAAATAGAGACAATTGATTAGGTTGTGAAAGCATGTGTTACTCTGCATAACTACATCATGTCAAAAGAGCAACCCCACTTTGAATTTGAGGAAACTGTTAATACCACATTGCAGGATTACCAACATCAACCTCTGAGGACTACAGTCGAAGTTGACCAAATGAGGGATACATTTGCAGCCTATTTTGTTTCTGATAGTGGACGTGTGTCATGGCAAGATGAAATGTTTTAACCTGTAAATAAAATGTACTTGTAATGTTATGTACTTTTAATGTTATGTACTTGTAGTGTTATGTACCTGTCATGTTATGTACCTGTAATGTTTTCTGACTGCATAATAAACACCTGAACTGTTACACCTGTTCATACTTCACTCAACGTTACACACATGGTTATATAAAGAGATAAAGAAAACACAATGAGACTGGTATTGTGAATCAAAACCATTTTTACTAACAGAAATAAAAAAGGAAAAATGATTAATTACTTTTGGGGTCTGTGGGAGGGAGTAACATGGTGGACCAGGGGCATGTCAGGCTGTGATGGTAGTTTTTACAGTGGTTGGGGAAGTTGTTACAGGGGAAGTGTAATACAAGTGAAGGATTGGATCAGACTCATTGGTGGAAGACACATTGGTGGAAGAGGACACATTAGGAGTGGAAAACAAGTTGGAAGGGATTGACACATTGGAAGGGAAAGAAACACAGACACATTAAGAACTGAAGGTTGAGGGGGTTCATGTAATATTTTTTTCCTGGTTTTTCTCCTCCGGGACTTAGTTTCTGCTGCTTTTTTCCCTGGTGCTGCATTGGTGTAGGAGAAGTGTGGGCTGCTGCACTCGGCTTGATGGTAGAACAGGATGGCTGGGCTGCTGCACTAGGCTGCGTGGTGGTGGATGTGGGTGGCTGGTCTTCTGCACTCAGCTGCATGGTGAAGCTTGGGATTCTTGGAAGTGTAATGTCCAGGTTGGTGGTGGTGGTAGATAAGTCCCTTGGTGAGTCGGTGCAGGTGGATTCTGCCACAGCTGCTGTCCTGGAGCCTGCTGCCTGATGCTGATATCGGGACCACTGCATGGCCTCGGTATATGCATCATGACAGGCCTTCATCACAAAAAGCTGGAGATCAGAACTAAGGTTTTCCGTCATGCCCTGTTCTATGGTGGATAAATATGTGACCCCACTCTCCATCCTATCCACAACCACCTTCATCCCAGCCTGGAAGACTGAGCTTAAATGAATAAACTCGGGCATGACTAACCTTTCCCAGGCCCTCTGCCATGCAGATCCAAGTAAAGTAGTGGCAGAAGGCTGGGAGAGGGGAAAACCAGAAGGACCGGCTTCATGTTCCCTAGCCTGTGAAGCCTGCCTGGCTGCTGTATCGCTGGTGGATGATTGGGATGGTGCCGGTTCATTTGCTGGTCGATGAGGGGCCGCTCCAACAGAGGAAAATCCAGGTTCTACAGTGCTGCTCCAGGTTCTGCGTGGAAATGAAATAAAAAAAGATTATTGCAAAAAAGAAAAAATTAAATAATAGTGAAAGACAACACAAAAGGTATTCATATTCACTGAGCAAGCCCTGGCTTCAGAAAAGAAAGCTCTTTATGATACTTGTATTTTCAGATTTTTTGACCTGCACCACTTCAAACCCGAATCTCCTCTCTCATGTCCTTATTGAAGCGATCCTTCATCGAATGCCAATTAACTTTTACTCTCTTCTATGTGAAGAGGAAGAAAAATAAAATTGTTAAAACACAGCAAAATTTACAAAAAAGACAGAGGCTGCCAAAATAGCAATACTTACCAAAATTCTTTCTGACTTTTGGTGTTGCATGGTCTCAATCATCCATCAGCGATCTGGCCACTTCTTCCCAGAGTCATTGGATCAAGACTGAGTCAGAATGATTCTGATAATGGGGTCCCATAACTCTGCTCGCTCTTGCACAGCTTGAATCAGTAGGTCATTATCTATGTCACATTGTGGAACCTATAGATGAAATACAAAAAAAGAATTTGTTAGTAAAAATGACAACAAATTCAATAAAAACTCTGATAAAGGATACTTACTCCCCATCTTTCCTCCTCAGCAACTTGAGGCCGACGACCCAAGGAAGAATCATTTCCACTTGACTGCTCCTGCTCTTCTGCAGTGTCAGGTACCTGTAAAGAACATACATGATTTAACACATGTCTAGTATTGACAGTAAATACATACCAATCGGTAAATGAAATGTGATTACATAATCGGTGTCATGGCCACTTTCGGAACCTACAGTGGAGGACATGTTGCAAGAGCAGGCAGTCAAGTGATACACTAGAGAGAAAAAATTGTAACTTGGTAAAAGCAAAACACAATGTAGAAAAAAACCTAATTTGCACAACAATATTTACATTACAGGCAGTAGTCAAAGCACACAGCAGGCAGGCACCAGACAACAGGAACCGCAGCACAGCACCAGGACAGACTGAAGAACAGCACCAGGACAGCAGAACTGGGACTAAGAGAGCAACACCAGCACCAAGACAGCAGCACCTAATCTACAAGGAATGGAAAAAAAATTGTATGGAGTACAGAGTGCAAAGACAGAAAGACATTTTCACATCTTGTATACTTACATATAGATGGCAGCACAAGAAACAAGGCAGTGGTATAGAGACCAAGACAGGAGCGTTGGGACCAAGACGGAGGCACTGGGACCAAGACAGTGGTACTTGGACCAAGACAGAGTCACTGGGTCCAAGACAGCGGTACTGGGACCAAGACAGCAGCACCTAATCTACAAAGAATGGAAAAAAAATCTGTATGGACTACAGAGTGCAAAGTCAGAAAGATATTTTCACATCTTCTACACTTACATTTACATGGCAGCACAAGAACCAAGATGACAGCACTGGGACCAAGTTGTCGGCACCGTGACCAAGACGGAGGCACTGGGACCAAGATGGGAGTACTGGGACCAAGACGAAGGCACTGGGACCAAGATGGCGGTACTGGGACCAAGATAGCAGCACCTAATCTACAAGTAATTGAAAAAGAATCTGTACGGAATACAGAGTGCAAAGACAGAAAGACATTTTCACATCTTCTATACTTACATATAGACGGCAGCACAAGAACCAAGACGGCGGCACTGGGACCAAGACGGTGGCACCGGGATGGCAGCAATAAACAGTCTAGAAGCAACAGAAAAAAATCATAAGTACAGAGTAAAGAATACAGTGAGTGACAAACAGACCTTTTCAAAGCTTTGATACTTACATCCATAGTCTTCTGCCTTCTACAATGTCCTTTGCCCACATCCAGAGTCTTCTGCCTTCTTCCAATGTCCTGTGGCCGAATCAAGAGTCTTGAGAGTAATGGACTTCCTTTTTCCAGGCCCCCTTTTATACAGCTGGCAATTTTCAGGTGGTTGCATCATTTCCAAGGCAAAATTAGTCAAAAGTACGCATGCGTATCGAACGCAAGCATACGCATGCCCTTGTGTAACAATGCTTTCCCATAGACAGTAATGCGTCTTTTGATGCAATCATCTGCAATTGTATGCATTCGGACGATTGAGCAATATTTTCCACCTCAAAAAATGCATCATGTTGCGTTCGCTGGACCCTGCCACCCACCTCCAAACAACGCATGCGTACGCATCCACAAGCAAAGGCATGCAAAAACATGTCATTGCATACACAATGTTAAAGATATGTACGCGTGATGCATGCAGATCGATGCGGATCATACGCTGCGCACACAGATGCAAATGTGAACCCAGTCTTAGGCAGTGAGGAGTCGGCTGTCAATCAACATGTCGTTGGGTGTCATGCCCTGTCAACAGATCAAAGTGTAAGAGAAACAGCTGCTCTATCGCTGTGACAACAGCATGAGCCACTGAATCAACAGCAGGACCAAACTGGGACCGCTGTGTGCCGCCAGAGATCAGTGCTGGGCACAACAGTCTGGTAGGTAGCAACTACCTGTCTGTTAGTTTTTAGGCCCATAGTAAAAAAAAAGTCCTGGATAAATCCTCTAAGTATGATCACTAGTGTTGAGCATTCCGATACCGCAAATATCGGGTATCGGCCGATATTTGTGGTATCGGAATTCCGATACCGAGTTCCGATACTTTCAGTATATTGGATACCGGAATCGGAAGTTCCCATAATTCAAGGAGACAGAATTCAGCCAATGAAGAATGATTAGAAGTATGGGCACATCCTGTTCTGCATGGTAGGCATGTAACTACTGGCATGGCTGTGATTGGCTGCTGAAATGATGTCATGATGCACTATAAAAGTTGCCGCCGCCATTTTGGGTTCACTCTGTTGTGAATTCAGTTAGGGACAGGATGCTGTGTTCTGACTGAGAGCCAGTTTAGAGACAGTGATTTGCTTCATTGTGCTTTACCCAGGTTAATTTAGCAACCGCTGTGTGAGAACCTTGTTTTTGCCTTGCAGCGCTGTTCATGGCTGTCTGCACGGTCTCTGTGTGAGTGCAGCTCACTGTGTAGTCTGTTCTGCTGCCACAGCTGGTTGTAGTCAGCTCAGGGTGCGTCACTGCCTCATACCATTCCATTGTCCGTTTCTCAATTAGTGCAGCCTGCTGCACATTTTTTTAAATTTATCCTATTAGTGGCTTTCCATCCGTATCTTGCCAGATTTTGGAAAAACACTATATAGGATTACACAGAGGTGCTTTTTTTGGCCTTGGAGCGCTGTTTACGGCTGTCTGCATGGTCTCTGTGTGAGTGCAGCTCACTGTGTAGTCTGTTCTGCTGCCACAGCCGGTTGTAGTCAGCTCAGGATGCGTCACTGCCTCATACCGTTCCATAGTCCGTTTCTCAATTAGTGCAGCCTGCTGCACATTTCTTCAAATTTATCCTATTAGTGGCTTTCCATCCGTATCCTACTAGATTGTAGAAAAACACTATATAGGATTACATAGAGGAGCTTTTTTGGCCTTGCAGCGCCGTTTACGGCTGTCTGCACGGTCTCTGTGTGAGTGCAGCTCACTCTGTAGTCTGTTCTGCGGAAAAAACAAAAAGTATATGAAGTTCACCAAACACTCCACTTTAGAGTTGTGTAGGCCACATTAGCTCATATTAAAGTCTAGTCCACACTTAATAAAATTAGTGTTCCTTATACCTGTTAGCAGCTGTTCAGGAATAAGCACACTAAGCCCCTAGTACTTTTCTGCCTATCTTTATCAGTCTACCAAGATGAAGAAGGCAGGGAGTAAGGCACGTGGGCGTGGGCGTGAAGATGGAGCAGGGAGAGGACGTGGGGATTCTGTGCCTGCTGCGGGCACCAGTGACTCATCATCCCCCAGTTTTAGCAGGGAACAGTCCTTCATGCGCAGCTTTGTAGGAGCTCGCCATGCCCCGCTGCTGCGGGATGAACAAATTGAAGCCATTGTTGGATGGATGGCAGCAGTTGGTGGAAGAGGGTAGTGTACATGATGAGGTCCTTGACCCATCATGGCGTGAGGTACAGGAAGGTGGTGGGAGCAGCTCTGAGGATGAGATTTCCCGAACGGCTCAAAGAGGGAGAGGGAGGGGGAAGACTGCGGTGCCTGTAGCCTCCACTTCGGCACCCATTAGGAGCATGCCTCTTCCAAAAGCCAAAACGGGCGCTCCCAAGACTTGCAGTGCCTGGTCCTTTTTTGACACAGTTGCAGATGACATTTGCTTAGTCAAATGCAAGGTGTGTCATCAGAAAGTCAAAAGAGGGAAAAGTGTCAGCAACCTCAATACCAAAAATATGTGGAAACATGTGCAGACCAAGCACTCGGTGGAGTTACAAAAACACACTGAAGACCTAGGCCAACCTCCAGCGGCACCTACGACCTCTTCAGCTCGTGTTGTTGCTGCTTCCTCCAGCTCACACACAGCTGGTTCGGCTTCATCACAGGATCACCATGGAAGATCCTCTGGCACTGTTGTCCAGAGACCCAGTGTAATTCCACCCACAGCACCACATTCCCAGTCATCCTCACACTCCCAGCCCAGTCTACAGCCATCGGTAGCACAGGCATGGGAGAAAAGGTGGCCATTCTCGGCAAACCACCCCCGAGCACAGGCTCTGAATGCTGGCATTGCAAAACTACTGACCCTTGAAATGCTGTCATTCAGGCTGGTGGAGACTGACACCTTCCGTAACTTGATGGCATTGGCAGTCCCACAATACAATGTGCCCAGCCGCTTTTATTTCAGCAGGCAAGCCGTCCCTGCCCTGCAAAAGCATGTGGAGAGAAACATAAAACACGCACTACTGAACGCCATCAGTAGCGAGGTCCACCTCACCACCGAGGCATGGACCAGTAACCATGGATAGGGGCGATACCTTTCCCTCACTGCCCATTGGGTAAATGTTGTGGAGCCACGCACAGATCGTGCGAGTGGCGCAGGACGTGTTCTGCCAACTCCAAGGATTGCAGGAATCCAGTCTGTACACATTGACTCCTCCTCATACTCAAG
This sequence comes from Ranitomeya variabilis, assembly GCF_051348905.1. NCBI lineage: Eukaryota > Metazoa > Chordata > Amphibia > Anura > Dendrobatidae > Ranitomeya > Ranitomeya variabilis. Next base: position 128,549,581 of record NC_135234.1, on the reverse strand, counting down.
TTCCTCAGAATCAGCGCTACAGGAGCCGTCACAGTCTATCTCCACATGGACCCGTGAACGTTTACCTGTTACGATTGCTATGAGCACAGCTGTGGCCAAATGTCAACAGGCCGTATTGAAATTAATTTCTTTGGGGAATCGAAGCCACACAGCGCAGGAGCTCTGGAATGCCATCAAGCAGGAGAGCGACGTGTGGCTTGTGCCAGCGAATCTCCAGCCAGGCATGGTAGTGTGTGACAATGGCCGAAATCTGGTGGCAGCTCTGGCCCTAGGCAACCTTACTCACATCCCATGTCTGGCACATGTGCTCAACTTGGTTGTGCAGAGTTTTTTGAGGGACTATCCGGATCTTGATGCACTGCTGCACAAGGTCCGCCTAGAGTGTGCTCACTTGCGGCGTTCCAGCTCTGCAGTGCCGATTCCACCTTCCGGAACATCGCATCATATGTGACCTACCCACCAGGTGGAATTCCACGTTACATATGTTGGAGCGGCTGTGTGAGCAGCAGCCAGCAGTAATGGAGTACCAGCTGCATCAGGCGCAAAGAAGTCCCACTGCGCGCCGTTCAGACTTCTCAACCACTGAATGGGCCACTATGAAGGACGTCTGCCAGGTGTTGCTTGCCTTCGATGATTCCACACAGATGGCGAGTGCAGATGATGCACTAGTCAGCATGGCTGTCCCCCTTATCTGCCTGCTTGAAAGAACACTGCAAGCGCTAAGTGATGATGTTGTAGAAGAGCTGGAGGATGAGGAGTCACAAATTCCATCTGCTTCTGGACAGTCAGCGCATTGTGGTTCCTCACAAAGGCCTAGGCAGGGGACACTTTGTGAGGAGGATGAGGAGGAGTCAATGGAGGAGGAAGACATCTGTCCAGAGGAGGGCGTTACACAAATCTCCAGTAGTCACTGTGTAGAGTGAGGGTGGGGTGATGCAGAGCAGGCAGAGATCATGCCTCAAGCAGGGGATAGTGTTTCTTGGCCAGTTGGCAGTCTGCAGCACATGGTTACTTTCATGCTGCAGTGCCTGAGAAATGACCGCCGCATCACCCACATTCTCAACATGGCTGATTATTGGGTGTACACCCTCCTAGATCCTTGCTACCAGGACAACTTTCAAAGCCTCATTACACCATTGAACCGGGAGTTCAAAATGTGGGAGTACCAAGACACACTGGTGCAGTCCATCATCTTCTCCAGTCCAATCGAGAGCAGTGCTGCTAGTGCTTTACAAAGCAGCTCAGTGCGTCTAGGCAGTGGAGGAAGCTCTGCACAAAGAGGGAGCAGAAGCCGTGCCTCAGGACAAGGCAAGACCAGTATGGCCCAACTATGGCAAAGTTTTGTGTGCCCGCCACAAATGTCTACACCATTACAGACGGCTCCACTCAGCAGGAGGCAACGTTTCCGTCAGATGGTGACAGACTACATGTTTTGCCCTCTCAGTGTACTCCCAGATGGCTCTTCCCCCTTCAAGTTTTGGGTCTCTAAGCTGGATACATGGCCAGAGTTTAGCCAGTATGCATTGGAGGTGCTGGCTTGCCCTGCTGCTAGTTAATTATCAGAATGCGTCTTTAGTGCCGCAGGTGGTGTACTAACAGACCGTCGCATGCGACTATCCTCCGATAACGTTGACCGGCTTACTTTTCTGAAAATGAACAAGGCCTGGATCTCGCAGGAATTTGCCACCCCTCTTCCAGATTAAATAATTGGTTAGCTACAGTATCCAGGTCTCCTGTTGTGTTCATGTTTCTACCACCTGAACTGTAATCCCTGGGCTCCAACACCACCAGTTGCTGCTCGAAAGTGCCGTCTGCACAGTCAACACATGACCCAGTGTTATTGGGTTTCAGTAACGTCCCCAGCTGTGTATCCGGCAATGTGTCCTGCTACCTCCACGCTGACACTACGACAGAAATTTAAGGAAACCTGTCCCCCCCAGGTATTTGATACTGAAAGAGCCACCTTGTGCAGCAGTAATGCTGCCCAAGTAAAAGGTGGCTCTTTTAGTTATGCTCCTTGCACACGCTGAACTTAACACTTATAAAATGTGTCCCCTCATACCTTAAAACCGTCCCGGAGGTGGGACTTTCCTTCGTAATGAGACGCAACACAGCCGTCATTCCTACCCCCTTGGCACCGGGTGCCGCCTCCTCAGCGTTGTTTGAATCTGTCCCGGAGCCTGCGCTGTTATGTTAATACTTGGGCATGCGCAGTTAGCGCTGCCCGTCTTCTGAAATCATTTGGTGTCAGGATGACTGCGCCTGTGTGGCCACACTGCCAGAGATCCCGCCTCGCAGTGTCTTCTGATTTATTCACACTGCGGGGCTCGGATTCATGGCCTTGAGCAGTGCATACCTTCGCCTCTCACTCATCTCCTTCCACCTTCTTCAGACTGTGCGGCATCAGCTGATCCCTAATCACATGCCACGGCTGTGACACGGCACAGTCTGAAGAAGGCAGAAGGAGATGAGTGAGAGGCGAAGATATGCACTGCGCATGCCCATGAATCCAAGCCCCGCAGTGTGATTAAATCAGAAGACACTGTGAGGCGGGATCCCGGGCAGCACGGCCGCACAGGCGCAGTCAGCCTGACACCAAATTATGTCAGAAGATGGGCAGCGCTAACTGTGCATGCCCAAGGTTTAACATAACAGCGCAGGCTACGGGACAGATTCAAACAACGCTGAGGAGGCGGCGCCTGGTGCCAAGGGGTAGGAATGACGGCTGTGCTGCGTGTCATTACGAAGGAAAGTCCCACCTCCGGGACGGTTTCACTGTATCAGGGGACACATTTTATAAGTGTTTAGTTCTGCGTTTGCAAGGAGCATAATTAAATGAACCACCTTTTCCTTGTGCAGCATTAGGGCTGCACAAGTTGGCTCTTTCAGTTACAAACGCCTGGGGGGTTAAAGGTTCCCTTCAAACTTGCTCCAATTAGGCCTTAGCCTACATTCTGCTTCTCCTGCATTCCCTGGGCTCCAACACTGCCAGTTGCTGCCTGGAAGTGCCGTTTGCACAGTCAACACTTGCTGCCGTGTTATTGGGTTTCAGTAATGTCAGCTGATCCCCAGCTGTGTATCCGGCAATGTGGACTGCGACCACCACGCTGACATTACAACAGATATTAAACTGCTTCGAGTGCAGGCCTCGGCCTACACTCTGCTTCTCCTGCATTCCCGGGGCTCCAACACCACCAGTTGCTGCTCGGAAGTGCTGTCTGCACAGTCAACAGTTGCTCCTCTGTTATTGGGGTTCAGTAACGCAAGCTGCTCCCCTGCTTTGTGTGTGGCAATAACTCAAGTCTGCTCCTCCTGCTGTCCCTGAGCTCCAACACCGCCAGTTGCTGCTCGGAAGTGCTGTCTGCACAGTCAACAGTTGATCCTCTGTTATTGGGGTTCAGTAACACCAGCTTCTCCCCTGCTGTGTGTGCAGCAATAACTCAAGTCTGCTCCTACTGCTGTCCCTGGGCTCCAACACTGCCAGTTCCTGCTCGGAAGTGCTGTCTCCACAGTCAACAGTTGCTCCTCTGTAATTGGGGTTCAGTAACGTCAGCTGCTCCCCTTCTGTGTATCCGGCAATCTGTCCTGCGACCGCCACACTGACACTACAACAGATATTAAACTGCCTCTAGTGCAGGCCTCGGCCTACGCTCTGCTTCTCATGCACTCCCTGAGCTCCAACACCACCTGTTGCTGCTCAAAAGTGCCGTCTGCACAGAGAAAAACACTCGCTCCTGTGTTACTGGGGTTCAGTAACGTCAGCTGCTCCCCTGCTGTGTATCCGGCAATGTGTCCTGTGACCGCCATGCTTACACTACAACAGATATTAAACTGCCTCGAGTGCAGGCCTCGGCCTACACTCTGCTTCTCCTGCATTCCCTGGGCTCCAACACTGCCAGTTGCTGCTCGGAAGTGCTGTCTGCACAGAGAAAAACACTCGCTCCTGTGTTAGTGGGGTTCAGTAACGGCAGCTGCTCCCCTGCTGTGTATCTGGCAATGTGTCCTGCGACCGCCAAGCTGACACCCCAACAGATATTAAACTGCTTCGAGTGCAGACCTTGGCCTACACTCTGCTTCTCCTGCATTCCCTGGGCTCCAACACCGCCAGTTGCTGCTCGGAAGTGCCGTCTGCACAGAGAAAAACACTTGCTCCTGTGTTAGTGGGGTTCAGTAATGTAAGCTGCTCCCCTGCTGTGTGTGCGGCAATTACTCAAGTCTGGTCCTCCTGCTTTCCCTGGGCTCCAACACCGCCAGTTGCTGCTCGGAAGTGCTGTCTGCACAGTCAACAGTTGCTCCTCTGTTATTGGAGTTCAGAAACGCCAGCTGCTTCCCTGCTTTGTGTGCGGCAATAACTCAAGTCTGCTCCTCCTGCTGTCCCTGGGCTCCAACACCACCAGTTGCTGCTCGGAAATGCTGTCTGCACAGTCAACAGTTGCTCCTCTGTTATTGGGGTTCAGTAACGCCAGCTTCTCCCCTGCTGTGTGTGCAACAATAACTCAAGTCTGCTCCTCCTGCTGTCCCTGGGCTCCAACACCGCCAGTTGCTGCTCGAAAGTGCTGCCTGCACAGTCAACAGTTGCTCCTCTGTTATTGGGGTTCAGTAATATCAGCTGCTCCCCTGCTGTGTATCCAGCAATGTGTCCTGCGACCGCCACACTGACTGTACAACAGATATTAAACTGCCCCTAGTGCAGGCCTCAGCTTACACTCTGCTTCTCCTGCATTCCCTGGGCTCCAACACCACCAGTTGCTGCTCGGAAGTGCCGTCTGCACAGAGAAAAACACTCGCTCCTGTGTTACTGGGGTTCAGTAATGTCAGCTGCTCCCATGCTGTGTATCCGGCAATGTGTCCTGCGACCGCCTTGTTGACACTACAACAGATATGAAACTGCTTCCAGTGCAGGCCTTGGTCCACACTCTGCTTCTCCTGCATTCCCTGGGCTCCAACACCACCAGTTGCTGCTCGGAAATGCCATCAGCACAGAGAAAAACACTCGCTCCTGTGTTAGTGGGGTTCAGTAACGTAAGCTGCTTCCCTGCTGTGTGTCCAGCAATTACTCAAGTCTGCTCCTCCTGCTTTCCCTGGGCTCCAACACCACCAGTTGCTGATTGGAAGTGCTGTCTGCACAGTCAACAGTTGCTCCTCTGTTATTGGGGTTCAGAAACGCCAGCTGCTCCCCTGCTGTGTGTGCGGCAATATCTCAAGTCTGCTCCTCCTTCTGTCCCTGGGCTCCAACACTGCCAGTTTTTGCTCGGAAGTGCTGTCTGCACAGTCAACAGTTGCTCCTCTGTTATTGGGGTTCAGTAACACCAACTGCTCCCCTGCTTTGTGTGCGGCAATAACTCAAGTCTGCTCCTCCTGCTTTCCCTGGGCTCCAACACCGCCAGTTGCTGCTCGGAAATGCTGTCTGCACAGAGAAAAACACTCGCTCCTGTGTTAGTGGGGTGCAGTAACGTCAGCTGCTCCCCTGCTGTGTATCCGGCAATGTGTCCTGCAACCGCCACGCTGACACTACAACAGATATTAAACTGCATCGAATGTAGGCCTCGGCCTACACTCTGCTTCTCCTGCATTCCCTGGGCTCCAAAACCGCCAGTTGTTGCTCGGAAGTGCCGTCTGCACAGAGAAAAACACTCGCTCCTGTGTTACTGGGGTTCAGTAACGGCAGCTGCTCCCCTGCTGTGTATCCGGCAATGTGTCCTGTGACTGCCACGCTTACACTGCAACAGATATTAAACTGCCTCGAGTGCAGGCCGCGGCCTACACTCTGCTTCTTCTGCATTCCCTGGGCTCCAACACCGCCAGTTGCTGCTCGGAAGTGCTGTCTGCACAGAGAAAAACACTCGCTCCTGTGTTAGTGGGGTTCAGTAACGGCAGCTGCTCCCCTGCTGTGTATCTGGCAATGTGTCCTGCGACCGCCACACTGACACCACAACAGATATTAAACTGCTTCGAGTGCAGACCTTGGCCTACACTCTGCTTCTCCTGCATTCCCTGGGCTCCAACACTGAGAGTTGCTGCTCGGAAGTGCCGTCTGCACAGAGAAAAACACTCGCTCCTGTGTTAGTGGGGTGCAGTAACGTCAGCTGCTCCCCTGCTGTGTATCCGGCAATGTGTCCTGCAACCGCCACGCTGACACTACAACAGATATTAAACTGCATCGAATGTAGGCCTCGGCCTACACTCTGCTTCTCCTGCATTCCCTGGGCTCCAAAACCGCCAGTTGTTGCTCGGAAGTGCCGTCTGCACAGAGAAAAACACTCGCTCCTGTGTTACTGGGGTTCAGTAACGGCAGCTGCTCCCCTGCTGTGTATCCGGCAATGTGTCCTGTGACTGCCACGCTTACACTGCAACAGATATTAAACTGCCTCGAGTGCAGGCCGCGGCCTACATTCTGCTTCTTCTGCATTCCCTGGGCTCCAACACCGCCAGTTGCTGCTCGGAAGTGCTGTCTGCACAGAGAAAAACACTCGCTCCTGTTAGTGGGGTTCAGTAACGGCAGCTGCTCCCCTGCTGTGTATCTGGCAATGTGTCCTGCGACCGCCACGCTGACACCACAACAGATATTAAACTGCTTCGAGTGCAGACCTTGGCCTACACTCTGCTTCTCCTGCATTCCCTGGGCTCCAACACTGAGAGTTGCTCCTCGGAAGTGCCGTCTGCACAGAGAAAAACACTTGCTCCTGTGTTAGTGGGGTTCAGTAATGTAAGCTGCTTCCCTGCTGTGTGTGCGGCAATTACTCAAGTCTGCTCCTCCTGCTGTCCCTGGGCTCCAACACTGCCAGTTGCTGCTCGGAAATGCTGTCTGCACAGTCAACAGTTGCTCCTCTGTTATTGGGGTTCAGTAACGCCAGCTTCTCCCCTGCTGTGTGTGCAGCAATAACTCAAGTCTGCTCATCCTGCTGTCCCTGGGCTCCAACACCGCCAGTTGCTGCTCGGAAGTGCTGCCTGCACAGTCAACAGTTGCTCCTCTGTTATTGGGGTTCAGTAACATCAGCTGCTCCCCTGCTGTGTATCCGGCAATGTGTCCTGCGACCACCACACTGACTCTACAACAGGTATTAAACTGCCCCTAGTGCAGGCCTCGGCCTACACTCTGCTTCTCCTGCAATCCTTGGGCTCCAAAACCACCAGTTGCTGCTCGGAAGTGCCGTCTGCAGAGAGAAAAACACTCGCTCTTCTGTTACTGGGGTTCAGTAACATCAGCTGCTCCCATGCTGTGTATCCGGCAATGTGTCCTGCGACCGCCTTGCTGACACTACAACAGATATTAAACTGCTTCCAGTGCAGGCCTCGGCCCACACTCTGCTTCTCCTGCATTCGCTGGGCTCCAACACTGCCAGTTGCTGCTTGGAAGTGCCGTCTGCACAGAGAAAAACATTCGCTCCTGTGTTACTGGGGTCCAGTAACGTCAGCTGCTCCCCTGCTGTGTATCCAGCAAAGTGTCCTGCGACCGCCATGCTGACACTACAACAGATATTAAACTGCCTTGAGTGCAGGCCTCGGCCTGCACTCTGCTTCTCCTGCATTCCCTTGGCTCGAACACCACCAGTTGCTGCTCGGAAGTGCCATCAGCACAGAGAAAAACACTCGCTCCTGTGTTAGTGGGGTTCAGTAACGTAGCCTGCTCCCCTGCTGTGTGTGCGGCAATTACTCAAGTCTGCTCCTCCTGCTTTACCTGGGCTCCAACACCGCCAGTTGCTGCTCGGAAGTGCTGCCTGCGCAGTCAACAGTTGCTCCTCTGTTATTGGGGTTCAGAAATGCCAGCTGCTCCCCTGCTTTGTGTGCGGCAATAACTCAAGTCTGCTCCTCCTGCTGTCCCTGGGCTCCAACACCACCAGTTGCTGCTCGGAAGTGCTGTCTGCACAGTCAACAGTTGCTCCTCTGTTATTGGGTTTCAGTAACGCCAGCTGCCTCCTGCTGTGTGTGCAGCAATAACTCAAGTCTGCTCCTCCTGCTTTCCCTGGGCTCCAACACCGCCAGTTGCTGCTCAGAATTGCTGTCTGCACAGTCAACAGTTGCTCCTCTGTTATTGGGGTTCAGTAACGCCAGCTTCTCCCCTGCTATGTGAGTGGCAATAAATCAAGTCTGCTTCTCCTGCTGTCCCTGGGCTCCAACACCGCCAGTTGCTGCTCGGAAGTGCTCTCTGCACAGTCAACAGTTGCTCCTCTGTTATTGGGGTTCAGTAACGCCAGCTGCTCCCCTGCTGTGTGTGCGGCAATAACTCAAGTCTGCTCCTCCTGCTTTCCCTGGGCTCCAACACCGCAAGTTGCTGCTCGGAAGTGCTATCTGCACAGTAAACAGTTGCTCCTCTGTTATTGGGGTTCAGTAACGCCAGCTGCCCCCCTGCTGTGTGTGCGGCAATAAATCAAGTCTGCTCCTCCTGCTGTCCCTGGGCTCCAACACCACCAGTTGCTGCTCGGAAGTGCTGTCTGCACAGTCAACAGTTGCTCCTCTTTCATTGGGGTTCAGTAATGCCAGCTGCCCCCCTGCTGCTTGTGCAGCAATAACTCAAGTCTGCTCCTCCTGCTTTCCCTGGGCTCCAACACCGCCAGTTGCTGCTCAGAAGTGCTGTCTGCACAGTCAACAGTTGCTCCTCTGTTATTGGGGTTCAGTAACGCCAGCTTCTCCCCTGCTATGTGTGCGGCAATAAATCAAGTCTGCTTCTCCTGCTGTCCCTGGGCTCCAACACCGCCAGTTGCTGCTCGGAAGTGCTGTCTGCACAGTCAACAGTTGCTCCTCTGTTATTGGGGTTCAGTAACACCAGCTGCTCCCCTGCTGTGTGTGCGGCAATAACTCAAATCTGCTCCTCCTGCTTTCCCTGGGCTCCAACATCACCAGTTGCTGCTCGGAAGTGCTGCCTGCACAGTCAACAGTTGCTCCTCTGTTATTGGGGTTGAGTAATGCCAGCTACTCCCCTGCTGTGTGTGCGGCAATAGCTCAAGTCTGCTCATCCTGCTGTCCCTGGGCTCCAACACCGCCTGTTGCTGCTCGGAAGTGCTGTCTGCACAGTCAACAGTTGCTCCTCTTTCATTGGGGTTCAGTAACGCCAGCTGCTCCCCTGCTGTGTGTGCGGCAATAAATCAAGTCTGCTCCGCCTGATTTCCCTGGGCTCCAACACCGCCAGTTGCTTCTCGGAAGTGCTGTCTGTACAGTCAACAGTTGCTCCTCTGTTATTGGGGTTCAGTAACGCCAGCTTCTCCCCTGCTATGTGTGCGGCAATAAATCAAGTCTGCTTCTCCTGCTGTCCCTGGGCTCCAACACCGCCAGTTGCTGCTCGGAAGTGCTGTCTGCACAGTCAACAGTTGCTCCTCTGTTATTGGGGTTCAGTAACACCAGCTGCTCCCCTGCTGTGTGTGCGGCAATAACTCAAATCTGCTCCTCCTGCTTTCCCTGGGCTCCAACATCGCCAGTTGCTGCTCGGAAGTGCTGCCTGCACAGTCAACAGTTGCTCCTCTGTTATTGGGGTTGAGTAATGCCAGCTACTCCCCTGCTGTGTGTGCGGCAATAGCTCAAGTCTGCTCATCCTGCTGTCCCTGGGCTCCAACACCGCCTGTTGCTGCTCGGAAGTGCTGTCTGCACAGTCAACAGTTGCTCCTCTTTCATTGGGGTTCAGTAACGCCAGCTGCTCCCCTGCTGTGTGTGCGGCAATAAATCAAGTCTGCTCCGCCTGATTTCCCTGGGCTCCAACACCGCCAGTTGCTTCTCGGAAGTGCTGTCTGTACAGTCAACAGTTGCTCCTCTGTTATTGGGGTTCAGTAACGCCAGCTGCTCCCCTGCTGTGTGTGCGGCAATAACTCAAGTCTGCTCCTCCTGCTTTCCCTGGGCTCCAACACCGCAAGTTGCTGCTCGGAAGTGCTGTCTGCACAGTCAACAGTTGCTCCTCTGTTATTGGGGTTCAGTAACACCAGCTGCTCCCCTGCTGTGTGTGCGGCAATAACTCAAATCTGCTCCTCCTGCTTTCCCTGGGCTCCAACATCGCCAGTTGCTGCTCGGAAGTGCTGCCTGCACAGTCAACAGTTGCTCCTCTGTTATTGGGGTTGAGTAATGCCAGCTACTCCCCTGCTGTGTGTGCGGCAATAGCTCAAGTCTGCTCATCCTGCTGTCCCTGGGCTCCAACACCGCCTGTTGCTGCTCGGAAGTGCTGTCTGCACAGTCAACAGTTGCTCCTCTTTCATTGGGGTTCAGTAACGCCAGCTGCTCCCCTGCTGTGTGTGCGGCAATAAATCAAGTCTGCTCCGCCTGATTTCCCTGGGCTCCAACACCGCCAGTTGCTTCTCGGAAGTGCTGTCTGTACAGTCAACAGTTGCTCCTCTGTTATTGGGGTTCAGTAACGCCAGCTTCTCCCCTGCTATGTGTGCGGCAATAAATCAAGTCTGCTTCTCCTGCTGTCCCTGGGCTCCAACACCGCCAGTTGCTGCTCGGAAGTGCTGTCTGCACAGTCAACAGTTGCTCCTCTGTTATTGGGGTTCAGTAACACCAGCTGCTCCCCTGCTGTGTGTGCGGCAATAACTCAAATCTGCTCCTCCTGCTTTCCCTGGGCTCCAACATCGCCAGTTGCTGCTCGGAAGTGCTGCCTGCACAGTCAACAGTTGCTCCTCTGTTATTGGGGTTGAGTAATGCCAGCTACTCCCCTGCTGTGTGTGCGGCAATAGCTCAAGTCTGCTCATCCTGCTGTCCCTGGGCTCCAACACCGCCTGTTGCTGCTCGGAAGTGCTGTCTGCACAGTCAACAGTTGCTCCTCTTTCATTGGGGTTCAGTAACGCCAGCTGCTCCCCTGCTGTGTGTGCGGCAATAAATCAAGTCTGCTCCGCCTGATTTCCCTGGGCTCCAACACCGCCAGTTGCTTCTCGGAAGTGCTGTCTGTACAGTCAACAGTTGCTCCTCTGTTATTGGGGTTCAGTAACGCCAGCTGCTCCCCTGCTGTGTGTGCGGCAATAACTCAAGTCTGCTCCTCCTGCTTTCCCTGGGCTCCAACACCGCAAGTTGCTGCTCGGAAGTGCTGTCTGCACAGTCAACAGTTGCTCCTCTGTTATTGGGGTTCAGTAACACCAGCTGCTCCCCTGCTGTGTGTGCGGCAATAACTCAAATCTGCTCCTCCTGCTTTCCCTGGGCTCCAACATCGCCAGTTGCTGCTCGGAAGTGCTGCCTGCACAGTCAACAGTTGCTCCTCTGTTATTGGGGTTGAGTAATGCCAGCTACTCCCCTGCTGTGTGTGCGGCAATAGCTCAAGTCTGCTCATCCTGCTGTCCCTGGGCTCCAACACCGCCTGTTGCTGCTCGGAAGTGCTGTCTGCACAGTCAACAGTTGCTCCTCTTTCATTGGGGTTCAGTAACGCCAGCTGCTCCCCTGCTGTGTGTGCGGCAATAAATCAAGTCTGCTCCGCCTGATTTCCCTGGGCTCCAACACCGCCAGTTGCTTCTCGGAAGTGCTGTCTGTACAGTCAACAGTTGCTCCTCTGTTATTGGGGTTCAGTAACGCCAGCTGCTCGCCTGCTGTGTGTGCATCAATAAATCAAGTCTGCTCCTACTGCTTTCCCTTGACTCCAACACCGCCAGTTGCTGCTCGGAAGTGCTGCCTGCACAGTCAACAGTTGCTCCTCTTTTATTGGGGTTGAGTAATGCCAGCTGCTCCCCTGCTGTGTGTGCGGCAATAGCTCAAGTCTGCTCCTCCTGCTTTTCCTGGGTTCCAACACCGCCAGTTGCTGCTTGGAAGTGCTGTCTGCACAGTCAACAGTTGCTCCTCTGTTATTGGGGTTCAGTAACGCCAGCTACTCCCCTGCTGTGTGTGTGGCAATAAATCAAGTCTGCTCCTTCTGCTGTCCCTGGGCTCCAACACCACCAGTTGCTGCTCGGAAGTGCTGTCTGCACAGTCAACAGTTGCTCCTCTTTCATTGGGGTTCAGTAACGCCAGCTGCTCCCCTGCTGTGTGTGCGGCAATTACTCAAGTCTGCTCCTCCTGCTTTCCCTGGGTTCCAGCACTGCCAGTTGCTGCCCAGAAGTGCTGTCTGCACAGTCAACACCTAGCCCAGTGTTTTGGGGTTCAGTAACGTCAGCTGATCCCCAGCTGTGTTTGCGGCAATTTCGCCTGCTCCCTCCACATTCACACTACTACAGATTTGAAACTTGCTCCAATTAGGCCTTGGTCTACACTGTGATTCTCATGTAATCCCTGGGCTCAAACACCGCCAGTTGCTGCCCAGAAGTGCCGTTTGCACAGTCAACACTTGCTGCCGTGTTATTGCGGTTCAGTAATGTCAGCTGCTCCACTGCTGTGTATCCGGCAATGTGTCCTGTGACCTTCACGCTGACACTACAACAGAAATTAAAGGGAACCTGTCCCCCCCAGGCTTTTGTAGCAAAAAGAGCCTTCTTGTGCAGCACTAATGCTGCATTTGGTTAAGGTGGCTCTTTTAGTTATTCTCCTTGCACACGCTGAACTAAACACTTACAAAATGTGTCCCCTCATACCTTCAATCCGTCCCGAAGGTGGGACTAAGCCTCTTTAATGAGACGCAGCACAGCCATCATTCCTACTACCTTTGCGCTGGGCGCCGCCTCCTCAGCGTCGTTGGAATCTGTCCCGGAGCCTGCGCTGTTATGTTATCCCTTGGCCATGCACAGTTAGCGCTGCCTGTCTTCTGACATCATTTGTTGTCAGGCTGGCTGCACCTGTGCGGCCGCCCTGCCCGAGATCACGCCCCACAGTGTCTTATTTTTTCACACTGGGGGGGCTGGGATTCATGGGCATGCGCAGTGCATATCTTCGCCTCTCACTCATCTCCTTCTGCCTTCTTCAGACTGTGCGGCGTCACGGCCATGGCATGTGATTAGGGATCAGCTGACGCCGCAGTCTGAAGAAGGCGTAAGGAGATGAGTGAGAGGCGAAGATATGCACTGCGCAAGGCCATGAATCCCAAGCCCCACAATGTGAATAAATCAGAAGACACTGCGGGGCTGGGATTCATTGGCATGCGCACTGCATATCTTCGCCTCTCACTCATCTCCTTACGCCTTCTTCAGACTGTGCGGTGTCACGGCCGTGGTATGTGATTAGGGATCAGCTGACGCCACACAGTCTGAAGAAGGCGTAAGGAGATGAGTGAGAGGCGAAGATATGCACTGCACAAGGCCATGAATCCCAGTCCCGCAGTGTGAATAAATCAGAAGACACTGCGGGGCTGGGATTCATGGGCATGCGCAGTGCATATCTTCACCTCTCACTCATCTCCTTACGCCTTCTTCAGACTGTGAGGCGACACGGCCGAGGCATGTGATTAGGGATCAGCTGACGCTGCACAGTTGGAAGAAGGCGGAAGGAGATGAGTGAGAGGCGAAGGTATGCACTGCACAAGGCCATGAATCTCAGCCCCGCAGTGTGAATAAATCAGAAGACACTGTGGGGCGTGATCTCGGGCAGCACGACTGCACAGGCGCAGTCAGGCTGACATCAAATGATGTCAGAAGACGGGCAGCGCTAACTGCGCATGGCCAAGGGATAACATAACAGCGCAGACTCAGGTACACAAACAAACAATGCTCAGGAGGCTGCGCCCAGCGCCAAGGGGGTACGAATGACAGATGTGCTACGTCTCATTAAGAAGGAAAGTATGTAAGACGTTATCACGGTATGAGGGGCCAAATTTTTTAAGTGCTTCGTTCAGCGTGTGCAAGGAGCATAATTAAAAGAGCCACCTTTTCCTTGTGCAGCATTACTGCTGCGCAAGGTGGCTCTTCTAGTTGCTAACGCCTGTGGGGGGATAAAGAATCCCTTTCCACTTGCTCCAATTAGGCCTCAGCCTACACTCTGTTTGTCATGTAATCCCTGGGCTCCAACACCGACAGTTGCTGCTCTGAAGTGTCTTTGGCACGGGTAGTCCCTCCTGCCCAGCCTGGTTCCAGCATGCCAGCTGTTTCCGGGTAGTGTCAAGGTCACTTTGCCTCCAATACGTTGTCCTGTCGTGTTGCGGTCGGGTTAGCCGACTCTATGGTGCATGCAGTTTAGGTGCTTCCTATGTGGGCTGCAGGAACTGGCAATCAAGGCTGGTTCCGTAGTGCCAATAGGACAAGCTCCCCCTGTAGGACTGTGGATTTTTGGTAACTACGGCCGGCTCGCGGCCAGCAACTTTTGTTTTTCCTGTGGACCTTCTGCTGCCTATCTGAGTTCCAGTACCATTAGCTGGTTCTTAGGAAGACAATCTTGAATAGGTCCCCCTGGTTCCAGTACCGTCAGCGGTTTCCGGGCAGAGCCTTTGGCTTAGGTGCCTCCTTCTGGGTATGCGAGTTCCACCAACGTCAGGTGGTCCTTGGTAGTGCTTTCTGGCACGGGTACCTCCTGCTTAGTAACCGGGTTCCAGTAACATCAGCTGGTCCCCGGTAGTTCCATTGGCTCTTGTACCTTCGGCTACCCATCCGGGTTCCAGTACCATCAGCTGGTTCTCAGCAGTGTCTTTGGCTCTTATACCTTCTGCTCCCCATCCTGGTTCTAGTACTGTCAGCTGGTTCTGGGCAGAGCCTTTGGCTTAGGTGCCTCCTACTGGGTATCCAAGTTCCACCAACATCAGGTGGTCCTTGGTAGTGCTTTCTGGCACGGGTACCTCCTGCTTAGTAACCGGGTTCCAGTACCGTCAGCTGGTCCTCGGTAGTTCCATTAGCTCTTGGACCTTCGGGTAGCCATCCGGGTTCCAGTACCGTCAGCTGGTTCTCGGCATTTCCTCAGCCTTCTTGAACCTTCTTCTACATTTCCAAGTTCAAGACTCTAAAGACGACGACCCTGAAGACCACCCCTAAGATGACGACGACCCCAGAGATGATGACCCTGGAGATGACGACCCTGAAGACCACCCCGAGGACGACGATGACCCCGGAGACGACGACCCTGAAGACCGAGAAGCAGAAGAAAAAGAAGCTGCAGAACAAAGCAGAAGAACATTAAGCATAAGACTAAACATCAGAGCAAAAGATATTATCTAAATTATAAGCAGAAGAAGACTAAGCAGTGTATGGGGTGAGTCCGCTCCTCCTCGTGGTGCCCCTGGAAAAAGCCTGCTGCTGCAGGCCAAACTGAACGCGGACAAATCCTGTTGTAACTCTTTTGTGACAGGCAGAACGGAAGGTGTAATCTTCAAACTTTTATAGATAACAACTACAGGAATGCCTGTCACAAATAAGAATATGATGAAGAAGTAGAATATGAAGAAGAATAATAGTTTAATAAAAAGAATATGAAGAATGTAACAAAAAAGAATAATAGGAAGAAGGTGAAGAAGAAGATGAATAAGGTGAAGAAGAAGTGGATGTAAAAGATGGTGTAAAAAAAGATGATGTAAAAGTGTCAGAGAAGTAAAAAAGAAGGTGAAGAGCATGGAATTAGTGAAACATCAATATCTGACAAAATATAAAAAATCTTAACATAGTCAATATCTTTGTAACTCCGAACGTCTTAAAAAAAGAAAAAATTCCTGCTATTCCATTTGATTGGGCTAAACCTCTATGCCTTTAATGTCTCCTCCACCTCCCCCAATACATCCTACATTATTCTTAGTTGTTTTCCTTCATGTAGAGTGAACCTACAAGGAAAGAAAGAGTTTATTTTAATTCCGATATTTTGGTCCCGTTGACCTGCATTGGTATCGGTATCGGCGATATCTGATATTTTTCGAATATCGGACGATCCAATCTGATACCGATATTTTCAAATATCAGTAGGTATCGCTCAACACTAATGATCACTCATCTCATTTTGATGTTATGATATATTTCTATTGTGATATCAAAATAATAATAATAATAATCAGATACACGATTGATAATACAGTATGTGCTGTAGAAAGCTTATAAATACATTTTGAAAGCTCTTTTCCATTGTCTAGTATTTTAGTAATAACTGCATAATACCTAGCCAGATAAATTTGTCAGGTCTTGTTCCTGTTAACACGTTCTTTTCACTCTGGTTTAACAGATCTAGTGAGAGGAAAAATAAATTTGCAATGGCAAATTCAATTCTAAATTGCGCAGCACACTAACATGGAGTGAAATTGTCAACATGACAAGTAAATAGAAGAGGTGACATTGAGGACAGTTGCAATCTTTTCTGTGTCTATTTTATTATGGAGACCAATGCCACACGCAGGAACTCTGCATACTGACTTGTCCTTTGTGCATTGCTTCAAATGACCTTAAAACTAAAATAGTAAATGATAAAAACAAAAGTCCCCAGTGGTATGATATTTAGTATTACAGACAGATCTCTACACTTGAAAATGATTACCGCACTTTGTTTACTTCAAGAGGAAAAGCATTACTAGACCAGGAAGACAAGGTTGAGCTGACAATAGTCAACCATGTCCATGATTATAATCATCAGTTGGAGATGGATCTAGTAAGCAAAAAGACTGGATCAGTTTCAAAGTGATTGAAAAACTAAAGCAATTTTAAACTTATCTGTTCACATTGACTTTAGTGGTTAAACAAAAGATCCAGTAACAATCAGGTTTTTTTAGCTGGAGAAAAAGGTTCTGTGTACACAATAACCTCACAGAAGTATCATAACTAGAAATGATTCAATATACAACTCTGGCAAAAATGAAGTGACCACCACATAAAAACCCTGTCATGGGCAGCCCAATCTCCAGACCTGAACCCTATTGAAAACCTCTGGAACGTAATCAAGAGAATGATGGATAGTCACTCACAAGCCATCAAACAAAGAAGAACTGCTTACATTTTTGCGCCAGAAGCAGTGTGAAAGACTGGTGGGAAGCATGCCAAGACGCATGAAAGCTGTGATTACAAATCATGGTTATTCCACAAAATATTGATTTCTGAGCTCTTCCTGAGGTAAAACATTAGTATTGTTGTTTCTAAATGATTATGAACTTTTCTTTGCATTATTTGATGTATGACAGCACTGTTTTTTTTAAATTTTGACCTCTTCTCCTTTTCAGAAAAAAACACATGTCAGAAGTTTGTAGACTAAAAGAACAATTTACATTTTGCTCAAACATATACCTATAAAGACAAAAATCAGACAAACTTAAAGAAGTTGTCCACTACTATAACCTTTTTTTTTTCATAAATCTTGCTATTATGTGCCACTGAAAACATCTACTGTGTTTATTTTAGTAATATTACCTTTTATCATGCTGCAGCAGCACATCTTTAGTGCTGGATCCAGCTCTCATGGGGTTAATCGACAACTTCCTTTCTCCTGAGTTATTGTGCTCTAATACTACAAGTTCCATGATGCATTGCACTGCAACTAAGCCCGAACCTGGCACACCCACTCCAAAACACACCCAAACCCCTCCCTCCTCTCCCTCCTCTATCTTCCAAAAGATTTGTGATGTCATTTCTGTCCAACCTCCTCTTTTACATTTGTCCAACCCACACTCCATTGCACACAGATGATAGATAGATAGTAGGATAGATGGATAGATAGATTAGATAGATAGATAGATAGATAGATAGATAGATAGATAGATAGATAGATAGATAGATGTCTATTTCCATAGATATGTCCATATCCATGTTTCTAAACCCCTTCACCCCTGGAGCTTTTTTGTTTTCGTTTATCGCTCCCCTTCTTTCCAGAGCCATCATTTGTCCGTCAATATGGCCATGTGAGGGCTTATTTTATGCGGGACAAGTTCTACTTTTGAACAACACCTTTGGTTTTACCATGTCGTGTAACAGAAAATGTGAAAAAAATTCAAAGTGCAATGAAATTGCAAAAAAATGCAATCCCACACTTGTTTTTTGCTTGGCTTTTTTGCTAGGTTCACTAAATGCTAAGGCTGTGTGCACACGTTGCGGATTTGATTGCAGATCCCCAGGGTTTTTTGCCGCACTGAATTGCATCAAATCCGCAGTGTAGTGCAAAACCAATGTTAAGTCTATGGGAGCCGCAGACTTGTTGTGCACATGCTGCGGAAAAAGCCGCACCGAAACGCAGCTTTTTTTTTTCTCGCATCATGTCACTTCTTTTTTGCGGAACTGCAGCGTTTCTGCACCTTTAGACTTTCATTGAGTCGGGCACATTCGCAGCAAAACCGCTGATGTAAAAAAGATCTGCAGTTTAGATGTGGATGTGGGTCCGAGAAACGCTGCAGCTCGGGAGGAGGGAAGTGTGTGGGCGGTGACGGTGTGCGTGTATGTGTGTGCGCGCGGGGTCTGCGGGCTGTTCGGATGTGTGCGGCGCTGTGCGGGACTGTTCAGGTGTGTGTGCGAGGTCTGCGGGCTGTTCGGATGTGTGCGGGACTGTTCAGATGTGTGCGGCCCTGTGCAGGACTCTTCGGGTGTGTGCGGGGCTGTGTGGGGGGTCTTTTGGCGTGTGTGTGCAGGCATCATCCGATGGGACTAAAAGTACGCAGCATCCAATCTGCAGCTCATTCGGATGTAATCCGGACAGTGGACACACACCCTACGCTATCCATTCATCTATCTATAGATATATCTATCCAGATATATCTATAGATAGATATATGAATAGATAGCTGTATGCATCTATAGATTTATCTATATGTAGATATGTCTATCCATTTAATCTATCATCTATCTGTCTATCTGTGTGTGTAATGGAGTGTGGGTTGGACAAATGTAAAAGAGGAGGTTGGACAATAATGACATCACAAATCTTTTTTTTTTGTTCAATAATACACCTTTATTTAGCTTTCCAAAACGCATAAAAACCGCACCAAAAGCGAATTAAAAAATGCATCAAAACCGTGCAAAAACCTGCATAAAAAAAACACATCAAAACTGCACAAAAAAACGCATCAAAACCGCACCAAAATTGCAACAACACTGCACCAAAACCGCACCAAAAACTCCATCAAAACCGCACCAAAACTGCACCAAAAACTGCATCAAAACCGCACCAAAAACTGCATCAAAACCGCACCAAAAACTGCATCAAAACCGCACCAAAAACTGTATCAAAACCGCACCAAGAACTGTATCAAAGCCGCACCAAAAACTCCATCAAAACTGCACCAAAACTGCACCAAAAACTGCATCAAAACCGCACCAAAACTGCAAAACTGCACCAGGTTTTGATGCAGTTTTTATGCAGTTTTTGGTGCAGTTTTGATGCTTTTTTTGGTGCGGTTTATGCACGGTTTTAATGCCGTTTTTGGAAATAAATAAATAAACAAACGGAAAATGTGCATGATTTGAATGAAAACATGCATGAAAAAATGGATTCCAAGGCCGGATTCATCATTTTACATCTCAGATTCATACGTTTTTTGCCGGATCCGTCGCTGTGCGTTTTTTCACCGGACAGAAAAAACGTTCCTCTGTATGTGTTTTCCGTCCGGCGGAAACAGCTTTTTTGACGGATCCGGCAAAAAACGGATGAAACATGTGGCCATCAGGCGCAATCCGGCGCTCATACAACTACATGAGAAAAAAACGGATCCGGCAGAAAAAAAGGGATCCGTTTTTTTCAAAACTCGCCGGATTGTGCCTGGCGGCAAAAACCTGATGTGAAAGCAGCCAAATATATGGATAGATACATCTATGTATCTATAGATATATCTATCTATAAATATATCTATGGATAGATATATCCATGGATATATAATAGAAAGGCCGATGTTTCTAAGGCTACTTTCACACTAGCGTCGTGCACTGCACGTCGCAATGCGTCGTTGTGGAGAAAAAACGCGTCCTGCTAAGTTGCCAGCAGGATGCGTTTTTTCTCCATAGACTTTTATTAGCGACCCAGTGCCACACGTCGCAACCGTCGCGCGACGGTTGCGCCGTGTTTTGGCGCACAGCCGGCACAAAAAAAGTTATATGTAGCTTTTTTTGTGCGTCTAGTCCGCCATTTTCGACGGCGCTTGCACGGGCGAAACGCAGCCCCCTCCTCCTCGGACCTTGAAATGGGGCAGCGGAAGCGTCTTAAGACTGGACCAGTATGCGTCGGTACGTCGGGCCGATGCTAGTGTGAAAGCAGCCTAAGGCTACTTTCACACTTGCGTTTTTAGCAATCCATCTTTTTGTGAAAAAAACGGATCCTGCAAATGTGCTCGCAGGATGCGTTTTTTACACATAGACTTGTATTAGTGACGGATGGCCACACGTCGCGTCCGTCGTGCAACGGATGCGTCGTGTTTTGGCGGCACGTTGGGACGAAAAAACGTTCAAGTGAAAGTTTTTTTTGTCTGTCGCGTCCGCCATTTTCTACCGCGCATCCGCGTCCAAAAATCTGCCCCCTCCTCCCCGGACTTCAGAATGGGCAGCGGATGCATTGAAAAACTGCATCCGCTGCCCACGACGTGCACAAATTTCACAACGTGCGTCAGTACGTAGGCCCGACGCATAGCGACGGACCCATACCGACGCAAGGGTTAAATAGGCCTTTATGAGCGTTTAATTTAATAAAAAAACGGGAAAAAACGGCGTGGGCTCCCGCGCAATTTTCTGCACCAGAGGGGGAAAGCTGACGGCCGGGGGCCAATATTTGTAGCCTGCTAGGAATATCAGCCCAAAGCTGTCTGCGTAGCCTTTACTGGCTATTAAAATACAGAGACCCCCCCGAAAAAAATGACGTGGGGGTCCCCCTATATTTTATAGCCAGAAAGGCTACGCAGACAGCTGCGGGCTGATATTCATAGCCTAGAGAGGGGCCATGGATATTGGCCGCCCCCCGGCTACAAATACCAGTCCACAGCCGCCCCAGAAATGGCGCATCTGTAAGATGCGCCAATTCCGGCACTTAGCCCCTCTCTTCCCACTCCCGTGTAGCGGTGGGATATGGGGTAATAAGGGGTTAATGTCTCCTTGCTATTGTAAGGTGACATTAAGCCGTCAATAAGACGCCTATCCGTTATTAATCCAATAGTAAGAAAAGGGTTAATAAAACACGCACACATTAGAAAAAAGTATTTTAATATTCTTCATTTCACCATACTTACCATACTTCAGCGCCTGCAAAAAACGTAAAATAATAAACCGTATACTACCTGTCTGCCGTAGTCCTATTAATAACGAGTGTCCCACGATGATCTCCCCTATAGAACAGTGACATCGGGTGATGTCACTGCTCTTTAGGACACTCCGTGACACACTGACAGGAGACAATGGCTCCTGCAGTGCATCACTGAGAGGTTACTAAAGTTCACTGGTCTCACTTTATGGCAAAAAGCTGCGTGGGAACTTCCTCACACAGCAATGCCATAAAGTGAGACTAGGGACTATTTTCTCACAGGGGCGTAGGAATACATTGTGGGGAATACATTGTGGAAGGATACCTTCCTCCCCTCATTGTGTTCCTGGAGCGCCTGGAGAGCAGTCACATTATCTGATGCTCCTGCTCTCCACGGGAGATCGTCGAGGGACACTCGTTTTAATTGTATTTCTGCGGATCAGGGAGTATAGTGTTTGTTTATTATTTTAATATTTTTTACAGATGACAATGACTTCGGGGATCAAAGTGACAAGTGATGGTGAGTATGTACTCTATGTTACATGTACTGTATGTATGTATGTACTGTATGTATGTACTGTATGTGGCATGTCGCATGATGTTGCATGTCGTCGCATGGTGCATGTTGTCGCATGCTGCATGTCGCATAGTGTCACATGCTGCATGTCGTCGCATGCTGCATGTCTCACATGCCGCATGTCGTCGCATGGCGCATGTCGTCGCATGGTGCATGTCGCATGCTGCATGTCGTCGCATGGCGCATGTCGTCGCATGCTGCATGTCGCATGTAGTTGCATGGTGCATGTAGTCGCATGGTGCATGTAGTCGCATGGCGCATGTCGTCGTATGGTGCATGTCGTCGCATGGTGCATGTCGTCGCATGTCGTCGCATGGTTCATGTCGTCGCATGGTGCGTGTCGTCGCATGGTGCATGTTGTCGCATGGTGCATGTCGCCGCATGGCGCATGTCATCGCATGGCGGATGTCATTGCATGGTACATGTCGCATGCCTTCGCATGGTGCATGTTGCCGCATGGTGAGTGTCGTCGCATGGTGTGTGTTGTATGTATGTATGTATGTATGTACTGTATATGTACTGTATATGTGTATTTTTTTTTTTTTTACATTCAACACATTAGCCGGATGATGGGACTACTACTGTCCCATCATTAGCTAATGTGTCACTCACTGCCACTGTAGCAGGCAGAGCCCGATGGGACTTGTAGTCCCATCGGACGATGCCTGCACACAGACACACACACACACACACAACGATGCCTGCACACAGACACACACACACCAGACCCCAGCATGTACCGGCACCCGGGACCGCACAGCATCGGCGCCGGGGACCGCACAGCACCGGCGCCGGGGACCGCACAGTGCCGGGGACCGCACAGCACCAGCGCCTGGGACCGCACAGCACCGGCGCCCGGGACCGCACAGCACCGGCACCCGGGACCGCACAGCACCGGCGCCGGGGACCACACAGCACCGGGGACCGCACAGCACCGGCACCGGGGACCGCACAGCACCGGCGCCAGGGACCGCACAGCACCGGCGCCGGGGACCTTACAGCACCGGCGCCGGCGCCCACCCGCACATCCCTGCCTAGCCCCGCCCGCCCCCAGCACAGCCCCGCAGGCAGCCTCAGCCCCGCTCACAGCCCAGTCACTCTTTATGAGTGACTGCTGTCTGTGGAGCCTGGGGTCACGCCTGCTACTGACGTCACGTCAATTTCCAGAGTCTGGAAATTGACGTGACGTCGGCGGAAATGAGCGGTGGCTGAAGCCTGGGGGTCACGTGACCCGGACTCAGCCACCAGCATAGCGCCGCTCACAGGTGAAAACGGCTAAGGAAGGTATTTACACAATTCATCAGGGGCCCCGGGGGGATACATTGGGGGGTTAATTGAAAGTAGTGGACAACCCCTTTAACATTTGAAAGTGGTCTCTTAATTTTTGCCAGAACTGTATATACACGGTATATATATATATTTTATAGATTGTATGGAGTTGACATTATGTTAGATGATAAAACTTAGGCAAGAAAACATGAGAGTGGGCACATCTGTAATCCAATTGGATCTCACGCTGCACAGCCGAGGTGTCGAGCAGCTGAAATGCGCCAATTATGTTAGCCGTTCCATATTGGTGAGTGTGTATTATAAAAGGTGACAGAAGACACTAGCCCAGTACTCCCTGATGTAGCTATGCGCAAAACGCGCGTCAGGGTATTGGACACTGTGTGTTACAACATACACTAAGTATGGCATGCTGTAGCGTGCTTTTCTGATGCAGGATGCTGAGAGAAGTTTCTATATTGTTGTAGTTAAATCCATATCTTGGGGTATTTCCATAGAAGTGTGTTTGACTGCTATTACCGTCTTTGGTATTTATTTTTATCATCCTTATGGATTTCTTAATTGGTGTATCATGTTTTGCTTTAACTGACAATAATCATGTTTTTTGAACTTCTACATCATGCCTGCTTCTATTAATTTTTGTATTATACCCTTAGTGCTTTACAGGTGTGGTCTATACATTATTGATTGATGCTATATTACGCCATTGTGGGACTTGTCATTTGTCTACTGCCTTTTGGGGGGTTGTGGGATGCTTTTCATATATTTTTTCTATAGTAATTCTCTATTATTTAGTTTTTTATACTCAATAAAATGTATATATTTGTATATGGCTATTGTCTAGTATACAGTATATTCATTGTTTATCTTTAGGAGTAAACTATAGGTATTAATCAATTCAGAGCCACACAGAAATGAAAAATAATGTATGCTCACCACCCGCATCACCATAGATGGGCCATGATTTGATTAAGCAGGGGTTGACCAATAACAGACAGCCCCTTTAAATATGTTGTACAAACAAGTAATAGCAAGCTATTTGTGGATTTCTAATGGTAACTTGCTATCTAATGAAGTCTTGTGATTATAGCTGCCTTGGCACCACTGTTTCAAGGTGCCAGTTCCTCCTCTGTAAAGAGAGGTGTTAACCCAGGTGCATTCCAAAATTGAAGAGATTATTGGAAAGAAGGGTGCTATCAGTTGGCTTAACTGGAAATATGTGAATTGATTTTAGAAGGCAACAACGCTATGAGTTGCAAATATGCAAAAAAAAAATTAAGACCCCAGAAGGGAATATTCTTGCCCTTGTAATGTTTCCCATATGCACTGACTGAGACATAAAAGGGAGCCCGTTCGGCTACTGAAATGAACAACTACTGTTCTGTGTCAAGCACAAGCTGAAATGTTCTGACAGGAACATTTGATATCTGACTATGGTAGTAAGTTCAATAACTTACAATTTTAGGCATATTTCTGGATATATTTTAACTGGACGACCCCCTTGCAATCACAATTAACGAGCCTAAGGCTACTTTCACACTAGCCTTAACTGTAAACCGTCTCAAAACGTCTTTTTTGCCGAAAAAACGGATGCGTCAAAAAAGTGAAAAACGGTGATAAACGTATGCCACGCATACAGCATTTTGACGGATACGTCGCAAATCCGCTAAACGTTTCCGTCGAAAATACTGGATGCGTTGCATACGTTGCATCCATTTTTACCATCTGTTGCATCCGTTTTTCCGACGGATCCGTTTTTAAAATGGGAGGCTCCCAAATTTGATTGGCTACTGGAAAATATGGAAAACTATATAGTTACTGTTTTTACAGCCCATCTTTGAGGGTTTTAGTTTTGTGGCAGCGATGGATGGTGTTCTTGGGAGGATTGCTAGTTTGGTTACCGACGTTATCTTTGAGACGAATCGCCTGCATATCATAGTGCGGGAGAAGGAGGCGGCAGCGGAAAGGCGTCGGATGCTTCTGCAGCAACGGAGACGGAGACGACTCTGGATACATCCGATTAATGAACTACGGATGACTCGGGGTGTCCAGTCCACTCTGTACCTGGAGTTGCGGCACAATCCACACAAATTCTACAACTACGTGCGGATGAGGATGGAAAATTTTGATTTTTTTGCTTGCAAAAATGGAGGATGTCATCCGAAGACAGGACACAAGGATGAGGCTTGCCATCACACCGGCGGAGCGGCTGATGGTGACCCTGCGGTAAGCCTCATTTTTTTTCTGTCATTGGTCATTTTTAATGTTATATTACATGCTGCAGACAATACTGCGCTGACATACTGCACACTATTTTCTGCAGCATGTAATTTTGGTTTTCTTTGCGGCCATTCCACTGCTTTTTTTAAATGTCATTGCTGATATTGAATGTTATATAACAGACTGCAGAAAATACTGCAATGAAATATTGCGTTGCATTTTCTGCAGTTTTTTGTTTTTTTTTTGGGTTTGATGACATGCAACCGCTTCTTTTTCTGTCATTGGTCATTTTTAATGTTATATTACATGCTGCAGACAATACTGCACTGACATACTGCGCACTATTTTCTGCAGCATGTAATTTTGGTTTTCTTTGCGGCCATTCCACTGCTTTTTTACACCGGTTTCATGCTGGTTTTATTGTGTGTCCCGTCCTTAAAAAAAATGTAACAGTGCCATATTGAAACTTGTTGGTCTGTGCAATTTTTTCTAACATTTTTTTTTTTTTTTTTTTTTTAAAGTTTCCTAGCTACGGGTGAATCTATGACTTCGCTCCATTACCAATTCAGGCTGGGCATTTCCACTATTTCAGGAATAGTGAAGGACACATGTCGGGCTATTTGGACCACTTTGCAACCAGAGTATATCCCCCAACCATCCATGGAAATCTGGTTGCGAAGTGCAGAAGAGTTTCAGCAAATTTACAATTTCCCTAATTGTGTGGGTGCAGTTGACGGGAAACACATACGGATTGCGAAACCGGCAGGAACAGGATCGGAGTACTACAATTACAAGAAGTACTTCTCCATCGTCCTTATGGCTATTGCAGACGCCAACTGCAGGTTCCTTGCCGTGGACATAGGAGCGTATGGACGGTCCAACGATTCGCAAGTTTTTAAAAACTCACCAATGGGTCGTTGCCTTTATGGAGAGAGCTACGATTTCCCGCCAGCCAGACCACTGCCAGGAACAAGTGAACCAGCCATGGAATATGTCTGTGTAGGTGATGAAGCCTTTCAACTGTCGCCGCACCTACTGAAACCGTATAGTAGCCGGAACTTAACCCATACCAAGCGGGTCTTTAATTACCGGCTTACTAGAGCACGAAGAGTAGTGGAGTGTTCTTTTGGCATATTGACGGCGAAGTGGCGAGTTCTGCTGACGGCTATCAAACTGAAAAACACAACTATAGATGAGGTAGTTAAAGCCTGTGTGGTGCTCCACAACTTTGTCCTTTCAAAGGAGCCCGTTTCCTTGGATGACGAAGAGTTGGAGACCACCTTGTGGGACTACCGCAGCAGCTCGGTTCGCTCTACAGGTTCTGTTACAAGGATGAGGGACCATTTTGCCGATTATTTTGTGTCACCTGTCGGGCGGATCCCATGGCAAGACATGATTGTTTAACCTGTTTTCCATGTGTTTGTTTATGTAAAAAATTGTGTTTCTTCAGAAAAAAAAAAAAGGCAAAAAAAAAAACAATAACAAAAGAGTGGTTTTCTTGCTAGTAAAACCAATATTTTATACCTGTGACACGTCTGGTGTTTATTTTTATTTTACCTTTGTTATTAGTTACCATATGAGCTTAATAAATCCACACACACACAGAGTAGAATTTTTATCAAACTGAATTTTATTTGAACTCTTTCAAAACTTTATTTTATTTCCAAAAAACATATTTTTTCTGTTCAAACTTTCATAAAAATAGTTTTAACATTTTGGGGTAGAAAATAACTTTTTAAACAAACAGCCATTTATAGGTCTTGAAAGTGTGGGGTGGAGATACGAGGGGAGGAGGGGCTGGAAGGTTGGACCACGTCGATTGGTGGGGAAACCCTACTTGTTTGGGGTGCAGTGGAAGGGGGGGTAAAACCAGGAGGCTGACCAGAGGGGGGTGGTGTTGGGGTAGGGGGAATACTTACTGGGGAAGGGAAGCTGGACAAGGAAGAAAACAGTGGGGAAGGAATTTGGTTTGGGGGCCGGGATGGGTATGGGGACTGGGTTGGCTGTTGGGACTGGGTTGGGTATTGTGACTGGGTTGGGTAGTGGGACTAGGTTGGGTAGTGGGGCTGGCGTGGGGTTTGTGGCTGGGTTTGGTAATGGTGCTGGTGTGGGGATTGGGGCTGGGTTTGGTAATGGGGCTGGTGTGGGTATTGGGGCTGGGTTTGGTAATGGGGGTATGGTGTGGAAATGGGGCCTGGGGTGGGGCCTGGGGTGGAAATTGGGCCTGGGGTGGAATTGTAGTGGATGTGTGGGGAGGTGTGTGGGTAGATTGGGGCTCGTTAATGGCCTGCAGTAGAGCATTATGGCAGGTATTCATTACCCGCATCTGTTGCTCAAAAGAAAGCTTCTCCATGCTCCTGAGCATGGATTGAAAAAAAATATTGGCCGGATCTGGACTTACAGCTGAATGCAGCCTATCCAAGCGACTGCTGGTTTCCTGGCTTGTTTCACTGATGCGTGATTGCACCATGTTGAAACCAGCAGTCACTTGCTCTCCCAAAATTTTGAAAGAGCCTTGGAAGGATGCATTCAGGTGTAAGAACTCAGGAGCATAGATCCTTTCCTGACCCCTCTGTCGCTGCCACCAAGAACCTAATGGTGGTCTAGAGGTAGCAGGATCAGAGGGGTGGGGTAAAGGGAACGCTAACTGTTCAGCATCAGATGCGAGCAATGAAGGCTGCAATAATGCTCCACTGCTTGGGGCGGATGAAGTGGAGGGGACAAAGGGGTCAGAGGAGGGGTCAGTGGTGTGGGGCCTACCGACGTGGCCCTCAGTGGCGGACTCAGGAGGGATCGCTACAGAGGGTGTAGAGGAAGATGCAGGTGCCCGGTGGCTGGAGAAGGTGCTGTGAAAGAAAAAACAAAAGAAATTAATACATTGATATGAAAAAGCCCTGACTGAAAGCAAACTAAGTAGACAGGTTAACATGGTTATTAGTGGGCTGTAGAATACTTACACTCTGCTCAGCATTGTTCGCCTCAGGAAGGAGAGGGCCTGGCCATGTTTATATTTGCTCCTCTTCCTTCCTGCAGAGCCACTCGGGGCCTGCATCTCCACGTTAAATTCCCTCTTAAAGCGATCCCTCAGTGACCGCCACCGCTTCCTAGCCTTTTGACCTGTGAAGACAAGAATCAAAAGAACAAAAAAAAAATTGGTAAATGCAATACATTACAGTCAGCTCAAAACATCACTGGAAAGTGGATACTTACCTAGTTTGCTCAGCTGCTTAGGATGAAGGCTCTCCCACCCTGGTGACACACTTCGTCCCAGAGCCGACGGGTGACACCGGTATCGGAATGCTTGCGGTCAACCATGTTCCACAGCGGCTCCCGCTCGCGAACCTCCTCGATGAGACTATCTATGTCGATGTCGTCATCATCGTCATCGTACTCTTCAGCGGGAGCACGCTGTGAAGCCTGTGCCAAAAAAAAGAAGAAGAAAAACAAACAAATTAGTACACTGAAACACTAAAGTACCAATAGAATCCACCTCCCTACAAAAAAAAACTCACTGATGGCCGACCGCGGCGACGAGTCTGCCGACTCTGGGAGTGTCTGGGAGAACCTTCAGCGGCAGCAGCAGGAGCAGCAGCAGCAGCCTGAAATAAAGGAAACAAATTCTCAGTAATGTAGGCATATATTTTCTGTGTTTAGTTATGTATGAAAATCTGTTTTGTGTATGGTGCAGTGTGATGTGCGAAGCAACTGTTTCACCACTACTTACACTTGGTTCCTCCTCCACTTGCATCTCTCCACCCGTCTCGCCCCCTTCTGACAGCTCCTCATCTGATTCAGCTTCCTGTTGAAACCTAATTTATGCATGTAGTTATCCATAAAAATGTAATTTAAAAAAACTAAAAAAAAAAACATTTTTTGTGTTAACTTACCGATACACGCTGTTGCTGTGGAGGAGGGCTGTCAGAAGAGGGCATTGTTGCTGTGTCTTGCTGCGGCTGTGGTCCTGGTGGGCAAGGCTGGCAGCGGCTGTGGTCCTGGTGGGCAAGGCTGGCAGCGGCTGTGGTCCTGGTGTTTCTGTAAGTTAAAAATACACTTGCAATCTGCTCTACACATTGAAGTAGCAGATTGGGGGTCTTCAAAACTTACTTGGAAAGATGTGTGGGTGTGGTCCTGGTGGGCAAGGCTGGCAGCAGCTGTGGTCCTGGTGGGCAAGGCTGGCAGCGGCTGTGGTCCTGGTGTTTCTGTAAGTTAAAAATACACTTGCAATCTGCTCTACACATTGAAGTAGCAGATTGGGGGTCTTCAAAACTTACTTGGAAAGATGTGTGGGTGTGGTCCTGGTGGGCAAGGCTGGCAGCGGCTGTGGTCCTGGTGGGCAAGGCTGGCAGTGGCTGTGGTCCTGGTGGGCAAGGCTGGCAGCGGCTGTGGTCCTGGTGTTTCTGTAAGTTAAAAATACACTTGCAATCTGCTCTACACATTGAAGTAGCAGATTGGGGGTCTTCAAACTTACTTGGAAAGATGTGTGGGTGTGGTCCTGGTGGGCAAGGCTGGCAGCGGCTGTGGTCCTGGTGGGCAAGGCTGGCAGCGGCTGTGGTCCTGGTGTTTCTGTAAGTTAAAAATACACTTGCAATCTGCTCTACACATTGAAGTAGCAGATTGGGGGTCTTCAAAACTTACTTGGAAAGATGTGTGGGTGTGGTCCTGGTGGGCTGGTCAGTGGCTGCGGTCCTGGTGTATCTGTAATATGTATAATGGATTTATAGTTAGACCACCCCCTGAACTAGGTAATGTTTAACGATAAACACCCTGCTAAAATGATGTCAGAAATGTTCATTACAGGTGAACACTAGTGTTGAGCATTCCGATACCGCAAGTATCGGGTATCGGCCGATATTTGCTGTATCGGAATTCCGATACCGAGATCCGATACTTTTGTGGTATCGGGTATCGGTATCGAAACAACATTAATGTGTAAAATAAAGAATTAAAATAAAAAATATTGCTATACTCACCTCTCCGACGCAGCCTGCACCTTACCGAGGGAACCAGCAGCATTGTTTGCTTAAAATTCGCGCTTTAACTTCCTTACTTGAAGTCCCGGCTTGTGATTGGTCGCGCGCCGCCCATGTGACCGCGATGCGACCAATCACAGCAAGCCGTGACGTAATTTTAGGTCCTTCAGGATTTTAAAATTACGTTCCGGCGTTGTGATTGGTTGCGTCGCGGTCACATGGGCGACGCGACCAATCACAAGCCGTGACGTCACGGGAGGCAGGACACGCACGCATTTTAAAATGCCTCCCGTGACGTCACGGCTTGTGATTGGTCGCGTCGCCCATTATTTATTTTTTTTAACTTTTTTTTTTTTTTTTTAATCACAATTAGGAGCTGAAATGCTCTTTAATTTTAAATACAAGTACATCAACTGCAAATGGTTTCAACAGTAAAATAAAATCAACACTTTTAAATAGAAAAAAAAAACACTCACACATTCAAACCACAAGCTGCAGACCACTAGACTTTTAAAAAATACATCAGATTTAAAAACCAAAAAAAAAACAAAACCATTTAAACCACATGCTGCACAGACCACTATACAGTAAATACATCAGAAAAAGGCAATTAACCAATTAAAGCATGGACAAATGCACATGCAATCAACAAGACGCACACAAACATGCATGGTATGTGTCCACATTCCGGATCGCATCAGGATTTGGTCAGGATTTTTCATCAGTATTTGTTAAGCCAAAACCAGGAGTGTAACAATTAGAGGGAAAGTATAATAGGAAAACAGGCCCACTTTTGCTTTTATCACCCACTCCTGGTTTTGGCTTACAAATACTGATGGAAAATCCTGACCAAATCCTGATGCAATCCTGAACGTGGACACATACCCTCCCACATGAAGAGGCATAAGATTGGCAAAGGCATAATAAGGTGCAGGCACATGAAGACATACTTACAAAAGCACACAGCCATACAAAAATACACACACACACGCATGCACATAAGCTTTATGCAAATACACATATGTACAACAAAGGCAGAAAGGTGAACCCAATCAGAAGACGCATACACACACACACATTACATACACACATACAAAAGGCTGACAATCCTCTGGCTGGAGCTGCAGGTCTTCACAGTGGCTGGCATCAGGGTGCATCTGGACTCTAGCATGGCACTGGCTGGTGCAGGACGATGGCAGGCCTCAGGTTCTCTTCAGGTTTTAAGCTCTTGCTGTAGTCAGTACCTCATACACACAAATGCACAGGCACACAGATGCACACAAAAATTGCAATACTCACACTGGCTCTATGGTGGCTGGAGTTGTGGCTGGAGTCTTGTGGCTGGAGTCTTGTGGCTGGCTCCTGTGGCTGGCTCCTGTGGCTGGCTCCTGTGGCTGGCTGGGGTCTTGTAGCTGGGGTCCTGTGGCTGGCAGTCTTCTCTCTTGGGTCTTGCAGGCATATGTGGGGTTGAAGGCCCAGGCCAGGTTTATATAGATTTGGGGGTGTCTGGCCAAAATCCTGCTTCTGAGCATGCTCAGTGTAAAAAAAAACGTATTGCAGCGCTGTATTGCGTCGTATGACGTGTCCCGACGCATCCGTCGCTCATAGGCTTCCATTGTAGCCAACGACGTATGCCGCAGGATGCGTCGCGACACGTTTTTTATGCGGAGACAAAAAACGTTACAATCAACGTTTTTTGCCTACGACGTGTCGCCAAATTTCGACGCATACGTCGTAAGACGGACACGACGTATGCCAATACGTCGCAATACGTCGCCAATACAAGTCTATGGGGAAAAAACGCATCCAGCAAAAACTTTTGCTGGATGCGTTTTTTCTGAAAAAAGACGAATTGAGACGTAATGCAGTTAACGCTAGTGTGAAAGTAGCCTTATTTGAATAATGCACCATACATGGACACAAAGCTGCAATGTTACAGAAATACAATACATGCCTGGAACTTCACATAAGAAATACGTTAGCACTCACTTCAAAGTGTGACTTTTCCATCTTCAGCAGTTACAGAATCCCATTAAAGGAATGAAGGTGCTGCATTAAGTCAATAATGCAGAAGTTAAAGCTTCTAATGGGTAGTGTATTTAATAAATTGTGCACATTTTAGAAAGCATTACATTTATACGACAAAGTTAATGGGTCTTAGAATTTTTTTTCTTTTAAAGTGACTTGATTGATAAAACTAGCTAAAATCTTTAACTGCTTCTAAAATAATCATCTTATCTGTAGCTCAATTTCCTTTTTTCACCGAACGGCCCATATAAGTAATAAGCTATAATTACATCTTAGGGTAAGTCTCCACGTTCAGGATTGCATCAGGATTTGGTCAGGATTTTCCATCAGTTTTTGTAAGCCAAAACCAGGAGTGGGTGATGAATACAGAAGTGGTGCATATGTTTCTATTATACTTTTCCTCTGATTGTTCCACTCCTGGTTTTGGCTTACAAAAACTGATGGAAAATCCTGAACAAATCCTGATGCAATCCTGAACGTGGAGACTTACCCTTAGTCTGTGTAAATTAACCGGGATATTCCCCGTATTTTACTTAATTTTACTTATCTATTTATTTCAAATATATATATATATATATATATATATATATATATATATATATATATATATATATATATATAGTGCCATTACTACAGGTAATGAGTGGAAGACAGAGGAGCCTCTTAAAAGAAGAAGTTACAGGTCTGTGAGAGCCACAAATCTTGCCAAATCAGACAAGGTGATTTTCTGGATTTGTTTTCTCATTTTGATTCTCATAGTTCTGGTCTACCTATGATGTCAATTACAGGCCTCTCTCATCATTTTAAGTGGGAGAACTTGCACTTTCTGTGGCTGACTAAATACCTTTTTCCCCACTGTATGTATACGGTGTATGTGTATATATAAATATATATGCAGCATATATATTTATATATATACGTGAGTGTGTGTGCGTCGTTGTACCATTAATGATAGCCCAGTGCCTCATAATAAGTTTTGTCTTTTACATACAAATCAAATGTATCTGTGCTCCACAAATTTGTCCCATTCATAACATAAGTATTTGTTTATTTCCAATCTACACAGCCTATGATCAATCTTCCTAATATTTTTCTGTCCCTGGAACTGCATTTGGTAAAAAACTACTTTTTCATTATATCCTTAGATAAAAATATTTAAAAATGTTCAGACGTTAACAATTGAAGCATTCACTAGTTGATTCTCTGCGTATTTACAGCCTGCTTAAAATGAAATCTTTGCCCCCACATCCTTACAGTTAGGTAACTTGATATTTATAGGAAAACGTGGAGAAGAAATTCTAAAACTTGAAGCTTCTCTGGATTGCTGAAGTATTAACAAGACAGTGAAAAAGTATTTTACTAAACAATAATTGGTTACTTCACTTTCAATTTGCAATCTGCAAATCATTTTCTTTAAAAAGTATTACCGGTATATAGTCTTTGGTATGAAACAGCACTCCAATTTTCTGGCCTCTGTGTGTCTGTTTTCTGTTCACTTCCATTACCTATTGTTAAGTGTAATCTGTCATTAGTAGCAGAAATACCAACATGGATTAAATGAAGTGTGGGGCAGGTTTTTGTCTTTCTACTTCTGCTCTACATACATTCGTATGAAGCTGTAAACAGGCATCTTTTGGCTTTCTGCTCCTGATCTCCTGTCTGTCAAATTGCGTTCAGGCATAAACAAGAGGAGGGATTTCTGTTAAGGCAGCAAAGTAAGTGGACAGTGGGAGTAGGAAGATCGTTTGCACTTTTGACAGTGGTGGTGCATGTGTCATGGATCATGGATCTCGAGTATAGGAAATCACGGCACTGGGATAAACTGGAGTGAAAGTGATAGCTATATCGATAAGTCAGCATATGACATTCAAGTTATTCCAGAAATCTAGAAAGTGGCCAAGGTGGTCTGAGCCGACCTTGGTCCCTGCCTTGTACCATGATTAATAATGTGTAGGACAATGACTAATACCTTTATGATGGCCATCGTCCTGCACACTGCTTCACATTATGTATTCACAGCTACACTGCATTTATTTTCGGCGATTCTGCCAAAATCACAACAAAAAAAGTTGTTGTTCTATTGGAATATGAGGAAAAAAAATAGCACAAAGTGACTGCAACGTGTGAATGCAGTCTAATACTTTGAGTACATACTTAATAATAACTTAATAGCATACTTATTAGGGGTAACAAAGCTAAGATCAGACTACAGAAGACCAAAAAGTCACCTTGCCACTTGAACAACAACAAAAATAATGAGGAAAAAAGTTCTGAATCAATGCACTTCTGAATACCAGCAAGAAGGAATCACAAAAAGCACTCCACCCCCACATAGAGCATGTTCAAATGCAGCAAGGGAAAGCCAATATTAACCCCTTACCGATATATGATGTACTGGTACCAAACAGGACAAAAAAAGGCCAATGTAGTGTGCAAACTTGATACGATATTAAAAGTAACAAATTTATTAAGCACCAAAAGCACATACAACAGTACAAAATAAAACCATCTAAAAACATGTGAAAAAATGAGCAACAATGTGCCCAAAACCTCTGGATATGAGTGGAAGTACTAGTCCGTCATATGCTGGTTCCCTCACTTTGATGCGAGTTCACCACTTTGAAGCGAGCTCACGTGCTGAGCCTGCATCTTTCCTGGCACATGACATCTGATTTCATTAGTCATCATGTGCCTCTAACAGTCGCCAGTGGAGCGGAACAGAATTTAACACACACCAGCAGGGGGCAAGTTGTTACACACTCCCATTAGTGTGATCGCGGGGAGCCGATGGGTGGTCATGACAGCAGGAAGTCTGCTGAAGATCCCCCTGCCTGTCATTACAATCCTCCGGTGGAGAAAGACAGTGTTTAGCTGGCATTCATATGAGATCATGATTTTTACTATACAGAGCAGTACTGAAGCCCTTCTATGTGTAACACAAGCAAGAAGATGATCACAGTTTCACGTCCCATAGGGGGACTAGTAAATACAGTAAAAAGTTTTTAAAAAGTTCTTAAAAATATGAAAAAAATGAAAAAACACATTTTTGGTATACAGTAGCTCCTTTCTTAAAAGTCTAATTTATCAAAATCTAAGATAAATTAATCTGATGAGTAAATAGCATAATGAGAGAAAAATAAAGCTCCAGAATTAAATTTTTTGGGCCACTGCAACGTTGCAATCAAACGTAATTATAGGCGATCAAAACATCTTATCTACCCCAAAATTCTCAGCTCAGGGAGCAAAAAATTAAGTACTCAAGCAGCCCCTTATCGAGAAAAGTTGTCTTTTTTACGACTTTCCTAATTTTTTAAATCACTTAAAAGAAAACTATGCATGTTTGGTATCTGCATACTCGTACTGACCTGCAAAATCTTATTGCCAGGTAAGTTTCATCGCATTTAAATAAGAAAAAAAAAAACAATTGCGAAATTGCACTTTTTTTGCAATTTCAACGAACTTGGAATTTTTTTTCTGCTTTCAAGTGCAGCGCATGATAATTGGAATAGTGCCACTCAAAAGTACAACTTGTCTGCTAATAACAAGCCCTGTATTGGCTGTATTGACTGAAAAATAAAAAAAAGTTATGACTTTTGGAAGATGAGGAAGAAAAAGAAAAATGGGAAAATGACCACAGCACGAAGGGGTTAAAGAAGAAGAAACCCAGTCCTTAGACCTGCGCTGCAGCATGGCATTTCATACAGGTGACAGCTAAATCGGGTAATGAAGTACTGTATATCACAAAGTCTCTTAATTTTTCTTTTAAAGTTTCATTATAAAAATATAAAGTTACTCTTTAACTAAACACTTTGTGCTCACATTAGAGCATTAAGTTTTTATTATCATTCTTGGATAGCAGAGATTCAATGACGGATAAAAAGTTTCTAGTGTTGTCTTATTGTTTTGCAATAGTAAATAAATAAATAACATACTGTAATGTAAAGTAGTATAGGAGAATTGAAATATTATATAGTGATATCTATATATTAAAAAAAAATCATAACAGAAAAAAGCAGGGAAGAGTAAGGCTGTGCTCAAACAATACATTTTACCTGCATTATTTATATTTCTGTCAGTCTCTGTAAATGCAGTCACGTTTACTGAATTACTCGTTTTAACTGTGCTTTTTGAAAATTTGTGGGAGAAAAAACACATAACGAAGACATTGTGTGAACATGACCTAATATTCTTAAAGACTTTACCTAAAACTCTTCCTTTGATAGTTTTGTATAATTATTCATTCTTTAAATGAATGTATTTATTTTGTCATAAACATTAGCAAAAATCTGTTTCCTTCTACTTGTGATTCATGCACTTTTTACATTCAGTTTGTATACAGATTTTTTTTTTACAACGTATCTCTACACAATTACAGTTTAACTATAGGCTTAATATACATGTACAAATGCACAGTTTATTTGTCAGCAAGAGAGAAAAGAAATCACAAGCAACTATAAGTGCCGCGTCTCTGCATTGTGCTACAATTGTCATTCTCACATATGATCATCGATTATTTCTCTCTCTTGACAGGCACCGTGTCATATGTATGGAACTTATTTTCTTGTTTGAAACAATTTGCAATTTTCCTTAGAAAATAAGTTAACATAATTTTCAATAGAACATTGTGTATTGATCCCCAAAAAAAAAGAGCAAAAGTGAAGCGGTAAGTGAGGTGGAAACATCATTGATGTGTGCTGCGAAAAAAAATCTACATGGAAATTGTATTTTATTAATGATTTGTGATGTGATGAAAATGTATAAAGAACACATAGTACAATTTATCGAGAATTGGATAAATCATCATTTGAATGTCAGGTCGTTGCAGTTTTAATCATAAGTTATATTAATTATAGGCTTTAATTGATATTGATCAAACAATTTGAAGACCCCTTTCTTTACAGACCATGGAACATGACCTACTATGCATCAATACAATCTATATATAACACATGCAAACATTTTTCTTCCTTTATAAAGCCTAGGCCTGGGCAGTTGCAACACATTTTTACGCCATTTTGTGTAATTACATTAATTTTGTGCACCTATGAGACGGGATATATGTTCTGATGGATAGAAACTGTAGTTCAAGCTAAAGTATGTATTGAATGTGTGTATAATTTATTAGATAAAAATGTTTAGCGTGGCTCCACAAAGCTATAAAAACTATCGGACTAATAACACGTTGATCGTTGGGTGAATATGTGGCCATACTGATAGACTTCTTATCAATATATCAATACGACCTGATAAAACTTTTTTAACCATGATAATACAATATCCATGATCAATAACGGGCTCACCTTTAGGGCCACGTTCACAAATCTCTAGTGTGGACCCTCAAATTCTTCTCAAATTAGAATACAATGCTAGTGAATGGAGTTTTCTAGGGAATGAGGAATCCTCAGCATATCTTTTATGTTGTAAATAGTCAAGAATTCTCACCAACACAATAAAAATAAATTTTATAAATAAATACATAAATAAATTTTATAAACATGAATTTGTAAAAAAAATCTGTCACCAGGTTTTTGCCGCCTATTCTAAGAGCAGCATTATGTAAAGACAGAAACCCCGATTCCAGTGTTGCATCACTTACTAGGCTACTTGGTGTAATTTTGATCAAATCAACATTTTATCAGCAGGAGACTAACATTAGAGAACTATTTGGCATGCTGCCATGTTGTGAGGCATATTCATGAGCTCCTTATAACCCCGCTCCTTCCACTGATTGGCAGTCTGTGTACATGGGCAAAAATCAGTGATGTGGGTGGGGTTATCCAAGGCTCAGCATTTGGAGAACTGCTAGATCTGCAGCAGATTAAACAGTGATGCTATCAAAATGACAGTAACCAGCTCAGTAAGTCATAGAACGCTGGTATTAAGGTCTCTGCCACTACATCATGCTGCGCTCAGATGGGGTAGCAAAAATCTGGTGATAGAGTCCCTTTAAGGATATGTTTACATGTAGTATTTTTCTGTCTAGAAAATTCATTGCTCTTTCGGCTGCAAAAATGATAGGCTGACTCTAATATTTTTGTCACAGAATTGCAGTGTGATAAGCCATCGATCTACATCAAGAATTTACCTGTCTGTTCTTTTCAAACCTGTATGCGGAAATATATGCTCTGCATGAGCTAAAGTGTGGATTCCCATTACATTCCACAGAATGCAGATTTTACATATGTTGTTATATAGAATCCATGTGAAATTCCTGTTGTTGAACATGGCCTAATTAAGGCTTTTATTACTGCATCCCAGACCGACATGAATGGAGAATGTAAGGAGCAGTGATCCCAATAGCAAAAAAACATCCTACTTGGACAACCCCTTCTCAATCACCATGTTATAAAATAATTACAGCTACACTCATCTTCGGTACGGGTACCATTCTAGTGGTGTCAGCACTGGCTCTCCCAGGGCTCACATGACATTATGTCACACAATGCCTGCAGCCAATCACCGGCCCTTTGTCCTTCCCTCTTTCAGACAAATCAAACATCTGAAGGAAGAGAAAAAATAACTGCAGCTCTCACTTCCTCCCGATGTTTGATTTGTCAGAAGGAAATGTGAGCAAAGCGCTGATTGGCAGCAGGGTGAGCCCCAAGAAAGTCATCACAGACATTGCTGGAATGACACCTGCACCATAGGTGAGTTTAGATGTTGTTATTTTATACACTGGGAACATCATGTTTGAGAAGCGCCGTCCAAGAAGTAGACAACCTCTTTAAAGCTGGATAAAGTTATATTCTAGTATGCAATGAATTCTCTCCAAAGTGTTCAACAGTATAGAAGGCGTGACTAATGATGTCCAACATCATGAGTCTGTCAGATCCCATCATCAATGACAGTTGGGATATTCTATTGATGTTTATTTTCGAAGGAAGGCTCAAAAGTGATGTGAAAATAGTCTTAGGAAGCTGCCTCTATGGCATATCCAGCATATGCATATATTACACAGTGTCCAAGCAAAATGTCACTCTGCGATCATATGGATCATCTTGAGATGACACATTATACAAAGTATAAATATTCACATTCTGCTCTAATGCTGTTCTTTATGATTAGCAATGTGTTTATTTCCTAGTGAATCTAGGTACAAAGAGCTGTGCATAATTAGCAGAAAATATGTAAAATACAAATAAATAAAATGAATGTGAGAGGTCTCTGCCTCAGGAGGTTCTCAACCTAATCAAGTATGTGGGAAAACAAGCAGAATTAGCCGCCTCTTTGCATACAGCTATATATGCGAGGAAGAAGAAGATTAGAAGCTGTCTTGTCTATCACAAACATGGAGGATGTTCTGCAAAATGGGAAGAGAGACAATTATGTTCTGCAACTGTCTTGCTGATTTAATGTTTGATAAAAGTTATGGGTTTTCTAACATAAAACTGGTAATCAAAAAAAACCATAAGAGGCGTAATTGAAAACAATGTAACAAGTGACTGATGAAATAGAATCTTTTTTGGGGGGAATCCAATAAAATAAGAAATTACATATGTAACCAAAATTATAAAAAAGGGCCAACATGGGATAATAAGAGAAAAAAGGTAAAGAAGAGAGGGTTGGAAGGAGGCAAAATGGAGTCACATGGTGGAGTCTTATGATCATATGATGCAATTTAATAAAGAATTGATGATGAAGGCATCCCATGGGGACCAAATGATGTCACATTAGTCAACACAGGTATTAATGGGGGTTTCCAGGAAAATTTTATTGATGATATACTTGTTGAAAAGTCCATCAATGATAGAAGATTTGGCACAGAAATCTCTAAGGGGAGCAGTGGAAATACAATTAAATCCAAAGCTGGTCACTTTTGACCTGGGGACAGGTTCTCTTTAGATGTGACCCGATGCATTTCTGTCAAGTCTATTTTAATGAATGCATGAATGGCTGATCGTGGATTCTGGTTTTAGAGGGCTGCGTTGTGCTGTACCTCTGTGAATCCTTCTAAAAAAGTATTAACGTGACAACTGCACTTTACCATTCCTCCTGCTAAAGGGGCAGTGACTGTCAGGACTGATTGGGCAGTAACAAGGTTTTTAGAGGCAGTTATCAATTTTTTAAAATATTTTTAGGAAAAATAATAAACTTATGGAACAATGTGGAGTTTTAAAAAATGATCCAGAATTGTTATCTTTGGAGTATAAGTATTCACTAAAATATTCATGCCAGGAGAGTTAAGTGACCATTCATCTTTACATTTTATATTTCGATTTGAGACAAAGTATTATTAAATGTTCTCGATAGATAATGGAATAACTACATTTCATATATAACATAATCCTAAACACCGACAAAACCTGCAAGCATCCACTAACAAAGAAAGCTTAAAGCAAAATCTCAGATCCCAGAAATGATCACAATTTTCCTATTTTTTTATAGATATTAGTATTTCTGATGATATACCAATGTGATTCTAGAATACAGTGTAAAGTCGGACTGGGATTCTGCACATCTGCGCTCTCAAGATTTGTTTTCTTGGGCATCAATTGCATTGTTCTCTGTAAGCTGAGCAATCTGGAAAGAGTTAAAAAAATAAATCATACTAATGAGGTCAACAAGCCCAATTATAGATATACCTTTCTGCAGAGTGTGGCTTCTTTAACTCTATAATTTCCAGATAACACAGCATAGAGGTAATAGTAATCAACTGATGACAACTGATGTCAAAACAGCATCAGTTGTCATCCATCTTTTCTACCACTTTCTACTGCAAAGCTGGTTTGCTGGATGGAAACATAGCATTTTCTAATGTCACTTCTTGAAGGGATTTGATGCAACAACTTTTGTCCGAATGAAAGTGAACGATCCCATTGCAAATTATGGGATCTGTTCTCTCATCATTTTCACTCTGGCATTTCACTGCCATGATGGAGAAGGAAAAAAAAGTCGGATACCTGTGAAATCGACCTAAATTATTTGGCAATTACTGAATTGCAAACAAAAAGTAGTAGCAATTAGAGATGAGCGAATTTGCTCGGGTTCCCTCTTATTCGGCAAGCTGCAGAGGGAACCCGGCTTCCTGGATCACTCCGGCCGATCAGCTGATTGGCACCACAGCTGTATGTGTTGCGGCTGTGTCACAGTCATGATACTTGCATGGATTGCCTGTTTGTTCAGCTCTCCATGCATGTGCCGTGACCGTGACACAGCCGTGACACATGCAGCTGTGGAGCCGATCAGCTGATCGGCCTGCACGATCCAGAAAGCCGAGTTCCCTCTGCAGCTTGCCGAATAAGAGGGAACCCAAGCAAATTTGCTCATCTCTAGTAGCAATATCACTATTCTATACAGTGACATCACTACTTTTTAAATATCCCTGATGACATCATTATTGACCACCCCAAAACATGATTTACACTTGTTTTTGTGCACTTCGAGGCACACGTTTAACCCTTGCTCATGCTGTTGAAATTTAAAGACTAAATAGAAAACATAACTAGACATATTTAAATGATTTTCCTTAGTTCTAACTATTTCATATTTAAGAGTAAAAGCTGCAATGATATGACATTTATATATTAGATGTTTCTAACTTATACATTTAGAACATAAATTATAGCGTGAGCGTAAATCAAAGGATTCTAGCAATGCTTTGTACCAATCTATCACTGTTAGTTTTGTTTTGCTGCACTTGTATATTGTATGGTTTATATTTATGTAAACCCTCTTTTGTGTAGTAATAATAATAATAATATTTTTTGTCAACTATTATATATTGTATAAAAAATTGTGCATTAGGCAAATCTATCACTATACTTTTTCTTTAAGGTAGTTTTACTAATATCCGACCTTTAGTTTATATTACAGGGGCTGTGGTATTTTATTATAGACCATGCTACATAAGTATCTCAGTAGCGAAGTAATTTATTAGTATGGTCTACTGTTTGATATGCTTTTTAAGTCAATGACAAGCAGCTTTACCAGCTCTGTGGTGTTACTGACATAAGCACTTATCACCAGCAGAGGGCAGAGAATGCTCGTGATACTGTAACAGATTTCTTACACGATGAATATATCAAACTAGATTAAATTCAATTCCAGGAAAGATATAATTAATAGTAAACAGCAGTGAGGACTCGAATATACATGCTGGGGACATCACTATCTTTAGAACTGAAAGTTAAATACAAGGTCAGTGCAGAATTATTAATTGTATTCTCTGGCAGAAAGAAATAAGATATGAAAAGGAGATTGATATTATATTGTAGATTTCCTATTGCCGCAATTTCGTACAAAGTTTTATGAACATAATTCTAAAATATCAATGAAATTGTTAAGTTTACCATTTTATTAGCAATCTTTAACTATGATTTATAAAAATGTATCACAGTGATGCAAAACGGATAAACACTACAGTAAATGGCAACCACTGGATATCTAAATAATATGGACCATTATTATTGACACTAATGCTGGATTTCCATATATTAAGGCCATTCGTATCAGTTTTTTCTACTTCAACTGACGTCAAAGTGACATCAGTTGTCATTTGGTATTTTCACCATATTATACTGAAAAACAGGCAAGCCAGGTCAAAAAAACAAGGCTTATAGATTTTCAGATTCATCTTCGTAAAGGATGTGATGTATATACATGTGTGTGTGCGATATGTAATGTGCTAGATTATAAAGCCAATGTTAGTCTGGAACTATAGGATGTATCTCGGGTGGAGTCTTCACCTGGCAACTCCCTTTCTTAATCAGTCGCACCTTGGTTCCATCAGATATAAAAAGTGTACAGAGCAGAACACCGCAGCTTCATACATTATTTAGCGGTGCTGCCAAGTACTGCAGATCAGCACCAATTCACTTCAATAATATATTATTATATATTAAATAATATTTAATACAGCGTATCTCATTAAAGTGTTTACTGTTGTTTCTTCTTTTCTCAATTTTCTTATTTAATTGCAAATGCTCCATGTTTAATTAATGATGGAAAAAGAAAGGAAATAAATTCAATAATAATTGGCTAATTAATGTAATTAAGTGTTGAATATGCTTTGTGTGTTCATTCTGTTTAGTACATGTGCCTGTGTGCGTGTGTATAAAGCCTTATGGATAAGAAAGTGCAGCGCCCCACTGTAATGTGCGTACGATGAGTGTGTTCAGTGCAGTGCATAAGACAGGTGCTATGTAATGTGTTCTTGCCTTGACTGACCTCACGTACTAAATATTCTAAACAGATATGTTCGACACATATGTCTACTTGTTAAAAGAGTCCCTTGAGGTTATGCCTCCTCCAGCCTACTGTAAACTAATGTCTCCCATCATTGCATATTTGTAATATTATTTGTCAAGGGAAATGGTTTAATGCTTCAAATAAACTGTAATATTATTCAGAGGAAGCCAAAGAAATAATGTAATACAGACAAAACTATTTGTATGTTTATTTTAGAAACAAATGTACTGTATGTAATATATGGAATGTAGCAAAGTAACTGCCCTCATTAACTTAAGAGGGTTATCCAGTTTCAATAATGGTTTTTAGATAGCAT
The DNA here is from genome assembly GCF_051348905.1 of Ranitomeya variabilis. Classification (NCBI taxonomy): domain Eukaryota; kingdom Metazoa; phylum Chordata; class Amphibia; order Anura; family Dendrobatidae; genus Ranitomeya; species Ranitomeya variabilis. The sequence goes on along the minus strand of NC_135234.1, from coordinate 128,506,065 downwards.
ATTAACAAGTTGGTATCAACTAGCTTCTATTTGTGGGGGATTGTTAATACTAGAAAGGAGGATATCTATTTAGTCATTGAGACTTAAAGGGTTGATATGGCACCTAATATGTCCCTTCTAAATGTCTATGTTTACAACCTAGTCACTTTTTTTCATTTGCTTTATTACACAATACCCTACACTTCTATCTATCTAGCTAATCCCTACGTGTGATTTTTTTTTTTACTTTACCTTCATTCGAGAGGAGTCTCAAATGGGACATCACAGGAGCCTGGGGCTGCACTCGCTTCTCTGAACTGTTTATCACCCCACCTTGAACAGGACAGTATCAGGTGGCAGCACTGCAGTTACTTACCACAGTTTCTTGCATTGCCACCCTCTGAAGACGTCCTGGATCCATGGTGACAGACACTGCAAAACAGGTGGGTGCAGCATCGGCACTCTGCCTCTATCTCTGCCACATCTTCTGAGAAAAAAGAAAACATTTGAGCATAGAAAAGCACTACCAATTGCTGAGCCATTCAGTTGAATATCAAAATGAATGACCGTAAAAAAACCTGTTTTTATTTTAAAATGCTACACAGTAACTGGTTGAGCTCTGAAACACGTAGCATTTTTACGTTCATTCATTGTGATAGCCAACTATATGGCTCAGTTTCTAAGCCCTCATGTTTTCCTTTTTCCCATTTGGATCATCTGGGCCCAATCCTTGGACCCAGTGGCTTGAGCAGCAGCCATTGGAGTGCCCCCTTTTTTGGCTATCATCAGAGTTGTGCTTGGAGTCACACAACAAATCTAGGTGGTTTTACTCGCTGTACTCTGCTATGTTAAGTCAGACCTGTACAAGGAGCATATCCCCTTTTCTTTTTTCTTCAATTTCACATCTTATGAGAAGCAAGACGTCATCAAGCGTAATTAGAAGTCGTGAGTGATGCCAGTGCTGCTCTCATATATATTATAAAAAGGCTGGATGATTTCCTCAATACACATAATATTGCGGGTTATAGTTAATTTAGTGACAAAAAAAGCAATTGGTGGGGAAAGGTTTAACTTGATGGACCTAGGTCTTTTTTTCAACCCACAGGTGATTCTTACAAAATTAGAATATCATCAAAAAGTTAATTTATTTTAGTTCTTCAATACAAAAACTGAAACTCATATACTATATAGGGTCATTACAAACAGAGTGATCTATTTCAAGTGTTTATTTCTGTTAATGTTGATGATTGTGGCTTACAGCCAATGAAAATCCAAAAGTCATTATCTCACTAATTGGAATAATTAACAAAAAACACCTGCAAAGGATTCCTAAGCATTTAAAAAGGTCCCTTAGTCTGCTTCAGTAGGCTCCACAATCATGGGGAACACTGCTGACTTGACAGATGTCCAGAAGGCAGTCATTGGCACACTCCGCAGAGAGGGTAAGCCACAAAAGGTCATTGCTAAAGAAGCTGGCTGTTCACAGAGTGCTGTATCCAAGTATATTAATGGAAAGTTGAGTGAAAGAAAAAAGGATGGCAGAAAAAGGTGCACAAGCAACCGGGATAACCAAAGCCTTGAAAGGATTGTTAAGAAAAGGCCATTCAAAAATTTGGGGGTGATTCACAAGGAGTGGACAGCACACAGACATATCCAGGTCATGGGCTATTAGTGTTGCATTCCTTGTGTCAAGCCACTCATGACCAATAGACAACGCCAGAAGTATCTTATCTCGGCCAAGGAGAAAAAGAACTGGAGCCTTGAAAGGATTGTTAAGAAAAGGCCATTCAAAAATTTGGGGGTGATTCACAAGGAGTGGACAGCACACAGACATATCCAGGTCATGGGCTATTAGTGTTGCATTCCTTGTGTCAAGCCACTCATGACCAATAGACAACGCCAGAAGTATCTTATCTGGGCCAAGGAGAAAAAGAACTGGACTCTTGCTTAGTCGTCCAAGGTGTTGTTTTCAGATTAAAGTATATTTTGCATTTCATTTGGAATTCAAGGTCCCAGAGTCTGGAAGAACAGTGGAGATGCACACAATCCAAGCTGCTTGATGTCTAGTTTGAAGTTTCCACAATCAGTGATGGTTTGGGGAGCCTTGTCATCTGATGGTGTAGGTCCACTGTGTTTTATCAAGACCAAAGCCAGCACAGCTGTCTACCAGGAAATTTTAGAGCATTTCATACTTCTCTCTGACGAAAAGATTTTTGGAGATAGAAATTTCATTCTCCAGCAGGATTTGGCACCTGTCCACACTGCCAAAAGTTCCAATATCTGCTTTAAATACAACAGTATCACTGTACTAGATTGGCCAGCAAACTCATTTGACTTTAACCCCATAGATAATCTATGAGGTATTGTCAAGAGGAAGATGAGAGACACCAGAACCAACAAAGCAGACGAGCTGAAAGCTGCTATCAAAGCAACCTGGGCTTTCATAACACCTCAGCAGTGCCACAAGCTGCTCGCCTCCATGCCACACTGCATTGATGCAGTAATTGCATCTGCATCTGCTGCCCGGCTAATCCACCTCTCTCCTCGCTACTCCTCTGTTTCTCCCCTCTGCAAATCCCTCCACTGGCTCCCAATTCCCAAACAAATCCAGTTCAAACTACTAACACTGATCTACAAAGTCATCCACAACCTGTCCCCTCCCTATATCTCTGAACTAATCTCCCACTATCTTCCCTCACGTAATTTTCGATCCTCTCAAGACCTCCTACTCTCCTCCACACTTATTCGTTCCTCACACAACCGCCTCCAAAATTTTTCCTGAATATCCCCCATCCTCTGGAATTCCACACCTCAACACGTCCGATTATCCACCACCCTCGGATCCTTCAGACGGGACCTGAAAACCCATCTCTTCAACAAAGCCTACAGCCTGCAATAACTATTCTGCCGCCTCAACACCACATGAGCTGCCTCCTCACCAACCACCCAAGCTGCCGCATCACCACCACCAGAGCTGCCGCCTGACTACCACCAGAGCTGCCGCTTCACCACCACTAGAGCTGCCGCCTCACCACCAACAGAGCTGCCGCCTAACCACTACTAGAGCTGCCGCTTCACCACCACCAGAGCTGCCGCCTCACAACCACAAGAGCTGCCACACCCCCGACCTTCTGTCTCTTCCCCATTATCCCAAAGTATGTAAGTCCACAAGGACAGGGTCCTCTCCACTCTGTACCAGTCTGTCATTGTAAATTTGTTTACTGTAAATGATATCTATAACTCTGTACGTAACCCCTTTTCTCATGTACAGCACCATGGAATTAATGGTGCTATATAAATAAATAATAATAATAATTGATGCAAAAGGAGCCTCAACCAAGTATTGAGTGCATTTACTGAACATACATTTCAGTAGGCCAACATTTCGGATTTTATAATCATTTTTCAAGTTGGTGTTATAAAATATTCCAATTCATTGAGATGACTTTTGGATTTTTATTGGCTGTAAGCCATAATCATCAACATTAACAGAAATAAACACTTGAAATAGATCACTCTGTTTGAAATGATTCTATATAATATGAGTTTCACTTTTTGTATTGAAGAATTGATATAAATAAACTTTTTGATGATATTCTAATTTTGTGAGAAGCACCTGTATGTAACTTCGTAACTTTGTATATTATAGTTACATTTGTTGAAAAAAGACCTAGGTCCATCAAGTTCAACCTTATTTCACCAATTGTTTTTTGTCACTAAATTAACTATAAACCAAAGTGTTTTGTGCATTGAGAAAATCATGCAGCCCTTTTTAAAAAGCTGTTATAGTGTCTGCCATTGCTACCTCTTGTAATCGATCATTCCACAGTCTGACCGCTCTAACTGTAAAGAACCATTTCCCATTTCTTCCAGCCGTAATGAATGCCCCTGCTCCTTAGTATGGTCCTTGGAAGGAATAAGTCATGTGCCAGTCCATTGTACTGACCACACATATATTTATACATATAAATAAGATCCCCTATGAGGCATCTTTTTCTAAGCTAAACAAGCCCAACTTTATCAACCTCTCATCATATGAGAGGCCTTCCATCCCTTGTAATAATCTAGTTGCCTGCCCTTGAACTGACTCTAATTTTTGAATGTCCTTTTTTAAATGTGGGGCCCAAAACAGAATCCCATATTCTAGATTTGGCCTCACAAGCGATTTATAAAGGGTTTACTCTCCATCCAATCCAAAAGGTCTTTAATAAAGAGGTTAAAAAGAATTGTCCTAGCAGAGATCCCTGCGGTACCCCTCTGCTGACTGTATCCCATTTAGAGAACGTATCATTTATGAAGACTCTTTCCTGTCATTTAGCCAATTCCTTACCAATCTGCATACAGTTTCCCCCAGTCCATGCATATGGAGCTTCAGTATAAGGCCTTTATGCGGTACAGTATCAAATGCCTTTGCAAAGTCCAGACAAATCACATCAGCTGCATTACCAACATCCAGACTTGCACTTACCTCCTCATAGAAACCCAACATGTTAGTTAGACAAGACCTATCTTTCATAAATCCATGCTAGTTGTCAGTTATTATATTGTTCACTGCAATGTATCTCTGCAGGTCATTTCTTATAATTCCCTCAAAATTTTTGCACTCTACTGATGTCAGGCTTACCAGACGGTAGTTGCCTGGCTCCACCTTTCTACTTTTCTTATATATGGGTAACACATCAGCCATCCTCCAATCTTGTGGCACCACCCCTGCTACAAGAGAGTCTAAAGCTAGGTTCACACTGCTTTAGCAGCAGCCCATTCAGCACATATGCTAATGGGCTGCTGCAACGCAAGTGCCAATGTTTGCAGCGCGCTAGCGCAGATAGAGCATCTGCTAGCTCTATCTGCGCTAGCAGTGACGGACCCGGGAACGCTGCAGCCCACTTCTCAGGGTCCGTCACTCAATGACGGCACATCCCTAGCTCATGCCCATTGTGGGCATGCACTAGCGATGTGTCCGACATTGCTTTCAATGGTGGCGTTAACGGACTACGTTACACCGCGTTATGCAGCGGTGTAACGTAGTCCGTTTAACGGAGTCACTGAACGCAATGTGAACCCAGCCTTAGAATATAAGATACTGCATTCTGTCATACTGAGCTCAGTTCCTTCTGTATCCATGGATGAATGCCATCTGGGCAGGGGGTTTTGTCAATGTTTAATTTTCTCAGACACAGGCATACTTATTCATGTGTTAAACTATTTATATCAGGTTTTGAACTTTCATTTTTTTCCATCTTGAATGATCCCTGGAACAGTTACTTCATTGGTGAAAACAGATGAAAAGAGCCTGTTTAATATCTCAGCCTTTTCTTTGTCCTCTATCATTATCTTGTTATTATCGTCTTTTAAGGGGTCTGTACCATCTTTTTTCTGTCTTTTTGGCATTGATGTATTTATACAATTTCTTGAGATTTATTTTAATGTCACTGGCAATTTGTTTCTCTGTGGATAACTTTGCTAGCTTGATTTTTTTTTGCACTTCATACTTAGATCTTTATACTCCTGAAATGTTATTTCTGTATTCTCAGCCTTCAGGATTTTGAATGCCCTTTGTTTTAGCTTGATTAAATTTTGTAGGGTCTTATTTATCCATAATGGTTTCTTTTCATTCCTGGCCATTTGATGAGTCATTTGAAGCTGGTGCTATAAGCTGTGGGGCAGTTCTGGGGTCACTTACTGCTGCTATCTCCACCCCTGAGGCAGAGATAGAAACAGAGTGTGGGCATGACATTCACTGCTCCCACAGCATCTATCACAGAGATCCAACACATTTTCAGTGGGCAACCATACAAGAAACTGTAGTAAGTAACTGCAGTACTGCCCCCTGATGAAATCCACTTCCAAGAGGAGCCATCCAAGCTTCGGGAAAGTGAGCTCAGCTCCAGCCTCCAATAATGTGCTGTATGAATGAAACATCACAAGAAGTGCAGCAAAAAAAACACATTTAGAAATTAGCTCGATAGGAAGAAGTCTAGGATATTTTATAATAAAGCTAATTACAAAAGTGTTTTGGGTAGGAAGATCGATATTTTGAAAGAACATTTTAGGGTCTGGACAAACCCTTTAAAAATTAACTAAAACTTTGATCAAATTTTTTAGACTTTTAGTGTCCTAATTGCATGCATATTCATGGGGATCTGAGGCCCTCAGTGATCTATCAAAAATTCATGTGGAGTGTGTAGCTCAAACAGCGGGAGCATACAACTCCTGCCCAATCGCACACATGGAGAGGAGTACAGATTCAATAGTAAGCATAGGCTGCAGTCTGCGTTAAATGTGCAGCTTAGAAGAAATGAGTAGATCAGTAGACATGAGTGTACAGCTCTTCCCTGAGCGTGCACACAGAGCAGAGTACAGATGCAATAGAAAGCATAGGTTATAGCCTTAACCTATATATGCCTTTTTTGAAGTCTATTTTATATGTGCTTGCCTCTTTGTTTCTTTTTTTTATGCTTTGCGGGTTGAGATTCCAAATATTTTCAATTGATAAAACAAAATGGATTGTGACAAAATTGATAGTGACTTAAAAAAATGCAAATGATAAATCAGGGTCTTAGTCTATACCAGTGGTGGCAAACCCAAGGCACGAGTGCCAGAGGGGGCAAGCAGAGCCCTCTCTGTGGGCACACACGCCAGGCCTGCCGCCATACACACACACGGCTCCCTTCTCTTGCTTAAATGTGTTCACATCTAAAAGACACAAAAATATTTGAACAGTGCTGTGCCTGGACTGGGAAAGAGGAGCACCTGTCAGCCCTGAGTCCGATGTGCAGCAGTGTGATGACATTATCACGTTACTGACCTCATCACACTGCTGCCTGCACTGGGGTTATAGAAAAGCAGAGACAGTGCAGGCACTGGTAAGGGCTCCAGGAGGAGCCGAACATTAAAAGAATCATTGTGAAAGGGGGCACAGTTTTGATAGAAGCAGTGTGTGGGGATAGGGAACTATACACTAAGACAGTGTGTGTATGTGTATATATTGTGCAGAGAGGCAGTGTGTGTGTGTACATTTTGCATCAGGGCAGTGTCTGTGTGTGTATTTTGCAGAGGGACAGTGAGGGTGTGGAGGTGTGGTGTGTGTGCAGTATGTGTTCTGCAGAATGGCAGCATGTGTGTATTTTGCAGAGGGGCAGTGTGTGTTTGTGGTGTGTACTCTCCAGAGGGGGGCAGTGTGTGTGTGTGTATTTTGCAGAAGGGCAGTGCATGTGTGTATTTTGCAGAGGGACAGTGTATGTGTGTATTTTGCAGAGGGGCAGTGTGTGTGTATTTTGCAAAGAGGCAGTGTGTGTATTCTGCAGTGGGGCAGTGTATGTATTTTGCAGAGGGGCAGTGTGTTTGTATTTTGCAGGGGAGCAATGTGTGTGCATTTTGCCAAAAGACAGTGTGTATTTTGCAGAAGGGCAGTGTGTGTGTGTGTATTTTGCAGAGGGGAAGTGTGTGTGTATTTTGCAGAAGAGCAGTGTGTGTATGTTGCAGAGTAGCAGTGCATGTGTACATTTTGCAGAGGTGAAGTGTGTGTATTTTGCAGAGGGGCAATGTGTGTGCATTTTGCAGAGAGCAGGCAGTATGTGTGTGTATGTGTGTATGTGCATGGGTGCGTGTGTATTTTGCAAGTCTTCTGCGATGTCTACCTCAGCCCCAGGTTAAATTACTAAGTGGTTTTGGGTTGCTGTTTGGGCACTCTGTTTCTAAAAGGTTCGCCATCACTGGACTGTACCATGCTTCCCAAGTATATGTTGCTGACAGTAGTATGCCAGTGTATTTAAGAAGGGTTCAGAGATGTTATGCCCTCTCACTATCACACAAAATGATTGTTGCATTTCCTGATTTAGCTGTTATACAGGCTAACTTAGTCCTGCTGGGACTAGTGCATTCCTAAAAATTCAGTTTGAATTTCTCATCTCTTGATCGATGTTATAGGATTTCTCCTTAGCCCTAGAAGTCACCTCAACATTCTCAAGCATCCAGTGTTAGAACCATCTATGACTAGTCCGATGCCCACCCCACCCAGCTTCTCCCTGTGTCGCTAGAGGTGATTGACAGGTCTCTAGCCGAGTACGTTATGTTAGTACCACCTGATTGGCTGTGCCATATTATGTGCATTATTGGAATGCTGGAAAAGTCATATGATCCTTCTCTGACTGATACAATCTTCTGCAATATATAAAATGCTGGTGGTCACTTTACGCAATTCACGTGAAACAAATTCTGAATATTCGATTTTACTAGGTCCAGCAAATTCCTAAAAATTTTATTTGAATTTCTCATACTGTTTAAACGCATGTTTGAAAAACAATCTGTGGACCTATTCTCCTTTTCATTTATTTAGTGTTTTATGTACTTTTCCTTTAAAAAGGATGTAAGAAAAATAAAAAATAAAAATCTTTTTTTTTCTTTTCTTCATGCAGTAAATTTAAACATGAAAATTAGAAAAAAATAATATATTTTTTCCATTCTGGCCATTATGTTGTCATTTCAACTTTTATTTCGCACATTAATACAATTAATCATAATTATTCACAATTTAGATTGCTGGATATGGCTAATATAAAGCTTCCCCGCCGTTGTTCCCTAGTTGTCCACTTACTAGAGGAAAAAGAGAAGTGTAGATGATTAGGTGCCCACTTAGAATAAGTACAGAGCACACTTCCTGTGTATCCACAGTTGCTTTTAGAATATATGGAACACGTTTTCCATTTGGAGAAGCAGCTGGAGGTTTCAGTGTAAACTATAAACCAGCACAAATTAGCTGAAGATAGTGTATCAACATCTCAAGATTGACTTAGTTTCAGCACATATAAGCACATATTTGTTTTGAAACCTACTAATTAAAAGACATTTATTCGAATGCATGCTAAAAACAGAAGACGACATTTTTTTTGGTAGTCCTTCCCCCTGAGATACATTTGCCATTTTAATAAGCTACTAATAAATTGCTTGATTTTTTTTTTCATTTTTCTTACTATTTATAAAAAATGCCACTTTCTTCAGAAGGTGGTAAGAAATTAAAACAGGAAGAAAAATGAGAACGAAATCATCTAATCATAATAGCATTTCTTCCATAAATCTGGTAGCAGTCTTTATATAGTATGTAGTTTGCGGTGTACTCTGCTAATTACACATGTTAATGGTGACAGGTGCACTTTAAAACCATTTATACATTTATGAAAAAATTATTTATGGCACACACTCTACCCTGTACATTTATATGATTATGGTATTTTATCAGTATAAGCTTTCAATAAGGGTACTTTCAATAAGTAAAATATAGTTCACACTGTTTAACAAAAAATTAGCTATAACGCTGCAGTAATAACTCAGATAATTGAGTTCTAATTGCTAGATTGCAGCTGACAATTATCTTAATACTTTGACAGCTTACAGTGCATGTAGTATGCACAACTACAAGCCAATCAAATTAACCCCTTGTCATTTCAAAGAGCTGAGATGACAACACCGTTCTTGTTAAGTTACAAAAGCACAAAAAGGTCAAAATTACCTGTAATTTGGTTGATTAATTTTCTTACATCAAAATGTAGCTAATATACCTGATAATAAAAATCCATCAGCAGGTTTTAAAAAAAGGATATCAGTTAAACACCCCTAGTATCTATGACATTTTCTTAAGATGTTTTGTGGGTCATGTGTTGTGAATTCTGTTCTTGGGCTCCCTCCGGTGGTTGTTGATGGTAGTGCAGTTGTCTCTGGGTTGTAATCCAGGGCAGGTGTTTCTGTTGATTGCAGCTCTACTAGGTATTTAGGTGTGCAGGATCCATGAGTCCTTGCCAGTTGTCCATTGTTCTTGGAGGGATTGCATCTCTGTCTGGCTCCTCATGCCCTGCTGTCAATTCAGCTAAGATAAGTGTCTGGTTTTTTGTCTCTGCAGCACACATGCAGTGTGCTTTACTGTTCAGTGCAATTCATTGTGTTTTTGTCCAGCTTAGACTTTGTTTGGATTTTTCAGTCATGCTGGATTCTCTGGAGATGCAGATATACATTCTATGTCTTTAGTTAGATGTAGAATATTTGTATTATCTGCTGTGGATATTTTTAGGGTTTTAATACTGACCGCTTAGAATTCTGTCCTATCCTTTTCTATTTAGCTAGAAGTGCCTCTTTTGCTAAATCCTGTTTTCTGCCTGCGTGTGTTTTTCCTCTTATACTCACAGTCAATATTTGTGGGGGGCTGCCTATCCTTTGGGGTTCTGCTCTGAGGCAAGATAGAATTCCCATTTCCATCTATAGGGGTATTTAGTCCTCCGGCTGTGTCGAGGTGTCTAGGACGTGTTAGGTACACCCCACGGCTACTTCTAGTTGCAGTGTCAGTTTAGGGTTTGCGGTCAGTACAGGTACCACCTACTCCAGAGAACGTCTCATGCGGCTCCAAAGTCACCGGATCATAACAGTCATGTTATTGCCACCTGTTACTGACCTTATTTTTTATCTAGTTTGTGGTGATGGACATGTGCATTTTTGTAAGGTAAATTAGCTCATTCCACATCTAATTAGTAATAAGAGTCAATAGATTCCTATTTCAGTGCTTGAGAAAATGTAACTCACATTTTTTAGAAGGTCAGTTATGAAGTCACTGGCAAAGACATAGTTTGTGGACGTCATATACGAAGCCCATAAGTGCTAGAAAAGCAGAATACCTCATCAAATGACCCCATTTAATTATACCCCTTTAGGAATTTATCTACAGGTGTAGTGACAATTTTGACTCCAAGGGTGTTTTCCAAAAACAAGAAGCAGTGGATAATGCTGAGTGAAAATTGCAAACTGACATAGTAGTGCTCATATGTTGTAGTGCTCAGTACATTGTAGTGGCCAGTACATTGCAGTGAATAGTACGTTGTAGTGACCAACTTATGCTTCTGCCAAACATGTGGATGCTAAATGTGGTTTAGGCACACTGGGGCTCAGATGGGAGGGGCATTTGGATTTGGGAGTGAAGAATTTGCTGAATTTATTTTGGGGACGAGGAGCCATTTTGCTTTTCCAGAGCCTTTGTACTACCAATAAGGTCACTATATTTATGATAACAGATGATGGACCTGAGTGGGGACTTGCTTTTTTGTGGATTGATTTGAAGCTTTGGTTAGGAACACTTTACAAAACATTTGGGATCACATTTATCCATAGCTCTTCGCTGACCACTTATATCAGGGTTTCCATCTAAATCTCTGAGTGATATGATTCAAATCAAACCTCAGAGGGATCCATTTACTATAATGAGAGAGCAGAGTTACTCTAGACTCCATCTCGCCTCTGTTCAGCAGTTTGGTTCTTTTCAGAAGTGCACAAAACTGTGGTGGACCGTGCTTTTATGCACATCTTAAAAGACGGATAGTGCCGGATCATAAGACACCATAAGGCATCCATTAATTCATCTGGTACCAGGACATATGATATCAGGTGGCTTATCACATGCACCTCTAGATTTGTCATTTACTTTGCTGTGTGCCCATGTAATCTCAATTGACGACATGGCAATTGAAAATACGTGTGCGTGAACATGTGTTGGGGATCCAGGCGGTGGCCGGCCATCATGACACATCCACACTCAGGACCTTACCACGTCACTTCAAATCACATCGTGAAACCAGGTGGATCGGGACTGTTGATACCGTACATCCCAAAGGATTAAATGAAAACATCAGTAATGTTCCATTTATTTAAAATCTATGGCTTTACATGTATGTGGTTGTCTTAATTCTTTTTTATTCACACTATTCTCTTTGTTTTATTCAGCCCTACCACCGATGATACATCTAATGTGAAATTCCGTTGCAGCATAATATGGATCATTGAGGGGTGCAACGTTAGTCCGCCTCCACATGGTGCACCCTGGGTAACGCTAAAGGACTAACAATCTTGACGACCAAACAATCAAATTACATCTAGATCTCTTGGTCAATATATTTTACATAATTTGGACTCTGATTTCTGTTCCTTTGTCCCCTTTCAATCACTGTTTATTGTTCATTATTCATTCTTATATGATGTTAAAATATATGTGCATACGATTAAATAAATGGATCGTTGTGAAGCACTATAGGTGATTCCCATCATTGGATTACTGGTATTTTATTTATTTTTTATGTTTTATTTTTATTTTATTTCATTTAATTATTTCTATTTTTGTAAATCATTATTCTATATGTGATCTATAATGGTCATTATGTGATTGTGCAGACACTGGACTTACATTATGACTCTTGTATAATTTTTTACTTGATATATACTGTGAAAACATACAAACAAAGAATGTATAAATAATTGATGAGATGTATATTTGACATAGACCTGCATGGGTCCCTAGTAGTGATGAGCGAATATACTCGTTGCTCGGGTTTTCCCCGTCCACGCTCGGGTGGTCTCCAAGTATTTGTAACTGCTTGGAGATTTAGGTTTTGTTACAGCTGATAGCTTGAATACATGTGGGGATTCCCTAGCAACAAGGCAACCGCTGTTATGGACTGGTAATTTAGGAGCAACATGCGACTAGCTCTAGGCAGGTGGTAACTATACAGACCGCAGTCCCTGATCTTAACACAACACTAGCAGTAGCCGTGGAATGTTCCTGTCACTCCCTGGACATCTCGTCACAGCCGGAGAACTAGCTACCCCTAAAGGTAGAAACAGGAAAGCTATCTTGCCTCAGAGAAAATCCACAAAGGATAGGACAGCCCCCCACAAATATTGGCTGTGAGAGGAGAAGGAAATGACATACGTAGTATGAAACAAGATTTAGCAAAGGAGGCCAATTCTAGCTAGATAGACAGTAAGGAAAGAAACACTGTGCGGTCAGTAATAAAAACTAAAAAAAAATCCACCGCAGAGATATGCAAAAATCTCCACACCTGACTAAAGGTGTGGAGGGCAAAATCTGCAGCCCAGAGCTTCCAGCTTAGCTAAATAGATACATACTGATAAGCTGGACAAATGAACAAAACATAAATGTGCTGAACAATAATTCCACAACAAGTGGATTGCAAAAGGACAAGCAAGGACTTAACTTTGCTGAACGGGTCAGAGTGTCAGGGAAATCCAAGAGCCGTGCCTCCAGGCAAGAACAATTGGCAACTGGCATTGATTGAGGGATAAAGCCAGACTAAAATAGCCGAGCAGAAAGAAGATCAGAGGAAGCAGCTGCTGATACTAAATCCAAGAAGCAGCTATACCACTCAAAACCACAGGAGGGAGCCCAAGAGCAGAATTCACAAAAGTGCTACTTACAACCACCGAAGGGAGCCCAAGAGCGGAATTCACAACAGTACCCCCCCCTTGAGGAGGGGTCACCGAACCCTCACCAGAGCCCCCAGGCCGATCAGGACGAGCCAAGTGAAAAGCACAAACCAAATCGGCGGCATGGACATCGGAGGCAACCACCCAAGAATTATCCTCCTGGCCATAACCCTTCCACTTGACAAGATACTGAAGCCTCCACCTCGAAAAACGAGAATCCAAAATTTTTTCAACCACATATTCCAATTCTCCCTCAACCAACACCCGGGCAGGAGGATCAACAGAGGGAACCACAGGTACCACATATCTCCGCAACAACAATCTATGGAAAACATTGTGGATGGCAAAAGAGGCTGGAAGGGCCAAACAAAAAGATACTGGATTGATAATCTCAGAAATCTTATAAGGACCAATAAACCGAGGCTTGAACTTAGGGGAAGAAACCTTCATAGGAATATGACGAGAAGATAACCAGGCCAAATCCCCCACATGAAGCCGAGGACCAACACACCGACGGCGGTTCGCAAAACGCTGAGCCTTTTCCTGAGACAACGTCAAATTGTCTACCACATGAGTCCAAATCTGCTGTAACCTGTCCATCACGGAATCAACACCAGGACAATCAGAAGGCTCAACCTGCCCTGAAGAAAAACGAGGATGGAAACCAAAATTACAAAAAAAAAGGCGAAACCAAAGTAGCCGAACTGGCCCGATTATTAAGGGCAAACTCGGCCAACGGCAAGAAAGCGACCCAATCATCCTGATCAGCAGACACAAAGCATCTCAAATAGGTTTCCAAGGTTTGATTAGTTCGCTCAGTTTGGCCATTTGTCTGAGGATGGAACGCCGAAGAAAAAGACAAATTAATGCCCATCCTAGCACAAAAGGAACGCCAAAACCTGGAGACAAACTGGGAACCTCTGTCAGACACAATATTCTCCGGAATGCCATGCAAACGAACCACATGCTGAAAAAACAATGGAACCAAATCAGAGGAGGAAGGCAATTTAGACAAAGGTACCAAATGGACCATTTTAGAGAACCGGTCACAAACCACCCAGATAACAGACATCCTCTGAGACACAGGAAGATCCGAAATAAAATCCATGGAAATATGCGTCCAGGGCCTCTCAGGGACAGGCAAAGGCAAAAGCAACCCACTAGCGCGGGAACAGCAAGGCTTAGCCCGGGCACAGGTCCCACAGGACTGCACAAAAGAACGCACATCCCGCGACAAGGAAGGCCACCAAAAGGAACTAGCAACCAAATCCCTGGTACCAAAAATCCCAGGATGACCGGCCAACACAGAACAATGGACCTCAGAAATTACCTTACTTGTCCATCTATCAGGAACAAACAGCTTCCCCACAGGACAGCGGTCAGGTTTATCAGCCTGAAATTCCTGAAGCACCCATCGTAAATCAGGGGAGATGGCAGAAAGAATCACCCCTTCTCTAAGAATGCCAACCGGCTCAAGAACTCCAGGAGAATTAGGCAAAAAACACCTAGAGAGGGCATCCGCCTTAACATTCTTAGATCCCGGAAGATACGAGACCACAAAATCGAAACGGGAGAAAAACAGGGACCATCGAGCCTGTCTAGGGTTCAGCCGCTTGGCCAACTCGAGGTAAATCAGATTCTTATGATCGGTCAAGACCACAACGCGGTGCTTGGCTCCCTCAAGCCAATGTTGCCACTCCTCAAATGCCCACTTCATAGCCAACAACTCCCGATTGCCGACATCATAATTGCGTTCCGCAGGCGAAAACTTTCGGGAGAAAAAGGCACATGGTTTCATCAAGGAACCATCAGAATTTCTCTGTGACAAAACGGCCCCTGCCCCAATCTCAGAAGCGTCAACCTCAACCTGAAAAGGAAGAGACACATCAGGCTTACGCAAGACCGGGGCAGAAGTAAATCGGCGCTTAAGCTCCTGAAAGGCCTCCAGAGCCTCAGAGGACCAATTTGCCACATCAGCGCCCTTCTTCGTCAAATCGGTCAGGGGCTTAACCACACTAGAGAAGTTGGCAATGAAACGGCGATAAAAATTAGCAAAGCCCAAAAATTTCTGAAGGCTCTTCACAGATGTGGGTTGAACCCAGTCATGAATGGCTTGGACCTTAACAGGATCCATTTCTATAGACGAAGGAGAAAAAATAAACCCCAAAAAAGAGACCTTCTGGACCCCAAATAGGCACTTAGACCCCTTCACAAATAGAGCATTATCACGAAGGATCTGGAATACCATCCTGACCTGCTTCACGTGAGACTCCCAATCATTGGAAAAAATCAAAATATCATCCAAATACACAATCAAGAATTTATCAAGATAATTGCGAAAAATATCATGCATGAAGGACTGAAATACAGAAAGGCATCACCAGGTATTCAAAGTGGCCTTCGGGCGTATTAAATGCAGTTTTCCATTCGTCACCCTGTTTAATACGAACAAGATTATACGCCCCTCGAAGGTCAATCTTGGTAAACCAAATAGCCCCCTTAATCCGAGCAAACAAATCAGAGAGCAAAGGCAAAGGGTATTGGAATTTGACCGTGATCTTATTAAGAAGGCGATAATCAATACAGGGTCTCAAGGAGCCATCCTTCTTGGCAACAAAAAAGAATCCTGCTCCCAATGGTGACGAAGACGGTCGAATATGCCCCTTCTCTAAAGACTCTTTAACATAGCTCTGCTCTGCATAGCGGCATGCTCTGGCACACACAGATTGAAGAGGCGGCCCTTAGGGAACTTACAGCCAGGAACCAAGTCGATAGCACAATCACAGTCCCTATGAGGAGGAAGGGAACTGGACTTGGGCTCATCAAATACAACATGGAAATCTGACAAAATTTCAGGAACATCAGAAGAGGGGGAAGAGGAAATTGACATTAAAGGAACGTCACTATGTACCCCTTGACAACCCCAACTAGTCACAGACATCGATTTCCAATCCAACACTGGATTGTGTACTTGTAACCATGGAAAACCCAGTACAACAACATCATGTAAATTATGCAACACCAGAAAACAACAATCTTCCTGATGTGCTGGAGCCATGCACATAGTCAGCTGAGTCCAATACTGAGGTTTATTGTTGGCCAACGGTGTAGCATCAATACCCCTCAAGGGAATAGGACTCTGCAAAGGCTGCAAAGAAAAGCCACAGCGCCTGGCGAAATCTTCCAATATTCCAATTCCCCCTCAACCAACACCGGGGCAGGAGGATCAACAGAGGGAACCACAGGTACCACATATCTCCGCAACAACGATCTATGGAAAACATTGTGGATGGCAAAAGAGGCTGGAAGGGCCAAACAAAAATATACTGGATTGATAATCTCAGAAATCTTATAAGGACCAATAAACCGAGGCTTGAACTTAGGGGAAGAAACCTTCATAGGAACATGACGAGAAGATAACCAGACCAAATCCCCCACACGAAGCCGAGGACCAACACACCGACGGCGGTTAGCAAAGCGCTGAGCCTTTTCCTGAGACAACGTCAAATTGTCTACCACATGAGTCCAAATCTGCTGTAACCTGTCCATCACGGAATCAACACCAGGACAATCAGAAGGCTCAACCTGCCCTGAAGAAAAACGAGGATGGAAACCAAAATTACAAAAAAAGGCAAAACCAAAGTAGCCGAACTGGCCCGATTATTAAGGGCAAACTCGGCCAACGGCAAGAAAGCCACCCAATCATCCTGATCAGCAGACACAAAGCATCTCAAATAGGTTTCCAAGGTTTGATTAGTTCGCTCAGTTTGGCCATTTGTCTGAGGATGGAACGCCGAAGAAAAAGACAAATTAATGCCCATCCTAGCACAAAAGGAACGCCAAAACCTGGAGACAAACTGGGAACCTCTGTCAGACACAATATTCTCCGGAATGCCATGCAAACGAACCACATGCTGAAAAAACAATGGAACCAAATCAGAGGAGGAAGGCAATTTAGACAAAGGTACCAAATGGACCATTTTAGAGAACCGGTCACAAACCACCCAGATAACAGACATCCTCTGAGACACAGGAAGATCCGAAATAAAATCCATGGAAATATGCGTCCAGGGCCTCTCAGGGACAGGCAAAGGCAAAAGCAACCCACTAGCGCGGGAACAGCAAGGCTTAGCCCGGGCACAGGTCCCACAGGACTGCACAAAAGAACGCACATCCCGCGACAAGGAAGGCCACCAAAAGGAACTAGCAACCAAATCCCTGGTACCAAAAATCCCAGGATGACCGGCCAACACAGAACAATGGACCTCAGAAATTACCTTACTTGTCCATCTATCAGGAACAAACAGCTTCCCCACAGGCCAGCTGTCAGGTTTATCAGCCTGAAATTCCTGAAGCACCCGCCGTAAATCAGGGGAGATGGCAGAAAGAATCACCCCTTCTCTAAGAATGCCAACCGGCTCAAGAACTCCAGGAGAATTAGGCAAAAAACTCCTAGAGAGGGCATCTGCCTTAACATTCTTAGATCCCGGAAGATACGAGACCACAAAATCGAAACGGGAGATAAACAGGGACCATCGAGCCTGTCTAGGGTTCAGCCGCTTGGCCGACTCGAGGTAAATCAGATTCTTATGATCAGTCAAGACCACAATGCGGTGCTTGGCTCCCTCAAGTTAATGTTGCCACTCCTCAAATGCCCACTTCATAGCCAACAACTCCCGATTGCCGACATCATAATTGCGTTCCGCAGGCGAAAACTTTCGAGAGAAAAAGGCACATGGTTTCATCAAGGAACCATCAGAATTCCTCTGTGACAAAACGGCCCCTGCCCCAATCTCAGAAGCGTCAACCTCAACCTGAAAAGGAAGAGACACATCAGGCTTACGCAAGACCGGGGCAGAAGTAAATCGGCGCTTAAGCTCCTGAAAGGCCTCCAGAGCCTCAGAGGACCAATTTGCCACATCAGCGCCCTTCTTCGTCAAATCGGTCAGGGGCTTAACCACACTAGAGAAGTTGGCAATGAAACGGCGATAAAAATTAGCAAAGCCCAAAAATTTCTGAAGGCTCTTCACAGATGTGGGTTGAACCCAGTCATGAATGGCTTGGACCTTAACAGGATCCATTTCTATAGACGAAGGAGAAAAAATAAACCCCAAAAAAGAGATCTTCTGGACCCCAAATAGGCACTTAGACCCCTTCACAAATAGAGCATTATCACGAAGGATCTGGAATACCATCCTGACCTGCTTCACGTGAGACTCCCAATCATTGGAAAAAATCAAAATATCATCCAAATACACAATCAAGAATTTATCAAGATAATTGCGAAAAATATCATGCATGAAGGACTGAAATACAGAAGGAGCATTAGAAAGCCTGAAAGGCATCACCAGGTATTCAAAGTGGCCTTCGGGCGTATTAAATGCAGTTTTCCATTCGTCACCCTGTTTAATACGAACAAGATTTTACGCCCCTCGAAGGTCAATCTTGGTAAACCAACTAGCCCCCTTAATCCGAGCAAACAAATCAGAGAGCAAAGGCAAAGGGTATTGGAATTTGACCGTGATCTTATTAAGAAGGCGATAATCAATACAGGGTCTCAAGGAGCCATCCTTCTTGGCAACAAAAAAGAATCCTGCTCCCAATGGTGACGAAGACGGCCGAATATGCCCCTTCTCTAAAGACTCTTTAACATAGCTCCGCATAGCGGCATGCTCTGGCACAGACAGATTGAAGAGTCGGCCCTTAGGGAACTTACAGCCAGGAACCAAGTCGATAGCACAATCACAGTCCCTATGAGGAGGAAGGGAACTGGACTTGGGCTCATCGAATACATCCTGGAAATCTGACAAAAATTCAGGAACATCAGAAGAGGGGGAAGAGGAAATTGACATTAAAGGAACGTCACTATGTACCCCTTGACAACCCCAACTAGTCACAGACATCGATTTCCAATCCAACACTGGATTGTGTACTTGTAACCATGGAAAACCCAGTACAACATCATGTAAATTATGCAACACCAGAAAACGACAATCTTCCTGATGTGCTGGAGCCATGCACATAGTCAGCTGAGTCCAATACTGAGGTTTATTCTTGTCCAACGGTGTAGCATCAATACCCCTCAAGGGAATAGGACTCTGCAAAGGCTGCAAAGAAAAGCCACAGCGCCTGGCGAAATCTAAGTCCATTAAATTCAGAGCAGCGCTTGAATCCACAAATGCCATGACAGAGAAAGATGACAATGAGAAAATCAGGGTCACAGACAGGAGAAACTTAGGCTGTACAGTACTAATGGTAACAGATCTAGCGACCCTCTTAATATGCTTAGGGCAATCAGAAATAGTATGAGCAGAATCACCACAGTAAAAACACAGCCCATTCTGACGTCTGTATCCCTTCTGTTCCGCTCTAGTCAGAATCCTATCACATTGCATAGGCTCAGGATTCTGTTCAGAGGATGCTGCCATATGGTGCACCACTTTGCGCTCGCGCAGGCGCCGATCAATCTGAATGGCTAGGGACATAGATTTGCTCAAACCAACAGGCGTGGGGAACCCCACCATAACATCTTTAAGGGCTTCTGAAAGACCCTTTCTGAAAATTGCTGCCAGAGCATCCTCATTCCATTTAGTGAGCACAGACCATTTTCTAAATTTCTGGCAGTACAATTCTGCCGCTTCCTGACCCTGACACAGGGCCAAAAGTGTTTTCTCAGCATGCTCTACAGAGTTAGGTTCGTCATACAATAATCCGAGCGATTGAAAAAATGCATCTACATTAAGCAATGCCGGATCCCCTGACTCAAGGGAGAATGCCCAGTCCTGAGGGTCACCACGCAGCAGAGAAATAACTATTTTAACTTGCTGAGTGGGGTCACCAGAGGAATGGGGTTTCAGAGCAAAAAACAATTTGCAGTTATTTTTAAAGTTCAAAAACTTAGATCTATCCCCGTAAAACAAATCTGGAGTAGGAATTCTAGGTTCTAAGGCTGGAGTCTGAACAAAATAATCTTGGATACTCTGAACTCTTGCAGCAAGCTGATCCACACGAGAAAACAAACCCTGAACATCCATGTCTGCACCCAAATCCACCCAGAGATTAAGAGGAAGGAAAAAGACAAAACAGACTAAAGAAAAAAAAAATGGCTCAGAACTCTTTTTCTTTTCCTTCTTTTGAGATGCATTCAACTCATTCTGGGCCAGTTGCACTGTTATGGACTGGTAATTTAGGAGCGACATGCGACTAGCTCTGGGCAGGTGGTAACTATACAGACCGCAGTCCCTGATCTTAACACAACACTAGCAGTAGCCATGGAATGTTCCTGTCACTCCCTGGACATCTCGTCACAGCCGGAGAACTAGCTACCCCTAAAGGTAGAAACAGGAAAGCTATCTTGCCTCAGAGAAAATCCCCAAAGGATAGGACAGCCCCCCACAAATATTGGCTGTGAGAGGAGAAGGAAATGACATACGTAGTATGAAACAAGATTTAGCAAAGGAGGCCAATTCTAGCTAGATAGACAGTAAGGAAAGAAACACTGTGCGGTCAGTAATAAAAACTAAAAAAAAATCCACCGCAGAGATATGCAAAAATCTCCACACCTGACTAAAGGTGTGGAGGGCAAAATCTGCAGCCCAGAGCTTCCAGCTTAGCTAAATAGATACATACTGATAAGCTGGACAAATGAACAAAACATAAATGTGCTGAACAATAATTCCACAACAAGTGGATTGCAAGAGGACAAGCAAGGACTTAACTTTGCTGAACGGGTCAGAGTGTCAGGGAAATCCAAGAGCCGTGCCTCCAGGCAAGAACAGTTGGCAACTGGCATTGATTGAGGGATAAAGCCAGACTAAAATAGCCAAGCAGAAAGAAGATCAGAGGAAGCAACTGCTGATACTAAATCCAAGAAGGAGCTATACCACTCAAAACCACAGGAGGGAGCCCAAGAGCAGAATTCACAAAAGTGCTACTTACAACCACCGGAGGGAGCCCAAGAGCGGAATTCACAACAAACCCCCACGTGAACTCAGGCTGGCTAGCAGCCGTAAATTATGCAGCTAAGGCAATGAAAATTAAATCTCTGAGCAGTTGCAAATAGTCGGAGACCACCCGAGCGTGCTCAGGAAAACCCGAGCAATGAGTACACTCGCTCATCCCTAGTCCCTAGTTATTTCTGTTTTTGATCTTTGTTTTGCACATGTAATCAATGATGTGGTACATATCATGCAGTAATGCATTCTTTATAATATTCCTACATCCATCGCATCCTGTATTGTAATATTTAGTTAATTATTTGATGACTATTAATAACTGCAGGCCATTAGTGATGTTCTGTCTCCTTGCTGCAAGGGTATTATACTATTTACCTCGTAAAAGTCATGGCTAACACTGGTACACATGCGCGCCATGGTCCTGGTTTGTTCACCAGCTTGTGGCATCATCTCGTGTTGCGTGCGGTCATGTGACTGTGACGTCACGCTCACGTGATGCCGCCGCCGCTGAGCATCTTGGTTACCATGACAGCGCATGTGTCACATACAGTGAACTGGCCACTTCCTTCTGACTGACTAGCATCGTGGTAACTATAGTGATTCACATCTCATACACAGCGGACGCTGTGTTTTCATTGACGGGCGGCCCTTTTTAAACCCACCCCTTTCCCCTTCACATCACCCCTTGACAAAGGCTTTTGCAAGCCGAAACGCGTGTCGGGAGAGGCTCACGGCTACACTATCCCAGCCAATGGATCAGGTAAACATATGCATTATCATAAAATGGCTATTACTCCATATATACACCGGACTCTTCGTTTCACTCCTTATGAGGCCTATTGCGAATGTGCAATTGTATTTGGGCTATATGATATAACCTAACACTATATGCCCTGCTAGCCTGTGTACCCATACCTTGCATGTGCATGTTTTGACTCCTTCTGTAAGGACTCTGAACATTTTTTATTACCTTTTGTGCATTACTGCCCTTTTCCAAGATGACATCTTTGGTCTAATGTGCAATGTGTCTTCCTGCTATAAAACTCCACCCCAGCCTTCAGTCTGTGCTAGAGTATTCTGCCTTGCATCCAGCTCCTGACTCTGATGACTCCCTGGCTATATACCTGCTCCTGTGAACCTGTGTGGTGATCCTGCTATTTTGCTCTGAGTTCCTGTTGCATATACCAGTTTCCAGTAATCCTTCATCTACTGCTCGTGTTTACTTCCATCTGCATTTGCTGGACATGTAAGCTGTTGCTCCTCTGCAAAAACCTGAGACTATTACCCAGGCCTCCCTGGTTGAGTTAAGATATTATTTGAACTGCCTTATAAGCATATCTATCTGTGTTTGGACTAAAACAAGGACTTATTCGTGTCAGGTATCCTCAAGAATAATTGTGTAATTGTGCTTCATAGACTTTCTGCGTGATTGCATTTTCCTCTGAAGTTTCCTATAGACTGCTAAGCTGCGTTTAATATTTACGCCAAGTGTTGTGGACTTGAGTTTCTCTCTGCACCTGTTTGAATCACCATGTATAATATAGACTTTACCACTTATAAAACTGTGTCCTGTAGTTGTCTTGTTCCACGCAAAGAGTCTCCTGAGTTATCCCCTATAATTATTACAGGATACTCTAGCCACAAAATAGGAGACTGCTGGAACAATGACTGCAGAGAGCAGATTAGAGCAGGTGTTTTCCATAATTAGATCACTGCAGAAAGATGTGGAAGTTCTGCAAAAGAAGTTTGGAAGCTTTGAACACAATCAACAAGTGTTTGGACAGACTTTGCAGGACTTAAGCACCTGCATGGCAGCCCAGGAAAACAAATTTACTGGCATAGAGTCCCAGTAAGGACAGGCTTTTCAGGACATAAGCATGCAAATAGCTGCACAAGTGACTTTTCCCTCTGGGCAACTGCCACCAGCTAGCCCACCTAAGTTGCCCCCATTCAGATTTAATTGTGATCGTGACAAATTTCGTGGCTTTGTGAATCAATGTATGCTATACTTTGATGTGCATGCTGACCGATTTCCTAATGATAGATCCAAAGTATTGTGTGTAATAATGCTGCTGACCTCACGAGCGCTCGCCTGGGCGAATCCGATGATTGAGTCTCATGACCCACGGTTAAATAACTTGGATGATTTCTTGGCCGCTATGGCATTAATGTTAGCGGTAGATACCAATTGGGACAGTTATGCACAATTGCCTATTTTTAAAAGGGGTCTGTCTAGTATTGTAAAAGATGAACTAGCTCGCTCTGAGTCACCACAAGAGCTAGAGACCTTTATACAGCATTGTGTGCACATAGACATTCGCCTTACTGAGCGTAGGAAGGAGAAGTTTGCTGCATATAACCGTATTTCTAACTTTTCCCTTCCTTCCAAAGAGCCTGCAGGTAAAACATCTTGGGAGGAGGAGGCGGTGCCCATGCAAATTGATTCCATTCAGAGGCGCGAGATCAATGAGCGCCGGGAGCATCGCCTTCGTTAAAGTCTATGTTTCTACTGCGGCCAGTCTGACCACTTCTTGATCAATTGTCCTAAGTTTCCTAGATGGCCTAACAAGGTGCTAGCAGCAGTAGGGGAGTATGACAACTGTGATGATGAATCTGACATCTCTGAATGTAGCCTGCCTTTAAATGCTGTATTCTATTCACTTTCTATGACTTCACCCCCCAAGGAGATTAAGGAAAAGAACTCTCACTGTTCTCTCCCTATTAAGATCTTTCTTGCTAATTTCTTCTCCTCATTTTCCTGTGATTTTAGGCATTCCTTGGTTGCATTCTCAGAACCCAATTATCAACTGGGAGACCAAGGAGATTATCTTTCCAACAAGGAGCAACTCAGCGTTAACAGAAGCTGTCCCTGAGTCCACGGCTACGGAACCACATGTACAGGTATTTTCTTTACCTCCAGCATATAAAGAGTTCTCTGACATCTGTGACAAGAAGAATGCAGATCAGCTTTCTCCACACAGGCATTATGACTGTCCCATTGAGTTGCTTCCTGGGGATTCCTATTCTCTCCCAAAAAACTGGAGAGAAGGGTCTGCTACATCCTTGTGCTTTCTTTTCCCGTAGACTAACCTCAGCAGAGAAGAATTATGACGTGGGAGAAAAGGAATTCCTGGCTATTATTGCGGCTTTCAAAGAATGGAGGCATCATCTGCAAGGAGCTGCACAACAGATCATAGTGCTAACTGACCATCGCAATTTAGAGTTCCTTAGATCTGCTAGATGTCTTTCTCCTCATCAGGCTCATTGGAACTTATTTTTAAATCAATTTAACTTTGTTATCTCGTACTGTCCAGGTTCTCGTAATGGAAAGGCTGATGCTTTATACCGAATCCATGCTGCGAATTCCGTACCTGGAGCCCCATCCAAGACCTTTCTATCTGATGCCAATTTCTTCGGAGTTATCCACGATCAGGACTTGTGGAAGGAGTGCAGGGAGGCCTATGACGGTGATGTATTTCTGGCCAACCTGTTATGACCCCAATGGCGAGGGTCTCAGAGGAACGTGGAAGTCTGCAGAATACAAAAATCCAGCTCATAGGGCAGTGGTAACTGGGTTGACCATATATCTACTCCTAACGCCAACACTAGAAGTAGCCGGGGATCATTCCTACGTTGATTCTAGATGACACGCGCCAGCCGGAGAATCTAGCTACCCCTAGTAGAGGAAAACAAAGACCTTTCTTGCCTCCAGAGAAGGGGACCCCAAAGCTGGATAGAAGCCCCCCACAAATAATGACGGTGAGGTAAGAGGAAATGACAAACACAGAAATGAACCAGGTTTAGCACAGAGAGGCCCGCTTACTGATAGCAGAATAAAGAAAGGTAACTTATATGGTCAACAAAAACCCTATCAAAATCCACACTGGAAATTCAAGAACCCCCGAACCGTCTAACGGTCCGGGGGGAGAACACCAGCCCCCCTAGAGCTTCCAGCAAAGGTCAGGATATAGATTTGGAACAAGCTGGACAAAAATACAAAACCAAAACAAATAGCAAAAAGCAAAAGGCAGACTTAGCTGATATAACTGGAACCAGGATCAGTAGACAAGAGCACAGCAGACTAGCTCTGATAACTACGTTGCCAGGCATTGAACTGAAGGTCCAGGGAGCTTATATAGCAACACCCCTAACTAACGACCCAGGTGCGGATAAAAGGAATGACAGAAAAACCAGAGTCAAAAAACTAGTAACCACTAGAGGGAGCAAAAAGCAAATTCACAACAGTACCCCCCCCTTAGTGAGGGGTCACCGAACCCTCACCACGACCACCAGGGCGATCAGGATGAGCGGCATGAAAGGCACGAACTAAATCGGCCGCATGAACATCAGAGGCGACCACCCAGGAATTATCCTCCTGACCATAGCCCTTCCACTTGACCAGGTACTGAAGCCTCCGCCTGGAGAGGCGAGAATCCAAGATCTTCTCCACCACGTACTCCAACTCGCCCTCAACCAACACCGGAGCAGGAGGCTCAGCAGAAGGAACTACAGGCACAATGTACCGCCGCAACAAGGACCTATGAAATACATTGTGAATAGCAAACGACACAGGAAGATCCAGACGAAAAGATACAGGATTAAGGATTTCCAATATCTTGTAAGGCCCAATAAAACGAGGTTTAAATTTGGGAGAGGAGACCTTCATAGGAACAAAGCGGGAAGAAAGCCATACCAAATCCCCAACGCGTAGTCGGGGACCCACACCGCGGCGGCGGTTGGCAAAGCGCTGAGCCTTCTCCTGTGACAACTTCAAGTTGTCCACCACATGATTCCAGATCTGCTGCAACCTATCCACCAAAGAATCCACCCCAGGACAGTCAGAAGGCTCCACATGACCCGAAGAAAAGCGAGGATGGAAACCAGAGTTGCAGAAAAAAGGCGAAACCAAGGTGGCGGAACTAGCCCGATTATTAAGGGCAAACTCAGCCAACGGCAAGAATGTCACCCAATCGTCCTGATCAGCAGAGACAAAACACCTCAAATAAGCCTCCAAAGTCTGATTGGTTCGCTCCGTCTGTCCATTAGTCTGAGGATGGAAAGCAGACGAAAACGACAAATCAATGCCCATCCTACTACAAAAGGATCGCCAGAACCTGGAAACGAACTGGGATCCTCTGTCTGACACAATATTCTCAGGGATGCCGTGCAAACGAACCACGTTCTGGAAAAACACAGGAACCTGATCGGAAGAGGAAGGCAGCTTAGGCAAAGGAACCAAATGGACCATCTTGGAGAAGCGATCACATATCACCCAGATAACGGACATGCCCTGAGATAGCGGAAGATCAGAAATGAAATCCATGGAGATATGTGTCCAAGGTCTCTTCGGGACAGGCAAGGGCAAGAGCAAACCGCTGGCACGAGAACAGCAAGGCTTAGCTCGAGCACAAGTCCCACAGGACTGCACAAATGACCGCACATCCCTTGACAAGGAAGGCCACCAAAAGGACCTGGCCACCAGATCTCTGGTGCCAAAAATTCCCGGATGACCTGCCAACACCGAGGAATGAACCTCGGAAATGACTCTGCTGGTCCACTTATCCGGGACAAACAGTCTGTCAGGTGGACAAGACTCAGGCCTATCAGCCTGAAATCTCTGCAACACACGTCGCAGATCCGGAGAAATAGCTGACAAGATAACTCCATCTTTAAGAATACCAACAGGATCCGTGACTCCAGGAGCATCAGGCACAAAGCTCCTAGAAAGAGCATCGGCCTTCACATTCTTTGAACCTGGTAAATACGAGACAACAAAATCAAAGCGGGAGAAAAACAATGACCAGCGGGCCTGTCTCGGATTAAGGCGTTTAGCAGACTCGAGATACATCAGATTTTTGTGATCAGTCAAGACCACCACACGATGCTTAGCACCCTCGAGCCAATGACGCCACTCCTCAAATGCCCATTTCATGGCCAACAACTCCCGATTGCCCACATCATAATTTCGCTCGGCAGGCGAAAACTTCCTAGAGAAAAAGGCACAAGGTTTCATAACAGAGCAACCAGGGCCTCTCTGCGACAAAACGGCCCCTGCCCCAATCTCCGAAGCATCCACCTCAACCTGAAAGGGAAGTGAGACGTCAGGCTGGCACAAAACAGGCGCCGAAGTAAACCGGCGTTTCAACTCCTGGAAAGCCTCCACGGCAGCAGGAGCCCAGTTAGCTACATCGGAGCCCTTCTTGGTCATATCCGTCAAAGGTTTCACAATGCTAGAAAAATTAGCGATAAAACGACGGTAGAAGTTAGCGAAGCCCAAGAACTTCTGAAGACTCTTAACTGACGAGGGCTGAGTCCAATCAAGAATAGCTCGGACTTTGACTGGGTCCATCTCCACAGCAGAAGGGGAAAAAATGAACCCCAAAAAGGGAACCTTCTGTACACCAAAGAGACACTTTGAGCCCTTGACAAACAAAGAATTTTCACGCAAAATTTTAAAGACCAACCTGACCTGCTCCACATGCGAATCCCAATTATCAGAAAAAACCAAAATATCATCCAGATAAACAATCAAAAATTTATCCAGATACTTCCGGAAAATGTCATGCATAAAGGACTGAAAAACTGAAGGCGCATTGGAGAGCCCAAAAGGCATCACCAAGTACTCAAAATGACCTTCGGGCGTATTGAATGCGGTTTTCCATTCATCACCTTGCTTAATGCGCACAAGGTTGTACGCACCACGAAGGTCTATCTTGGTGAACCACTTGGCACCCTTAATCCGGGCAAACAAGTCAGACAACAGCGGTAAAGGATACTGAAATTTGACAGTGATCTTATTTAAAAGCCGATAATCAATACAAGGTCTCAAAGATCCGTCCTTTTTTGCCACAAAAAAGAATCCCGCACCAAGAGGGGAAGAAGACGGACGAATATGTCCTTTCTCCAGAGACTCCTTGATATATGAACGCATAGCGGTATGTTCAGGTACCGACAGATTAAACAGTCTTCCCTTAGGAAATTTACTGCCTGGGATCAAATCTATAGCACAGTCACAGTCCCTATGAGGAGGCAGTGCACTGGACTCAGACTCACTGAAGACATCCTGATAATCAGACAAATACTCCGGAACTTCCGAAGGCGTAGAAGAAGCAATAGACACAGGCAGGGAATCCCCATGAATACCACGACAGCCCCAACTTGAGACTGACATAGCCTTCCAGTCCAGGACTGGATTATGGGTCTGTAACCATGGCAGCCCTAAAACAACCAAATCATGCATTTTATGTAAAACCAGGAAACGTATCACCTCGCGGTGTTCAGGATTCATGCACATGGTAACCTGTGTCCAATACTGCGGTTTATTTGCTGCCAATGGTGTAGCATCAATACCCCTAAGAGGAATAGGATTTTCTAATGATTCAAGAGTAAAACCACAGCGCTTAGCAAATGAGAGATCCATGAGACTCAGGGCAGCACCTGAATCTACAAACGCCATGACAGGATAAGATGACAGTGAGCAAATCAAAGTTACAGACAGAATAAATTTAGGTTGCAAATTACCAACGGTGACAGGACTAACAACCTTAGCTATACGTTTAGAGCATGCTGAGATAACATGTGTAGAATCACCACAGTAGTAGCACAAGCCATTCCGGCGTCTATGAATTTTCCGCTCATTTCTAGTCAGGATTCTATCACATTGCATTAAATCAGGTGTCTGTTCAGACAACACCATGAGGGAATTTGCAGTTTTTCTATCACATTGCACCGAATTAGGTGTCTGTTCAGACAACACCATGAGGGAATTTGCGGTTTTGCGCTCCCGCAACCGCCGGTCAATTTGAATAGCCAGTGCCATAGTATCATTCAGACCTGTGGGAATGGGAAAACCCACCATAACATTCTTAATGGCTTCAGAAAGGCCATTTCTAAAATTAGCGGCCAGTGCACACTCGTTCCAATGTGTCAGCACGGACCATTTCCGAAATTTTTGGCAATACACTTCAGCCTCGTCCTGCCCCTGAGACATAGCCAGCAAGGCCTTTTCTGCCTGAATCTCAAGATTGGGTTCCTCATAAAGTAAACCGAGCGCCAGAAAAAACGTATCAAGATCAGCCAATGCTGGATCTCCTGGCGCCAACGAAAAAGCCCAATCCTGAGGGTCGCCCCGTAAGAACGAAATAACAATTTTACTTGCTGAGCAGAATCTCCAGATGAACAGGGTCTCAGGGACAAAAACAATTTACAATTATTCACGAAATTCCTAAACTTAAACCTGTCTCCGGAAAACAGTTCAGGAATCGGTATTTTAGGTTCTGACCTAGGATTTCTGATAACATAGTCTTGTATGCCCTGCACACGAGTAGCCAGCTGGTCCACACTTGTAATCAAGGTCTGGACATTCATGTCTGCAGCAAGCATAGCCACTCTGAGGTAAAGGGGAAAAAGGAAAAAAAAAAAACTCAGAATCTTCTTTCTTATAATCCCTCTTCTGCAATGCATTAAACATTTAATACTGGCCTGGCAAACTGTTATGACCCCAATGGCGAGGGTCTCAGAGGAACGTGGAAGTCTGCAGAATACAAAAATCCAGCTCATAGGGCAGTGGTAACTGGGTTGACCATATATCTACTCCTAACGCCAACACTAGAAGTAGCCGGGGATCATTCCTACGTTGATTCTAGATGACACGCGCCAGCCGGAGAATCTAGCTACCCCTAGTAGAGGAAAACAAAGACCTTTCTTGCCTCCAGAGAAGGGGACCCCAAAGCTGGATAGAAGCCCCCCACAAATAATGATGGTGAGGTAAGAGGAAATGACAAACACAGAAATGAACCAGGTTTAGCACAGAGAGGCCCGCTTACTGATAGCAGAATAAAGAAAGGTAACTTATATGGTCAACAAAAACCCTATCAAAATCCACACTGGAAATTCAAGAACCCCCGAACCGTCTAACGGTCCGGGGGGAGAACACCAGCCCCCCTAGAGCTTCCAGCAAAGGTCAGGATATAGATTTGGAACAAGCTGGACAAAAATACAAAACCAAAACAAATAGCAAAAAGCAAAAGGCAGACTTAGCTGATATAACTGGAACCAGGATCAGTAGACAAGAGCACAGCAGACTAGCTCTGATAACTACGTTGCCAGGCATTGAACTGAAGGTCCAGGGAGCTTATATAGCAACACCCCTAACTAACGACCCAGGTGCGGATAAAAGGAATGACAGAAAAACCAGAGTCAAAAAACTAGTAACCACTAGAGGGAGCAAAAAGCAAATTCACAACACCAACCCACCTGTGGATATTAATCTTGTCTTTAAGGGTGGCATGTGGTTCAGAGATCGACGTATCTACGTCCCTGAGGTCGTCCGTCTGCAGATCCTCAAGTTGGTACATGACTCCAAGTTGGCTGGTCACAGGGGGGTACAGAAGACAAAAGAGTTCCTGAGCCGATTCTTCTGGTGGCCAACTTGTCTGAAGGATACCAAGGACTATGTTCTCTCTTGCGAGGTATGTGCTCGTTACAAGACTCCTCATGTGGCACCTACGGGTCTTCTACAACATTTACCTGTTCCGTCCTGCCCTTGGGGGTCTATATCAATGGACTTTATTGTGGAGCTGCCTACATCGGGGGGCAAGAATACAATCATGGTGGTAGTTGATCGCCTGACTAAAGCTGCTCATTTTGTTCCATGCACCGGCCTCCCCTCAGCTAAAGATACAGTGAAGTCCTGAGGCCGCTTCTAAGGAGGGAGTAATGTCAGGACTCTGAACATTTTTTATTACCTTTTGTGCATTCCTGCCCTTTTCCAAAATGGCGTCTTTGGTCTCATGTGCACTGTGTCTTCCTGCTATAAAACTCCACCCCAGCCTTCAGCCTTATAAGCATATCTATCTGTGTTTGGACTAAAACAAGGACCTATTCGTGTCAAGTATCTTCAAGAATAATTGTGCTTCATAGACTTTCTGCGTGATTGCATTTCCTCTGAAGTTTCCTGTAGACTGCTAAGCTGCGTTTAATATTTACTCCAAGTGTTGTGGACTTGAGTTTCTCTCTGCACCTGTTTGAATCACCGTGTATAATATAGACTTTACCACTTATAAAACTGTGTCCTGTAGTTGTCTTGTTCCACACAAAGAGTCTCCTGAGTTATCCCCTATAATTATTACACCTTCCCACCGTTCTTCATGTACCTGTTTTGTATAATAAAGGTTAATTTATTTTTGGATAATATAATACTCTTGGACTTTGTTGATCACAATCTTTTCTCTAGTTATTTTTGCAATTTTACATGCACGTCAAATATGCATGAGAAAAATTACGGTGATGTGAGCTGCCCCATAGATTAACACTAGTCCGAGTGCTATGCAATGTTTTCTCACATAGCACTTGCCCCTATTCTACGGTAGTGTGATACCGGCATACATGGCAATATTTCCACAGCAAGCAGCCTGGAAATGTGGCTGTTTAGCATTTGGGCCTGTGGGTAGATGGGTGGCTGAGAATTTTCTTTTTCGTCCCAAGGCCTGAGGCAAGGACAGCTGAACTCTGTGCTAAGACATGGATATGAAAGTGCCTGATGATGGTAGGTCAGAATGTGCAAGGATCGGTGCAGGTCAGGATGCATCTGCGTCAGTGTTTTGGACAAAGGATTGGGAAGCACATAGCGCAGAGGTGTTACCTAATGGCACCAATGGTTAACCCAGGCATTCAGTGTTGCCGATCTCTCCCCCTTAGCGCTGCTGGCCTCCCTCTGCATGCCAGCTTCCTAGGTTTGGTCGATGACTTGACTGTCATCCACCACCTCGTCTTCCAGCACCACACCCTTGTCCTCATGACTTTGTGAGTTAACAGCAACAAGACTTGGTGGCAACTGTGTCTCATCATCATCTTCATCCTTATCTCAAATTTGTGATTCCCCATCATCATGTTCTCGTGTTTGTGGCTGCTCTAAGGTTTAAGTAACACTAAACAGCATGTCCTCCTGTCCCTC
Organism: Ranitomeya variabilis; assembly: GCF_051348905.1. Taxonomy (NCBI): domain Eukaryota; kingdom Metazoa; phylum Chordata; class Amphibia; order Anura; family Dendrobatidae; genus Ranitomeya; species Ranitomeya variabilis. Next base: position 128,473,920 of record NC_135234.1, on the reverse strand, counting down.
TTGTAGCACGCAGGTTGAGAGGCCACAATCAAGAAATTATGTTGTAAAGAGCTCCTCGGAGTATCCAAGTGTGGGATCACTAGTCTCCTGGGACTCAGCATGGTGGGAGGAAGGTGGATCAGGGTGAGGATTAAGTGATTCAAATTTTAGGCTGGTGAGAGTGGACCGTGTGGAAGACTGGATGGTGCTGCCATGCCTGCCGGAAGCATTATCTGCTATCCAACCAACCACCTGCTCACACTACTCTGGCTTCAGAAGTGGTGTACTGTGCCTCTCTGCAAAGTGGGACGGAAACCTATGTGTCAACATTTTTAAAAAGTTTTTTTTCCATTTTAGAGATCACACAAATATTCACAGACCATGTAACACTGTATGGCTGAGAAATGGAAGGGTAAAAACAGTTTTAACCCATTCCCGACCTGTGACGCCACGTAGGCATCATGAAAGTCGGTGCTAATCTGACCTGTGATGCCTATGTGGCATCATGGCGGGTGTTATGATCTGGTGGCCTAAGAGCAGCATGAGATGTACTCTGGAGAAGGTGGTACCTGTACTGACCGCAGACCCTGAACTTAACACCGCAACTAGAAGTAGCCGTGGAATGTACCTAGCGCTCCCTAGACATCTCGACACAGCCGGAGGACTAATTACCCCTAGAGATAGAAAAGGGAAAACTATCTTGCCTCAGAGAAAATCCCCAAAGGATAGACAGCCCCCCACAAATATTGACTGTGAGAGGAGAGGGAAAAAACATACACAGACTGAAATGAGAATTTAGCAAAGGAGGCCACTTCTAGCTAAATAGAAAGGATAGGACAGAGTACTATGCGGTCAGTATTAAAACACTAGAAAATATCCACCACAGAATATACAAAATCTCCACAGCTAACTAAAGATAGGGAGGGTATATCTGCATCTCCAGAGATACCAGCTTGGCTAAACAAATCCTTATACAGACTAAGCTGGACAAGACAAAAACATGGAAAAGAACTGAACAATAAGGCCACAGCATGTGGACAGCAAAAATCAAGGCCAGAACTTATCTTTGTTGAAATGAACTGCAAAGCAGAAGAGACCAGGCAGGGATGTGAATCCTCCAGGAACAATGGACAACTGGCACTGACTAAAGGGTGAAGCAAGACTAAATAGCCCAGTCAAAATTGCAAAAAGTGAACACACGTGATAAATGCTGCGATTCAGAGATAGCAGCGCTACCACTTACAACCACCGGAGGGAGCCCAAGAGCAGAATTCACAACAGGCGGGATCGCGTTTCTGCAGGTCGGGTGAACGGGTTAACTGAAAAATGTCAGCCAACCCTCAAGAACAGGGGGACTTGTACTTGAGCCCGGGGGGTGGTTTTGCCCCCCCCCCATTGCTACGATCGCTGTGCTTGGCTGTTGAAAGTGAAATAGTCAATCACAGCTGTCAAGCTCATGCCCTGACTGGTGGGCATAAGCCAGGTGGTTTGTGGCCCACTGTGCCACGAACCAATCTACCCTGGAAGGGGCGTGACTATGACAGCTGCCTTGGTCTTCTCTGGAGCCTCTGATGGTGACTTCAGACTTGTGCGGCAGGCAGCTGCCAGGTCCTACTCCAGGGTGGTGTCTGGCTGTGGCTGCTGATCCCATTTGGAGAACAGGAACACTAGGACAGGTGCGGGCATCAGGCAGGACTGGCAGAAGAGCATGGCTGAAACTCAGACGAGTAGGCTGGCATGGCTGAGACACAGGGCTGGCAGAGACACAGGGCTGGCAGGTACGGCAGAGACACAGGGCTGGCAGGTACGGCAGAGACACAGGGCTGGCAGGTACGGCAGAGACACAGGGCTGGCAGGTACTGCAGAGACACAGGGCTGGTTAGTGTGGTGTAAGAAGGAGCAGGTAGGGACCTGTTCACACAGGAAGTGCAGATACGGATATGAAGTATGAAGGAACAGGTTGGGACCTGTTCACACAGGAGGAGCATATACGGATACAAGCAGGAAGGAAAGAACTTTGAAGGAACAGGTTGGGACCTGTTCACTGTTGTGAATTCTGCTCTTGGGCTCCCTCCGGTGGTTGTAAGTGGTAGCGCTGCTGTCTCTGAATCGCAGCATTTATCAGGTGTGTTCACTTTTTGCAATTTTGACTGGGCTATTTAGTCTTGCTTCACCCTTTAGTCAGTGCCAGTTGTCCATTGTTCCTGGAGGATTCACATCCCTGCCTGGTCTCTTCTGCTTTGCAGTTCATTTCAACAAAGATAAGTTCTGGCCTTGATTTTTGCTGTCCACATGCTGTGGCCTTATTGTTCAGTTCTTTTCCATGTTTTTGTCTTGTCCAGCTTGGTCTGTATAAGGATTTGTTTAGCCAAGCTGGTATCTCTGGAGATGCAGATATACCCTCCATATCTTTAGTTAGCTGTGGAGATTTTGTATTTTCTGTGGTGGATATTTTCTGGTGTTTTAATACTGACCGCATAGTACTCTGTCCTATCCTTTCTATTTAGCTAGAAGTGGCCTCCTTTGCTAAATTCTCATTTCAGTCTGTGTATGTTTTTTCCCTCTCCACTCACAGTCAATATTTGTGGGGGGCTGTCTATCCTTTGGGGATTTTCTCTGAGGCAAGATAGTTTTCCCTTTTCTATCTCTAGGGGTAATTAGTCCTCCGGCTGTGTCGAGATGTCTAGGGAGCGCTAGGTACATTCCACGGCTACTTCTAGTTGCGGTGTTAAGTTCAGGGTCTGCGGTCAGTACAGGTACCACCTTCTCCAGAGTATGTCTCATGCTGCTCTTAGGCCACCAGATCATAACAGTACAACTGGCCAACAATGAGTTAACCGCATCTCAGAAGAAGGGAAGGAAAGTGCTGAGCCATTTTTTTTTTCTGTAGTCTGTTGTGTTTTTTTCTTTTTCTTCCCTCTTTACCTCTGGGTGGCTCAGGAGTTCGGCGCTGGTATGTATGTTCAGGGATTGGCTTCTCGTGTGGATCAACTTGCTGCTAGAGTGCAGGGTATTTCCGATTATATCGTTCAGACTCCGGTTTTAGAGCCTAGAATACCAACTCCTGATTTGTTTTTTGGGTATAGGTCCAAATTTCTGAGCTTTAAAAATAACTGTAAACTGTTTTTTGCTCTGAAACCCCGTTCCTCTGGTGATCCCATCCGGCAGGTTAAAATTATTATATCTCTGCTGCGTGGTGACCCCCAGGATTGGGCATTTGCCCTGGAACCTGGGAATCCGGCGTTGCTTAATGTAGACACCTTTTTTCAGGCGCTTGGGTTATTGTATGACGAACTTAATTCAGTGGATCATGCTGAGAAGACCTTGTTGGCCCTGTCTCAGGGTCAAGAAGCGGCAGAATCATATTGCCAGAAGTTTAGAAAATGGTCTGTACTGACTAAATGGAATGAGGATGCCTTGGTGGCAATCTTCAGAAAGGGTCTTTCTGAATCCGTTAAAGATGTTATGGTGGGGTTCCCCACGCCTGCTGGTCTGAGTGATTCTATGTCTCTGGCCATTCAGATTGATCGGCGATTGCGCGAGCGCAGAGTTGTGCACACTATGGCATTGTCTTCCGAGAGGAGTCCTGAGCCTATGCAGTGTGATAGGATTGTGTCTAGAGCTGAACGACAAGGATTCAGACGTCAGAATAGGTTGTGTTTTTACTGCGGCGATTCTGCTCATGTTATTTCTGATTGCCCTAAGCGTACCAAGAGAATCGCTAGTTCTGTTACCATCAGTACTGTACAACCTAAATTTCTGTTATCTGTGACCCTGATCTGCTCATTATCGTCATTTTCTGTCATGGCATTTGTGGATTCAGTTGCCGCTCTAAACTTAATTGACTTAGAATTTGCTAGACGTTGTGGTTTCCCCTTGCAGCCTTTGCAGAGTCCTATTCCTTTGAGGGGCATTGATGCTACACCGTTGGCTAAAAATAAACCTCAGTTTTGGACACAGCTGACCATGTGCATGGCGCCAGCCCATCAGGAAGATTGTCGTTTTCTGGTGTTGCATAATTTGCATGATGCTATTGTGCTGGGTTTCCCATGGTTACAAGTGCATAATCCGGTATTAGATTGGAAATCTATGTCTGTGACTAGTTGGGGTTGTCAGGGGGTTCATGGTGACGTTCCTTTGATGTCAATTGCCTCCTCCCCCTCTTCTGAAATTCCTGAGTTTTTGTCAGATTTCCAGGATGTATTCAATGAGCCCAAGTCCAGTTCCCTTCCACCGCATAGGGACTGTGATTGTGCTATTGACTTGATTCCAGGCTGTAAGTTCCCTAAGGGCCGACTTTTCAACCTGTCTGTGCCAGAACATACCGCCATGCGGAGCTATGTTAAGGAGTCCTTGGAGAAGGGGCATATTCGGCCATCTTCTTCACCATTGGGAGCAGGTTTTTTATTTGTTGCCAAAAAAGATGGCTCCTTGAGACCCTGTATTGATTATCGCCTCTTGAATAAGATCACGGTCAAATTCCAATACCCTTTGCCTTTGCTTTCTGATCTGTTTGCTAGGATTAAGGAGGCTAGTTGGTTTACTAAGATTGACCTTCGAGGGGCATATAATCTTGTTCGTATTAAGCAGGGTGACGAATGGAAAACTGCGTTTAATATGCCCGAAGGCCATTTTGAATACCTTGTGATGCCATTCGGACTCTCTAATGCTCCATCTGTGTTTCAGTCCTTCATGCATGATATATTTCGGAATTATCTTGGTAAATTCATGATTGTATATTTGGATGATATTTTGATTTTTTCAGATGATTGGGAGTCTCATGTGAAACAAGTCAGGATGGTATTTCAGATCCTTCGTGATAATGCCTTGTTTGTGAAGGGGTCTAAGTGCCTCTTTGGAGTACAGAAGATTTCTTTTTTGGGCTTCATTTTTTCTCCCTCATCTATAGAAATGGATCCGGTTAAGGTTCAGGCCATTCATGATTGGATCCAGCCCACATCCGTGAAGAGCCTTCAGAAATTTTTGGGCTTTGCTAATTTTTATCGCCGTTTCATTGCCAACTTCTCCAGTGTGGTTAAACCCCTGACCGATTTGACGAAGAAAGGCGCTGATGTGACGAATTGGTCCTCTGCGGCTGTTTCTGCCTTTCAGGAGCTTAAACGCCGATTTACTTCTGCCCCTGTGTTGCGTCAGCCGAATGTTTCTCTTCCTTTTCAGGTTGAGGTTGATGCTTCTGAGATTGGGGCAGGGGCCGTTTTGTCTCAAAGGAATTCTGATGGTTCCTTGATGAAACCGTGTGCCTTCTTTTCTCGAAAGTTTTCACCTGCGGAACGCAATTATGATGTCGGCAATCGTGAGTTGTTGGCTATGAAGTGGGCATTTGAGGAGTGGCGACATTGGCTTGAGGGGGCCAAGCACCGTATTGTGGTCTTGACCGATCATAAGAATCTGATTTATCTCGAGTCTGCCAAACGGCTGAATCCTAGACAGGCCCGATGGTCCCTGTTTTTCTCCCGTTTTGATTTTGTGGTCTCGTATCTTCCAGGTTCTAAGAATGTTAAGGCTGATGCCCTCTCTAGGAGCTTTTTGCCTGATTCTCCTGGGGTCCTTGAGCCGGTCGGTATTCTGAAGGAAGGGGTGATTCTTTGTGCCATCTCCCCTGATTTACAACGGGTTCTTCAGAAATTTCAGGCTGATAAACCTGACCGCTGTCCAGTGGGGAAATTGTTTGTTCCTGACAGATGAACTAGTAAAGTGATTTCGGAGGTTCATTGTTCTGTGTTAGCCGGTCATCCTGGGATTTTTGATACCAGAGATTTGGTTGGTAGGTCCTTTTGGTGGCCTTCTTTGTCACGGGATGTGCGTTCTTTTGTGCAGTCCTGTGGGACTTGTGCGCGGGCCAAGCCTTGCTGTTCCCGTGCTAGTGGGTTGCTTTTGCCTTTGCCGGTCCCTGAGAGGCCTTGGATGCATATTTCTATGGATTTTATTTCGGATCTTCCGGTTTCCCAGAGGATGTCAGTTATCTGGGTGGTTTGTGACTTGTTTTCTAAGATGGTTCATTTGGTACCTTTGCCTAAGTTGCCTTCCTCTTCTGATTTGGTTCTTTTTTCAGCATGTGGTTCGTTTGCATGGCATTCCGGAGAATATTGTGTCCGATAGATGTTCCCAGTTTGTTTCTAGGTTTTGGCGGGTCTTTTGTGCTAGGCTGAGCATTGATTTGTCTTTTTCTTCCGCATTTCATCCTCAGACAAATGGCCAAACCGAGCGAACTAATCAGACTTTGGAAACTTATTTGAGATGCTTTGTGTCTGCTGATCAGGATGATTGGGTGGCTTTCTTGCCATTGGCCGAGTTTGCCCTTAATAATTGGGCTAGTTCTGCTACCTTGGTTTCACCCTTCTTTTGTAACTCTGGTTTTCATCCTCGTTTTTCTTCGGGGCAGGTTGAGCCTTCTGATTGTCCTGGGGTGGACTCTGTGGTTGACAGGTTGCAGCAAATTTGGGCTCATGTTGTTGACAATTTGGTGTTGTCTCAGGAGGGGGCTCAGCGTTTTGCTAACCGTCGTCGGTGTGTTGGTTCCCGGCTTCGGGTTGGGGATTTGGTCTGGTTGTCTTCCCGTCATGTCCCTATGAAGGTTTCTTCCCCTAAGTTTAAGCCTCGGTTTATTGGCCCTTATAGGATTTCTGAGATTATCAATCCAGTGTCTTTTCGTTTGGCCCTTCCAGCCTCTTTTTCCATCCATAATGTTTTTCATAGATCTTTGTTGCGGAAATATGTGGTGCCCGTTGTTCCCTCTGTTGATCCTCCTGCCCCGGTGTTGATTGATGGGGAGTTGGAGTATGTGGTTGAGAAGATTTTGGATTCTCGTTTTTCGAGGCGGAAGCTTCAGTATCTTGTCAAATGGAAGGGTTATGGCCAGGAGGATAATTCTTGGGTTGTTGCCTCCGATGTTCATGCTGATGATTTGGTTCGTGCCTTTCAATTGGCTCGTCCGGATCGGCCTGGGGGCACTGGTGAGGGTTCGGTGACCCCTCCTCAAGGGGGGGTACTGTTGTGAATTCTGCTCTTGGGCTCCCTCCGGTGGTTGTAAGTGGTAGCGCTGCTGTCTCTGAATCGCAGCATTTATCAGGTGTGTTCACTTTTCGCAATTTTGACTGGGCTATTTAGTCTTGCTTCACCCTTTAGTCAGTGCCAGTTGTCCATTGTTCCTGGAGGATTCACATCCCTGCCTGGTCTCTTCTGCTTTGCAGTTCATTTCAACAAAGATAAGTTCTGGCCTTGATTTTTGCTGTCCACATGCTGTGGCCTTATTGTTCAGTTCTTTTCCATGTTTTTGTCTTGTCCAGCTTGGTCTGTATAAGGATTTGTTTAGCCAAGCTGGTATCTCTGGAGATGCAGATATACCCTCCATATCTTTTGTTAGCTGTGGAGATTTTGTATTTTCTGTGGTGGATATTTTCTGGTGTTTTAATACTGACCGCATAGTACTCTGTCCTATCCTTTCTATTTAGCTAGAAGTGGCCTCCTTTGCTAAATTCTCATTTCAGTCTGTGTATGTTTTTTCCCTCTCCTCTCACAGTCAATATTTGTGGGGGGCTGTCTATCCTTTGGGGATTTTCTCTGAGGCAAGATAGTTTTCCCTTTTCTATCTCTAGCGGTAATTAGTCCTCTGGCTGTGTCGAGATGTCTAAGGAGCGCTAGGTACATTCCACGGCTACTTCTAGTTGCGGTGTTAAGTTCAGGGTCTGCGGTCAGTACAGGTACCACCTTCTCCAGAGTACGTCTCATGCTGCTCTTAGGCCACCAGATCATAACAGTTCACACAGGAAGAGAACCGCAAGGCTGCGGATAGGAGCGGTAGAGCAGCAAGAGATAGAGCAGCAACAGAAGCTAAGCAGAGCGGAACCGCAAGGAATGTGGAGAGGAGCTGCAGCAAGAGATATCTGCAGCAGGAGCAGAGCAGCGTAGAACAGAGCAGAACCACAGGTGAGCGGAGCAGAGGTAAAGCTGCAAGAGAGCAGAGCACAGGCAAAGCCACAAGAGCAGCAAGAGTGCGGAGCATAAGGAAACAGACAGGACACAAGGAAAGACACAGCAGAGAAAGAAGCCACAGACAAGGAGACAGAGGTAAGACAAAGTTCAGACAAGGTAATGGAACAAGACAAGGTACAAGAACAAAGACACAGGGACCAAGATATTCTGCCTCCTGGAGGGCGGACAACAAGATTAAGGCAAGGCTAGAACAGAAACACTGGAAACACTGAGACAAGGATATACAGCCTCCTGGAGGGCAGACAGACAAGATCAAGGCAAAGCTAGGAGTAGAATCTCCAGAGAAGGAGGAACACAGAGCACGGCCTGGCAGCTCAGAAGCTAGACACTAACTGAGTTTAGACATTGCACAGGCCCAGTCCACAGGGTGGAGCTGCCCTAAATACTGGAGGCCTCTTGGTAATTGGTCAGGAACAGATTATACAGGTGGACCTGATTCCTATAAGAACCAAAGAGTTCTGGTGCCACCCCCTATGCACACAGCCAGGAAGCATGCAGAGAGCAGAGGCACAGAATATGGAGCGGGCAACAGACAGAACACAACATGACATGGACCAGTGAGTAAGATGGTGTGTGAGGAATGGGAGGCTGACTTCAAATGTGAGGTGGTCCCTAAAAAAATGGTTTTGTAAATTTTGTTATAAAAATGAGAAATCGCTGGTCAAATTTTAACCCTTATAATTTCCTAACCAAAAAAAGTTGTTTCCAAATTTGTGCTGATGTAAAGTAGACATGTGGGAAATGTTATTTATTATCTATTTTGTCTCACATAACTCTCTGCTTTAACAGAATAAAAATTCTAAATTTGAAAACTGTGAAATTTGAAAACTTTTTTCACAAATTTCTGATTTTTTCACAAATAAACGCAAAAATTATTGACCTAAATTTACCACTATCATGAAGCCCAATATGTCACGAAAAAACATTCTCAGAATCGCTAGGATCCGTTGAAGCGTTCGTGGGTTATTACCTCATAAAGAGACACTGGTCAGAATTGCAAAAAATGGCCAGGTCATTAGGGTCAAAATAGGCTAAGTCATGAAGGGGTTAAAGTTATTTTTTCCGATTTAGAGATCACAGAAATGTTCACAGACCACATAACACTGTATAGCTAAGAAATGGAAGCCTACAAAATTTTCTTAAAGCTTTTCCTTAGTTTTAAATATCACAGAAATGTACTCAGCACTACAGAATACTGTATGGCTGAGGCCCAGTAAAATGTTTCAATGATGTTTGGGTGTGTTATATAACAGAAAAAAGGACCTCAAAGCACATAACACTTGATGGATTAAAATATATTAAATTTTTTCAGCCCTGACAAAAAGTTGCAGCTATATATTGCCAACGGACTGCACAGGCATAATCCCTTTCTACAGACTGGATTCTGTCACTCTCCCTGCTCCTGCAACTCTCTCCCTCCCTAGGCTAAATGCAGATTATATGTGATACAAACAGCAAAGCAAACTATTAGCCCTTAGAATGGCTCTTAGTATGATGACTCAGGTAAAACACCTGTATCAAGACTACAGTCCTCTGATTCGTTATACTGTGCACACAGGCCTATATAAGCACTCTTTTCCTTCAATACGAAGTGTCATAAAGCTGTGCAATGATGTCAGTGTGCCAAGCTGGGCAGAGCCTGTCCTTTTATAATCCCTGATGATGTCAGACGGCCAGCTAATCACAATAATGCCTCAACAAAGATGGCTACGGCATTACAGTGACTCAGGAAATCCCCGCATGAGTTTTACATTGCACAGCCCATTGCTCTCAGAGTAACAAGCACATCTGATCATGATGATACTCAAGTATCACCGAGTATGTTCGCCCATCCCTAATTATTATGTTATATTATTTTGGGGGCTCTTTATTTTTTTATATAATTTTATATAGATAGATAGATAAATAGATAGAAGAAAGCTTCTGTCTTCTCAAGGGATACTGCAGCTCATCTGTACTGCACTGCATGGGTGTGAGCTCAGCAGGTCAGCTGCACTACACTGATGCCATGGTTCGTGGTGGAACATTTGGCTTACCACCTGAGATAGCAGGCCAGAGACTCAAATCTGTGACTATTAGTGTTGAGCATTCCGATGCTGCAAGTATCGGGTATCGGCCGATACTTGCTGTATCGGAATTCCGATACCGGGATTCCGATACTCTTGTGGTATCGGGTATCGGGTATCGGAACAACATTAATGTTAAAATGTGTAAAATAGAGAATTAAAATAAAAAATATCGCTATACTCACCTGTCCGACGCAGCCGGGACCTCAGCGCAGGAACCGGCAGCGTTGTTTGTTTAAAATTCCCGCTTTTACATGGTTACGCGAAGTCCCGGCTTGTGATTGGTCAGGGCGGCCATGTTGCCGGGCCGCGGACCAATCACAGCAAGCCGTGACGAAAATACGTCACGGCTTGCTGTGATTGGTCCGCGTCCCGGCAACATGGCCGCCATTAACCAATCACAAGCCGTGACGTCACGGGAGGCTGGAAACGCGCTCATTTTAAAAAGGGCGCGTGTCCAGCCTCCCGTGACGTCACGGCTTGTGATTGGTTGCGTCGCGGTCAACCAATCACAAGCCGGGAGGCTGGACACGCGCCCATTTCAAAATGAGCGCGTCCAGCCTCCCGGCTTGTGATTGGTTGATCGCGGCGCAACCAATCACAAGCCGTGACGTCACGGGAGGCTGGACACGCGCCCATTTTAAAATGAGCGTGTGTCCAGCCTCCCGTGACGTCCCGGCTTGTGATTGGTCAGGGCGGCCATATTGCCGGGACGCGGACCAATCACAGCAAGCCGTGACATAATTTCGTCACGGCTTGCTGTGATTGGTCCGCGTCCCGGCAACATGGCCGACCTGACCAATCACAAGCCGGGAATTCACGTAACCAAGTAATAGCGCGATTTTTAAACAAACAACGCTGCCGGTTCCCTCGCTGAAGTCCCGGCTGCGTCGGACAGGTGAGTATAGCAATATTTTTTATTTTAATTCTTTCTTTTACACATTTATATGGTTCCCAGGGCCTGAAGGAGAGTTTCCTCTCCTTCAGACCCTGGGAACCATCAGGGATACCGTCCGATACTTGAGTCCCATTGACTTGTATTGGTATCGGGTATCGGTATCGGATTGGATCCGATATTTTGCCGGTATCGGCCGATACTTTCCGATACCGATACTTTCAAGTATCGGACGGTATCGCTCAACACTAGTGACTATCCCACTGGATCCAGGACGGTTTGGAGCTATGTGTATATAAAATTGTGTATATAGCACATAGTGCATTATATAGTGTGGAATTGTGCAATAGTGTGTATGTAGTGCAACAATTCCACAGTGCTTTACAGACATCAGCATCGCTGTCCCCACTGGGGCACAAAATCTATATTCCTTATCAGTATGTGTTGAGTGTGAGAGGAAACCAGAGTACTCAGAGGAAACCCACACAAAGAGTGGAGAACATACAAACTCCTTACAGATATTATTCTGTATGGATGATTATGTGGAGCCCATTGTACTGTATGGATGACTATGTTTACACAATATACTGTATGCAGGACTATGTGGGGCCCATTATTCTGCTTGGATGACTATGGGGCCCATTATACTGTATGGAGGACTATGTGGGGCTAATTATTCCGTATGGAGGACTATGTGGGCCCATTATTCTATATAGAGGAGTATGTGGGGTCATTATACTGTATGAGGACTATGTGGGGCCATTATACTGTGTGGAGGAATATAGGGAGTCATTATACTGTGTGGAAAAATATGTTGGGGCCCATTATGCTGTATGTAGAACTATGTGGGCCCATTATACTGTATGGAGGACAATGTGGAGCCTTTTTACTGCTCTAACATATAATATCATTCCAGTATACCCCATTAGTGATTATGTGTTTATTTTATTCTAAGATCTATTAATTATTGCATACTTTCTTCATGGGATAACCCTTTAAAGGCATATACCTATCTGTTGTGAATTCCGTTCTCGGGCTCCCTCCTGTGGTCGTGAATGGTACTTTGGTGAGTTCTGTCCTTGGGCACCCTCTGGTGGCTTTGAGTGGAACTGCTGATCTTTGAGGTTGGCTTTCTCAGCTGCCCTCGTTTATTGCTGCTGCTGGCTTCCCTATTTAACTCTGCGCAGGTCGTTAGTTCATGCCAGCTGTCAATGTCTCAGTACTGGTTCAGATCTCTCTTGGATTTCTCAGATGACCTGTCTACTCCAGCAGAAGCTAAGTCCTTGCTAGTCATTTGCTGTTCATTGGTTTTTGAATATATTTTTCAGTACATGCTATGTTTCAGTCCAGCCTGCTATTATGATATTTCCTTGCTAGCTGGAAGCTCTGGGGGTGCAGAGCTGCACCTCCACACCGTGAGTCGGTGTGGAGGTCTTTTTGCACACTGCGTGGTTTTTGTAGTTTTTTATACTGACCGCATAGTTCCCTTTCCTATCCTCTGTCTTTCTAGAGAAGATTCGGCCTCCTTTGCTAAAATCTGTTTCATTCCTGTGTTTGTCACTTCCCTCTTAACTCATAGTTAGGGATTGCGGTCAGTAGAGTTACCACCTCCTCAGAGCTTGTCCCAGGTTTTCTGTTTTAACCATCAGGTCACTTCGGGTGCTCCTAACCACCAGGTCCATAACAGTACAGCTGGCCAGCAAAGTGTTAATGCATCTCAAAAGAGGGATAAGAGAAGTTCTGAGTCAATTTTTTTTTCTTTGCAGCTTGTTTTGTCTTTCTTTTCCCCTTAACCTCTGGGTGGTTCAGGACTCAGGTGTAGATATGGATATTCAAGGTTTGTCCTCTTGTGTGGATCAACTCACTGCTAGGGTACAGAGTATTCAAGATTATGTAGTTCAGAATCCGATGTTAGAGCCTAGAATTCCAATTCCTGATTTGTTTTCTGGGGATAGATCTAAATTTTTGAATTTCAAAAATAATTGCAGACTGTTTCTTGCTCTGAAACCCCGCTCCTCTGGTGATCCCATTCAGCAAGTAAAGATTATTATTTCTTTGTTGCGTGGTGACCCGCAAGACTGGGCATTCTCCCTTGAGCCAGGAAATCCTGCATTGCTTAATGTGGATGCATTTTTTCTAGCGCTTGGATTGCTGTATGACGAACCTAATTCTGTGGATCAGGCAGAAAAGATCTTGCTGACTCTCTATCAGGGTCAGGATGAGGCAGAAGTATATTGCCAGAAGTTTAGAAAGTGGTCTGTGCTTACATAATGGAATGAGTGTGCCCTGGCAGCAATTTTCAGAAAGGGTCTTTCTGAAGCCCTTAAGGATGTTATGGTGGGGTTCCCCACACCTGCTGGTCTGAATGAGTCAATGTCTTTGGCCATTCAGATTGATCGGCGTTTGCGCGAGCGCAAAGTTGTGCACCATTTGGCGGTGTCCTCTGAGCGGAGGCCTGAGCCTATGCAATGTGATAGGACTTTGACCAGAGCTGAATGGCAAGAACACAGACGTCAGAATGGGCTGTGTTTTTACTGTGGTGACTCCTCTCATGCTATCTCTGATTGTCCTAAGCGCACTAAGAGGTTCGCTAGGTCTGTCACCATTAGTACTTTGCAGCCTAAATTTCTCTTATCTGTTACTCTGATTTGCTCACTGTCGTCCTACTCTGTTATGGCATTTGTGGATTCGGGCGCTGCCCTGAACTTGATGGACTTGGAGTTTGCCAGGCGCTGTGGTTTTTCCTTGGAGCCTTTGCAGAGTCCTATTCCCTTAAGGGGAATTGATGCTACGCCATTGGCCAAGAATAAACCTCAGTACTGGACTCAGCTGACCATGTACATGGCTCCCGCACATCAGGAAAATATTCGCTTTTTGGTGTTGCATAATTTGCATGATGTTGTCGTGTTGGGTTTGCCATGGTTACAGGTTCATAATCCAGTACTGGATTGGAAATCAGTGTCTGTGTCTAGTTGGGGTTGTCAAGGGATACATGGTGATGTTCCTTTGATGTCAATTTCTTCTTCCACTCCTTCTGAAGTCCCTGAGTATTTGTCGGATTACCAGGATGTATTTGATGAGCCCAAGTCCAGTGCCCTACCTCCTCATAGGGACTGTGATTGCGCTATTAATTTGATTCCTGGTAGTAAGTTCCCTAAGGGCCGACTGTTCAATTTATCTGTGCCAGAACATGCCGCTATGCGGAGTTGCGTAAAGGAGTCCTTGGAGAAAGGGCATATTCGCCCGTCTTCGTCGCCGTTGGGAGCAGGGTTCTTTTTTGTGGCCAAGAAGGATGGCTCTCTGAGACCCTGTATAGATTATCGCCTTCTCAATAAAATCACGGTCAAATTTCAGTACCCTTTGCCTCTGTTGTCTGATTTGTTTGCTCGGATTAAGGGGGCTAGTTGGTTTACCAACATTGACCTTCGAGGGGCATATAATCTTGTGCGTATTAAACAGGGCGATGAATGGAAAACAGCATTTAATACGCCCGAGGGCCATTTTGAGTACCTGGTGATGCCATTCGGGCTTTTTTAATGCTCCATCTGTGTTTCAGTCCTTTATGCACGACATCTTCCGGAAGTATATGGATAGGATCATGATCGTATATTTGGATGATATTTTGGTCTTTTCGGATGATTGGGAGTCTCATGTAGGGCAGGTCAGGATGGTGTTCCAGGTCCTTCGTGCTAATGCATTGTTTGTGAAGGGCTCTAAATGCCTCTTTGGAGTTCAGAAGGTTTCCTTTTTAGGCTTAATTTTTTCCCCTTCTACTATCGAGATGGATCCTGTTAAAGTTCAGGCCATTTATGATTGGATTCAACCTACATCTGTGAAGAGTCTTCAGAAGTTCCTGGGCTTTGCTAATTTTTACCGTCGCTTCATCGCTAATTTTTCTAGTGTGGTTAAGCCTTTGACTGATTTGACGAAGAAAGGCGCTGATGTGGTGAATTGGTCCCCTGCGGCCGTTGAAGCCTTTCAGGAGCTTAAACGTCGTTTTACTTCGGCCCCTGTGTTGCATCAGCCAGATGTTTTGCTCCCTTTTCAGGTCGAGGTTGATGCTTCTGAGATTGGGGCAGGGGCTGTTTTGTCTCAGAGAAGTTCTGATGGCTCCTTGATGAAGCCGTGTGCTTTCTTTTCTAGAAAGTTTTCGCCTGCCGAGCGTAATTATGATGTCGGCAATCGGGAGTTGTTGGCTATGAAGTGGGCATTTGAGGAGTGGCGACATTGGCTTGAGGGAGCCAAACATCGCGTGGTGGTCCTGACTGATCACAAGAATCTGACTTACCTCGAGTCCGCCAAGCGGTTGAACCCTAGACAGGCTCGATGGTCACTGTTTTTCTCCCGTTTCGATTTTGTGGTCTCATACCTTCCGGGATTTAAGAATGTGAAGGCTGATGCCCTTTCTAGGAGTTTTTTGCCTGATTCTCCGGGAGTCCCTGAGCCGGCTGGTATTCTTAAAGAGGGGGTGATTCTGTCTGCCATCTCCCCTGATTTGCGGCGGGTGTTGCAGGAGTTTCAGGCTGATAGACCTGACCACTGCCCAGTGGAGAAACTGTTTGTCCCTGATAGATGGACTAGTAGGGTTATTTCTGAGGTTCATTGTTCGGTGTTGGCTGGTCATCCTGGGATTTTTGGTACCAGAGGTTTGGTTGCCAGGTCCTTTTGGTGGCCTTCCTTGTCACGGGATGTGCGTTCTTTTGTGCAGTCCTGTGGGACTTGTGCTCGGGCCAAACCTTGCTGTTCTCGTGCCAGTGGGTTGCATTTGCCTTTGCCTGTCCCGAAGAGGCCCTGGACACATATTTCCATGGATTTTATTTCTGATCTTCCTGTCTCTCAAAGGATGTCTGTCATCTGGGTGGTTTGTGATCGGTTTTCTAAGATGGTCCATTTGGTACCCTTGCCTAAATTGCCTTCCTCCTCTGATTTGGTTCCATTATTTTTTCAGCATGTGGTTCGTTTGCATGGCATTCCGGAGAACATTGTGTTGGACAGAGGTTCCCAGTTTGTTTCTAGGTTTTGGCGGTCCTTTTGTGCTAAGATGGGCATTGATTTGTCTTTTTCTTCAGCGTTCCATCCTCAGACAAATGGCCAAACCGAACGAACCAATCAGACCTTGGAAACCTATCTGAGATGCTTTGTTTCTGCTGATCAGGATGATTGGGTGACCTTCTTGCCATTGGCCGAGTTCGCCCTTAATAATCGGGCTAGTTCTGCTACTTTGGTTTCGCCTTTTTTTTGTAATTCTGGTTTTCATCCTCGTTTTTCTTCAGGGCAGGTTGAGCCTTCTGACTGTCCTGGTGTGGATTCTGTGGTGGACAGGTTGCAACAAATTTGGACTCACGTGGTGGACAATTTGACGTTGTCTCCGGAGAAGGCGCAACGTTTTTCTCACCGCCGTCGCTGTGTTGGTCCCCGACTTCGTGTTGGGGATTTGGTTTGGTTGTCTTCTCGTTATGTTCCTATGAAGGTTTCTTCTCCTAAGTTCAAGCCTCGTTTCATTGGTCCTTATAAGATTTCTGGAATTATCAATCCTGTGTCGTTTCGTTTGGCCCTTCCAGCTTCTTTTGCCATCCATAATGTGTTCCATAGGTCGTTGTTGCGGATATATGTGGCGCCTATGGTTCCTTCCGTTGATCCTCCTGCTCCGGTGTTGGTTGAGGGGGAGTTGGAGTATGTGGTGGAGAAGATTTTGGATTCTTGTATTTCGAGATGGAAGCTTCAGTACCTGGTTAAGTGGAAGGGCTATGGTCAGGAGGATAATTCCTGGGTTGTTGCCTCCGATGTCCATGCTGCCGATTTGGTTCGTGCCTTTCATTTGGCTCGTCCTGATCGGCCTGGGGGCTCTGGTGAGGGTTCGGTGACCCCTCCTCAAGGGGGGGGTACTGTTGTGAATTCCGTTCTCGGGCTCCCTCCTGTGGTCGTGAATGGTACTTTGGTGAGTTCTGTCCTTTGGCACCCTCTGGTGGCTTTGAGTGGAACTGCTGATCTTTGAGGTTGGCTTTCTCAGCTGCCCTCGTTTATTGCTGCTGCTGGCTTCCCTATTTAACTCTGCCCAGGTCGTTAGTTCATGCCAGCTGTCAATGTCTCAGTACTGGTTCAGATCTCTCTTGGATTTCTCAGATGACCTGTCTACAACAGCAGAAGCTAAGTCCTTGCTAGTCATTTGCTGTTCATTGGTTTTTGAATATATTTTTCAGTACATGCTATGTTTCAGTCCAGCCTGCTATTATGATATTTCCTTGCTAGCTGGAAGCTCTGGGGGTGCAGAGCTGCACCTCCACACCATGAGTCGGTGTGGAGGTCTTTTTGCACACTCTGCGTGGTTTTTGTAGTTTTTTATACTGACCGCATAGTTCCCTTTCCTATCCTCTGTCTATCTAGAGAAGATTCGGCCTCCTTTGCTAAAATCTGTTTCATTCCTGTGTTTGTCACTTCCCTCTTAACTCACAGTTATTATTTGTGGGGGGCTACCTTTACTTTGGGGAATTTCTCTGAGGCAAGGTAGGCTGCTATTTCTATCTTTAGGGGTAGTTAGCTCTTAGGCTGTGAAGAGGCATCTAGGGAGAGTTAGGTACACTCCACGGCTATTTCTAGTGTGTGTGATAGGACTAGGGATTGCGGTCAGTAGAGTTACCACCTCCTCAGAGCTTGTCCCAGGTTTTCTGTTTTAACCATCAGGTCACTTCGGGTGATCCTAACCACCAGGTCCATAACACCTATCTCCAAGATCCTATCCTAATATGTAGTAGATGTAATAATAATGAAATTAGCAAATACCTCTAATTAGAAATGTAGTAAAGTTCTTCAGATTCGTTATGTCGCTTTCCCTCCAACCACTAACAACTAACCAACTAACTGCCACTATATGAGTGATCATAACCATGTATACCTAACCTACTGCAATGCCCTGCACATAGAGTAAGCGACATAGTGAATCAGAAGAACTATTCTACATTTCTAAATGAAGATGTTTGCTAATATTATTATTATTACACCTACTACATATTGGAATAGGATCTTGAAGATGGGAATACCTCTTTAAGTTTGTTTCCATATGAAAAGGTTCATCGTTATATTTGATGATAATGAAAAGCTATATTCAGCATTGATTGCACTGTCTGAGTTCATAAGCCTCATTTTTAATAATGTACATTGTCATTAATGTATCAATATATTATATGCACTTCATATCATCTGCATCTGTAAATGTACAGTTTTTTAATCAGGGAAAAAAACATAGATAGAAACATCATAAGTAAATTTCCCTGCAGTAAATAAATAAACAGCAATAGTGCATGAAAATAATATAGGGTACTTAGAAAACATAATTTTGATTAAAAAAATGCAAATGCCATTCCACCTCTTCACGATGACTATAATTGGGACAGTCCTAATTCTAATATTAAAAAACCTTACCGTTTGTCAAGTGACATGCATGTGGATAAGGGTTGAGAAATACTGAGCCCAATCAGTAGACACACAGCCTAGGGTAACCACATCAATATAATGCCCAGCTCAAAGGAAAAGCAGCCAACACTTTTATATGCACATATATTAAGGGTTTTTTTCTGTTTAGTGGTTTAGTGGCCAGTGTGAATGTGCGCTTAAATGACGCATGCACACCAGCTTGTATTCCCCGTTCATTTCTTTAGGGTTTTTTAATGAGGGGAATTGATATATATCTTATTTTTGCATTTGTACAGCTTTGTTCAGGTTTATTTATCCCAGTATTTTTTTTTTTAAACTTTGCAAAGTAGTGCAGCCATATGTTAGCAGTGGAAATCTGCAGTATAAATTGACATGCTTTAAATTGAAAATCTGTACTTGGTTAATTTATGCTGCAATTTTTCATGCAGCATCTGGATAAGACTTACTAAAACTTCAAACAAATTGCTGCCACTTTTTTTTTAAGGGAACTGACTTAAATGAAAATAGAATTTAAAAAATTGCAATCTAGAGCCAGGAGGCAGAGGTCCAAGTGGAGCAGGAAGTGGAGGAGGTGGACATCGGCGTGTAGATGGAAGAGACAGGGGAGGAGGAATCCAAAATTGTTTTTGTGGGGGGTTTTGTTGTTTTTTTCATTTACTTTTGTTTGCTTTATTGTTTTCATTTTTTGGTTTTTGCTTTTTTTTAAGGAACTGACTTAAAAAAATCTAGAACCAAGAGTCGGAGGTCCAAATGCTGAAGGAGGTGGAGGAGTTAGAGGTGGACATGGTGGTGTAGGTGGAAGAGACGGTGGAGGATGTAGCCAGCATCAATTATTTTGCTTTTTTATTTGGGGAGGTCCCCAAACTAAAGGATTAGAGCTGAACAATGGCTGGGTGCAGTTGGTATAATTGTCTAGTCAGTCAAAGGCATGATCAATTCCTGTGGGATCCACGCCTGGTTCATTTTAATCAATGATTGCCTCCTCATGTTGGCTGTGGATAGGTGGATGTGCAGAATATAAAAAAATTGTTTTAGGCACACTACTCCCACAGAGAAGGTTGCAGAGTAGAACAATTTGGTTTTATGCACTGTGGTAGTTCAATTCATGTGGCGGTATACGGAGGTAGGAAAACAGGAACACTGGGCAATGTGAAGGACCTTACCCAGCTCCCTCATTACCTTACTCATGAAAGGGGTTCCCTGGACTGTCAAAATCTCCTTCGGCAGACCCGTTCATGCGAAAATATGAGCAAGTTCCCTTGCGATACTCTTGGCCAAGGAGTTTCTTAGTGGTACTGCTTCAGGGTACCAGGTCACATAGTCCATGACCACTAAGATGTATTGGTGCCCTCGTGCAGAGTTAACTAGTGGACCCACTAGATCCATGGCAATCCTCTCAAATATGACCTCTATCACCAGTTACGAAACTAGGGTACTTCAGAAGTGAGTAGAGGGAGCGGTTATCTCTCAGGTGGGGTGGGACCTACAATAATTTAGGATCTCCCGGTAACACCCCAGCCTATAGAACCCCTGCATTATTTTCTCCTGCATTTTCTCTACCCCCAGATGTCTCGTCAAAACATGTGAATGGACCATGTCCAAAACCCTCCGCCGGTAGGGACCTGGAACCAAGAGCTGCTCCACTATCTCCCCTCACCTCAGTGTGATCACCTGATACAGTAACTCACCATTAACACCAAAGCTTGGGAACCTGGTATCAGTCCCCGGCTCTTGAGCAACCCCATCTATCACAGACACATTTTCAAATGCATCTTTTAGGGGTAAAATCCCACATTTGAGCAGAGCCAAAGTTTTCCCCAGACACCCCCAGATCAGGAATTTCGGTCTCACTGACTACCGTTTCATCCCCATCACCCACCAGGAAACACAAGGGGAACTCCTCTATGTCTGGCTGTGACGGGGTTAATCAGGGTTTAGTTGGCTTCAGTCCGAGTCACATAGCAACCCCGCCTTCCCCCACAAGTCCCAAAACAGGCTGTAGCCCCGCCTAATTATCATGAGGTGTAGTAAGTCTCTCACTACCCCGACCTCATGGGACTCACTACCACAATTTGTTTTTACATACACTCTGTCAATGGGGTAGTCTTTGGCATCACCATGGATACAGCGGACACCCACGTGTCTCCCTGGGATCAACTGGTGGGGGACTGTGGCCCTTATCAGGGTCACTAAACTCCCTGAGTCCAATAGTCCTGACACTAGCACCCCATTACCATTTATGGACATGGTACATGACTGCAGCCAATCTCCAGGCTGATGTCCATTCTGCAAGCGGGATAAGCATAATACGAGCAGTGCCTACCTAGGCTGCAATCCATCTGATTGGAAGACAAAGGACAACAGGCCGCTATGTGTCCAGGACAGTGACACCGCCAGCAGACTAGGTCTTTATCAGCAGTCTTTTGTAACCCTCCATGGCTCCTTGGGACCTCAGACTTCCCCCAGTGGTGGCTCTGCTGCTTCTCTTCTGGGACTTGGGCTCCCGCTGGGTATCTGAGGGACCTCTTGACCACCTGGTACCTTTATACTAGGCTGACTAGGTCATACACATTCCAGGAATCCCCTTGAGCAACCCATGTCTGTACCAGCCTTGGAAGAGAATTGATAAACCCATCCATGACAATACGCTCCACCATCTGGGCTGGGGTGGAGGACTCTGGCTGCAATCATTTCTGCATCAGATGCAGCAAGTCGAATATTTGGGAGCAAATAGGTTTATCGCAATTCCCCCAGTGATGAACTTTTTGTACTCGGACAGACATAATCACCCCTGAGCGTGCCAGTATCTCAGATTTTAGTTTGGCATATTCCTGGGCATCTTGTAAGGCCAGGTCATAATAAGCCTTATGGGGCTTGCTGGTTAGATAGATGGCCAGCACCACCACCCATTGGTCTGGCGGTATTCTCTCTCGCTCTGCTACCCGCTCAAAAACAATCAGAAATGCCTCTATATCATCACCTGGAGTAATTTTCTGTATTGCTCATCTTACCACCATCTTACCATGTGTATGTCGTCACCTGGACTTGTGGAATGGGCTTAGGGTCTCCCATGAACCGCCTTGGCAAGCAACTCGATCTGTTGCTGCTGTTGTCTGAAGTGGTTCTGATGCTGTTGCTGCTGCTATTGCATTTGCTGAATAAGCAACTTACTTGTTTCTTGATGTGCCAGCTGTTGTTGCTACTGTGCACTCAACAGATGCTTAAGCAGATCCTCCATTTTGCCTGACGTCATCCGCTAGCTTGTGGCCTCCTTTACCCAGGACATGGAGTTTGACCACGGCTGCTACTGGTGTTCCCGGAACATTGCCCGCATTTGAAACACCACTTGTGGTTGTTCATCTCACGTGGCAATATATGGAGGTAGGAAAACAAGAACACAAGTCTTCAGTTGGTTTAATATATGGCAGCATAAACCAACTAGAGGTAGAAAGTAAACGCAGCCCTTTGGGCAAAACAGGTAAACTACAAAGAAAGCAAAAATGATGTAACATAGTCCATGCATTGCGGGTAACATCCCGCTCTGGAGCCACATGGGTTCAGTCTTTCCTCCACAACACACCAAACCACTGGAGAATTCTCTCTCCAGTCCTGCTGACCAAAGACTGCCTCTAAAGCCCAGTTATTTAAACCCCAAGGTCATGTGACTCTTTTAATCATGTGACTGACCACATGATTATGACATCACACAGTCCTGTCAGCTCCTCAGGTGGAGATAAAGTGGACACTCTCCCACCCGCTCTATGAATGTCCACATGAAACCAGCCCATTACGTCTTTAATTTAACCCTTGCAACACGTAGTGTGTGGAGGAAAATACTCTGGTTTCATATCACTGATGCCATTAAGCATTATATCTCCCCACATTACATTACCAGTGACATGGTCACAGCACACTACTCCCACAGACATGGATGCAAAGTAGAATAATTTGTTTTTATGCACACTACTGTCACAGACAAGCGTGCAGAGTAGAAAAATTGGTTTTAGGCACAGTATTCACACAGACATGGATGCAGAGTAGAACAATTTGTTTTTACGCACACTACTCCCACAAACATGGGTGCAGAATAGAACAATTTGTTTTTATGCACACTACTCCCACAGACATGGGTGCATAGTAGAACAATTTGTTTTTACGCACATTGCTCCCACAGACAAGGATGGCTTCATTGCCATCGTAAGAGCGGGGGCCCCAATCTCGCTTTTTCTTAGTGTGCCAACCTCTGCATCTAGGTAGGTGCTCAGATAGAAGTGGTATCCAGGGAGAGGTCACCCATTTCTTCACATTGGTTTAGTGAGTTTGTTATGACATAGTTGCACTAATATTATCACCTTTTAGTTGTTAACCATTTAGGTGCTTGCAGTTCTGCTTGTTGAGATTTTTTGACTGGGCATACTTCTATCATGTTAGAGAAATCTTTTTCCTAAAATTTTTTCTAGTCTTTTCCAGTATATCATTATTCACATTGACTAGTCAGGTAGAGAACTTCTATTTTTTTCTCTTGTATTTTTACTAGCCCGGTTTTTCCTAGGCAATTTAATTATAAGGAACAAATCCCGCTGTTGGAATTCTTTTATCATGTTCACTTAATAAAGGTTATATTTTAATAGGGGTAGTTTTTCTTTAGTAAGCTGCTAGGTTATATATACAATGATCCCAACCATGTCTCCCTGGCTGAGTCCACAATACGTCAGCTTCATTAGGGAGACTGGCCGGCAAAAGAGTTTTCCTCCGAGTTTCGGAGGCAGTCCACTAACACTAAGTAGATTGACCCCGCACTCCATAGCCAGTTCTGTCAAGGGCTATCGGTAAGGGGGTAGGATACCTTAGCCTTGTAGGAGACTCCAGTTACCCTAGAGGTGGCTATGTCTCTGGTTATCCGGGTGGATCGCTGTTTTCGCCACAGACATAAAGAGACACGCCAATGTGCAGGAAGTCCAGGGCCAAAGGAAACCTGGTATGAGTCATCTGAGGAACCCATGCAATTGGGTGAAGTGACAAGTTCTGGAAATCAAACTGTAGTTCGGCGTAAAGGGGAGTGTGTTTTTACTGTAGGAAAAAGGACCATTTATTGCGTGCATGTCCTTCCCTACCTCACTGTAAGCAGCCACTGGAAAACTATGGAGCCTGGATTGAGGGGAGATTAGCAACCCGGGTGTACACATCTCCTCTGTGGGTAGGACACAATTTTTTCTACCTGCGGAAATCCATATGGGCAAAAAATGATGTGGTTATTTCTGCCTTTCTGGACAGTGGGTTTTATTTGATCGACGCTAGGTTCCTGCAGGTCTATGGCCTCAAATCACATACACTGTCCAGACCTATACCCATAATAGCCATCGACTCCACACCTTTCAGACAGTGGTATTTTACTCAAGTCATCAGAGGGTTACATTTACAGGTGGGGCTATGCACTCAGAGGGTATGGACTGTTATGTGCTAGAGGGTCTGCCCTGTTCTGAGGTTCTTGAATTACCTTGGCTCACTCTGCACAACCCTGTGGTAGATTTTCAGACTTGGGAAGTGGAGTGGATATTGTCAATGATACTGCTTGGGCATCCAACTTGCAAAGGTGGATACCCAGTCTGTGCCTAGATACCTGTGTGACTTTGGTGATGTGTTTTCAAAGTAGCGGTGCGAAGAACTTACTCCCCTGGGGCCAAGCTGCCACAGAGCAGACTAATGTATATAATATCTCTGGTCCAGAGAGGCAGGCCATGAAGGACTATATTGTAGAAAGTTTGGCAAAGGGTCATATCAGATAATCCTCATTGCTGTCCAGTTTTTCTTTGCAAAGAAGAAAGACTGGGAGTTATGCCCCTGCCTAAATTTCCGCAAACTCAATCAAATCACGGTCTAGGATCCATATCCGCTCCCTCTCATCCCGGACCTCTTTAATCAGATTGTAAGAGCAAAATGGTTTTCTAAACTGGATATCGGGGCATATAATCTCATTCATATTAAAGCGGGGGATAAGTGAAAAACAGCTTTCAATATGCATGAGTGACCTGTGAGAACCTTGTGATGCCATTTGGGTTGACTACTGCTCCTGACGTATTTCAGCACTTTGTGAATTACATCTTTAGTCACCTGATAGGTAGATTTGTTGAAATCTATCTTGATGACATATTAATTTATTCACCTAACCTTGAGTCACATCAGGTACATGTCAGTCAGGTCTTGCAGATACTCAGAGACAATAAAATATTTGTCTTACCAGGAAAATGTATGTTATCGGTTGAAGAGATCCCTTTTCTAGGATATATTTTATCGCCCACTGGTTTTTGCATGGTTCTGGCGAAAGTCCGTGGGGGTATTGGATTGGGATCATCCTGAGGATTTGAAGGCATTAAAAAGGTTTTTGGGTTTTGCCAACTACTATTGTAAATTCATCAAATTCATCAAAAACTTTTCAGTGGTGGCGAAACCTCTGACGGATATGCCCAGGAAAGGTACAGAATTTTCCAAATGGTCCAGTCCGGCCAAGGAGGCATTTGATACCTTAAAGTAGAGTTTTGAATCTGCGCCAATTCTCATACAGCCTGTGGTCATTCAGCCTTTTATTGTAGAAGTTGACGCTTCTGAACTGGACTTGAAGGCTGTACTGTGGCAGGGTGCGTCTCCTGGTAAATGGCATCCATGTGCATATTTTTCTAAAAAACTGTCATCAAAAACTATGACATTGGTAACAGGGAACTTTTAGCAATCAAGTGGGCCTTTGAAGAATGGCATCATTCTCATGGATGGAGCAGTTCATTCGGTTATGTTATTCACGGATAATAAGAATCTGTTATATCTCGAGTCTGTGAAACATCTAACGCCTAGACAGGCAAGGCGGGAATGGTTCTTCACCAGGTTTAACTTTTTTGTTACATATAAGCCGTGAACAAGAACATTAAGGTGGATGCCTTATCTCGTTGAATTCCTGGGGGTGGAGATAATTGTGAACCGGTTCCTATACTACAAAGAGGGGTGGTTAGTGCATCTATAGGCTCCGATATTGATAAAGAGGTTGTTGAGGCATAGGCCCCTGCTGCCTGTCCATTAGGTAAACTGTTTGTACCTGTGAATCTCCATCTCAGAGTTCTTAGTCAACATCATGATTCAGTCTTAGCAAGCCATGCTGGTAATAAAGCTACCATAGATCTTTTTACTCTGCATTTTTGGTAATCACGGGTACATCAGGATCTTTGGGAGTATGTAGCCACCTGCAGTATCTGCGCGCATTCTAAAACCTCTCATACTCATCCATCTGGGTCTCTCCTACCATTGGCGATTCCCAGTAGACCTTGGACTCATTTACCTTTCGATTTTATCACCAATCTACCCGTGTCGGCAGGTAATACTGTAATTTTGGTGGTGATGTACAGATTCAGTAATGAAATGTCACATTTCATTGCACTACCTGCTTTATTTAACGCCAAGACCTTGGCGCACATTTTCATCAGAGAGATTGCAAAATTACATGGGATCGCTACCGATATTGTTTCTGATTGAGGGTGCAGTTTATTTCCAAATTTTGGAGGGCATTTTGCACTCATTTAGGATCCATCTGTTGTCCTCTTCAGCATTTCATTTGCAGTCTAATGGGTAAACTGAACTGGTTAACCAGAATCTTGATACTTATCTTAGGTGTTTTGTCTGAGAATCAGAAGGATTGGGTTACCTATTTACCTCAAGCTGAATTTGCAGTAAATAATTATTGTCATGATTCTACTGGTAAGTCCCTGTTCTTCGGGGCACATGGCACATGGGTTCCATCCTCAGTTCAGCATTTAATAGGAACCAATCTTCATCATCAATTACATCTGTATGGCAAGGGGTTCTTGATAATTTGAGGAAGATAGGGTCCAAATATAAGAGTGTGGCTGATCGGAGACGTTTAGTGGGTCCGGACCTGTGTGTTGGTGTGTTGGTGACATGGTGTGGTTGTCCTCAAGGAACATTCTACTTAAGGTTCCCTCTTCGAAACTGGGTCCCAGGTTCATTAGCCCTTTAAAGATTGTGGCTGTCGTTAATTCCGTAGCATTGCACCTTGCTTTGCCGCCCATCTTTAGGATTCATAATGTGTTTCATCGATCTCTACTCAAAAAATACTTTGCGTCCTCTGTGCCATCGCCGCTACCACCATCTTCAGTCATTATGGATGGAAATTTGAAATTTCAAATAGATCGTTGATTCTCACTTAGTTTGTCGGACGCTTCAGTGTCTGGTACACTGGAAGGGATACAGTCCTGAAGAGAGGATATGGGTACCAGCAACTGATGTCCATGCAGCCAGGTTGATCTTATCACATTGCACACCCTGATAAACTTGATTCTGAGGTTCTGCAAGTCCCTCATAGAAGGGGGTACTCTGAAGGGTTTACCGCGACAGAGAGGTGCCAGTAGACCTCATCATCTGATTTCTCCTACTCCAGCACTGTTTAGAAGTGCTTCATATTACATTTTGCAGGTTTCTTTTAGCAGTGCAGGGTTTAATCTGCTCAGTTTAGAGCTCCTGGAAGATTTCCTTCATTAAGGCTCTCAGCTGTTTACTGTTAGCCACTCCCATCTCCTATATAATCTGGGCCATGGCAAGCACTCATTGCCAGAGTTAGCTTATGCTGCATAGTTAGGACAGGGTAGTTTGTGGTTGTTGTTTGAGAAGGTGTTTGGTGGATTTATCAGAGACTGTTGCTAGGATTTGGGAGTGCTAATTACCCCATCTTCCACTCCCCAGTGCTGTTTGTGTGAGTATATTTGTATGATTGGTATTTTCCTTTATCCCTGTTTGTATTACCTTGTTAGTCTGGTTGGTGTGTTACAGTACACTACTACTCCCCTCTTCCCTGTGTGGGGAAGGGTACAGACTAAGGGCAGATTCAGGAGCTAAGGCAAGGTACATGGCTCCGATGTCTTCACCATCTGAAGTAATCTGGGTAATAGGGTTAGCTAGGGTAAGGGACAGGGAAGAAGCCCCTGGACCCTGGACACCCGACAACAGAGTTGTGACACATGTTATGCCATTTACTGATCACATTAATTTATTTTATAATTTGATAGATTGGACATTTACAAAACAGCAATACCTAAAATGTGGGGGCTTTTAATGGTTTAATGTTTAATGAGGCAAATATAGGGTGAATTGAAGCTGTGATCATATGATCACTTCTGCTCTACATATCAGTGCATCAGCACTGCTATGTATAGTGAAAATCATAATCTCCTATGAATGCCAGCTACTGGATGGCTTTCACAGGAGTATCATAATGACAAGTACGGGGGTCTTCTTCAATAGAGCCTTGGTTGTCACAGAAAAGCATAGGTGCAGCGCGATCACGTCACGGTCACGCAGAACGATGCTCCTCACATGCCGGCGCATGTTAAATGCCGGCGCATGTTAAATGCCGCTGTCAAGAGATTGACAGTGGCATATAACAGGTTATCAGCCACAGGAGAAGCTCGGCTCCACCCACAGCTTTTAAAGGCACATGATGGCTGATTAAATCAGCCATCATCTGCTGCAAAAAATGTGGGCTTGGCTTTCAAGTCCACATCAAAGCACGGATATGACATATGATGTAAAAGTATGTCATATATCATGAAGGGGTTAATTGGTATGATTAATATCAATGAAAATCATGGTTAGAGCATGTATGTGACACTTGAAAGTCTGAATGAGGCCTTGGTGAGAGTCTCAGAATTTGTACTCACACCAATTAATTGGGAATGCTGTTGTTGTCTTTCTATTGCATGCTGTCCCTCCTTATAGCCATGAAATAAGTAAATAGTTACATATATAATTTTATTTAATCTTGTGTTTAACACAAATGGATCACATTTACATGAGATGATAAATTACATAGCTAGCCTTCTCTAAAGTCTTGTTCTAGTGTATCATAGTTTAGGAAGATCTTTGTTGCTATAATAAACCGATCACATTTGAAAAATTAGCCTTCCCGCTGTGTGCTTTCACAAGTAGACAACTTCCATATTTTCTTGTCTAACTTGAGCATGTTTGCATGAAACACTTTACTCTATGTCCTATCTGTGCTATGTAAGGTTAAAGAACATTAGCACTTTGTCTGAGAAGAGTCATTATATGTAATATCTTACAATGTTTCATGTATATTTAGCCTTCATAGTGCATTATTGCCTGTCTAGCGAAGGCATTTTGCACGTTATTTTATAGTATGCCTCCCTATGTATTTTATACACTATTGCTAACAGATTAACTGTCTAGAAAGGCCGTACTGGGGGGCCCACGGCACTTAAGGGGAGGCCGCCATGACGGGGTTACGTGGGACCTGGGGAGCTGGAGCAGTTTAGAGGGGGTACAGTGGTAAGGGTTAACTGGAATTTGAAGGGGTGGCTTAAGGGGCATTTTTTGAATGAAGGGGGTGGAACCAGGGGACTGCAGGGAGGGGGCACATAAAAAGGGGCACGCTCCTCAAGCAGGCATCCATTTTAGGTGCCTGCGTGACAAGTGTGGAATCTCCCGCCCACCCTCCCTTTTGATTAGGGTAATGGGGGGGGGGAAGTCGCCCATGAGGCTTCGGGTTCTGTTTTAAGAGACGTTTAAGTGTATTTATTTTGTTCTGTGAATGCTGTTAGGTTATTGTCACGGCAGTTTGGCGGGGGTGGAGGTCCTCGAAGTCGGTGGAAATGGTAAATGGTGGTTCAATGGGGGGGGGATCTTGAGAGGTCCTGGACCCCCCATAAGAGAATTTAACAAGGCGCGGTACGGTTATCCCGCGTGAAGTGGATTTATGGGCCCCTGGCATGGGGGTGGGTTCGGTGGACCAGGATTGGGGGTTAGCTATCCCTGAGCTGGTGCTTTACGGCTGGGGGTAAGACTCATCCTGGGCTGAACATTGTGGAATTTTGGGAGGCTGAGTTCTATAATTTTGGGGCTTCGAGGACCGCCCCTCCTATTCTGGGTTGTTATAAAAGTTATGTTATCTTTTATTTAATAAAATGGCTGCTGTGGCCAATTAAATCCAACATATGTCTCAGTCTGTTTTTGTGTATGATAGAAGTTTATTCTTTAGATGGTCATGGGGACTGTTTAAGGGGATTGGGGAATTTTTTCCAGGTCACGGAACTCACGTATACCCTATGTCAGAAGCTTGTCTAGATAAAGCTACTTCCGTGTAATAGTTTCTCTTCCTTTGTATGTACTATGTTCAGTTTGGAAATGATTCAAACAAAATGTAAAGAGAAAGAAAATTAAAAAACAAAAGGGGTTGTCCACTTTCAGACAAAATTCGGCCCCAGGCAGATAATGCTGTCAAATCATACAATAAACATTGCTTACCTAATAAAAGCCACTTTAGCATTGTCTAATCACTGGTGCTACATTTTCTTTATATGGTTGCAGGGATTATATCTGCGGCAGGTGACCACTACAGCCAGTCACTGACATAAGTATTGTACCATCTATCTCAGCATGATCCATGATGTTAGTAGTTGGTTACATGTTATGTCACTGCTGCTACATGTCACTGCTGCTTCGCTGTAAAGATTAGTAGGAAGCAGTGATAAAGCTGCACTCAAGAGGCAAAGGTTAAATTAGGAAAGTGGCCTAATTTTTGTCTTAATCATACAACCCTCTTAAACTAATATAAAGTAATTTTGTGACAGCCAAATTCAGTCCACATCTTCTAAAAAAAATACCAATAATACACATACTCATCATTTTAAGAGGTCCTGTCACCTATTAAAAAGTGGCCAGTCTTTGTTTATACTCTATTGCGGTTGCTCCCCTGAGTATTCAGCGTTTTTTTTTAAATGCACCATACAATTCCAGTTATATGAGTTTTTTAATTTAATGGCTTTTTATGTTGTTTCCAAGGGGGCGTTATTCACAGGGTAATTATGAAGCGGCAGCCTAAAGACACGACCCCTAAAAATAATTTTAGACACACCCCATTGTGAAGACATTAAAGTTAGCTCTGAATAAAAAGGGCCATATCACTATAATTATATGGCAGATGTAGAAAATACAGTATACACAGGAGTGCAGCGAGAATAAAAAAATCTGGCCACCTTTGACCTGGCTACAGGTGTCCTTTAATTCTATTACTGCTCAAGTGGAGACAGTTCCATGGAGCTTTGCCATACTAACTATATTTCAACTTGTTAAAATAATTCCAAGCTTTGTAGTTCTCATTAACATAAGATATATAACTGTTATGGTGGGTGAAAGATAAGTATGAGGTAACACCTGCACCATGCTGCAGCAATTGAATGTATTTAAACCTTCAGCACAGGTGTGAGATTAGCAGCAGAAGGTGGAGGTAACTATTGGGTCCTAGAGGGAGAAGGATATCACTCCTTTACAGAGATGCAAAAACCAAGAAGGTGCTAAACGCAAAGACCCTCTGCAGCCTGATCCAGGATGACTGTCTGTCACGCCTGACTCACCCCTGACAAAAACAAAAGCTATTTTCTTTGAAATATACAAATGGCATACCATCACAGTGGATGAAGTTTCAGCATTTGGCTAGGGTTCCACTACCTGTAATATAGTAATAATATACATGAAATATATACACTGTGTATATAATTTTTAGTGATTTAGTATTTTGACTATATCATCCTTCTTTTGCAGAGTCCAAGTTGTATAAACTTGAATGCTTATTGGATGAAGCAGGTCAGGTGATGTGTAACTGTGCAGTGAGGGAGGATGTAGCCAAATGCTAAAATGATAAAAACACCCTTTATCAACGTGCACAGAATTATTAGGCAGCTTGCTTTCTTCAATCTAAATAGATAAAAAAAGAGCTTTAACTACGTGTAACTCTATAAAGTAAAAAATTGCTACAAGTCTTAAAGAGGGATACACAAGTCTTAAAAAAGGATGCAGCACTCTTGAAATTGCTGAGAGATCCCAGAACCATCAAAAGTTTTATTGTAAACTAGATGGCAGCCCGATTCTAAAGAATCGGGAGTCTAGAATCCATATATACTTTATTTATTCAAATGTAAGAATAATACAATTAATAAATAATAGTAAGAAAGAACAAAAAATGGCTGCACTCACCAGCTCTTGACAATTCTTGACAGTACGGCACATTTCTGATTGGTCGCTCGCGGCAGGCGGCAACCAATCAGAAAAGTGCCGCGCACCACGAAGGCATATATCTTTGTCCACCCTGAGCGGGTGTAGGACGCTGGTGACGTCACTTATCTCCGGACATTATCTCCGGACAAAGCCACGGAAGTTGGCACAAATTGCCGGAAGTAGTATTCTAGGCAATTATATATTAGATTTTAATGTTATCAGTGTTTACCTTTGAACGTTTATATTGTATTGTCCTGTCACCAGCCATGTGTACGATTATCGGCCGAAAGCCTCTCTGGAACCAATAATCACCCCATGTAAAGGTATCTTTATAAGTTAAAGATTCAGAATACTATGACTTTTATCATATCCTGAACAGTCAAGTTTTTTATGAACCGTTAAGGTTTTCTGGTTGAAGTAAAAAAAACTCTGAGTGTTTACAGTTTGAAACCATAAAATGTTGAAAAATTATGTCATTCTTGAGTATATCACTCAATGGTGCTCATAAACGTGTCAAATTTGATCTATAATATACTTTAATATACGTTACTTTAATCTTTAATATACTTAAGAACAGGGCCCCAGACATCACACAGGGGGTCTGAAACACCGCACAGTGGTCCAAAATATCGCTGTGCTCTGCCTGGGGCCCCATATGCTGCCTGGGGCCCCTGTGCTCTGCCTGGGGCCCAATATGCTGCCTGGGGCCCCTGTGCTCTGCCTGGGGCCCCATGTTCTGCCTGGGGCCCCTGTGCTCTGCCTGGGGCCACTGTGCTCTGCCTGGGGCCCCATAGGCTGCCTGGGGCCCCTGTGCTCTACCTGGGACCACTGTGCTCTGCCTGGGGCCCCATATGCTGCCTGGGGCCCCTGTGCTCTGCCTGGGGCCCCTGTGCTCTGCCTGGGGCCCCATGTTCTGCCTGGGGCCACTGTGCTCTGCCTGGGGCCCCATATGCTGCCTGGGGCCCCTGTGCTCTGCCTGGGGCCCCTGTGCTCTGCCTGGGGCCCCATGTGCTGCCTGGGGCCCCTGTGCTCTGCCTGGGGCCCCTGTGCTCTGCCTGGGGCCCCATGTTCTGCCTGGGGCCCCTGTGCTCTGCCTGGGGCCACTGTGCTCTGCCTGGGGCCCCATGTTCTGCCTGGGGCCACTGTGCTCTGCTTGGGGCCCCATAAGCTGCCTGGGGCCCCTGTGCTCCGCCTGGGGCCACTGTGCTCTGCCTGGGGCCCCATATGCTGCCTGGGGCCACTGTGCTCTGCCTGGGGCCACTGTGCTCTGCCTGGGGCCCCATATGCTGCCTGGGGCCACTGTGCTCTGCCTGGGGCCCCATATGCTGCCTGGGGCCCCTGTGCTCTGCCTGGGGCCCCATATGCTGCCTGGGGCCCCTGTGCTCTGCCTGGGGCCCCTGTGCTCTGCCTGGGGCACCATGTTCTGCCTGGGGCCCCTGTGCTCTGCCTGGGGCCACTGTGCTCTGCCTGGGGCCCCATATGCTGCCTGGGGCCCCTGTGCTCTGCCTGGGGCCCCATATGCTGCCTGGGGCCCCTGTGCTCTGCCTGGGGCCCCTGTGCTCTGCCTGGGGCCCCATATGCTGCCTGGGGCCCCTGTGCTCTGCCTGGGGCCCCTGTGCTCTGCCTGGGGCCCCATGTTCTGCCTGGGGCCCCTGTGCTCTGCCTGGGGCCACTGTGCTCTGCCTGGGGCCCCTGTGCTCTGCCTGGGGCCCCATATGCTGCCTGGGGCCCCTGTGCTCTGCCTGGGGCCACTGTGCTCTGCCTGGGGCCCCATAGGCTGCCTGGGGCCCCTGTGCTCTGCCTGGGACCACTGTGCTCTGCCTGGGGCCCCATATGCTGCCTGGGGCCCCTGTGCTCTGCCTGGGGCCACTGTGTTCTGCCTGGGGCCCCATATGCTGCCTGGGGCCCCTGTGCTCTGCCTGGGTGTAGGACACTGGTGACGTCACTTATCTCCGGACATTAGCTCCGGACATTATCTCCGGACATTAGCTCCGGACATTATCTCCGGACATTAGCTCCGGACAAAGCCACGGAAGTTGGCACAAATTGCAGGAAGTAGTATTCTAGGCAATTATATATTAGATAGTCAACACGGTCACTAAAAATGTGTTGAGAAAAATATAAGCATATTAAGTACCAAAGATTTGTGAAAAATCAAATTATAAGCAATCAGGAATCCATTATACTCCAGTGCTGCCATATTCCAGAACTGCAGAAATAGAAGAAAACAACCACACTCAGATTGTATATTTGCGGCCAATCATTCAGTGTCCCAGCTACGCTTTCAGGTGCTTGAACAGGTTGAGCGTCCCAGACGAGGTGGGAACCACATAAAACTACTACATCAACGTGAATCCTATTGGATTTTTACCTTACAGACACTAATGCCCAAAGGTCTCAATAGGGAACTTGATTTGATTTGACTAATATTTCTTTTCCAGGTGGCCATGTGACCTCCCGCTGAGTTATATGTCATTGCATATCATGTTACATATGGTATTACACATATTGTACGTTTCCAGCCATATTCTTGTTTTAACTCCCTTTATGTAGGTGTAAGCATGCTGACCTTCTCTAGTTTCAATTTACTAACCTATCCTCCCACTTGCAGGTAGCCTGAGTACCGTTATCCATTACGCTCTACTGGGGTAAGTACCCAGACCAAGTATTTTTCCTTTTTTATTTTAATTTTTATTATTATTATTTTTATTTTTTATTTTTATCTTTTTATTTGTATCTTTTCCACTCTTCAATTTTAATTTTTGTTTTTTATTTTTTATATGTTTCATTTCTATTTTTCTTTCAATATCACATTTATTTTTATTTTTTATTTTTTTATTTTTATTTTTTATTTTTTACTTTCCTCATTTTTTCCTTAACATTTTATTTTCGTACCTTATTCTTGTATTTTCATCACTATTTCATTTCTTTTATTTATTTCGCTTATTTTTGTATCCTTTTTCCCCCCCCTAAGGTTGTCCTTTTGATTCTAGTTTTTATTCTTCAATGTACTGTTATACCATCGCCTTTATTTTTATTTCCATTTTTATTTTTTATCTATTTTTTTCATTCATCCATTTCGTTTTTATTTTACAACCCCTATTTTTCTATATTTTTTTCTCACATACATATATGATTTTTCCAATTTTGGTTTCATTTTTATCTTCTCATTTTTCATTCACTCTGACTTGTTCTGTTATCTCTACTACCTCTCTCTCTTTTTCCTATATCAGGCTCCCTTTCTTGTTCCTTCCTTGTATTATCCCATTCCCTTGTCCATCCACACATTCCAATGCCCCCTTTTTCACTTCCGGCTTCTTCCCCAATTGCACTATGTTCTTGGCTCTAACACAGCTGAGCCACCGCTGCTATGTACACGCGCCGCAGCGCCTACCCACATTGCGCATGCGCCGTACCCATTTTACCCCACGCTTCACTCCTGGCTTAACACAGGCGAGCCACCGCTGCTATGCGCACGCGCATTAGCACACACTTTCAGTGCGCAGGCGCCCTACGCTCTGTACTGGCCCTGCTTCTCTTGCGCTTGCGCTTCCCTCGTGCATTCCACCCTGGCTCCCAGCACACTGCGCAGGTGCCAGGCACCCTGCGCCTCCATCTTCCAGTGTCCGACGTCATCTCCTCTTTCTTCCCGCCCTACCTAATTTCCTGCCCCGGGTTTATTTCAATCACAGTCACCACTCATGGGCCACACCACTGCTGTTCTTCCTGACATAGGACCCACAAGGTATGGTATATACTGGTACGTACTAGCGTACCCTCTCCAGCACTTTCATCTTACAAGCCCTTTATTCTCAGTTCTTACAGGGACCCCATTCCCTATCCGTGCTGTTCCGGATTTATCCAGTGTCCTTCTCCTACAGTGGTATGTTGCGCTGTGTCCCCATTACCTCTCCTTGCCCCTTGTCTGGCTTCCTTTGGCTATTTTTGCTGTTGTGCTGTTATGCTCGGTCTGCCTTTTTGCTCTAATCTCTGTCCCTCTCTGCACCTTATCTCTAATTAACGTCCCTTTCCACCCTTCTCAGGAGCCTACGTGTCCCTCTTGACGTTAGCTCACCTCCCCTGCTCTCCTTCTTGAAGGTCAGTTATGTTTAACACTTTGCATGTCATAATAACTATTGCTGTTCTTTTATGTACTAACCGTACCAAATTTATCATGTCTTTTCATGTGGTAACTGCATCATATTGGTCATGTGTTTGTTACTAGTAAGGCACCACCGTCCACTTCCTCCACCCTCGCCTCCTTGCTCTGTAGCAGTCCATCTTTATTTTTTATAACATTTCTCAGGGCAATTCTTGTAAATTTTTGTATATATTATATTGTGATATTGTATATAGTAATTTTTATATGGGTTCCCCGCTACTTTTGTATGCTGCCTAATTTTGCATGCTGCCCCTTTTTGGTATCCTTTTCACATTCTCCTGCTCTATATATTGTAGCTGTATATGTATAATTTTGCTTTATGTTACACATGATTTCTAATATTATGTTTTGCTGCATTTTTTCAGTGAGGTTTGACAAAGGCCCATATAAGGGTCGAAACATTACCTCAGCAACTGATTATACCACTGTGGTGTTCCTATTAAAATTCTTAAAATCACATTTATGACGCAAATATACAATCTGAGTGCGGTTGTTTTCTTCTATTTCTGAATGGTCTGGATCTCTCCGAGTTCAACCAGCACCTACTCCATTAACTCCAGAGTGCACGTCATTTTCCTTTTATTATATTCCAGAACTGCAACCTCCCTTGAGAGTGCAGAAGTATCAGGCGTTGAGTGTTAGAGACACGGCTGATGTAAGGGACGCTGATACCCGACCACCACTGAGCAAGACACAGAAGTTGAAAAGTCCAATGATAAAACATACACATAGTAGTAAATGTGTGGATCAGGCAATATTCAAATTCATTTGCATGCTTTTTCCTGCGAAATTCAAATCTTGGAGAAGTTATTCTCTGAAAATGTAGTCTCTCCAGACCCCAAAGCATAATAGATGCTCCAGTGTCTCCGTTGCTCCCCGTGAGGTGAGCATAATGATTTTTTTTTTATTTATTTTTGATGATCCACTAAACTTCTGAAAAGGGGGGTCAGCGGTCACCATTTTGCTGAATCTGCATGGAAGTGACTTTCCAAAAATCCACATTTTGGTGTATGCAGAATTTTGGAAAATTCAAGTAGAATTCAATTCCAGAATGAATTTATCCCAGTATAAATCCTCTAAAATGAGGAACACAGTGCAGCATGAATTTGAGGACTTTAAAGGGAATCTGTCACCCCAAAATTCGCTTATAAGCTAAGGCCACTGACTTCAGGGGCTTATCTACAGCATTCTGTAATGCTGTAGATAAGTCCCTGATGTAACCTGAAAGAGAAGAAAAACAAGTTATATTATACTCACCCCGGGGCAGTGCCGGTTCTGTTTGGGTCTGATGGGAGTCGTGGTCCGGTCCAGCACCTCCCATCTTCATACTATGACGTCCTCTTCTTTTCTTCCTGCCGCGGCCTTGGCGCAGGCATACTTTATCTTCCCTGTTGAGGGCAGAGCAAAGTACTGCAGTGCGCAGGCACCAGGAAAGGTCAGAGAGGCCCGGCGCCTGGGCACTGCAGTACTTTGCTCTGCCCTCAACAGGGCAGATAAAGTAGATAAGCTGTAGATAAGCCCCTGATGCCAGTGGCCTTAGCTTTTAGGTGAATTTTGCGGTGACAGATTCCCTTTAATTGCCTGATCTGTCAGCTGTCTAGAGCAGTGAGGTAATCACACCACTTGTTTTGGGTCGCTGATGTTCTGTGTATGGTGTAGCTGGTTAGTAGGCTGAAAGTAGACATAACTGTATTGATTCCCTCAAATTTGCACATGCCCAAGAATTCAAACAATTTGTGAATCAATGTCAGAGGAATGAAAATAAATGCCTAGCACCATTTCACACACTGCAGAAAACTGCAGCCACCAGAGTGCGGGCTAATGACATCAGGCACAATTGTATGGGCTTTGTAATTATCACATCACTTGGCCTAGCAGAGACAATTAGGAGAACTAGCTTAGCCAGTAAAAGAGATGGAGGCTAGCCAAGCAGCACCATTTCATAATCTTGTGACCTAAGGATAGAGGTCAGAGTACTCAGATCATTGCAAATAGGGATTAAAAAAGTCCTAAATCTGACTACTGCAGTGCTGAAACACATTGAAAATGGGAGTGATAGTCTCAATCTGTGAATAGTAATCCAAAAGATTCTAGTGATAGGGAGGTGCTGTATCTGCATAGTCAGTGTGACTGTGAATTGATTAATCTGTGATATACTGCAGTACAGCACCTTAATGGCAGAATGTTTTATTCTTGACACATTGTAAACATAGAGGACAGTTTAAGGCTATGTTCACACGCTGCGGGTTTTGCTGCAGACCCGCAGCTGTTTTGCAGCTGCGGGTCCGCATCCTTTTTCCATGTAGGTTACAGTACAATGTAACCTAATGGAAAACAAAACCCGCTGTGCCGACGATCCTTTTTTTCTGTGGAAAATCCGCGCGGATTTTCTGCAGAAAAAAAGAAGGACCATGTCACTTCTTGGTGCAGAATCGCAGCGATTCTGCACCCATAGAAATGCATTGAACCGCTAACTTCCCGCATGGGGCTGTGCCCACGTTGTGGGAAGTTAAGCGGATAATGTGCGGGTGGTACCCGGGGTGGAGGAGAGGAGACTCTCCTCCAGGCCCTGGGAACCATATTTGGGTGTAAAAAAAAAGAATTAAAATAAAAAATCATGCTATACTCACCTCTCTGCGCTGCCCGCGGCGTCCGGTCTCAGTTGCTGTGCCGAACAGGACCTGTGGTGACGTCGCGGTCACATGACCGTGATGACGCCAGGGTCACATGACCGTGACGTCACGAAGGTCCTTGTCGGCACAGCCGCTTGCAGCGCCGGGGAGATCCGGACATTGGAGGGTGAGTATAGCCAATTTTTATTATTTTTTACATTACTACTGATGCTGCATATTGCTGCATATGCAGCATCAATAGTACAGCAGTAATCCCGCAGCGGAAACCGCGGAACAAACCACGATAAATCTGCAGGGATAACCGCAGCGGTTTTGCCCTGCAGATTTTCAATTCCGCTGCGGGATTAACCCGCAGAGGAACCTGCAGCGTGTGAACGTGGCCTAATACCATTCTTTCTTATTTTTGCTTTTGACAAAAAATGCAGAAATCAAAGCTTGTGTGTCACAAAAAGAGTGCTTCCTAGCCTGTGAGATGGGCAAACTATAATTTTTGTGTTTGTTTGTTAAAAAAAAAAAAAAAAATCTTCACATTACAAAAATGTAAACTTAGCTGCCTACAGTTCAAAACATGTATGTTGTAAAAATAAAATTAAAAATAAATGTTTTGCACACTTGTTGTAATAGTCCGATATTAGACCCATACAAGGTTCAAAAAGGTTATTACTGCTGTGTCATGTTAAATAGGCTGTTGGTTACCACTGTTTACCATCCATTTTTCCTTAACCCCTTCACCCCCGGAGCTTTTTCCGTTTTTTCGTTTTCGGTTTTTGCTCCCCTCCTTCCCAGAGCCATAACTTTTTTATTTTTCCGTCAATATGGCCATGTGAGGGCTTATTTTTTGTGGGACGAGATGTACTTTTGAACGATACCATTGGTTTTACCATGCCATGTAACAGAAAACAGGAAAAAAATTCCAAGTGTGATGAAATTGCAAAAAAAGTGCAATCTCACACTTGTTTTTTGTTTGGCTTTTTTGCTAGGTTCACCAAATGCTAAAACTAACCTGCCATTATGATTCTCCAGGTCATTACGAGTTTCTAGACACCTAACATGTCTAGGTTATTTTTTATCTAAGTGGTGAAAAAATATTCCAAACTTTGCTAAAAAAAAAAAAAAAAAAAATTGCGCGATTTTCCGATACCCGTAGCGTCTCCAATTTTCGTGATCTGGGGTCGGGTGAGGGCTTATTTTTTGTGTGCCAAGCTGGCGTTTTTATTGATACCATTTTGGTGCAGATATGTTTTTTTGATCGCCCATTATTACATTTTAATGCAATGTCGCGGCGACCAAAAAAACGTAATTTTGGCGTTTTGATTTTTTTTCTCGCTACGCCATTTAGCGATCAGGTTAATCCTTTGTTTTTATTGATTGATCGGGCGATTCTGAACGCGGCAATACCAAATATGTATAGGTTTGATTTTTTTATTGTTTTATTTTGATTGGGGCGAAAGGGGGGTGATTTGAACTTTTATATTTTTTTTAATTTTTTTATATTTTTAAACACTTTTTTTTTTTAATTTTGGCATGCTTCAATAGCCTCCATAGGAGGCTAGAAGCATGCACTACACGATCGGCTCTGCTACATGGAGGTGAAGCACAGATCAGCTCTATGTAGTAGAAATGGTGGTGTACTTTGAGAGCCGACCACAGGGTGGAGCTCAAAGCAATAGGCCATCAACAACCATAGAGTTCTCAAGGAGACCTCTGGTTGTTATGGCAATGCACCGCTGACCCCCGATCATGTGACGGGGGACAGCGGAGCGAGCACTTCCGGCTGCGCGGCCGGGAGCGCTAGTTACATTTAACTAGTTAATGGGCGCGGGCGGATCGCGATTCCGCTCGCGCTCATTGCGTGCACATGTCAGCTGTACAAAACAGCTGACATGTCGCGGCTTTGAGGTGGGTTCACCGCCGGAGCCCACCTCAAAGCGGGGGATCTGCCAGCTGATGTACTATTCCGTCAGCTGGCAGAAAGGGGTTAAAGGGACTCTGTCAACACAGAATGACTGTTCAGGCTAAGTCCAACCACTTGGTGCTTCAAGGCTGTCCCAATCATTTAAGTACAGCTTCCCACCTGCTTGTTTTATCTTAATCTCCACCCCCTTTTCTTTGATTGACAGCT
Organism: Ranitomeya variabilis; assembly: GCF_051348905.1. Classification (NCBI taxonomy): domain Eukaryota; kingdom Metazoa; phylum Chordata; class Amphibia; order Anura; family Dendrobatidae; genus Ranitomeya; species Ranitomeya variabilis. Next base: position 128,433,551 of record NC_135234.1, on the reverse strand, counting down.
GTGGCTTCAAAGAACCAAAGAAGGGTGGAGACAGATCGAAACCAAGCAGTTGGGAAGGTGTTTTTAGATGATTGACCCCGCCGTTAAGCACTGAGCACTGGTATTTGGTTTGAATACTCATTCTGTGCTGACAGAGCCCCTTTAACCAGGTAGGTTGAAGTCACTTTGACATTACAGAGAACCTGATAGCTGATATATGCTGCCAGTGGATCGGGAAACATTTATCAGACACATGATTTCAGCAATATATGTTTAATTCTGAAACACTGCGGTGTTTCAGAGAAAAACACCGTTTAATAGAGGACGGAGCCACAAGAGAGATTAGTTGGACAGTTGGGTCCCCGACGCCTTCTTCTTGCACATTGCCCAGGAGTGACAATTGGCAAAAAGGGAGGTCTCTCCCTGTACACACCCTCAGAGACCTGTCACTCCAGGAGAGAGGGCAGGAAGAAGCAGCCGGGGACCCAACTGTACAACCATCCTCCTGTGTGGCTCGGCTGCAGCGGTTCAGAGTTAAACACATGGCTGAAATCATGCATCCATGGTCTGAAACATGTGCATATGTGCATAGGGCAGCATATATCAGTTATCAAGTTACTTTAATAAGACTCACTTTGCATTAAAAGGGTTCAATATAGTCCTAGGAGGCCTAAATGTGTGCCGGAGGCCCAGTGTTAATGGCCCCCTGATGAAATAATAAGACGCATTGAACACCTCATAACGTGCCATGATGAAAATCACTAAGTTAGAAGATGGAGAGCCAAGGATTTTGTGTAAAGCTTTCTCTAATCTTTGCTTTATGTGCAAGCCGCTTTCTGGACTGTATTTTTTTTCTGTGCCTACTGTTATCACATGAAATAGTGATCCCATAGTCAAAAAATAAATAATTCAGATATGGGTAAAAGAAAGAGACTGCAAGCATAAGAAAGTTAGTTACAGTAATAAAATATAAGTATTTAAATTAAAGGGGTCCTGTCACAAGTTGAAAAGTAGATAATTTGTACTGTTATTTTACCCCTGTTGATCCTGAGTATTCAGCTTTTTTTTTTTAAATCCACTATACAGTTTTAAAGATATTAGTATTTTTATTTAGTGATAATTTTTATGTTTGGGGATGTGTCTTTACACTACTCTGCATTATTATCCTGTGAACAATGCCATGAAAATTAACAAAAAATAAAAAAGCTCAAATCTCTGGAATCCTATGATGGATTAAAAAAAACCCAGAATGAATACTCAGGGGAGAAGATTGAACAAAATAAAATTAAAATAACAAGCCACTTTCAACCTGATGACAGAGCATTGTGAGACCGATATACACATCAGTCTTTGCCAAATGTAGTTTTTTTTTGCTTCTTTTTAATTCTTTAGTCAAAGTGAGATTGTAGCTGTGTTGTCTTTGAATTCACCTGCCCTTGTAATGCCTAAACTCATAAATGTGAATGCTCATCTATTATCACATCTCTCCATTGTTCCGTATTCACAATGTATAGAGATTAGTCCTTTAGGTTATATCATTGTAATGTCAGATTTGCAAGAATATTTTCTTTTATAAACACATGTCAAGAAAATCACACAGAAAACAGATATATTATATTTTATTATATATTTGATATATTTTAAATACAGAATTGTTGGTTTGATCTTAGAAGGCAGGGAAGAAAGAAAACCCATTGAGCTCCAATCAGCAAATGTGTCAACAACATGTCATCACTCAGAGGTTAAGAAAATGAAGCCTTTGTTCACCATAGCAACTAAAAGGCTTTTTATCAGAAATCCATATATTTTCAGATAATATGTGGTTTTCATAATTATCCTTTCAGGAGTCCTTAAATGCCTTTGAAGCCATTACCAATTAAATATTCATCTTCGGTAAGTATATATTTGAGATACTGTAAAACATGATTAATTTATCATCCTGAGATCTTAAATCATGGTTCACTGGCTCTAACAATACAATTGATCTCCTTGACCCATCAATTCACTATGGCATTAATTAGATTTGAATATGAACTGACTATTGTGGAAAGAGCTATAAAAATTTATAGGACTAAATTTTGACACATGTAAGAAAACAAATTATGTTAGCTTTTTTCCCTTTTCAGTAAAACTATCAATGCAGAATCACTCTCAATTACATGTAGTGATTATTTTTCTCCTACTAGAATTTACTTAGGGTTCACAAATCTAATGGAACCCATACACATTAGATAAAAGTCCACTGAAATGGACAATTTTCAACTTAACAAATGATTAAAAAGCTTTTTCGGTGATATGAATGATCAGTTGTTTTGACCAACGACCAGCAAACACCGGTTGGGCATTTTGGATTTTTTTTGGCAGATGTTAGGCACTTGATGCATAATCAGTGGAATATTCCAATACTGACTAATGCAGTCTGAGATGTACGAAATATTGGGCCAATAACAAATTGTTATTACTTCCATGTAGTGCTTATTTTTCCCCCCAGTTGACTCAATTTATATGGACACCAGTATTAAACACAAATTTTGCAAATTTTACCTCACACAGTTCCTTTCAATCATGTTTTTCATTTATTACGGAAGATTTATTACAATTAATTGTAAACCAGACAACGCACAATAAACCTGCATCCTGTTATGCAAAGTTCTACAAATTGTCTGTGGAATAAAAAATATAAGACTTGTCTTGAATATGGGAATTGTAAAAAGCCATCAACCCATGACAAATCAAGTCAATTATTAACATCATACAGTGTTAGTCCAAAAGTAGGCAAAAAACTCATGAGGTTACTTCATTTTAGCTGATAATGATAATACTTCCAAATGTAACAAGAAAATTATAAATCCCTGGATCATCAACTAGAAATCTAATTCATATCACTTGTGATATTATAGGCACCCAGGTCATTTTTCAACCCTTACAGTACAGAAACATCATAAAACCTTTATAGGCAATTTAATTGAGGATCAACATGGGCAACTTTTATTTTGGTCATGCCAAGTGCCGAATTAGAGAAAAGAGTTTGGTTGGTATCTTCTTGCAAGTTAAGGATAGAGCAATATTTCCTTAGGTTATTTTGACAGGTCACCAATGGTTTGTGCAAAATATGATTGCCTGAGATCTTATTAAGAAAAATTTAATTAATATATTTTGATTTGAGTTTATAAAGAAAACAATCAATACAGCTATTATTATTTATAATTTGCCAAAATGTTGTATTATATGCCAGCTATATACCAGATTCTAAAATAAATCTTGATGTGTGTATATATGGAAAATAATTAATACAGCTATTATAATCTATAGTTTGCCAATATATTGTATTGCATGTCAGCTATATGCTACCTTTAAAAAATAATATATATAAAAAATTGTCAGCTCACCCATGTAGTCTGTGTTCCATCATCGGGATGCAGAGCGGATAGAGGTGAGTACCCAGGACAATCAGAAAATGAACAAATTCTTAATCATGATTAAGACCTCGAGTCGAAACGTGTTGGTCATAAATGCTGCATAGTGTGTATTCTGCTGTGATGTTTTATTGACAATGGTGGATTATTTGTCCTGAATGTCCAAATTTTTACATGGCGAAATAAAAGCTACTTTTTAATGAAAACTGTTCCCACGGATACCGCGGGAATTTGTTCATTTTTTAAAAAAATAATGTTTTGTTTCACCTAAAAGAAACCAATGATATGCCTGCAGATATTCTTAGTATGTTATGCAAGGTCCTTTACTGTATACACTGCTTTATTTCCCTACTACATCAAGTTTTCCACCTCCAATAGGCACATATGACCAAAAATGTTTGATAGAGCATGCGGTGACTGTGTCTGCACCATTATAGTGAATGTCTCTGTCGGCGCATGCACCCGAAACCCGTTTTGGACGTAATCCATGATGGGACCAACGATCGTGGAAAAAAATACGGTGTAAAAGGGCCCTAAGATGCTGTTCTATAGATAAAATGTACTCACAGAAACTAAACACCTTTACATTTTTTGGGACATTATTATCCTTGAAGACTAAAGCACAGGTATGCAAAATTAGGGTTTATGATAATTGTTTCAAATCCATTTACTGATTCTTACAGTGGGAACAGAAAGTATTCAGACCCCTTTTAATTTTTCTCTCTTTGTTTCATTGCAGCCATTTGGTAAATTCAAAAAAGTTCATTTTTTCTCATTAATGTACACTCTGCACCCCATCTTGACTGAAAAAAAACAGAAATGTAGAAATTTTTGCAAATTTATTAAAAAAGGAAAACTGAAATATCACATAGTCATAAGAATTCATACCTTTTGCTCAGACACTCATATTAAATTCACATGCTGTCAATTTCCTTGTGATCCTCCTTGAAATGGTTCTACTCCTTCATTTAAGGCCAGCTGTGTTTAATTAAACTGATAGGGTTCTAAAAAAAAGGACAAACATCTTCAAGGGACCCAAATCCCCCTTCCGCCAGTCGTACAGACATCGACGCAAATGAACGCTTCCCCCATACCCCCTGAGGATCTGGCTCCTGTGACCATGTCTGAACATCTACAGGTAATTAATTTTTCTGAATACTCTTTGGACAAGTCATTTAACCCCTTCGTGACATGCGCCGTACTAGTACGGCGCTGCCGGCACTGCATTAGTGCCAGCCGCAGTACTAGTACGGCGCCCCGATCACCGCGGTCTCACGCTGAGCGCCGCGGTGATCGGGTGCGGGTGTCAGCTGTATATGACAGCTGACACCCCGCAGCAATGCCCACGATCGGCGCTGTCGCCGATCGCGGGCATTTAACCCCTCTGATGCCGCTGTCAATAGTGACAGCGGCATAGAGGGGGATCGCGCAGGGACGGGGGCTCCCTGCGCTCTCCCACTGGAGCAGCGCGATGAGATCGCGCTGCTCCGGTGACCTGGAAGGAGTCCCCGGATCCAAGATGGCCGCGGGACTCCTTCCGGGTCATAAGATGACCCTGCTTGCCGGCGTCTGCTGAGAATCCTCATAGCAGGCGCCGGCAAGCCTCTGTTACGTGCCTGTCACATCGGTGATCAGACCGAGTGCTATGCACACGGTCTGATCACCGATCTGTGATGTCCCCTCCTGGGACAAAGTAAAAAAGTAAAAAAAAAATTTTTCCAAATGTGTAAAAAAAAAAAAAAAAAAAATTCCTAAATAAAGAAAAAAAATATATATATATTCCCATAAATACATTTCTTTATCTAAATAAAAAAAACACCACACAATAAAAGTACACATATTTAGTATCGCCGCGTCCGTAACAACCCCACCTATAAAACTATATCACTAGTTAACCCCTTCAGTGAACACCGTAAAAAAAAAAAAAAAAAAACGAGGCAAAAAACAACGCTTTATTCTCATACCACCAAACAAAAAGTGGAATAACACGCAATCAAAAAGACGGATATAAATAACCATGGTACCACTGAAAACGTCATCTTGTCCCGCAAAAAAAAAGCCGCCATACAGCATCATCAGCAGAAAAATAAAAAAGTTATAGCTCTCAGAATAAAGCGATGCAAAAACAATTATTTTTTTATATAAAATAGTTTTTATTGTGTAAAAGCGCCAAAACATAAAAAAATTACATAAATGAGGTATCGCTGTAATCGTACTGACCCGAAGAATAAAACTGCTTTATCCTTTTTACCAAACGCGGAACGGTATAAACGCCCCCCCTAAAAGAATTTCAGGAATTGCTGGTTTTTGTTCATTCCGCCTCCCAAAAATCGGAATAAAAAGCGATCAAAAAATGTCATGTACCCGAAAATGGTACCAGCAAAAACGTCAACTCGTCCCGCAAAAAACAAGATCTCACATGACTCTGTGGACCAAAATATGGAAAAATTATAGCTCTCAAAATGTGGTGATGCAAAAACTATTGTTTGCAATAAAAAGCGTCTTTTAGTGTGTGACGGCTGCCAACCATAAAAATCCGCCCAAAAAACGCTATATAAGTAAATCAAATCCCCCTTCATCACCCCCTTAGTTAGGAAAAATAATAAAATTTTAAAAAATATATTTATTTCCATTTTCCCGTTAGGCTACTTTCACACTAGCGTCGGTACGGGGCCGTCGCGCTGCGTCGGCCCGACATACCGACGCATACTGTGCAAGCGCCGCACAACGGGGGCAGCGGATGCTGTTTTTCCACGCATCCGCTGCCCCATTGTGAGGTGCGGGGAGGTGGGGGCGGAGTTCCAGCCGCGCATGCGCGGTCGGAAATGGTGGACCGTCGGCACAAAAAAAGTTACATGTAACGTTTGTTGCTGCCGGCTGTCCGCCACAACACGACGCAACCGTCGCACGACGCTTGCGACGTGTGTCAATACGTCGCTAATGTTAGTCTATGGGGAAAAAACGCATCCTGCAGATGACTTTGCAGGATGCGTTTTTTCGCCAAAACGACGCATTGCGACGTATGCAAAAAAACGCTAGTGTGAAAGTAGCGCTAGGGTTAGGACTAGGGTTAGGGTTGGGGTTAGGGTTTCAGTTAGAATTGGGGAGTTTTCACTGTTTAGGCACATCAGGGGCTCTCCAAACGCGACATGGCGTCCGATCTCAACGCGTTTGTTTGCGTTAAAAACGCATGCGTTTTTATAGAAAAAAAACAGAACACACTGAAAAGTCACCCACCACCATCAAGGTGATAAAGGGATCCAAACCCTAACCCTACCCCTAAACTCATCCCTAACCGTTTAATGAACATTTTCTGACAGTCATAGTGCCACGTATTTCAGTGCCACGTATTTCAGTGCCACGTATTTCAGTGCCACGTATTTCAGTGCCACGTATTTCAGTGCCACGATATTTCAGTGCCACGATATTTCAGTGCCACGATATTTAAGTGCCACGTATTTAAGTGCCACGGTATTTCAGTGAAATACGTGGCACTGAAATATCGTGGCATTTACGTGAAATACGTGGCACTTAAATACGTGGCACTTAAATACGTGGCACTTAAATACGTGGCACTTAAATACGTGGCACTTATATACGTGGCACTTATATACGTGGCACTTAAATATCGTGGCATGTACATGATATACGTGGCACTTATATACGTGGCACTTATATACGTGGCACTTATATACGTGGCACTTATATACGTGGCACTTATATACGTGGCCACTGAAATATCGTGGCACTTATATACGTATATACGTATATACGTATATAAACGTATTTCAGTGCCACGTATTTCAGTGCCACGTATTTCAGGTTAGGGGTAGGGGTAGGGTTAGGGGTAGGGTTAGGGTTTTTTGGTTTTTTCTTGTTTTCTTGTGTTTTTCTATAAAAACGCATGCGTCTAAAAAAACGCATGCGTTTTACCGCGATTACATGCGTTTTTTCACACATGCATTTTTAAAAAAAACGCAAGTGTGAAACCAGCCTTATCCTTGGAAAAATAAAAACATGGGGGCTAAAATATAATTTTCGTGGAAAAAAATATATTTTTTATTTTCGCGGCTCTGCGTTATAAACTGTAGTGAAGCACTTGGGGGTTCAAAGTTCTCACAACACATCTAGATAAGTTCCGTGGGGGGTCTAGTTTCCAATATGGGGTCACTTGTGGGGGGTTTCTACTGTTTAGGTACATCAGGGGCTCTGCAAATGCAACATGACACCTGCAGACCAATCCATCTAAGTCTGCATTTCAAACGGCGCTCCTTCCCTTCCGAGCTCTGCCGTGCGCCCAAACAGTGGTTCCCCCCAATGTATGGGGTATCAGCGTACTCAGGACAAATTGGACAATAACTTTTGTGGTCCAATTTCTCCTGTTACCCTTGGGGGAAAAAAAATTGCGGGCTAAAACATCATTTTGTGGAAAGAAAAAATGATTTTTTGATTTTCACAGCGCTACATTCTAAACTTTAGTGAAACAACTGGGGGTTAAAAGTGCTCACCACACATCTAAATAAGTTCCTTAGGGGGTCTTCTTTCCAAAATGGTGTCACTTGTGGGGGTTTCCACTGTTTAGGCACGTCAGGGGCTCTCCAAACACGACATGGGTTCCGATCTCAATTCCAGCCAATTTTGCATTGAAAAGTCAAATGGCGCTCCTTCCCTTCCGAGCTCTGCCATGCGCCCAAACAGTGGTTTATCCCCATATATGAAGTATCAGCGTACTCAGGACAAATTGCACAACAACTTTTGGCATCCAATTTATCCTGCTACCCTTGGGAAAATAAAAAATTTGGGGCAAAAAGATCATTTTTTGTGAAAATTAATATTAATTTTTTTTATGGCTCTACATTATAAACTTCTGTGAAGCACTTGGAGGTTCAAAGTGCTCACCACACATCTAGATAAGTTCCTTAGGGGGTCTTCTTTCCAAAATGGTGTCACTTGTGGGGGTTTCCACTGTTTAGGCACGTCAGGGGCTCTCCAAACACGACATGGGTTCCGATCTCAATTCCAGCCAATTTTGCATTGAAAAGTCAAATGGCGCTCCTTCCCTTCCGAGCTCTGCCATGCGCCCAAACAGTGGTTTATCCCCATATATGAAGTATCAGCGTACTCAGGACAAATTGCACAACAACTATTGGCATCCAATTTATCCTGCTACCCTTGGGAAAATAAAAAATTTGGGGCAAAAAGATCTTTTTTTGTGAAAATTAATATTAATTGTTTTTTACGGCTCTACATTATAAACTTCTGTGAAGCACTTGGAGGTTCAAAGTGCTCACCACACATCTAGATAAGTTCCTTAGGGGGTCTTCTTTCCAAAATGGTGTCACTTGTGGGGGTTTCCACTGTTTAGGCACGTCAGGGGCTCTCCAAACACGACATGGGTTCCGATCTCAATTCCAGCCAATTTTGCATTGAAAAGTCAAATGGCGCTCCTTCCCTTCCGAGCTCTGCCATGCGCCCAAACAGTGGTTTACCCCCACATATGGGGTATCAGCGTACTCAGGACAAATTGCACAACAACTTTTGGGGTCCAATTTATCCTGCTACCCTTGGGAAAATAAAAAATTTGGGGCAAAAAGATCATTTTTTGTGAAAATTAATATTAATTTTTTTTACGGCTCTACATTATAAACTTCTGTGAAGCACTTGGAGGTTCAAAGTGCTCACCACACATCTAGATTAGTTCCTTAGAGGGTCTACTTTCCAAAATGGTGTCACTTGTGGGGGTTTCCACTGTTTAGGCACGTCAGGGGCTCTCCAATCGCGACATGGGCTCCGATCTCAATTCCAGCAAATCTTGCATTGAAAAGTCAAATGGCGCTCCTTCCCTTCCGAGCTCTGCCATGTGCCCAATCAATGGTTTACCCCAACATGTGGGGTATCGGCGTACTCAGGACAAATTGTACAACGACTTTTTTGATCCAATTTCTCCTGTTACCCTTGGTAAAATAAAACAAATTGGATCTGAAGTAAAAATTTTGTGAAAAAAAAGTTAAATGTTCAATTTTTTTTAAACATTCCAAAAATTCCTGTGAAGCACCTGAAGGGTTAATAAACTTTTTGAATGTGGTTTAGAGTACCTTGAGGGGTGCAGTTTTTAGAATGGTGTCACTTTTGGACATTTTCTGTCATATAGACCCCTCAAAGTCACTTCAAGTGTGAGGTGGTCCGTAAAAAAAATGGTTTTGCAAATTTTGTTGCAAAAATGAGAAATCGCTGGTCAACTTTTAACCCTTATAACTCCCTAACAAAAAAAAATTATGTTTCCAAAATTGTGCTGATGTAAAGCAGACATGTGGGAAATGTTGTTTATTAACTATATTATGTGATATAACTCTCTAATTTAAGGGCATAAAAACGAAAAATTTAAAAATTGCTAAATTTTCATAATTTTCGACAAATTTCTGTTTTTTTCACAAATAAATGCAAGTCATATCAAAGAAGTTTTACCACTATCATAAAGTACAATATGTCACGAGAAAACAATCTCAGAATCACCAGGATCCGTTGAAGCGTTTCAGAGTTATGACCTCATAAAGTGACAGTGGTCAGAATTGTAAAAATTGGCCGTGTCACTTAGGTGAAAACAGGCTTTGGGGTGAAGGGGTTAAAGGTCTATGCGATAGAACAAATGTATAAAAACATACGAGGCGGTGACAGAGAAAGCAAATTACGTGACAGAGAGGCTTTCTGGATTTATCTATTGAACACCAGAGTGCCTACAGGGTTAAATCTTAGAAAATAGATGATGTTGCACTATTAATATCTTATTATTGTTTTTGAATATTGTATTATATATATATTTTTTTTTTTTTTCTTCTTCTTTCTTTCAGGTTGGTAATTACACTCAGCTGTGCGGTATTCTTGATATGTGCATATAATTTGTGTTTAATGATTTTGGTGTTTTTTACCTGTCCTAAGGTCACATGTTCTAGATATCCAATGGGATTTGTTAAGGCGGGGTTAATTATTTTCATTGCTATTCACCTGTTAAATTTGTTTTTATATGACTTGCTGGGCTATTCAAGTTTATGCTGTGGACAAAGAGCACCATCCGTGCTCGAAACGCGTTCAGCTAACTTATGGCTTCTTTCCTGGAATAGTTGTGCAGCTATTTGTAAGCAGCTTTTTCCGAATTTTAAATATGTGGAAATAAATTTGATGACTTTTTACTCCGGAGCTGGATTTTCTTCTTACTTACCTGGCAGAGGACATTGGGCGGTGGCGTTTTCCTTGCTCGGATGTCTCTGTGGACTTTCATGGATTTGCTGATAGGGGTGAGCTGAAACACAACTTTTTTTAACTGTTCAATACTAATCAGATAGCCTCAAACCAGGTTGTCAGTCTTGCTGACCCTCCCTCAGGGGCTACGAGTTTGAGCGATTTTTTTATCCTCAAGGGGAAGCGATCTGTACATAGGACACGGTGAGGTGGTAAATACAAGGGTTCTAAGAAAAAGGACAAACATCTTCAAGGGACCCAAATCCCCCTTCCGCCAGTCATACAGACATCAACGCAAATGAACGCTTCCCCCATACCCCCTGAGGATCTGGCTCCTGTGACCATGTCTGAACATCTACAGGTAATTAATCTTTCTGAATACTCTGTCTATTGCAGAAACTTCCGTCTTGCAGAAAGGTCTTACTTTTTCACCCTCTAAGGCTTTAGATAAATTCGTCTTGGTTAAAGATTTATTTTTATTTTGTTGAAAACTAGTCTTGCAGGTCATCCACCACAAACCTGAAATGGCAAATGAGCTGGAGATCGAGGAAGGACAGGCTCTTCAAGATCTCCTGGACCTTCTACATGAGAATGAGGGCGGACCAGGTAGGAGGATATTCCCTTACAAAAACAAATCTATGTTTTCCCCATCATTTTCCCTGGTCCCGGCCATCAAGAATTTTTATGAACTTGCCAAGAGGGACATCATGCACTTATCTCCATCCTCGGAGGCGCCCAGCAATCTTACCCCTAGTGAGAGAAGAGCACTTGTCTCTTTCAAAAACAACAAGGACTTTGTCATTAAGGAAGTGGACAAAGGTGGCAATGTGGTCCTCTGGCCTATCCACCTCTATAAAACGGAAATACATAGACAGTTGAATAACAGTAAATTTTATACCAGGCTTCCTTCTGACCCCACTGAAATTTTCTCCACCAAATATCAGTCCTTGGTTTGTAAAGCTTTTGACTATGGTATCATCAACAAAAGCACAAAACAGTATCTCCAGGTTGAATTTCCAGTCATTCCCAATTTTTATTTGCTCCCCAAGGTGCACAAGTGCTTAACCACTGGATGCCCTATAGTGTCCAGCATAGGAAGCCTCTGCGAAAAGGCCAATGTGTATGTAGATTTTTTTCTGCAACCGCTGGCCACCTCTTTACCATCTTATATTAGGGACTCAGCTCATTTCATCTGTACGTGCCACGATATAACTTGTCCAGAACAAACACTTTTGGTGACTTGCGATGTCGAATCGCTGTATTCAAATATTAGTCACCCAGATGGCTTACAGGCAATGGGCTTCTTTCTCAACAAACAAAAAAACCCAACCGTTTCCACGATTCTTTTCTGATTGACCTACTTAATTTCATTTTACATCACAATTACTTCTTGTTTGATCGAGCTTTTTTTTGGCAGGTATCTGTCGTGGCTATGGGGGCGCGATGTGCACCGGCCTATGCTAATATCTTTTTAGGCTGGTGGGAGGAAACTATCGTGTACGGTTCTGATTCGTTCAAAAGACATGTCCGGCATTGGCATTGCTTTATTGATGATGTTTTCTTCTTATGGACAGGTACGGAACACGAGTGCCTTGATTTTCTTGATGAGCTGAACCATAACAACTTGAACATTATCCTCACACACTCTTTTTCCCCTGATTCAGTGACATTCCTGGATTTGAAAGTTTCTGTCCGGGACAAAGGCCTAATACGGATCTTTACCGCAAGTCCACCGCGACTAATAGCCTACTCAGGTATGATAGTTTTCATCCCCTCCACACCAGAAGGGGTATCCCAGCCGGCCAATTTTTAAGGGCTCATCGTAATTGTACTCTGGATGAGGACTTCTTATCACAATCTATGGCCCTTACTACAAGATTCAGGCAGCGGGGTTACCCGAAGAAAACAATTTCCCATGCTTTTCAAAGGGCCAAGGGACTGAACCAGGATCTGTTAATTTCCCCCAGTGATCGCCATCAGGACAGAAGTGTCCGATTTATCACGGACTACAATGACCAATGGAACCAAGTAAGGAACATTCTAGCATCCTATTGGGATATCCTTACAACGGACACACAAACCTCTCCCTTAGTCACTCCCCATCCTGCCCTAATGGCCAAGAGGGCTCCCAACCTGGGTGACATTCTGACGAGGAGCCACTTTTCACATCCCTCCACCAGTCTGAATCGTGGGATACGATTAAGGGGGTCATTCGCTTGTGGGGAATGTAGTGTTTGTCAATATATCCCAGCTACTAGAGGTTTCTTCACTAGTGTTGAGCATTCCGATACCGCAAGTATCGGGTATCGGCCGATTCTTGCGGGTATCGGAATTCCGATACCGAGATCCGATACTTTTGTGGTATCGGGTATCGGTATCGAAACAACATTAATGTAAAAATGTGTAAAAGAGAGAATTAAAATAAAAAATATTGCTATACTCACCTCTCCGACGCAGCCTGCACCTTACCGAGGGAAGCGGCAGCGTTCTTTGTTTAAAATTCGCGCTTTTCTTTCCTTTACGTGAAGTCCCGGCTTGTGATTGGTTGCGTCGCAGTCACATGGGCGACGCAACCAATCACAGCAAGCCGTGACGTAATTTCAGGTCCTTAAGGATTTTAAAATTACGTCCCGGCTTTGTGATTGGTTGCGTCGCAGTCACATGGGCGACGCAACCAATCACAGCAAGCCGTGACGTAATTTCAGGCCCTTAAGGATTTTAAAATTACGTCCCGGCTTTGTGATTGGTTGCGTCGCAGTCACATGGGCGACGCAACCAATCACAAGCCGTGACGTCACGGGAGGCTAAACACGCGCGCATTTTAAAATGCGCGCTTGTCCAGCCTCCCGTGACGTCCCGGCTTGTGATTGATTGCATCGCGGTCAACCAATCACAAGCCGGGAGGCTGGACACGCGCGCATTTTAAAATGCGCGCTTGTCCAGCCTCCCGTGACGTCCCGGCTTGTGATTGGTTGCGTCGCGGTCAACCAATCACAAGCCGGGAGGCTGGACACGCGCGCATTTTAAAATGCGCGCTTGTCCAGCCTCCCGTGACGTCCCGGCTTGTGATTGGTTGCGTCGCGGTCAACCAATCACAAGCCGAGAGGCTGGACACGCGCGCATTTTAAAATTTTAAAATTTTAAAATGCGCGCGTGTCCAGCCTCCCGGCTTGTGATTGGTTGACCGCGACGCAACCAATCACAAGCCGGGACATCACGGGAGGCTGGACAAGCGCGCATTTTAAAATGCGCGCGTGTCCAGCCTCCCGGCTTGTGATTGGTTGACCGCGATGCAACCAATCACAAGCCGGGACGTCACGGGAGGCTGGACAAGCGCGCATTTTAAAATGCGCGCGTGTCCAGCCTCCCGGCTTGTGATTGGTTGACCGCGATGCAACCAATCACAAGCCGGGACGTCACGGGAGGCTGGACAAGCGCGCATTTTAAAATGCGCGCGTGTCCAGCCTCCCGTGACGTCACGGCTTGTGATTGGTTGCGTCGCCCATGTGACTGCGACGCAACCAATCACAAAGCCGGGACGTAATTTTAAAATCCTTAAGGGCCTGAAATTACGTCACGGCTTGCTGTGATTAGTTGCGTCGCCCATGTGACTGCGACGCAACCAATCACAAAGCCGGGACTTCACGTAAGGAAAGAAAAGCGCGAATTTTAAGCAAACAACGCTGCCGGTTCCCTCGGAGAGGTGAGTATAGCAATATTTTTTATTTTAATTCTTTCTTTTACACATTAATATGGTTCCCAGGGCCTGAAGGAGAGTTTCCTCTCCTTCAGACCCTGGGAACCATCAGGAATACCGTCCGATACTTGAGTCCCATTGACTTGTATTGGTATCGGGTATCGGTATCGGATTGGATCCGATACTTTGCCGGTATCGGCCGATACTTTCCGATACCGATACTTTCAAGTATCGGACGGTATCGCTCAACACTATTCTTCACCAATCCTCTTGATTCAAAGTCATATTGGTTGACATCCTACATCAACTGCAAGACTGTTAATGTGATCTATGCCATCATCTGCCCCTGCAATAAGGTGTATCTGGGCCAGACTTCTCAGGAGCTTAGAAAGAGGACACAGAAACATCTGTCCACGATACATCTGGCAGCTTCTGACATTAAAAAGGGCAAGACGGTGTCCCCAATTGCCTTACATTTTTTGACTGATCATGGTGGCTCCTCTCCTCACATTTCCTTTTTTGGCCTACAGAAAATTCAACTTAATGCTAGAGGTGCTTCAAATCGAATCTCGGTGGATCTTCAATCTGCGGAGTCTTTCACCTACCGGGCTTAATGAAGAACTCTTATTCACAAGTTTCTTAGGATGACTCCATTGGATGGAAAGAAAGGAAAAAAGAGGAAGAAATAATAATGTAGAGGGGAGAAGAAAGAAGAAGAAGATGGAACACAAGTTCTTCTGGATATTTACAGTTTTGTTTTTCGCCTTAATGGACGATTTTCGTTCTATGTATTTGAGTATGTACTCGTGGCCTGTCTTTCTATTGTACTGACACCTCTGTGTGTCTAAGTTTGGGCCATGGCTGAACTTCCCCACATATGTACTCACACCTGCTGGGACTGTCCATTTATGAATATCCTCTTATTATATGTTTGCAATATGTTAAGTAAACTATTGAGTAGTATTCTACATGGTTCCTTTTTCTCATTCTTTTTCTTGAAACCCCCCCCCCCCCCCAAAAAAAAAGATATATTTTTTTTGGGGGGGTGCATATTTTTATCTGTTCCACTCTGATAAGTACATATATTCGGGGCCTTTGCCTCCTCCATATCTCCCTGTTATTATAGCATGCGCCTATTGGCGTCCTCTAGTTTCGGATTACTGTGGTATGTAATCAGGCTATTGCCCTGTTTTCTCACATCATTTACCTGTCATCAATCTTGACCAATCTGACTGCTATTTAAGACTTCTTGACTCCCTCCCCTGTCACTTCCCCTGACGAAGCTGCATCCTGCAGCGATATGTGTGCGGCTCTCCCCACACTACTTGGGTCCCGGGACCATTCCCTTTCTGACTCTATGACGGCTGACGCCACGAACTGGACTGCCTGATATGGTGATGTTCTTTTTTCACATTTAGCCTTTTGGCCCACTTTCCTGACATAGGTCTGCCCTTTTTCCTTCCATTTTGATGGCATATGTCGGCAAGTGAATCCTAAACGCTCCCTACACTACTCCAACAGGCTTATCTCTCTGCCGCAGTGGTAGCTTTGCCTTTCCATAGGAGCTGTTTCTGGTATAAAACTCCACTTTTTTTTTTCTTTTGAGGGATTTATGCTTATTCCCTTGCTGCAATTTAGTAGGCTTATCGGGGCCCCCTAGCTAGCATTAGCCCCTTTACTTATATAGGGGCACTCCTGCACTGTATGGTACTCTGGGGATGCCCAGAGTTTACCTGCTGCCTTGCTCTGTGTACATAAGCTATTGTGTACACAAGCCTTTGTTCGTGCATATGTGTGGTGCTATTTGTGATACATCATTGTACCCTAGGTTGTCCTTCTATATATTTCATGATAGTACCAATAGTGTGTTGGTGGCGTGATTTACGATATACTACTGTACCTTAAGCTGTCTCTATATATTGACTTATTATTAGTGTTGAGCATTCCGATACCGCAAGTATCGGGTATCGGCCGATACTTGCGGTATCGGAATTCCGATACCGGGATTCCGATACTTGCCGCGTATCGGATACCGGAATCGGAAGTTCCCAGATTCAAAATTCCGAAATTCAGCCAATGAGAATGATTCCAAGTGTGGGCACATCCTGTTTAGCATGGAGGGCATGAAACTACTGGCAAGGCTGTGATTGGCTGCTGAAATGATGTCATGATGCAGTTTAAAAGTCGCTGGCGCCATTTTCCGATCACTCTGCTGTGAATTCAGTTAGTGACAGGACGCTGTTTGCTGACTGAGGGACAGTTTAGAGATAGCGATTTGCTTCTTTGTGCTTTCCAAAGGCTAATTTAGCAACCGCTGTGTTCACCTACTATTCACCTTGCTTTTGCCTTGTAGCGCTGTTTTCACAGCGATCTGCAAGGTCTGTGTGTGTGTGTGTGTGTGAGTGCAGCCCACTCTCTAGTCTGAGTGCAGCCACATAGGCCATCCATAGCTGGTTGTATTCAGTTCAGGGAGGGTGGTTCATTGCCTCATACTGTTCTTTTTTTTTTTTTTTTTTCAAGTAGTGTAGTCTGCTGCTAATTTATTCAAAAAAATCCTATTAGTGTCTTTCCACCCGTCTCCAGCTAATTTGTGGAAAAACACTACATAGGATAAAGTAGAGGAGGGTTTTTGGGCCTTGCAGCGCCGTTTACGGCTGTCTGCACGGTCTCCGTGTGACTGCAGCTCGCCCTGTAGTCTGTGAGCAGCCGTAGCCTGGTTGTCTCCAGCTCAGGGTTGTTCACTACGTCATACCGCCAAATCAATTTTAATTTTTTTTCAAGTAGTGTAGTCTGCTGCTAATTAATTTAAAAAAATCCTATTAGTGTCTTTCCACCCGTCTCCAGCTAATTTGTGGAAAAACACTACATAGGATAAAGTAGAGGAGGGTTTTTGGGCCTTGCAGCGCCGTTTACGGCTGTCTGCACGGTCTCCGTGTGACTGCAGCTCGCCCTGTAGTCTGTGAGCAGCCGTAGCCTGGTTGTCTCCAGCTCAGGGTTGTTCACTGCGTCATACCGCCAAATCAATTTTAATTTTTTTTCAAGTAGTGTAGTCTGCTGCTAATTAATTTAAAAAAATCCTATTAGTGTCTTTCCACCCGTCTCCAGCTAATTTGTGGAAAAACACTACATAGGATAAAGTAGAGGAGGGTTTTTGGGCCTTGCAGCGCCGTTTACGGCTGTCTGCACGGTCTCCGTGTGACTGCAGCTCGCCCTGTAGTCTGTGAGCAGCCGTAGCCTGGTTGTCTCCAGCTCAGGGTTGTTCACTGCGTCATACCGCCAAATCAATTTTAAATTTTTTTTCAAGTAGTGTAGTCTGCTGCTAATTAATTTAAAAAAATCCTATTAGTGTCTTTCCACCCGTCTCCAGCTAATTTGTGGAAAAACACTACATAGGATAAAGTAGAGGAGGGTTTTTGGGCCTTGCAGCGCCGTTTACGGCTGTCTGCACGGTCTCTGTGTGACTGCAGCTCTATCTGTTGTCAGTTCAGCCCCCAAAAAAGAAATAAATAATAAAGTTCACCAAACACACCAGTGACACCACTTTACATTTCTGTAGGCCACATTAGCTCATATTAAAGTCTAGTCCACACTTTAGAAAATTAGTGTTTCTTATACCTGTTAGGAGGAGTTGCTCAGGAATAAGCACACAAATCCGTTAGTACTTTTCTGCTTATCTTTATCAGTCAACCAAGATGAAGAAGGCAGTGAGTAAGGCACGTGGGCGTGGGCGTGGGCGTGGGCGCGGAGCAGGGAGGGGACGTGGGGATTCTGTGCCTGCTGCGGGCACCGGTGACTCATCAGCACCCACTTTCACCAGGCAACAGTCGTTCATGCGCAGCTTTGTGTCAGAGCGTCGTACACCGCTGCTGCGTCAAGACCAAATTGAAGCTGTTGTCGGATGGATGGCAGCTAATGCATCAACTTCCATTAGTGCCACATCCTCTCAGACACAGAGCACTGGAGAGCAGCCATCTGTCTCTTCACCACCTGCCAAATTGCCCAGGCAGACAGAGAGCCCAGGACAGGAGCCGTCTCTACTTCTGTTCTCTGAATCTCTTGGCTTGGAAACAGGGGGCCAGCCAAGCAGCATTGGAGAAATGGAAGAAGAGGCAGGGTGCAGTGATGCCCAACAGCTTTTTCTGTCTTCCTCTGAAGAGGCGGGTGGGCCAGTGGCTCCGGTCACCACATCGCAGGCCGCATCAGCTGATGATGACACTCAGGTGCCACTTACTGGTGCGTGCTCTGCTGCTGAGACTACCCAGGAGGAGCAGTTGGGGGCAGAGGGTAGTGTAGATGATGAGGTCCTCGACCCATCTTGGCGTGAGGGACAGGAAGGTGGTGGGAGCAGCTCTGAGGAAGAGATTCCCCGTACGGCCCAAAGAGGGAGAGGGAGGGGGAAGACCGCGGATCCTGCAGCCTCCGCTTTGGCACCCGTTAGGAGCATGTCTCTTCCAAAGGCCAAAAAGGGCGCTCCCAAGACTTGCAGTGCCTGGTCCTTTTTTGACACAGTTGCAGATGACATTTGCTATGTCAGATGTAACGTGTGTCATCAAAAAGTCAAAAGAGGTCGAAATGTCAGCAACCTCAATACCTCCAACATGTGGAAACATGTGCGCAACAGGCACCCGGCGGAGTTAGAAAAACACACTGAAGAGGTAGGCCAACCAACAGCGGCAGCTACCACCTCTTCAGCTCGTGTTGCCTCTTCCTCTAGCTCACACGCAGCTGGTTCGGCTTCCTCCCAGGATCGCCGTGGAAGAACCTCTGGCCCTGTTGTCCAGAGACCCGCTGTAATTCCACCCGCAGCACCACTTTCCCAGTCATCCACACACTCCCAACCCAGTCTACAGCCATCGGTAGTACAGGCATGGGAGAAAAGGCGGCCTTTCTCGTCAAACCACCCACGAGCACAGGCTCTGACTGCAGGCATTGCCAAACTGCTGTCACTGGAAATGCTGTCATTCAGGCTGGTGGAGACTGACAGCTTCCGTGACTTGATGTCATTGGCAGTCCCACAGTACAATGTGCCCAGCCGCTTTTACTTCAGCAGGCAAGCCGTCCCTGCCCTGCACAAGCATGTGGAGGGACACATAAAACACGCGCTTCTGAACGCCGTCAGTAGCAAGGTCCACCTCACCACCGATGCGTGGACCAGTCAACATGGACAGGGGCGATACCTTTCCCTCACTGCCCATTGGGTTAATGTCGTTGAGCCAGGTACAGACCGTGCGAGTGGCGCAGGACGTGTCCTGCCCACTCCAAGGATTGCAGGAATCCATTCTGTACGCATTGACTCCTCCTCTTACACCAGTTCCTCAGAATCATCGCTGCAGGAGCCATCACAGTCCACCTCCACATGGACCCGTGATGAACGTGTACCTGTTACGACCGACATGAGCACAGCCGTGGCCAAACGTCAACAGGCCGTGTTGAAATTAATTTTTTTGGGGAATCGTAGCCACACAGCGCAGGAGCTCTGGAATGCCATCAAGCAGGAGAGCGATGTGTGGTTTGTGCCAGCGAATCTCCAGCCAGGCATGGTAGTGTGTGATAATGGCCGAAATCTGGTGGCAGCTCTGGGCCTCGGCAACCTCACTCACATCCCATGTCTGGCACATGTGCTCAATTTGGTCGTGCAGAGCTTTTTGAGGGACTATCCGGATCTTGATGCACTGCTGCTCAAGGTCCGCCTAGAGTGTGCTCACTTGCGGCGTTCCAGCACGGCAAAAGCGCGCATTGCGGCTCTGCAGCGCCGACACCGCCTGCCGGAACATCGCATCATATGTGACCTACCTACCAGGTGGAATTCCACGTTACATATGTTGGAGCGGTTGTGTGAGCAGCAGCAAGCTGTAATGGAGTACCAGCTGCTTCAGGCGCAAAAAAGTCGCAGTCAGCGCCGTACAGACTTCACAACCACAGAGTGGGCCACTATGAATGACGTCTGCCAGGTTTTGCGTCCCTTTGATTATTCCACGCGGATGGCGAGTGCAGATGATGCACTAGTCAGCATGACTGTCCCCCTTATCTGCCTGCTTGAAAAATCACTGCAAGCGCTAAGGGATGATGTTGTGGAAGAGGTGGAGGATGAGGATTCACCATTTCCATCATCTTCTGGACAGTCAGCGCCACGTGGTTCCTCACAAACGCGTAGGCAGGGGACAGTTTGTGAGGAGGATGAGGAGGAGTCAATGGAGGAGGAAGACGTCCGTCCAGAGGAGGGAGTTACCGAATTGTCCAGTACTTAGTGTGTACAGCGAGGGTGGGGTGATGACGAGCAGGCAGAGATCACGCCTCCAGCAGGGGACAGCGTTTCTTGGGCAGTTGGCAGTCTGCAGCACATGGTGGATTACATGCTGCAGTGCCTGAGAAACGACCGCCGCATCGCCCACATTCTCAACATGTCTGATTATTGGGTGTTCACCCTCCTCGATCCTCGCTACCGGGACAACGTAGAAAGCCTCATCACACCGTTGAACCGGGAGCGAAAAATGCGGGAGTACCAAGACACACTGGTCAATTCCATCATCTTCTCCATTCCAACTGAGAGAAGTGCTGCTAGTGCATTACAAAGCAGCTCAGTGCGTCCAGGCAGTGGAGGAGGCTCTGCACAAAGAGGGAGCAGAAGCAGTGCCTCTGCCCAAGGCAAGACCAGTATGGCCCAACTGTGGCACAGTTTTCTGTGCCCCCCACAAAAGTCTACACCATCACAGACGGCTCCAGTCAGCAGGAGGCAACGGTTCCGTCAGATGGTGACAGACTACATGTCTTGCCCTCTTGCTGTACTCCCAGACGGCTCTTCCCCTTTCAAGTTTTGGGTCTCAAAGCTGGATACATGGCCAGAGCTAAGCCAGTATGCATTGGAGGTGCTGTCTTGCCCTGCGGCCAGTGTATTATCGGAACGTGTCTTTAGTGCTGCAGGTGGTGTACTAACTGACCGTCGCATGCGACTATCCTCCGATAACGTTGACCGGCTTACTTTCCTGAAAATGAACAAGGCCTGGATCTCGCAGGAATTTGCCACTCCTCCTCCTGATTAAATAATTAGGTCACTGTATACGTTATCGAGGTCTCCTGTTGTGTTCATCTTTCTACCACCTGAACTTAAATTCCTGTGCTCCAACACCGCCAGTTGAGGCTCAGAAGTGCCGTCTGCACAGTCAAAACATACGACCCAGTGTTACTGGGTTTCAGTAACGTCAGCTGATCCCCAGCTGTGTAGCCGGCAATGTGTCATGCGACCGCCACGCTGACACAACAACTGAAATGTAAGGGAATCTGTCCCCCCCCCCCAAGGCGTTTGTTACTGAAAGAGCCACCTTGTGCAGCAGTAATGCTGCACAAGGAAAAGGTAGCTATTTTTGTTTAGCTCCTTGCACACGCAGAACTTAACACTTATAAAATGTGTCCACTGATACCGTAAAACCGTCCCGGAGGTGGGACTTTCCTTCGTAATGTGACGCAGCACAGCCGTCATTCCTACCCCCACGGCGCCGCGCACCGGCTCCTCAGCGTTGTTTTATTCCGTCCCGGAGCCTGCGCTGTTATGTTATCCCGTGGCCAGGCACACTTAGCGCTGCCCGTCTTCTGGCATCATTTGGTGTCAGGATGGCTGCGCCTGTGCGGCCGCGCTGGCAGAGAGCCCGCCTCGCAGTGTCTTCTGATTTAATCCCACTAGGGGCCTGGGATCCATGGACATGCGCAGTGCATATCTGAACCTCCACCTCTCACTCATTTCCCTATGGCTTCTTCAGACTGTTCGGTGTCAGCTGGTCCCTAATAGCATGCCACGGCCGTGACACCGCACAGTCTTAAGAAGCCGTAGGGAGGGGAGTGAGAGGCGAGGATATGCACTGCGCATGTCCATGGATCCCAGGCCCCCAGTGGGATTAAATCAGAAGACACTGCGAGGCGGGCTCTCTGCCAGCGCGGCCGCACAGGCGCAGCCATCCTGACACCAAATGATGCCAGAAGACGGGCAGCGCTAAGTGTGCCTGGCCACGGGATAACATAACAGCGCAGGCTCCGGGACGGAATAAACCAACGCTGAGGAGCCGGTGCGCGGCGCCGGGGGGGTAGGAATGACGGCTGTGCTGCGTCACATTACGAAGGAAAGTCCCACCTCCGGGATGGTTTTACGGTTGCAGGGGACACATTTTATAAGTGTTTAGTTCTGTGTTTGCAAGGAGCATGATGAAAAGAGCCACCTTTTCCTTTTGCATCTTTTGTGCTGCACAAGCTGGCTCTTTCAGCTACAAACGCCTTGGGGGGGGGTTAAAGGTTCCCTTTCGACTTTCTCAGGCTTCGGCCTACATTGTGTTCCTCTGCTTTTCCACCTGTCCCTGGGCTCCAACACCGCCAGTTGCCGTCCAGAAGTGCTGTACGCACAGTCAACAGTCCCTCCTCTGTTATTGGGGTTCAGTAACGTCAGCTGTTCCCCTGCTGTGTGTGTGGCAATCCCTCCTCCAACCTCCTCCAACCTCCTCCTCCTCCACCTGTCCCTGGGCTCCAACACCGCCAGTTGCCGTCCAGAAGTGCTGTACGCACAGTCAACAGTCCCTCCTCTGTTATTGGGGTTCAGTAACGTCAGCTGTTCCCCAGCTGTGTGTGTGGCAATCCCTCCTACCTCCTCCTACCTCCTCCTCCACCTGTCCCTGGGCTCCAACACCGCCAGTTGCCGTCCAGAAGTGCTGTACACACAGTCAACAGTCCCTCCTCTGTTATTGGGGTTCAGTAACGTCAGCTGTTCCCCTGCTGTGTGTGTGGCAATCCCTCCTACCTCCTCCAACCTCCTCCAACCTCCTCCTCCTCCACCTGTCCCTGGGCTCCAACACCGCCAGTTGCCGTCCAGAAGTGCTGTACGCACAGTCAACAGTCCCTCCTCTGTTATTGGGGTTCAGTAACGTCAGCTGTTCCCCTGCTGTGTGTGTGGCAATCCCTCCTCCAACCTCCTCCAACCTCCTCCTCCTCCACCTGTCCCTGGGCTCCAACACCGCCAGTTGCCGTCCAGAAGTGCTGTACGCACAGTCAACAGTCCCTCCTCTGTTATTGGGGTTCAGTAACGTCAGCTGTTCCCCAGCTGTGTGTGTGGCAATCCCTCCTACCTCCTCCTACCTCCTCCTCCACCTGTCCCTGGGCTCCAACACCGCCAGTTGCCGTCCAGAAGTGCTGTACGCACAGTCAACAGTCCCTCCTCTGTTATTGGGGTTCAGTAACGTCAGCTGTTCCCCTGCTGTGTGTGTGGCAATCCCTCCTACCTCCTCCAACCTCCTCCAACCTCCTCCTCCTCCACCTGTCCCTGGGCTCCAACACCGCCAGTTGCCGTCCAGAAGTGCTGTACGCACAGTCAACAGTCCCTCCTCTGTTATTGGGGTTCAGTAACGTCAGCTGTTCCCCTGCTGTGTGTGTGGCAATCCCTCCTACCTCCTCCAACCTCCTCCAACCTCCTCCTCCTCCACCTGTCCCTGGGCTCCAACACCGCCAGTTGCCGTCCAGAAGTGCTGTACGCACAGTCAACAGTCCCTCCTCTGTTATTGGGGTTCAGTAACGTCAGCTGTTCCCCAGCTGTGTGTGTGGCAATCCCTCCTACCTCCTCCTACCTCCTCCTCCACCTGTCCCTGGGCTCCAACACCGCCAGTTGCCGTCCAGAAGTGCTGTACGCACAGTCAACAGTCCCTCCTCTGTTATTGGGGTTCAGTAACGTCAGCTGTTCCCCTGCTGTGTGTGTGGCAATCCCTCCTACCTCCTCCAACCTCCTCCAACCTCCTCCTCCTCCACCTGTCCCTGGGCTCCAACACCGCCAGTTGCCGTCCAGAAGTGCTGTACGCACAGTCAACAGTCCCTCCTCTGTTATTGGGGTTCAGTAACGTCAGCTGTTCCCCTGCTGTGTGTGTGGCAATCCCTCCTACCTCCTCCAACCTCCTCCAACCTCCTCCTCCTCCACCTGTCCCTGGGCTCCAACACCGCCAGTTGCCGTCCAGAAGTGCTGTACGCACAGTCAACAGTCCCTCCTCTGTTATTGGGGTTCAGTAACGTCAGCTGTTCCCCAGCTGTGTGTGTGGCAATCCCTCCTACCTCCTCCTACCTCCTCCTCCACCTGTCCCTGGGCTCCAACACCGCCAGTTGCCGTCCAGAAGTGCTGTACGCACAGTCAACAGTCCCTCCTCTGTTATTGGGGTTCAGTAACGTCAGCTGTTCCCCTGCTGTGTGTGTGGCAATCCCTCCTACCTCCTCCAACCTCCTCCAACCTCCTCCTCCTCCACCTGTCCCTGGGCTCCAACACCGCCAGTTGCCGTCCAGAAGTGCTGTACGCACAGTCAACAGTCCCTCCTCTGTTATTGGGGTTCAGTAACGTCAGCTGTTCCCCAGCTGTGTGTGTGGCAATCCCTCCTACCTCCTCCTACCTCCTCCTCCACCTGTCCCTGGGCTCCAACACCGCCAGTTGCCGTCCAGAAGTGCTGTACGCACAGTCAACAGTCCCTCCTCTGTTATTGGGGTTCAGTAACGTCAGCTGTTCCCCTGCTGTGTGTGTGGCAATCCCTCCTACCTCCTCCAACCTCCTCCAACCTCCTCCTCCTCCACCTGTCCCTGGGCTCCAACACCGCCAGTTGCCGTCCAGAAGTGCTGTACGCACAGTCAACAGTCCCTCCTCTGTTATTGGGGTTCAGTAACGTCAGCTGTTCCCCTGCTGTGTGTGTGGCAATCCCTCCTACCTCCTCCAACCTCCTCCAACCTCCTCCTCCTCCACCTGTCCCTGGGCTCCAACACCGCCAGTTGCCGTCCAGAAGTGCTGTACGCACAGTCAACAGTCCCTCCTCTGTTATTGGGGTTCAGTAACGTCAGCTGTTCCCCAGCTGTGTGTGTGGCAATCCCTCCTACCTCCTCCTACCTCCTCCTCCACCTGTCCCTGGGCTCCAACACCGCCAGTTGCCGTCCAGAAGTGCTGTACGCACAGTCAACAGTCCCTCCTCTGTTATTGGGGTTCAGTAACGTCAGCTGTTCCCCTGCTGTGTGTGTGGCAATCCCTCCTACCTCCTCCAACCTCCTCCAACCTCCTCCTCCTCCACCTGTCCCTGGGCTCCAACACCGCCAGTTGCCGTCCAGAAGTGCTGTACGCACAGTCAACAGTCCCTCCTCTGTTATTGGGGTTCAGTAACGTCAGCTGTTCCCCTGCTGTGTGTGTGGCAATCCCTCCTCCAACCTCCTCCAACCTCCTCCTCCTCCACCTGTCCCTGGGCTCCAACACCGCCAGTTGCCGTCCAGAAGTGCTGTACGCACAGTCAACAGTCCCTCCTCTGTTATTGGGGTTCAGTAACGTCAGCTGTTCCCCAGCTGTGTGTGTGGCAATCCCTCCTACCTCCTCCTACCTCCTCCTCCACCTGTCCCTGGGCTCCAACACCGCCAGTTGCCGTCCAGAAGTGCTGTACGCACAGTCAACAGTCCCTCCTCTGTTATTGGGGTTCAGTAACGTCAGCTGTTCCCCTGCTGTGTGTGTGGCAATCCCTCCTCCAACCTCCTCCAACCTCCTCCTCCTCCACCTGTCCCTGGGCTCCAACACCGCCAGTTGCCGTCCAGAAGTGCTGTACGCACAGAGCCAAACACCTCGCCAATGTGTTAGTGGGGTTCAGCACCGCCAGCTGTTCCCCTGCTGTGTATACGGCAACGTGTACTGCGACCGCCACGCAGGCACAACAAGTTAAATTTAAGGGAACCTGTCCCCCCCCCCCCAGGCGTTTGTTACTGAAGGAGCCACCTTGTGCAGCAGTAATGATGCAAAGGGAAAAAGTGCCTCTTTTCGTGGTGCTCCTTGCAGATGCTGAACCTAACACTTATGAAATGTGTCCCCTCACAGCGTTCAACCGTCCGGTAGGTGGAACTTTCCTTTGTCATGTGACGCAGCACAGCCGTCATTTTTACCCCCTTGTCGCCGTGCGCCGCCTCCTCAGCGTTGTTTGAATCTGTCCCGGAGCCTGCGCTGTTAGGTTACCCCTTGGCCATGCACACATTTTGCGCTGCCCGTCTTCTGACATCATTTGCTGTCAGGCTGGCTGCGCCTGTGCGGGTGCGCTGTCCGAGATTCAGCCTCGCGGTGTCGTCTAATGTAATCCCACCGCGGGCCTGGGATCCGTGTCCATGCGCAGTGCATATCCTCGCCTCTCACTCCCCTCCCTACGGCTTCTTCAGACTGTTCGGTGTCAGCTGATCCCTAATAGCATGCCACGGCCGTGACACCGCACAGTCTTAAGAAGCCGTTGGGAGGGGTGTGAGAGGCGAGGATATGCACTGCGCATGGACACGGATCCCAGGCCCGCGGTGGGATTACATTAGACGACACCGCGAGGCTGAATCTCGGACAGCGCACCCGCACAGGCGCAGCCAGCCTGACAGCAAATGATGTCAGAAGACGGGCAGCGCAAAATGTGTGCATGGCCAAGGGGTAACCTAACAGCGCAGGCTCCGGGACAGATTCAAACAACGCTGAGGAGGTGGCGCACGGCGACAAGGGGGTAAAAATGACGGCTGTGCTGCGTCACATGACAAAGGAAAGTTCCACCTACCGGACGGTTGAACGCTGTGAGGGGACACATTTCATAAGTGTTAGGTTCAGCATCTGCAAGGACCATAATTAAAAGAGCTAAGTTTACCTTTTCCAGCATTAGTGCTGTACACGATGGCTCTTCCAGCTACAAACGCCTGGGGGGGGGGTTAAAGGTTTCCTTTCAACTTGCTCCAGTGCAGGCTTCGGCCTACACTCTGCTCCCCCTGCAGAGCCCGGGCTCCAACACCGCCAGTTGGGGCCCGGTACTGCTAGCTGCACAGAGAAAAACACCTCGCCAATGTGTCAGTGGGGTTCAGCACCGCCAGCTGTTCCCCTGCTGTGCAGCCGGCAACGTGTCCTGCAACTGCCACGCAGGCACAACAGACCCAAAAGCTGCCGCCAGTGCAGGCTTCGGCCTACACTCTGCTCCATCTCCTCCTCCTGCTGACCCCGGGCTCCAACACCGCCAGTTGGGGCCCGGTACTGCTAGCTGCACAGAGAAAAACACCAGCCAATGTGTCAGTGGGGTTCAGCACCGCCAGCTGTTCCCCTGCTGTGCAGCCGGCAACGTGTCCTGCAACAGCCACGCAGGCACAACAGACCCAAAGCTGCCGCCAGTGCAGGCTTCGGCCTACACTCTGCTCCATCTCCTCCTCCTGCTGACCCCGGGCTCCAACACCGCCAGTTGGGGCCCGGTACTGCTAGCTGCACAGAGAAAAACACCAGCCAATGTGTCAGTGGGGTTCAGCACCGCCAGCTGTTCCCCTGCTGTGCAGCCGGCATCGTGTCCTGCAAAAGCCACGCAGACACAAGAACTGAAATTGAAGGGAACCTGTCCCCCCTCCCCCAGGCGTTTGTACGTTTTTAAGGCCACCTTGTACAGCGGTAATGCTGCATGTGTGCAAGGTGGCTCATAAACGTATTCTCCTCGCACATGTGGAACGGAAAACACGTCTAAAATGTGTCCTCTGTGTGACCATTTAACCGTCCCGGTGGTGTGACTTTCCTTTGTAATGACACGCTGCAACCCCCTTGGTAGCGCTGCCCGTCTTCTGGCATCATTGTTTGGCTGCCTGCGCCTCTGCGGCCGCCCTGACCCACACAACGCCCCTCGGTGTCTTATTTCTTGGGACTGCGAGGGTGTGTTTGATGGGCATGAGCAGTGCATCAGTTCGCCTGTCCCTCATCTCCTTCCGCCTTCTTCAGACTGTGCGGCTTCATGGCCGTGGCATGCGATAAGGGATCAGCTGACGCCACATAGTCTGAAGCAGGTGTAAGAACCCAAGCGAGAGGCGAACATATGTACTGCGCCAGGCCATGAATCCCAGCCCCGCAGTGTTTTAACTATGTCAATACACTGCGGGGCTGTGATTCATGGGCATCGCGAACCGCACCAGCCAACATTAAATGAGGTCAGAAGATGGGCAGCGCTAACAGCGCTAGGCCAGGGGATAACACGACAGCGCAGACTCCTGTACAGCAAATAACAACGCTCAGGAGGCTGCACCCAGCACCAAGGTGGGATTCTTGACATCTGTGCTGCGTCTCATTACAAAGGGAACTCGCGCCTCCAACACAGTTTGACTGTATAAAGGGCTAAATGTTATACGTGTTCCATTCAGCGTGTGCAAGGAGCCAAATTAAAAGAGCAACCTTTGACTTGTGCACCACTACTGCTGCATAAGCTGTGGCTCTTCTACTTTGTAACCCCTGAGGGGGGGTTAAAGGTTACCTTTGAAATTGGTTCGATTAGGCTTCGGCCTACACTCTGCTCCCCCTGCAGAGCCCTGGGCTCCAACACCGCCAGTTGGGGCCCGGTACTGCTAGCTGCACAGAGAAAAACACCAGCCAATGTGTCAGTGGGGTTCAGCACCGCCAGCTGTTCCCCTGCTGTGCAGCCGGCAACGTGTCCTGCAACAGCCACGCAGGCACAACAGACCCAAAGCTGCCGCCAGTGCAGGCTTCGGCCTACACTCTGCTCCATCTCCTCCTCCTGCTGACCCCGGGCTCCAACACCGCCAGTTGGGGCCCGGTACTGCTAGCTGCACAGAGAAAAACACCAGCCAATGTGTCAGTGGGGTTCAGCACCGCCAGCTGTTCCCCTGCTGTGCAGCCGGCATCGTGTCCTGCAAAAGCCACGCAGACACAAGAACTGAAATTGAAGGGAACCTGTCCCCCCTCCCCCAGGCGTTTGTACGTTTTTAAGGCCACCTTGTACAGCGGTAATGCTGCATGTGTGCAAGGTGGCTCATAAACGTATTCTCCTCGCACATGTGGAACGGAAAACACGTCTAAAATGTGTCCTCTGTGTGACCATTTAACCGTCCCGGTGGTGTGACTTTCCTTTGTAATGACACGCTGCAACCCCCTTGGTAGCGCTGCCCGTCTTCTGGCATCATTGTTTGGCTGCCTGCGCCTCTGCGGCCGCCCTGACCCACACAACGCCCCTCGGTGTCTTATTTCTTGGGACTGCGAGGGTGTGTTTGATGGGCATGAGCAGTGCATCAGTTCGCCTGTCCCTCATCTCCTTCCGCCTTCTTCAGACTGTGCGGCTTCATGGCCGTGGCATGCGATAAGGGATCAGCTGACGCCACATAGTCTGAAGCAGGTGTAAGAACCCAAGCGAGAGGCGAACATATGTACTGCGCCAGGCCATGAATCCCAGCCCCGCAGTGTTTTAACTATGTCAATACACTGCGGGGCTGTGATTCATGGGCATCGCGAACCGCACCAGCCAACATTAAATGAGGTCAGAAGATGGGCAGCGCTAACAGCGCTAGGCCAGGGGATAACACGACAGCGCAGACTCCTGTACAGCAAATAACAACGCTCAGGAGGCTGCACCCAGCACCAAGGTGGGATTCTTGACATCTGTGCTGCGTCTCATTACAAAGGGAACTCGCGCCTCCAACACAGTTTGACTGTATAAAGGGCTAAATGTTATACGTGTTCCATTCAGCGTGTGCAAGGAGCCAAATTAAAAGAGCAACCTTTGACTTGTGCACCACTACTGCTGCATAAGCTGTGGCTCTTCTACTTTGTAACCCCTGAGGGGGGGTTAAAGGTTACCTTTGAAATTGGTTCGATTAGGCTTCGGCCTACACTCTGCTCCCCCTGCAGAGCCCTGGGCTCCAACACCGCCAGTTGGGGCCCGGTACTGCTAGCTGCACAGAGAAAAACACCAGCCAATGTGTCAGTGGGGTTCAGCACCGCCAGCTGTTCCCCTGCTGTGCAGCCGGCAACGTGTCCTGCAACAGCCACGCAGGCACAACAGACCCAAAGCTGCCGCCAGTGCAGGCTTCGGCCTACACTCTGCTCCATCTCCTCCTCCTGCTGACCCCGGGCTCCAACACCGCCAGTTGGGGCCCGGTACTGCTAGCTGCACAGAGAAAAACACCAGCCAATGTGTCAGTGGGGTTCAGCACCGCCAGCTGTTCCCCTGCTGTGCAGCCGGCATCGTGTCCTGCAAAAGCCACGCAGACACTTGCTCTTGTACCTTCTGCTCCCCATCCTGGTTCCAGTACCGTCAGCTGGTTCCGGGCAGAGCCTTTGGCTTAGGTGCCTCCCTCTGGGTATCCGAGTTCCACCAACGTCAGGTGGTCCTTGGTAGTGCTTTCAGGCACGGGTACCTCCTGCTTAGTAACCGGGTTCCAGTAACGTCAGCTGGTCCTCGGTAGTTCCATTGGCTCTTGGACCTTCGGCTACCCATCCGGGTTCCAGCACCGTCAGCTGGTTCTCGGCAGTGTCTTTTGCTCTTGTACCTTCTGCTCCCCATCCTGGTTCCAGTACCGTCAGCTGGTTCCGGGCAGAGCCTTTGGCTTAGGTGCCTCCCTCTGGGTATCCGAGTTCCACCAACGTCAGGTGGTCCTTGGTAGTGCTTTCAGGCACGGGTACCTCCTGCTTAGTAACTGGGTTCCAGTAACGTCAGCTGGTCCTCGGTAGTTCCATTGGCTCTTGGACCTTCGGGTAGCCATCCGAGTTCCAGTTCCATCAGCTGGTTCTCGGCATTTTCTCAGCCTTCTTGTACCTTCTGCTACATTTCCAAGTTCAAGAGACTAAACACGATGACCCGGAAGACCACCCCTAAGATGACGACGACACCAGAGACGACAACCACCGTGATGACGACGACCCTGGAGACGATGACCCCGAAGACCACCCCGATGACGACGACCCCGGAGACGACGACCCTGAAGACCACCCCGATGACGACGACCCCGGAGACGACGACCCTGAAGACCACCCCGATGACGACGACCCCGGAGACGACGACCCTGGAGACGACGACGACCTGGAAGACCGAGAAGCAGAAGAACAAGAGGCTGCAGAACAAAGAGCAGAAGAACATTAAGCATAACACTAAATATCAGAGCAAAAAATATTATCTAAATTATAAGCAGAAGAAGACTAAGCAGTGTATGGGGGTGAGTCCGTTCCTCCTCGTGGTGCCCCTGGATAAAGCCTGATGCTGCAGGCCAAACTGAACGCGGACAAATGTAACTCTTTTGTGACAGGCAGAACGGAAGGTGTAATCTTCAAAGTTTTATAGATAACAACTATGGGAATGCCTGTCACAAATAAGAATATGATGAAGAAGTAGAATATGATGAAGATAATAGTAAAATAAAAAGAATATGAACAATGTAACCAAAAAAATAATAGGTAGAAGATGAAGAAGAAGATGAATAAGGTGAAGAAGTTGATGTCAAAGAAGCTGATGATGAGGATAATGAAGAAGAAAGTGTGGGAGAAGTAAAAAAGAAGGTGAAGGGCGTGGAAGTAGTGAAACATCAATATCTGACAAAATAAAAAAAAAAATTAACATAGTCAAAATCTTTCTACCGCCGAACGTCATAAAAAACCCCCAAAATCCTGCTATTCTATTACATTGGGCTAAACCTCTGTGCCTTTAATGTCTCCGCCACGTCCCCCAATACATCCTACATTATTCTTAGTTGTTTTCCTTCATGTAGAATGAACCTACAAGTTTATAAAGGGTTTATTTTAATTCCGATATTTTCGTCCCATTGACTTGCATTGGGATCGGGTATCGGTATCGGATTGGATCCGATATTTTGACGGTATCGGCCGATACTTT
The DNA here is from genome assembly GCF_051348905.1 of Ranitomeya variabilis. NCBI lineage: Eukaryota > Metazoa > Chordata > Amphibia > Anura > Dendrobatidae > Ranitomeya > Ranitomeya variabilis. The sequence goes on along the minus strand of NC_135234.1, from coordinate 128,401,587 downwards.
CCGATACCGATACTTTCCGATATCGGAAAGTATCGCTCAACACTACTTATTATAGGACCAGTGGTGTGTTGGTTGTATTTTATTATTATTATTATTATTATTATTATTATTATTTATTGTTATAGCACCATTTATTCCATGGCGCTTTACATGTGAGGAGGGGTATGCATAATAAAAACAAGTACAATATTCTTAAACAATACAAGTCATAACTGGTACAGGAGGAGAGAGGACCCTGCCCGCGAAGGCTCACAATCTACAAGGGATGGGTGAGAATACAGTAGGTGAGGATAGAGCTGGTCATGCAGAGGTTTGGTTGATCGGTGGTTACTGCAGGTTGTAGGCTTGTCGGAAGAGGTGGGTCTTCAGGCTCTTTTTGAAAGTTTTGATGGTAGGCGAGAGTCTGATGTGTTGTGGTAGAGGGTTCCAGAGTAGGGGTGATACGCGAGAGAAATCTTGTATACGATTGTGGGAAGAGAAGATAAGAGGGGAGTAGAGAAGGAGATCTTGTTAGGATCGGAGGTTGCGTGTAGGTAAGTACCGGGAGACGAGGTCACAGATGTATGGAGGAGACAGGTTGTGGATGGCTTTGTATGTCATGGTTAGGGTTTTGTACTGGAGTCTCTGGGCAATGGGGAGCCAGTGAAGGGATTGACAGAGGGGAGAGGCCGGGGAATAGCGGGGGACAGGTGGATTAGTTGGGCATCAGAGTTTAGAATAGATTGGAGGGGTGCGAGAGTGTTAGAGGGGAGGCCACAGAGCAGGAGGTTGCAGTAGTCAAGGCGAGAGATAATGAGGGCATGGACTAGGGTTTTTGCAGATTCTTGGTTGAGGAATGTACAGATTCGTGAAATATTTTTGAGTTGAAGTCGGCAGGAAGTGGAAAGGGCTTGGATATGTGGTTTGAAGGAGAGATCAGCATCAAGGATTACCCCGAGGCAGCGAGCTTGTGGGACTGCGGAGAGTGGGCAGCCATGCACTGTAATGGATAGGTTCATTGGGGGGTCGCATGAGATGGGGGAAAGATGATGAATTCTGTTTTGTCCATGTTAAGTTTCAGAAATCTAGCGGAGAAGAAGGATGAAATAGTGGACAGACATTGAGGGATTCTGGTTCGTAGGGAGGTGATATCTGGTCCAGAGATGTAGATCTGTGTGTCATCAGCATAGAGGTGATACTGGAAGCCATGAGATTCTATGAGCTGTCCCAGGCCAAAGGTGTAAATGGAGAAGAGCAGGGGCCCAAGGGCTGAACCTTGTGGGACTCCAACAGATAGGGGGCGAGGTGAGGAGGTGGTGTGTGAGTGGGAGACGCTGAATGTCCGGTCTATTAGGTATGATGAGATCCAGGATAGGGCTAAGTCTGTGATGCCAAGGGATGAGAGGGTCTGTAATAACAGGGAATGGTCCACTATGTCAAAGGCAGCCGACAGGTCGAGGAGGAGGAGGACAGAGTAGTGTCGCTTGCTCTTGGCGGTTAAGAGGTCATTGGTGACCTTAGTTAGGGCAGTTTCAGTAGAGTGGTGTGACTGGAAGCCAAATTGTAAGCAGTCAAAGAGGGAGCAAGAAGAGAGATGGGAGGACAGTTCAAGGTAGACGTGTTGTTCCAGTAGTTTGGAGGCATAAGGGAGAAGTGATATAGGGCGATAGCTAGATACAGAGGATGGGTCAAGAGAAGGCTTTTTGAGGATAGGTGTGATTGAGGCATGTTTAAAGCTTGAGGGGAAACCACCAGTTGTTAGTGAAAGGTTGAAGAGATGGGTTAGGGTTGGGATGAAGACTTTGGTGAGGTTTGGGATGAAGTGGGATGGGAGCGGGTCAAGTGCACAGGTGGTGAGATGCGATCTTGAGAATAGAGTGGAGAGTTGATCTTCTGTAAAGGTGGAAAAGTTGGATTTGAAGGTGGAGGGCTGGGAAGTCGGGAGGAAGGGCTCTGGGGGTTGTTGACCAAAACTGTCTCTGATGTTATCAATCTTCTGCTTGAAAAATGAGGCAAAGTCTTCAGCTGAGATAAGTGGGGAGGGAGGAGGTGCTGGGGGACGGAGGAGAGAATTGAAGGTGTTGAATAACTTTAGGGTTGTGAGACAGGAAGGATATGAGAGATGAGAAGTAGGTTTGTTTAGCTGTGGCGAGTGTGGTCTTGAAAGTAGTGAGGGACTGTTTGAATGCGATGAAGTGCTCGTTGGAGTGGGATCTTTTCCATCTGTGCTCAGCAGCCCTGGAAGCTCGCCTCAGTTCTTTGGCCAGGCTGGTGTGCCAGGGCTGTCTGATGATTTTGCAAGCTTTGGTATGTGTAAGTGGGGCAGCAGATTCCAGAGCTACAGCTATTGTGGTGTTATATAGAGCGGCAGCATCATCCGCATTGTGTAAAGAACTTATGTCTGTGAGAGGGAGGAGGGATTCAGAGAATGAATGTAGGTCAAGATGTTTAAGATTTCTGCGAGGGTGTGAAAGCTTGTTGGGTGGGGATTGTAGACATGGAGTGGAGAGGGAAGAGAATGGGAGAAGGTTGTGGTCAGAGAGAGGAAGAGGTGAGTTAGAGAGGTTAGATAGGGAGCAGAGGCGGGTGAAGATGAGGTCCAGTGTGTGACCATCTTTGTGAGTGGCTGCAGAAGACCATTGAATGAGGCTGAAGGAGGAAGTGAGAGATAGAAGTTTAGTGGCAGCTGAGAGGGAAGTGTCAATGGGGATGTTGAAGTCGCCCATGATGATAGTGGGGATGTCCGCAGAAAGGAAATGAAGCAGCCAGGTGTTGAAGTAGTCAAAGAAGGTGGTGGCTGGCCTTGGGGGGTGGTAAATGACAGCCAGTTGGAGGTTGGAGGGGGAGTAGATGCGCACAGAGTGCACCTCAAAGGAAGGGAGGGTAACAGAGGGTGGAAGTGGGATTGGGGTGAAGGAGCAGTTATCTGACAGGAGAAAACCAACTCCTCCACCATGTTTGCTGCTGCAGCGGGGGGGTGAGAAAGGTGGAAGCCACCGTAAGAGAGTGCAGCAGGGGAGGCTGTGTCGGAAGGGGTGAGCCAGGTTTCGGTGATGGCAAGGAAGGAAAGTTTGGTAGTAACAAAGAAATCATGGATGTAGAAAAGCTTGTTGCAGACAGAGCGAGCGTTCCACAGAGCTCCTGTTAGTGGGACTGGGGAAGTGGGGGCTGGGGGAATGGGTATAAGGTTAGAGAGGTTACGGAAATTTGTGATAGGGCATGGATGGGAGGTAGAAATGACTGTGGGAATGTGGCGAGGAGGACCAGGATTTGGAGAGATATCACCAGCAGTGAGAAGGAGCAGAGAAAGTGTTAGCAGGTGGGAGCAGGAGAGGGCATGAGGGGGCTGTCTGTGCTTGGAAACAGAGGATTGTATGTTAAGGAACAGTTCTGAGGAGGAGGTGAGATGGGGAGAATTGAAGCAGAGATAAACAGTTCCTTACTTGGCGTGGGGATTAGGGGAGTTAGCATAAAGTGAAGGATTATAGGGGTGAAAGTGAAAGCAAACAGAAACATTGTTTACAGTGACTGGCCAGTTACCTTCAGTTCCAATTCAGGTTTTAATTCTACTGTTATCTTCACACTTTTAGAACACACTTCTAGAAATCACACTGCAGACTAAAGTCATGCAGATTTTAGCTATGCAATATATGTACAACTAAGTGCGTTCAGGTGTGAAGCAGAGAGGAGTGGTCTCTGCTCATCTTGGTCAGTGAATTAAGGGTGGACCATATGCATACAATCAAGCCTGAGTAAACAAGGTCATAAATAACACAGGGTAAGCTGGGGTTAGCTGAAATGCATACCAGGAGAATGCTAGGAGCAGAGGAAAGTCTGTGTGCAAAGCTGGGTGATGTAATATGGGCACTTCATAGACAGACAGCAGGAGAGCAGGAGAGCTGGGTGGATGAACATACCAGGAGAATGCTAGGAGCAGAGGAAAGTCTGTGTGCAAAGCTGGGTGATGTAATATGTGCACTTCACAGACAGACAGCAGGAGAGCAGGAGAGCTGGGTGGATGAACATACCAGGAGAATGCTAGGAGCAGAGGAAAGTCTGTGTGCAAAGCTGGGTGATGTAATATGTGCACTTCATAGACAGACAGCAGGAGAGCAGGAGAGCTGGGTGGATGAAGATACCAGGAGAATGCTAGGAGCAGAGGAAAGTCTGTGTGCAAAGCTGGGTGATGTAATATGTGCACTTCATAGACAGACAGCAGGAGAGCTGGGTGGATGAACATACCAGGAGAATGCTAGGAGCAGAGGAAAGTCTGTATGCAAAGCTGGGTGATGTAATATGTGCACTTCATAGACAGACAGCAGGAGAGCAGGAGAGCTGGGTGGATGAACATACCAGGAGAATGCTAGGAGCAGAGGAAAGTCTGTGTGCAAAGCTGGGTGATGTAATATGTGCACTTCATAGACAGACAGCAGGAGAGCAGGAGAGCTGGGTGGATGAACATACCAGGAGAATGCTAGGAGCAGAGGAAAGTCTGTGTGCAAAGCTGGGTGATGTAATATGTGCACTTCATAGACAGACAGCAGGAGAGCAGGAGAGCTGGGTGGATGAACATACCTGTCGGAAGAATAGAGATGCTTGTTAGAGTGCGATGGTGGCAGGTAGCAGGGCACAGTCTGTATGCATCTTTCAGGTTTTAATTCTACTGTTATCTCCACACTTTTAGAACACACTTCTAGAAATCACACTGCAGACTGAATAAAAAATATATGTTTTTCCTTGTTTTCTGTCTTCCCTAATAAAAATTTTGTATTTTTGGTATTTAATTGTATTTTGGGATTGCGCCCTATATGCATAGTCTCTTTTCTTGTTTGTCTGATATATGCTGCTGCTATGCATTGAGTTGCACCCCTCACTATACTTGCCCTATAGGTTGTGATTGGCTCCTTGCCCATTGGTAGTGCTCCCTAGCTTTCCCCTTTTTTTGCAGTATTTAATTAAACTGATAGGACTTGATTTGGAAAGGCACACATCTGTCTATATAAGACCTCACAGCTCACAGTGCATGTTAGACCAAATGAGAATCATGAGGTCAAAGGAACTGGCCAAGGAGCTCAGAGACAGAATTTTGGCAAAGCACAGATCTGGACAAGGTTACAAAAAAATGTATGCAGTACTCAAGGTTCCTAAGAGCACAGTGGCCTCTATAATCCTTAAATGGAAGAAGTTTGGGAGCACCAGAAGTCTTCCTAGACCTGGCCATCCAACCTAACTGAGCAATTGTGGGAGATATCCTTGATGAAACTGCCTTCCAGAGTGCTCTAGACCTCAGACTTGACCGAAGGTTCACCTTCCAACAAGACAATGACCCTAAGCACTTAGCTAAAATAACAAAGGAGTGGCTTCAGAACAACTCTTTGACCATTCCTAACTGCCCCAGCCAGAGCCCTGACCTAAACACAATTGAGCATCTCTGGAGAGACATTAAAATGCATCCACCAATGTTCAACATCCAACCTGATGGAACTGGAGAGGATCTGCAAGGAAGAATGTCAGAGGATCCCCAAATCCAGGTGTGAAAAACTTGTTGCATCATTCCCAAGAAGACGGATGGCTGTACTAGCTTAAAAAGGTGCTTCTACTCAATACTGAGCAAAGCGTCTGCATAATTATGACCATGTGATATTTCAGTTTTCCTTTTTTAATAAATTTGCAAAAATTACTACATTTCTGGGTTCTTTAAAGTCAAGATGGGGAGCAGAGTGTACAACATTTTTGAATTTACCAAATGGCTGCAATGAAACAAAGAGTGAAAAATTTAAAGAGGTCTGAATACTTTCCGTACCCACTATGTTTTCTTATGCCCTGATATAAAAAGATACTTCTATTTCTAAGTATAACTTATGGTTTTGCCCAAAACATGCGTGAAATTACGTACAAGCGAGATGAACAAGAAAAATATTTATCATAGCCAAAAACGTACACAATATTTTATTTAAAAATGTATTGAACATTTGCTTTGAAACTTTATTGGAAATTAATTATTTCACCTTTTTCTATTCTCTTCAAAGCTTCTTGTGATACCTTTTCTCTTATAGAAGGCCTGGGGATCTTCTATGTGAATCATCAAGCAGTAATCCCCCATCATGTTCACATTCCATCTACCTTGGTGTCTTTGTTCCATCTTCTTGATATCCTGATGAAATCTTTTGCCTTGCTCTTGTCTAACAGCACCATTGTTTTCCAGAAAGTAGTCTAAATGGGAATGTAAAAAATGTAACTTCAAATTCATCAGACAACCCAAGGCTTCCAAACACTTGTCAATGTTCTCAACAATGGACTTTGGATCTTTGTTGTTACCTAGAAATTTCTTCATGACTTCTTTAAAAGAATCCCAAGCAGATTTCTCAACAGCTTTCATTTTTGTTTCAAACATGTGCTTCATGAGTTTCCGAATATCCAGACCCACAGAAATGCCTTCCTTTATTTTTTCTTCAAACAGTCCCTGTGCTTAAAAGTTTCTCCTTCTTTCGGTAGAGCATTTACAAACTGCTTCATCAGTCCAAGCTTAATATGGAGTGAATCAACTAAACTTTCCGCAATTATGTTCTTGAGTCCAAGTTGCAAAGATGTTCTCATTGGCCAATTTTTTTGGCTCAAGTAATGAGTCCTATCATACAGTAGCTATCCCAAATAGAAAAGAGAGAACTTTAAGATCATCACATATTGACCATCCTTCATCCTCATAGTTACATATCTTGAGAATAAAGTATAAATTCTCATAGCTTTCCTTCAAGTGCACAGAATGTCCTACATGCACTGAAGCATACTTGCTGTCATTGTGCAGTGGTGCAGCTTTCAGACTTTATTTAAATTAAGCAATAAAGAGTCTCCACTCATTCTCATTGTACTCAATATTACATTACACAAGTATTAGTTACATTTACTGAACAGATATTTCAGTAGGCCAACATTTTGGATTTTAAAATCATTTTTCAAACTGGTGGTATAAAGTATTCTAATTTACTGAGATAATGACTTTCAGGTTTTCATTGGCTGTAAGCCATAATCATCAACATTAACAGAAATAAACACTTGAAATAGATCACTCTGTTTGTATTGACTCTATATAATATATGAGATTCACTTTTTGTATTGAAGAACTTGAATAAATTAACTTTTTGATGATATTCTAATTTTGTGAGAAGCACTTGTATATATATTGTGATGCACCAGTCACTGAGCGGGTTGGGGTATACTCGCTTGGCAGCAAAAGTCAACTATACAGGAGCAGATTCTACCTTTAAACAAGTCCAACTCAAGTTTATTACAGAATCATAAACCACTCCATAACCCATGGAAGGGCATGTGAACAACACAGAACCCACAAACAGTCCATTCCAGCCTGGTTCCGTTTGCACAGTTCAAATGCCTGATGTCTGTCAGGACAATATTCCCCAGGCTCGGGGTTACCTGGTTAGTAGCACCTCAAGTTTTTCCCAGCCTGTCTTCATCTGGCTTCTGTTAGTAGTCCAGACCCTTGGTGCTTCCTGGACATTCACAAGCTCCTGCTAGCTCCCGTCTCCCACATGGGCATCCCCCATGTGTTGCACATAGGAAATGTGTATGATCTTCCTGTATTCACAGGAGCAAACCCCCTGGGAGGTTTGTGGTTAACCAGTCCCACCCATCACTATCTTGTTAACCCTTGAATCCAGCCCTTTACTAAAAAATGCAGGTTTGTAGGACTACAAGACCCAGTGACCTGCCCTGGATTCAGATCGCAGCAGAGCTCTCTGTCTGTGCGATACATACCTGTCTCTCCATAAACTGTTAGTTGGTACATCACAATATATATATACAGTACATACCAAAAGTTTGGACACACCTTCTCATTTAAAGATTTTTCTGTATTTTCATGACTATGAAAATTGTACATTCACACTGAAGGCATCAAAATTATGAATTAACACATGTGGAATTATATACTTAACAAAAAAGTGTGAAACAACTGAAATTATGTCTTATATTCTAGATTCTTCAAAGTAGCCACATTTTGCTTTGATGACTGCTTTGCACACTCTTGGCATTCTCTTGTTGAGCTTCAAGAGGTAGTCACCGGGAATGGTTTTCAATTCACAGGTGTGCCCTGTCAGGTTTAATAAGTGGGATTTCTTGCCTTATAAATGGGGTTGGGACCATCAGTTGTGTTGTGCAGAAGTCACACAGTAGATACACAGCTGATAGTCCTACTGAATAGACTGTTAGAATTTGTATTATGGCAAGAAAAAAGCAGCTAAGTAAAGAAAAACGAGTGGCCATCATTACTTTAAGAACTGAAGGTCAGTCAGTCTGAAAAATAGGGCAAACTTTGAAAGTGTCCCCAAGTGCAGTGGCAAAAACCATCAAGCGCTACAAAGAAACTGGCTCACATGAGGAAAGCCCCAGAAAAGGAAGACCAAGAGTCTGCTTCTGAGGATAAGTTTATCCGAGTCACCAGCCTCAGAAATCGCAGGTCAACAGCAGCTCAGATTAGAGACCAGGTCAATGCCACACAGAGTTCTAGCAGCAGACACATCTCTACAACAACTGTTAAGAGGAGACTTTGTGCAGCAGGCCTTCATGGTAAAATAGCTGCTAGGAAACCACTGCTAAGGGCAGGCAACAAGCAGAAGAGACTTGTTTGGGCTAAAGAACACAAGGAATGGACATTAGACCAGTGGAAATCTGTGCTTTGGTCTGATGAGTCCAAATTTTAGATCTTTGGTTCCAACCACCGTGTCTTTGTATGACGCAGAAAAGGTGAACAGATGGACTCTACATGCCTGGTTCCCACCGTGAAGCATGGATGAGGAGGTGTGATGGTGTGGGAGTGCTTTGCTGGTGACACTGTTGGGGATTTATTCAAAACTGAAGGCATACTGAATCAGCATGGCTACCACAGCATCCTGTAGTGGCATGCTATTCCATCCGGTTTGCGTTTAGTTGGACCATCATTTATTTTTCAACAGTACAATGACCCCAACACACCTCCAGGCTGTGTAAGGGCTATTTGACCAAGAAGGAGAGTGATGGGGTGCTACGCCAGATGACCTGGCCTCCACAGTCACCAGGCCTGAACCCAATCGAGTTGGTTTGGGGTGAGCTGGACCACAGAGTGAGCGCAAAGGGCCAACAAGTGCTAAGCATCTCTGGGAACTCCTTCAAGATTGTTGGAAGACCATTCCTGGTAACTACCTCTTGAAGCTCATCAAGAGAATGCCAAGAGTGTGCACAGCAGTCATCAAAGCAAAAGGTGGCTACTTTGAAGAACCTACAATATAAGACATAATTTCAGTTGTTTCACACTTTTTTGTTAAGTATATAATTCCACATGTGTTAATTCATAGTTTTGATGCCTTCAGTGCGAATGTACAACTTTCATAGTCATGAAAATACAGAAAAATCTTTAAATGAGAAAGTGTGTCCAAACTTTTGGTCTGTACTGTATATATGAACATTATATATGTATTTGTATATACTATATACACACACAGTTTATAAAGAAAGAAAACTGCAGTAAAAAAAAAAAAAAATAGAAAGTCTATGGGAATAGATACAAGTTCTGCAAAGATATTATCTGTTAAATTAAAGGCATAGAAACATTTCCTTATTCATCATAGTCATTAAGACTTAGAATGCATTTAGGGAGGAGGGGTTAAATATGTTATTGTTTGGATTAAAGAGGACCTATCAGCAGATCAAAAGTGGCCAGGTTTTGCTATTGTTTCATTCCTGCTGCTATCCTGAGTGACCTGGTTAGATTTTTTTCTTTAAATGTGCCATACGTTTCCAGAGATATTGGCCATTTATTTAGAGGTCATTTTTATGGTCTTTACCAAGGAAGCATTGCTCATCAGATTCTCTGGGGCTGCTCTGCATTATTTTCCCCCTGGTCATGCTCTGAAAATTAGCACTTAACAAAATGGTCGATATATCTGGTTCAGCCCAGCTGCTGGTGCCATTTTTCACACCTACTTCCTGCACATTATACCAGATAACTAAATCCGCTCAGCTGTTCTTAGTGTTGTCCAACCCTCCATCTCTGCTGTCAAGATACCTTTCTGTGTGTCACTGCAATCCTGCACCAAGATTCTACAATGCCTATACATTAGAGATGATTAGGCAATTCCTAATACTCGAATGCTTGTTTCAAGTGAAGAGTATAATGGGAGTTGATGGGAAATCCAAGCATTTTTCCTGCAGAACCTACAAAGAGGTCTGGGGGACAGTGAAAATATTCAAATGGATGGGAAAAGTGCTGAATGGAAAGAGAACAGCATGGGGAAGACGCCTGGAAGCGTCTCTGACTCCCAGATCGCTGCTGAGAACAATGGTGTCACATTTTTATCCCACTCTAAAGGTACCGTCACATTAAGCGACGCTGCGGCGATAGCGACAACGATGGCGATCGCTGCAGCGTCGCTGTTTGATCGCTGGAGAGCTGTCACACAGACCGCTCTCCAGCGACCAGCGATGCCGAGGTCCCCGGGTAACCAGGGTAAACATCGGGTTGCTAAGCGCAGGGCCGCGCTTAGTAACCCGATGTTTACCCTGGTTACCAGCGTAAAAGCTGGTTACCGTGCTGTTTAGCAGAGAGATATGTATTGTAAATCAAACTGTCACATTTTTTTTTCCGGACTGTTTTCAGCTGCAGTGCTGGGTATGTGTAGTTATTTTTGTGAAGAAGTGAAATTTAAGTTGTATCTATCATTTTTGATGTGACATAAGTGTTTTCAGAAACGTGATTTTAGTGACATTTGATATTATTGCAATGGCATACGTGATATCTAAGAGGAAGTGTGTCTCTGACTGACAGCCGTTTTCATTTTTAATTTTTTTAACTCTCTTAGGGGGTCTTTTTTCTTTTTGCGGCATTTTAAAGTTTTTTTTAATTAAGTTTTCCTCAATCTTCAATCTCTTTACCTTTTTATTTTTTATATATATATATTTTTGAAAAAAGTTTTTTTTTCTTTACTATTGTATCAAAGTTTTGAGTTTTTGGTTGTGAACTAAGTTTTTGACGGTTTTTCTTATCGTTTTGGGTTTTTCTTAGAGTTTTATATACTCATTTTTAGAAGTTTTTTTTAGTACTGTTTTCTTTTTTCATTTTTATGTGTTTTTCATTTTCATTTTTTGCTTTTGCCATGGGGAACAAAGTGGCCGAGCAACAGGAAAGTCTTTTTACTTCCTGATGAGAAAACAGCCCCTAGATAGTGGCAGAATACGAAGGTGTTAAGTATGTGAAGATTTTTGGAAGGTATAAAGTACGTGAAATTCATTAGAATGGCAGATTTCAAGCTGCGGAGTGGCATGACGTAGAAAGGAAAATAAGGGAAGTTACAGTAGCTGATGTTAGATTGCTGAATACTAATACATGGTATGAAGTGGCAGCAGAGCTTACATCGTTTAGGTGGTACAGAAAGTTATATGAGCAAACCAGGGAGTGATTTTTGTGGGTATGAGACAGGAGAATCTGCGCAGTCTGCTTTTAGCAGAATCCATGGTATAGGTAGTTATTTTTGCACAGTATGTGGTGCGCCCCGTCTCTCCCTACAGGGAGAAGGCATAATTGCTCCTCTCTATTATTCTTGTTGTTCTAATCTATCCTCTTTTTCCTCTGTCAGTCTTTTCTCTCCGCACTCTCTCTCTCTCTCTCTCTCTCTCTCTCCTTTCCTCTTCCTCCACATTTTTTCTCTTCTCTCTCTTCCCCTCTTTCTCCACTCCTCTCTTCTCCTCCCTCTCTCTTTCTTCCACACCTCCCATTTTCTCCTCCCTCCACCCTCCATCTTCTCCTCCCTCTCTCTCCACATTCTCTCTCTCTCTCTCTCTCTCTCTCTCCCCTCCTACTATTCCTTTGTCTCACTCATCACCCCCTCCTCCTTCTTCTTCCTCTTTTTCCCTCCTTGTCGCCGGCTGGGCCAACGCCCAATTCAAACAATATGGTGCTTACAGCACAAGGTGTCCCTGGCACAGTCCAGCCATTGCCAGTTGTGATATCGGGGAAGGAAGGTGAAAGCCCCCCCTATAGTGGGCAGCCCCAGACATATCAGGCAGCAGTCAGCTCAGCCCTGGGTGCAGAGGGGGGAGGAGTGATATCAGAACGAGCTCACTGACAGATTCTCCGTTACCTCATTTCACAGTCAACAATATTGTAACCCTTAAGGTTTTACATGAACTTTGATATCACTATGTATTGATAATGTACAGCTTCAGCACCGGTCAGAGCTGCCTACATTCACACCAACATGAAACTATAAGCCTAATCCATCACAGCTTCAGCAAGGGGGGAGACATCCTCACACAAAAAAAAAAAAAAAAGCAACTTCTAAGTCCAAAATCAGTCAGTGTACGACCCCAGTACAAGCTATCACAACTATTCCTCTGATGAAGATGAAGAGGGAACATCATACATGCTGTCTAGTACTAGAAAAGAAACCCACAGGCACCAAGAATGCAGGGGCAGATAGAGGCACCACCATTACACTATGTGCACTGCACTTCAAGTCAGGTGACAATTTTCCAGACCCAGGGATGCATCCCATGCCATTTTACCGAAGAAAGTAGCAGAAGCAGCAAACATATGCAGCCACCTGGAATGATCTCTGGGCCATGAATGAAAATAGAAGCAGGTGATGCACTCTGGCCAATCATGAAGGAACAATTCAAACTTCCAGCAGAATCAGATGTACATGCTTGGGAGTCAGGGCCCTCAGCTTACATGACATGAGCCAAGAAAAGACAGAGTCTGTAAAGAAGTTTCATTGCAGAGTAATGCAAGTATTCCAAGACTTGGGCTTCACCATTCATGACCAGATACACAGGCCTTTGGGCATGGACTGAGACAGCCAATCAGGAAACCACTGATAGTGGCTAGGCCTAGGAACAGGTCAATAGCAGTGGACTGACCCAGAAAAAATGTTTTATGTGCGCCTAGGAGACTGTTTATTGCCGATTGTCACCAAAACTGCCGCCATTATAGCACCACAAAGAGCGCGAAGAAGGAAACGGGTGCCGTGCTGCTGAGAACGCTGGAAGGGGAGCCAGAGGTGAAGACGCTACAAAGTGCCGACCAACACACCACCAGAAGAACCGCTGCAGACTCCAGAGAGGAGACACCGACCTCAATAAGGTTAGCAAAGGGGAGAAGCTATGTCGGAGCAGGAGGAAGAAGTGATGGCAGATGCAGCCACAGCCCCTGTAACGCCCCAAGACCTTGGGTTGGATGCAGCCGCCGGTCTCATGGCACCCCGGGCCTCGCCACGAATGCACCTGCAGGCCCCGTCTTACCACCGCAGCTTCAATCAGCAGGCCGGACCCCGCTGCCGCTACAGTACCCATCATGCCGTTGTCCACAGTAGCCAAAGGGATTGAGTCCCAACCAGGGGTGCAGAAGACAGCCCCTCTCATGGTGACCACTGACCTGAAAGCGCAACCACCCTACAAAGACAGAAAAAGTGTCAAGTGTTACATCTGTGGCAAGTTTAGCCATTTCCAGAACCAGTGCAAAGCACTCACGCCCCGAAGAGACTGGACCCATGCAACTCAAGAGTTGGTCCAGAGAAACAGGTCAAGGAGGAAGTGCAGAAAGCAGTGAAGTACCGCGTCCATAGGACAGAGGCAAGCAAGCCAGGTCCGCAAGACACTATGCTCCTGACATGTAAAACTTCATCTGCAGGACCAATACCTCAAATTACCCTTAAAGTGGATGGCGTTGTCAGATCCAAAGTGGTGCAGCCAGAAGTGTGATGACACATGTGGAACTCACTGATCCCACCTGCCTATCAGAATCCTCTGTGTCTCGCATGGGCATTGATGGTCAAGTCAGACATTCTCAGCTTACAAAGCCACTGAGCGTGTGCACTCAGCCAGGACACTCTATCCTGTCCCAGTTTGTGGTGTAAAGGACCTGCCACTCAACCTGCTGGGAGCAAACCTACTGCAGAAGCTGAAGGCAACCACAGTGTTCCAGGAAGATGGGACAGTGACACTTTCTTCATCCCTGACCCGAGAAGAGTCATGCTGGCGGCCCTACAAGAACATTAAACAATCGAGGCCTACTCAAGGAGGTACTGGACATAGTACCAGAAAGTCTATGGTCTAAGGGACCCCAGCACGTGAGAAAACCTCAAGTTGCCCCAGTACAGGTGTCACTCAAGCCATGAACCCCGTACCCTCGTAAGGCCCAGGCCAGGCCTAGAGTCAAGCTGCCTCTGACCAACTGAAGGTCTACCTGGAAATAGGAATCATTGTTCCTTGGACATCGCCTTGCAATCCTCTGCTTTCCCCGTCAAGAAAAAGACTGTAAAAGGAGCGCCAGCCAAGTTCAGAATGGTATATGACCTGAGAGCTGTGAATGACACCACAGTGTTTGAAACTGCAATTATGCCGAATCCGCACACTCTGCTCTCGAATGTGCCTGCCACAGCAAAAGTGTTCACAGTGACCGACCTGGCGAAGGTTTTCTTCAGTGTTCCCCCTCATCCGGAAGACCAGTTCCTGTTTGCCTTAATGCACCAGGGGGGACACCACACATGGACAGTGATGCCACAGTGGGCCCAGAACAGCCCTTCACAGTTCACCAAAGCAATGTCCACAGTTCTCACCAACTGAGTCACAGAACAAGCAGAAGTAACCCTGCTACAATACATGGACAATCTACTCCTTTGTGCAGTTGACTTTGACACGTGTAAAGCCCATTCCTTGTATCTCCTACTCTACCTGGCGGAGCAGCACTGCAAGATCTCAAAGAACAAAGTCCAGTGGTGTCTGAAGCAAGTTACGTTCCAGAGACACTGTATTGCTCACCAGGTGAAACACCTGACAGATGACCGGAAGACCACAGTGGAGAAGATGGTCCCTCCGACAACTCCAAAGGTGCTACAGGCCTTCCTTGGTCTAGTTTCATATTGCAGAGCCTGGATCCCTGATGCTTCCGTCCTAATGCAGCCTCTGTGTGAATACGTCAGTGTGACCCCGTTCCTCCAGACAGATGTGGCCTTCAGTTCGTTCAAAAAGTTAAAAGGCTCTGTAGTCTCAGCGCCAGCACTAGGCCTATCTGACTACAAGAAGCAATTCCGTCTCTACTTGATGAGAAGAGAAGGCCTTGCTACTGGAGTCCTGACACAGCTTCAGGGGGGAAAGCAGAGACTTTCGGACTACTTTTCAGCTTGCCTGGATCCAGTTGCAAGGGAAGCCTCTTCCTCCCGCATGAGAGCAGCAGTTGCAGCACACGCCCTCCTGGACAGGACTACTGACATCAGTGGAAAAACCATTGGAAATCCTGGCTCTGCATGACATCTCAGCAATCCTCAACCAAACCCAGCTAAAACATCTCTCCACCGCCAGGCATCTTCGCCTCCAGTGCTCTCTACTCCTGCCCAACAATGTCACCATCTCCAGATGCACAGTCCTCAATCCGCCCACTCTACTCCCACTCCCAAGGGGGGATACAGATACGGATCCTCAGATAAAAAGTCTGATCAAAATCGGCATGATACCTTCTGCAGGGATCTGAATTTGCTCCGGACGGATGACCATGATTGCTTCAGCATCATGCAACAGGAAACAGCAGGACTACCCAAGGTGGCAGAAGAGCCACTGACCAACCCAGAGTTGATCCTCTATGTGGATGGCTCCAGATTTGCAGATGATGAAGGAAGATTCCACACGGGAGGTGCAGCGACCAGCAATCAAGAGATCCTGTGGTCCAGAAGTCTGCCGCCCAGTCTGTCAGCCCAGGAAGCAGAACTGATAGCGCTGATGAAGGCCTACCAGATGGCAGAAGACAAGACTGAGAAAATGTTTACCGATTCAAGGTACTTGCATGGCATAGCACACGACTTCGGACCCATCTGGGCTGCAAGGGACTTCCTCACAGCAAGCGGAACAACCGTGAAGCATCAATGGAGCCATTAAGGACCTGCTGAACACACTTCAACTTCCAAAAGTGGTGACAATGCTAAAAGTCAAAGCGCATGGAAAACTGAACACAGTAGGGGCACGAGGCAACAACATGGCGGATATGGCAGCCAAAGAAACAGTCAAGGGGAGACAATATGGACAAGTGGAAGAGGTCGTAGAGCCGGACGGCTACTACAGGACGGCTGAAGACAGGAAACCTGACAAGATGACATCCTGGGATCTGCTCAAAAAAGTTGCAAGAGCAAGCCCCAAAAGGACAAGAAGGAATGCTGGATGCAGAAGTGAGCAACACATGAAGAAGGAAGGGTATACTAAATGGACTACAAACCCAGTTTACCCTGAAGCATGTACCCTATGGTGGTCCAGTGGGCACATGGGCCCACACACAGATTAAAGACACAGATGAATGATCCGATTGGTGCTTACTGGTTCGCTCCAGAAATCTCCACCCTAACAGCTGTCTGACCTGTGGCAAATGCAACCCTGGAAGAATGCAGAAAGTTCCCACACATCGTCTTGCCAGACCACTGTACCCCCTTCCAGAGGATCCAGATAGACCACATCCAGATGCCGCCAAGTGGAGGATTCGAATATGTCGCGGACGTGTTCTCAGGATGGCCAGAAGCTTTCCCAGTGAGGAACCAGTCAGCAAAGACTACTGCAAAGAAGCTACTCTCAGAGACGAGATATGCAGCTATGGGGTCCCAGAAGTGATAGAGAGTGACCAGGGACCTGCATTCACAGCAAACCTCACATGAGAGATCTAGTCAGCAGTAGGGTCAGACTTAGGCCTACACACTCCCAATCACACTACTCAGTGTTAGGCACACTCCCAGAGGCCCAGAAAAGCTGTCACCATGTGAAATTTTGTTTGTGTCTAGTCCCAGGTTAGGGGTATCCTTTCCCTTAGCAGCTGATTATGCAATATGATACTTTGTCTGCTTATGTAATTGAAATCACCAAGAAACTTGCTAACATCCATTCTCGAGTTTTTTTCTTCATTGCCAGATCCAGATTCAGTGTCCGGTATGCACTCCTAGAAGCCAGGAGACTGGGTGTTGGTGAAAAAGCTTGTAAGGAGAACACCACTCGATCCCAGATTTGATGATCCTGCTCAAGTGCTGCTGATGACACCAAACTCTGTGAAACTGGATGGAAGACCCACTTGGATCCACTCATCGCATGGCAAGAAAGCTCCCCTACCATAAGATGACACCCAAGCCAGAATGATGTCGTGGATGCCCTGCCTGACCGAAGAGATGACCTACCTGATAAAGACTGCACATCGCTCACTACCCATGCTATTGACTAAGAGACTGATTGCAACGAACCCCCGTTAGGGACAGATCTCCTGACCGCCCATTTGCGAAAAGTCTGTATGGAGTGGGGCACAGGCGTTAGGCTTGTGTCGGTTCGCCAACAGCACAAAAGAGTTGCAGCGCTTTGGGACAGGAGGCTAGGATTAGGGCAAGTGATATCTAAGGGGGGCTTGTGATAGAAATATATATATCATGTAGATCTCACTTGCATGTATACTCCTCTATAATCAAATATATACTTATATGCTCACAGCTAATATATATATTATAATCAATGGTTTAAAATGGCTGACACAAACTGAACTGATATAAGCCTGATATAACCCAGACAGATCATATGGTGTTTTTCCATCTTAAAAACAGGAAATCGGGTCAGATGTCTGAGATAATGCCTAGAATCTAGCTGAATCTTGCTGAAACGGCAGACCAACAGTGTCAGGTGTCTCCACTTTGTCCTAGACAGAGAACTCGAGTTTAGTTGCTTGATCAGCAGTCATATGAGCATTAATCACAATATTCCATATATGTTTAGATAACCAATGACAGAGGAGCTAGACAATATGATAATTAACTAACCACCCCTGACAACCCCTAACCACTCCTTTCTATGTGAAAATATAAAACTATGTATGTACAATAAAGTGTCAGTATTGATGGAATGTTGTTCTGTCACAGTTGTGTACAGTCCATTCTTGATGAGCGCTCAAACGCTGAGCTCCGGCCCTAACAGCACAGCGGTGACGTCACCGCTGTGCTTTCACTTTCACTTTAGGGCCGGCGATCAGTCAGAGCAGGAAGCAGACGCTGGGGGACGCGCAGGTGAGTATGTACTGTTTGTTTTTTTTACTTTTACGCTGGTAACCAGGGTAAACATCGGGTTACTAAGCGCGGCCCTGCGCTTAGTAACCCGATGTTTACCCTGGTTACCAGTGTAAAATATCGCTGGTATCGTTGCTTTTGGTGTCAAACACAACGATACACGGCGATCGGACGACCAAATAAAGTTCTGGACTTTATTCAGCGACCAGCGACATTACAGCAGGATCCTGATCGCTGCTGCCTGTCAAACTAAACGATATCGCTAGCCAGGACGCTGCAACGTCACGGATCGCTAGCGATATCGTTTAGTGTGACGGTACCTTTAAGGTACCTTCACACTAACCGATTTTACAACGATAACGATAGCGATCCGTGACGTTGCAGCGTCCTGGATAGCGATATCGTTGTGTTTGACACGCAGCAGCTGCTGTGATATCGCTGGTCGTTGCTGAAAGTTCAGAATTTTGTTTGGTCGTCAGATCGGCGTGTATCGTCGTGTTTGACAGCCAAAGCAACGATGCCAGCGATGTTTTACAGTGGTAACCAGGGTAAACATCGGGTTACTAAGCGCAGGGCCGCGCTTAGTAACCCGATGTTTACCCTGGTTACCATTGTAAATGTAAAAAAACAAACACTACATACTCACCCTCTGATGTCTGTCACACGTCCCTCGCCGTCTCCTTCCTGCACTGACTGTGAGTGCCGGCTGTACAGAGCACAGCGGTGACGTCACCGCTGTGCTCTGCTTTCACTTTACGGCCGGCGCTCACAGTCAGTGCGGGAAGGAGACGGCGGGGGACGTGTGACAGACATCAGAGGGTGAGTATGTGCTGTTTGTTTTTTTACATTTACAATGGTAACCAGGGTAAACATCGGGTTACTAAGCGCGGCCCTGCGCTTAGTAACCCGATGTTTACCCTGGTTGCCAGGGGACTTCATCATCGTTGGTCGCTGGAGAGCTGTCTGTGTGACAGCTCTCCAGCGACCACACAGCGACTAAACAGCGACACTGCAGCGATCGGCATCGTTGTCTGTATCGCTGAAGCGTCGCTTAGTGTGAAGGTACCTTAAGGAGTGACAATAAAACATTCCAAACCCACAAAAAATTACTTTTACAGGAAAAAAATGTTAATAAACATTTTTTCCTATATAATGACTTGAATATAAGGTAACATTCGAAAAGGAATTTAAAAAAATATAATTTAAGTAAACTTAAAATGATTTTTTTTATTAAAAAATAGGACATCTCAGTTTAATTTTTGAAGGAAGAAAGAACTGCCAAAATTAGGGACTCAAATACACCATATATTACACTTAAAAGAGCGCCTCACACACATTCTGCTCAAATTGTCATGTATTGGTACTCTTAGAGTCATAAAGACTATGCACTTTTGAGGGTTATATACCAAGGAAATGTACTCCAGACCACAGAATAGTCTATGGGTGAGCAATATAATACCAATAAGGGTATGTGCACACGTTGAGTAAAATTTCTGCACCATTTCTGCATCTCTTAGCAGGAAAAACGCAACTGTAAAAACATGCATTTTTTATTGCGTTTTTTCCACGCTTTTGCCATGTTTTTGATTAATTTGAGTGAAGTTAATTGTGAAAACCGCAGGGTAAAAATGCTCAGAGAATTGACATGCTGCAGTTTATTTTCTGCACAACAAATACAAGTCAAAAATACTCAACGTATGCATAATACTTCAGGTTTCTAATTCACATTGCTGGCATCAGGTTTTGCTTCAGGTTTTGTCACAAATCCGTGCATAAAAAACACAACAAAAATGCACCAAACTGTGCACAGAGCCTAAAATATAGAAAAAAAATTTTGAGGCTTATATAGCAACAAACTTTACCCAAGACAATGTAGTACCCTATAGATGAGCAAGTTTTTGAGGCTTAAAAAATAATGAAATGCACTCCAGGCCACGGAATATTCAATGGGTGAGCAATATACGGTAATACTGATACATTTTTAAAAAGTTTTTTGAGGCTTATACACCACCGAAATCTACCCAAGAATATGTCAAAGTCTATGGATGAGCAATATAATATCAATAAATATTTAAATAAGTTTTTTGAGGGTTAAATACCAAGGAAATGGACTCCAGACCACGGAATAATCTATAGGTGAGCAATATAATACCGATAAATTTTTTAACACATTTTTGAGGCTTATATAGCAACAAAATGTTTCCATGAAGATGTAATTCCCTATGGATGAGCAATATAATAGCAATACATTTTTAAACAAGTTTTATGAGGTTTATATACCAACGAAATGTACTCCAGACCATAAAATAGTCTATGGATGAACAATATAATACTGATAAAATTTTGAACAAGTTTTTTGAGGCTTATATACCAAGGAAATGTACTCCAGACCACGGAATAGTCTATGGATAGCAATAGTGATGAGCAAGTGTACTCGTTGCTCTGGTGGTCTCCGAGTATTTGTAACTGCTTGGAGATTTAGTTTTCATCGCCTCAGCTGCATGATTTACAGCTACTAGCCAGGCTGAGTACATGTGGGGGTTGCCTGGTTGCTAGGGAATCCCCACATGTAATCAAGCTGGCTAGTAGCTGTAAATCATTCAGCTGAGGCGATGAAAACTAAATCTCCGAGCAGTCATAAATACTAGGAGACCAACCGAGCCCGGGCATGCTCGGGAAAACCCGAGCAACGAGTACACTCGCTCAACACTAATGAGCAATATAATAATGAAATTTTGAACAAAATATTTGAAGCTTATATTGCAACGAAATGTACCCAAGAAGATGCAATACCCTATGGATAAGCAATATAATATGGATACATTTTTTAACACTTTTTTAAAGGTTATATACCAACAAAATGTACTCCAGACCAATAAATAGTTTATAGGTAAGCAATATAACATCAAAACATTTTTAAACAAGTTTTTTGAGGCTTATATAGCAACTAAATGTACCCAAGAAGATGTAATACCCTATCTATGAACAATATAATACCAATACATCTTAAACAAGTTTTGACCAGAATACCGATGGGCATCTTGTAGCTGGTGCTCAACCACTGGCCTCTTTTGCCCACAAAGCAGCGGCAGCTGTAGCCGACGTGCAGAAATGGGCATCAGCTTACCTTAACCAGAAGCACTGGCAAATCTGGGTAGGTTTTAAAAAAACGCTGAACTACCAAGTTGAGCACATGTGCCAAGCATAGTATGTGTGTGAGCTTGACAAGCTTCACAGCTGCCACCAGGTTACGCCCATTATCACACATGACCACGCCTGTTTAGTCGTTCAGCTGCAAAATTCACAGATCTGTCTGGTCTGTTATTCCTCTAAGTAATTCTGCCACTAGTTGTGGTTTGTCTCTTTACTGAGGCAGTACTACAGAGCTTCCATCTTCTGGCTAATGTGGTTGATGTCCTCTGAGATAGCACATCAGAGATGGAGAATGAGGAGGAGCAACAGGGGGTGCAGGAACTGCTGTAGGAGCCAGAGGAAACCCTGATCTAAGTGGGGCCAGCAATCCTCCATGTTGGGAGCACATGTGCCATGCCAGGGCGTGACTTGGCCCCAGCCTTCACAATGTTCACCCAGTGTGCCATCAGGGAAATGTAGAGACCCTGGCCACAAGCACTTGTTCACGTGTCTGTTATTAAGTGGACAATACCAGTAAGTGTATTGGTAAGGGCACAGGTGATGTTCCTGGACATGTGCTGCTACAAGTTGGGGATGCCACACCGAGAGAAAAAGTGGCAGTGGGGACCAAGTATAAGGGCTGGTGGAACACCAGTAAATATGGAGATAGTATAGGTACGTTCGCAGCCCGGGCTCCACCGTGCAGGAGTAGAACCTGCTGCTAGTAAATGGCGGCACTATATGGCGGTACTACGCCTGAATAGACACGGTTCCGTCACCCGGTCTGTATAGGAGCGAACTCTGTTGCTTCACAGAGTTGCCAGGATTAGAGGTAACGCTGTGCTCTGTTAACCACACAGATGATCACAGCTCACTAATGGAGCAGGTAGCACACAGTGGTCATACAGTCAGCAACAACATAACTCCTCTCCGGAGGTGCTGGAATTCTAGTGGCTATACGCCAGCCCTAAATTCACACACACAAACTCCTCTCCGGAGGTGCCAAAACTCTAGTGGCTATACAGCCGACCCTGAGCACATGCTGACATAGTAGCTAAGCTCATAAACATAAGTTGATACTAGCGCATGACTGTGTGGTCATGCGAACCTTTTATAGAGAAAGCTCTCCAGGACCTTCCTAGTGGTCCAATAGGAACTGCTTCAGGACCTGAGCATGTGACCCCCGATCTCCAATGAGAGGTCATCCCTTGGTCATGGTTAGTAGCGGAAAAGCAGGACTTAGTCCCAGGAGTGTCTGCTCACCGCTGAACAGTGCTGGTTACAATGGCTGAGCCTGGAAGATCAGCAGTAACCAAGAGCACAGTATCTGACTGAGCCAGACTCTGGGACCGACGTTTCCGCTGAGCAGGCTCCACTGCGGTTGAAAAGGAATGAGAGACCGCAGCGGAGGTGGCTCGAGATTCCCCCTGTGCAGCGATGGGAGGTCAAAGGCTTTGCAAACATCTCTCCAGTGGGAGTCTATATCTGGAGAGTAGATGAGAATATCATCCAGATAGGCTACGACCGAGGTGGAGAGCATATCCCGGAAGATATCATTCACAAAGTCTTGGAAAATGGCAGGGGTATTACAGAGCCTGAAGGGCATCACCAGGTATTCATAGTGCCCGTCTTCCATTTGTCCCCCTCACGTATGAGAATCAGGTTGTAAGCACCCCGCAGATCTAGTTTAGTAAATACCCTTGCTCCCTGCAACCTGTCGAATAGCTCTCATATCAGAGGCAGAGGGTATTTATTCTTAACAATGGTGATGGCGTGAAGACCCCTGTAATCAATGCATAGATGTAGTTCTCCTTTCTTCTTCTGCACGAAGAAGAACCCTGCCCCTGCAGGTGACACTGACTTCCTAATGAATCCTCTTGCTAGATTCTCCTGGATGTATTGGGACATCGCCTCCATCTCCGGGAGAGACAAGGGATAGACTCGACCCCGGGGAGGCTCTGCACCAGGCAAGAGGTCAATAGGACAGCCATAGGGGCGATGTGGCAGAAGGGTCTCCGCAGCCCTCCTGGAGAATACGTCCGCATAGGGCCAGTAGTGCTTGGGGAAAGAGGTAAGATCTGCAGGTACTTCAGTAGTAGCAACCTGAAAGCACTCCCTCAGACATCTGCCCTCACAAGACTCACTCCATCCCAGTATTCTCCCAGAGGACCACTCTATATGAGGAGAATGAGAGACTGCAGCGGAGGTGGCTCGAGATTCCCCCTGTGCAGCAACGGGAACTCGACACCTAACACCGAGTACCGAGGGATGGCTTGTAACCGCCATGAGTCGGCAGAAATCTTCCTAGTCAACAAGCCAAAACAGCAACATTTCCATTGTAAGCAGCCTGGAATTGTGTCCGTTTAGCCTTTGAACCTGTAGGTGGTTGGCCGCAAACTTTCTCTTTCATTCCAAGGCCTTGGGTAGGGACAGTTGAAAGCTGAGAAGACACAAGGGCCTGATCATGCAGGTGATAGTTAGATTCTTAGTGGTCAGGCCCCTGCTGATCTTGGCATGGCATCGGTTCCAAATGGCAATTTTGCTTGTCTCAGAACTGTCTTTAGAAAGGTTGTAGACTGGGGAACACCTAATTGTTTAACAGAGAATATCAGGAGTGTCGGTGCTCTGTGGAACAGTTGCCTGCCTTCTCCCTCTGATCACCACATTGCCTCTTCTTTTCTGTTTTGGTGCTGCTAATCTCTCCTCTTCGGCGCTGCTGGCCTCGCTCTGCATGCCAGCTTCCCAGGTTGGGTTGGTGACTTTGTCTTCCACCACCTCATATTCTATCCTGCACCCTGGTTCTCCTGACTTTGTGACTTAATGAGATACAGTTGTCGCTAAGTCTTGTTGTTGACTCTAAGTCTTGCTCCAAAATTTGCTGTACCTTCTTGTGGCTATGGCCATATGCCTTACGCATTTTGTAATTGCTAAGTCTTTTGAAACCAATTTTTTTTTTAATAAAAGAAAAAAATTGGTCACCTGCAGCAGTCAAAGTGGTTTTTGGGAGTTTAATACCACCATAATGTAACATAAAGAATGCAAAAGTGTATGGATGACAATCAAATTCAATCCAGAAAAATGTTTCAATGCTTTTTTGGAGTGTTATATGCCACAGAAATGTACCACAAAGCACATTATAACTGTATGGGTGAGAAATTTAACCCAGAAAAAAAAATACAATTTTTGTAGTGCTAGATAACATCACAGAAATTTACCCCAGATAACAGAATAGTGTACGAGTGAGAAATGTAATCTAGCTAAATTTAATGCTTTTTTGAAGTGTTAGATATCATAGAAATGTACCACAGAACACTTGAAATTGGATAGCTGAAAAATATAAGAAGGCAAAAATTTCCTACTTTTTTTTTCAGTTTTATAGATCATAGGAAATGTACCCCAGACCACATAATACTGTAGGCCTGCAAAATTTTTAACCACTGTTATGTATAAAAAATATAATAATCCATAACACAGAATAGAATATGGGTAAGAAATTTAACCCCTTCCTGACATCAGACGTACTATCCCGTCGAGGTGGGGTGGGCCTGTATGACCACCGACGGGATAGTACGTCATCACCGATCGGCGGCGCTCACGGGGGGAGCGCGGCCGATCGCGGCCGGGTGTCAGCTGCATATCGCAGCTGACATCCGGCACTATGTGCCAGGAGCGGTCATGGACCGCCCCCGGCACATTAACCCCCGGCACACCGCGATCAAACATGATCGCAGTGTACCGGCGGTATAGGGAAGCATCGCGCAGGGAGGGGGCTCCCTGCGGGCTTCCCTGAGACCCCCGGAGCAACGCGATGTGATCGCATTGCTGCGAGGGTCTCCTACCTTCTTCCTCCCTGCAGGTCCCGGATCCAAGATGGCCGCGGCATCCGGGTCCTGCAGGGAAGGAGGTGGCTTACCGAGTGTCTGCTCAGAGCAGACACTTGGTAAGCCTGCAGCCCTGCACTGCAGATCGTCGATCTGGCAGAGTGCTGTGCACACTGCCAGATCAATGATCTGTGAAGTCCCCCCCTGGGACAAAGTAAAAAAGTAAAAAAAAAATTTTTCCACATGTGTAAAAAAAAAAAAAAAAAAAATTCCTAAATAAATAATAAAAAAAAATATATATATTATTCCCATAAATACATTTCTTTATCTAAATAAAAAAAACAAAACAATAAAAGTACACATATTTAGTATCGCCGCGTCCGTAACGACCCAACCTATAAAACTGCCCCACTAGTTAACCCCTTCAGTAAACACCGTAAGAAAAAAAAAAAAAAAACGAGGCAAAAAACAACGCTTTATTACAATACCGCCGAACAAAAAGTGGAATAACACGCGATCAAAAATACTGATATAAATATCCATGGTACCGCTGAAAACGTCATCTTGTCCCGCAAAAAACAAGCTGCCATACAGTATCATCAGCAAAAAAATAAAAAAGTTATAGTCCTGAGAATAAAGCGATACCAAAATAATTATTTTTTCTATATTTTAGTTTTTATCGTATAAAAGCGCCAAAACATAAAAAAATGATATAAATGAGATATCGCTGTAATCGTACTGACCCGACGAATAAAACTACTTTATCAATTTTACCAAACGCAGAACGGTATAAACGCCTCTCCCAAAAGAAATTCATGAATAGCAGGTTTTTGGTCATTCTGCCTCACAAAAATCGGAATAAAAAGCGATCAAAAACGGTCACGTGTCCGAAAATGTTACCAATAAAAATGTAAACTCGTCCCGCAAAAAACAAGACCTCACATGACTCTGTGGAGCAAAATGTGGAAAAATTATAGGTCTCAAAATGTGGAGACGCAAAAACTTTTTTGCTATAAAAAGCGTCGCTGGTTTCACACTTGCGTTTTTGTCTGCAGCGTTTTTTGCACAAAAAAACGCATGCGTTTTTTCCCTATATTTAACATTGAAAACGCATGCGGTTTTTTTGTACGCGTTTGGTCGCGTTTTCAAACGCATGCGGTTTTTTTCTGCATGCGTTCATTTTCAGAAATACAACCTGCAGTATTTTCTTGCGTTTTTAAGCACATGCGTTTGTTTGCGTTAAAAACGCATGCATTTTTATCGAAAAAAAAACAGAAAACACACTGAAAAGCCACCCACCACCATCAAGGTGATAAAGGGATCCAAACCCTAACCCTAACTCTACCCCTAACCTCACCCCTAACCGTTTAATGAACATTTTCTGACAGTCATAGTGCCACGTATTTCAGTGCCACGTATTTCAGTGCCACGTATTTCAGTGCCACGTATTTCAGTGCCACGTATTTCAGTGCCACGTATCACGTATTTCAGTGCCACGTGTTTCAGTGCCACGTATTTCAGTGCCACGTATCACGTATTTCAGTGCCACGTATCACGTATTTCAGTGCCACATATTTTAGTACCACGTATTTCAGTTGCACGTATTTCAGTGCCACGTATTTCAGTGCCACGTATTTCAGTGCCACGTATTTCAGTGCCACGTATTTCAGTGCCACGTATTTCAGTGCCACGTATTTCAGTGCCACGTATCACATATTTCAGTGCCACGTATTTAAGTGCCATGTATTTAAGTGCCACGTATTTCAGTGCCACGTATTTCAGTGCCACGTATTTCAGTGCCACGTATTTCAGTGCCACGTATCACATATTTCAGTGCCACGTATTTAAGTGCCACGTATTTCAGTGCCACGTATTTCAGTGCCACGTATTTCAGTGCCACGTATTTCAGTCACATTTAGGGTTAGGGTTAGGGGTAGGGTTAGGGTTAGGGTTAGGGCTAGGGTTGGAGGTAAAGTTAGGGTTGGGGCTAAAGTTAGGGTTGGGGCTAAAGTTAGGGTTAGGGTTTGGATTACATTTACGTTTGGATTAGGGTTGGGATTAGAATTATGGGTGTGTCAGGGCTAGGGGTGTGGTTAGGGTTACCGTTGGGATTAGGGTTAGGGGTGTGTTTGGGTTAGGGTTTCAGGTAGAATTGGGGAGTTTCCACTGTCCAGGCACATCAGGGGCTCTCCAAGCGCGACATGGTGTCCAATCTCAATTCCAGCCAATTCTGCGTTGAAAAAGTAAAACAGTGCTCCTTCCCTTCCGAGCTCTCCCGTGCGCCCAAAAAGGGGTTTACCCCAACATATGTGTTATCAGCGTACTCGGGACAAATTGAACAACAACTTCTGGGGTCCAAGTTCTCAAGATGTTTTATTTTCACGGCTCTGCATTATAAACTGTAGTGAAACACTTGGGGGTTCAAAGTTCTCACAACACATCTAGATAAGTTCCTTGGGAGGTCTAGTTTCCAATATGGGGTCACTTGTGGGGGGTTTGTACTGTTTGGGTACATCAGGGGCTCTGCAAATGCAACGTGACGCCTGCAGACCAATCCATTTAAGGCTGCATTCCAAATGGCGCTCCTTCCCTTCCGAGCTCTGTCATGCACCCAAACAGTGGTTCCCCCCCACATATGGGGTATCAGCGTACTCAGGACAAATTGGACAACAACTTTTGGGGTCTAATTTATCCTGTTACCCTTGTGAAAATACAAAACTGGGGGCTAAAAAAATCATTTTTGTGAAAAAAAAAAGGAATTTTTATTTTCACGGCTTTGCGCTATAAACTTTAGTGAAACACTTGGGGGTTCAAAGTTCTCAAAACACATCTAGATAAGTTCCTTGGGAGGTCTAGTTTCCAATATGGGGTCACTTGTGGGGGGTTTGTACTGTTTGGGTACATCAGGGGCTCTGCAAATGCAACGTGACGGCTGCTGACCAATCCATTTAAGTCTGCATTCCAAATGGCGCTCCTTCCCTTCCGAGCTCTGTCATGCGCCCAAACAGTGGTTCCCCCCCACATATGGGGTATCAGCGTACTCAGGACAAATTGGAAAACAAATTTTGGGGTCCAATTTATTCTGTTACCCTTGTAAAAATACAAAGCTGGGTGCTAAAAAATCATTTTTGAGAAAAAAAATAAAAATTATTTTCACGGCTCTGCGTTATAATCTGTAGTGAAACACTTGGGGGTTCAAAGCTCTCAAAACACATCTAGATAAGTTCCTTAGGGGGTCTACTTTCCAAAATGGTGTCACTTGTAGGGAGTTTCAATGTTTAGGCACATCAGGGGCTCTCCAAACGCAACATGGCGTCCCATCTCAATTCCAGTCAATTTTGCATTGAAAAATCAAATGGCGCTCCTTCCCTTCCAAGCTCTGCCATGCGCCCAAACAATGGTTTACACCCACATATGGGGTATCATCGTACTCAGGACAAATTACACAACATTTTTTGGGGTCCAATTTCTTCTCTTACCCTTGGGAAAATAAAAAATTGGGGGCAAAAAGATCATTTTTGTGAAAAAATTTGATTTTTTATTTTTACGGCTCTGCATTATAAACTTCTGTGAAGCACTTGGTGGGTCAAAGTGCTCACCACACATCTAGATAAGTTCCTTAGGGGGTCTACTTTCCAAAATGGTGTCACTTGTAGGGAGTTTCAATGTTTAGGCACATCAGGGGCTCTCCAAACGCAACATGGCGTCCCATCTCAATTCCAGTCAATTTTGCATTGAAAAGTCAAATGGCGCTCCTTCCCTTCCAAGCTCTGCCATGCGCCCAAACAATGGTTTACACCCACATATGGGGTACCGGCGTACTCAGGACAAATTGCACAACATTTTTTGGGGTCCAATTTCTTCTCTTACCCTTGGGAAAATAAAAAATTGGGGGCGAAAAGATCATTTTTGTGAAAAAATATGATTTTTTATTTTTACGGCTCTGCATTATAAACTTCTGTGAAGCACTTGGTGGGTCAAAGTGCTCATCACACATCAAGATAAGTTCCTTAGGGGGTCTACTTTCCAAAATGGTGTCACTTGTAGGGGGTTTCAGTGCTTAGGCACATCAGGGGCTCTCCAAACGCAACATGGCGTCCCATCTCAATTCCAGTCAATTTTGCATTGAAAAGTCAAATGGCGCTCCTTTCCTTCCGAGCTCTGCCATACGCCCAAACAGTGGTTTACCCCCACATATGGGGTATCAGCGTACTCAGGACAAATTGTACAACAACTTTGGGGGTCCATTTTCTCCTGTTACCCTTGGTAAAATAAAACAAATTGGAGCTGAAATAAATTTTGTGTGAAAAAAAGTTAAATGTTCATTTTTATTTAAACATTCCAAAAATTCCTGTGAAACACCTGAAGGGTTAATAAACTTCTTGAATGTGGTTTTGAGCACCTTGAGGGGTGCAGTTTTTAGAATGGTGTCACACTTGAGTATTTTCTATCATATAGACCCCTCAAAATGACTTCAAATGAGATGTGGTCCCTAAAAAAAAATGGTGTTGTAAAAATGAGAAATTGCTGGTCAACTTTTAACCCTTATAACTCCGTCACAAAAAAAAATTTTGGTTCCAAAATTGTACTGATCTAAAGTAGACATGTGGGAAATGTTACTTATTAAGTATTTTGCGTGACATATGTCTGTGATTTAAGGGCATAAAAATTCAAAGTTGGAAAATTGCAAAATTTTCAAAATTTTCGCCAAATTTCCATTTTTTTCACAAATAAACGCAAGTTATATCGAATAAATTTTACCACTAACATGAAGTACAATATGTCACGAGAAAACAATGTCAGAATCGCCAAGATCCGTCAAAGCGTTCCAGAGTTATAGCCTCATAAAGGGACAGTGGTCAGAATTGTAAAAATTGGCCCGGTCATTAACGTGCAAACCACTCTTGGGGGTGAAGGGGTTAACCTAGAGAAATTTTTTTACGATTTTTTGCAGTGTTATATACCACGAAAAAGTAACAGAAATCACTTAATATTCGTTAATATTCGTTAATACATTCGTTAAATGCAGATTGTATGCTATACAAACAGCAAAGCAAACGGTTAGCTTTTAGAAGGGCTGTTAGCGTGATGGTTCAGCTTCAGCACTAGTATCAACACTACAGGCTGCTGATTCGTTATACTGTGCACACACAGGCATAGACAAGCACTCTCTCCCTTCAATATGAATAGTCACATAGCTGTGTAATGGCGTCAGTGTGCCAAGCCGGGTGGTGCCTGTTCTTTTATAACCCGTGATGATGTCATAGTAATGCGACAATCAGGATAGCAACAGCATTACAGTGATGAGCAGGAAATCCCCGCATGCTTTTTGGCTGTGTAATAGGAACCAAAAATGGTGGCAGGGGATTCAAGCGTTACATAGAGCATTGCCCATTACTCACTGAGTAACGAGTACATCTGAGCACCGTGATACTCTAGTGATAACCGAGTATCGCCTAGGACATTTGCTCATCCCTACTCTACATCTCTGCTATTACTGTGTGTATCTGCTCTCCTGTTGCAAGTTATTCTCTTCACATATGCCTCTGGTTTTCCTTTGTGTAATCACACTATTGCTTCAAGAAACCAAAGTGCCTCTACATCTCTTCTCTTCCTATGCAACTCGTACTTTTGGCTCTCCAACATCCTGCTCTTCCAGCTAAGGTTATGCTTCTGGACTGCCATATACCTTGCTGTACTGGTCCTCATAGATGCACATGTTTTCTGGCAAACTCAGCTCTTCTGCATCATCGCCTCTGGTCAATGCAGCTCATCCTGACCTAACGCTCAGAGAATTCACCTCACCAAGTGAGCCTTTATCAAACTGTATGGCTAACATAAAGAAAAAATGGACATATAAAAAAGAAATACTCAGGAGAGCAGCATGAATAAAATATGAGGAAAAAACTGGCCATTTTTTACCTGGTGACAAGTGATATTTAACCCCTTCCCGACCCATGACGCCACGTAGGCGTCATGAAAGTCGGTGCCAATCCGACCCATGACGCCTATGTGGCGTCATGGAATGATCGCGTCCCTGCAGATCGGGTGGAAGGGTTAACTCCAATTTCACCCGATCTGCAGGGACAGGGGGAGTGGTACTTCAGCCTGGGGGGGTGGCTTCACCCCCCCATGGCTACGATCGCTCTGATTGGCTGTTGAAAGTGAAACTGCCAATCAGAGCAATTTGTAATATAGGGTTAGGGCATGTGCACACAGTGCGGATTTGGCTGCAGATCCGCAGCGGATTGGCCGCGGATCCGCAGCGGATTGGCCGCGGATCCGCAGCGGATTGGCCGCTGCGAATTCGTGACAGTTTTCCATCAGGTTTACAGTACCATGTACACCTATGGAAAACCAAATCCGCTGTGCCCATGGTGCGGAAAATACCGTGCGGAAACGCTGCGTTGTATTTTCCGCAGCATGTCAATTTTGTGTGGATTCTGCAGCGTTTTACGCCTGTTCCTCAATAGGAATCCGCCGGTGAAATCCGCACAAAAAAACACTGGAAATCCGCTGTAAATCCGCAGGTAAAACGCAGTGCCTTTTACCTGCGGATTTTTCAAAAATTGTGCGGAAAAATCTCACACGAATCCGCAACGTGGGCACATAGAGTTAGGGTTGGAATTAGGGCTAGGGTTGGAAATAGGGTTAAGATTAGGCTTGTGGTTAGGGTTACGGATAGGGTTAGGGGTGTGTTGGAGTTACAGTTGTGGTTTAGGGTTGGGATTAGGGTTAGGGTTGGGACTAGGGTTACGGGTGTGTTGGGGTTAGGGTTGTGGTTAGGGGTGTGTTGGGGTTAGGGTTGTGATTAGGATTATGGCTACAGTTGGGATTAGGGTTAGGGGTGTGTTGGAGTTAGTGTTGAAGTTAGAATTGAGGGGTTTCCACTGTTTAGGCACATCAGGGGTCTCCAAACGCAACATGGCGCCACCATTGATTCCAGCTAATCTTGCGTTCAAAAAGTCAAATGGTGCTCCCTCCCTTCCGAGCCCCAACGTGCGCACAAACAGTGGTTTACCCCCACATATAGGGTACCAGCATACTCATGACAAACTGGGCAACAACTATTGGGGTCCAATTTCTCCTGTTATCCTTGCAAAAATAAAAAATGACTTGCTAAAACAATTTTTGAGGAAAGAAAAATGATTTTTTATTTTCACGGCTCTGCTTTGTAAACTTCTGTGAAGCACTTGGGGGTTCAAAGTGCTTACCACACATCTAGATAAGTTCCCTTGTGGGTCTAGTTTCCAAAATGGGGTCACTTGTGGGGAGTTCGTACTGTTTAGGCACATCAGGGGCTCTGCAAACGCAACGTGACACCCGCAGAGCATTCCATCAAAGTCTGCAT
Organism: Ranitomeya variabilis; assembly: GCF_051348905.1. Classification (NCBI taxonomy): domain Eukaryota; kingdom Metazoa; phylum Chordata; class Amphibia; order Anura; family Dendrobatidae; genus Ranitomeya; species Ranitomeya variabilis. Next base: position 128,369,245 of record NC_135234.1, on the reverse strand, counting down.
TTCAAAACGTCACTACTTCCCTTCCAAGCCCCGGCATGTGCCCAAACAGTGGTTTACCCCCACATATGGGGTATCAGCGTACTCAGGAGAAACTGGACAACAAAGTTTGTGGTCAAATTTCTCCTGTTACCCTTGGGAAAATTAAAAAATTCTGGGCTAAAAAAATATTTTTGAGGAAAGAAAACACATTTATTATTTTCACGGCTCTGCGTTATAAACTTCTGTGAAGCACTTGGGGGTTCAAAGTGCTCACCACACATCTAGATAAGTTCCCTTGGGGGTCTAGTTTCCAAAATGGGGTCACTTGTGGGGAGTTCCTACTGTTTAGGCACATCAGGGGCTCTGCAAACGCAACGTGATGCCCGCAGAGCATTCCATCAAAGTCTGCATTTCAAAACATCACTACTTCCCTTCCGAACCCCGACGTGTGCCAAAACAGTGGTTTACCCACACTTATGGGGTATCAGCGTACTCAGGAGAAACTGGACAACAATGTTTGGGGTCCAATTTCTCCTGTTATCCTTGGGAAAATAAAAAATTGTGGGCTAAAATATCATTTTTGAGAAAAGAAAAATTATTTTTTATTTTCATGGCTCTGCATTATAAACTTCTGTGAAGCACTTGGGGGTTCAAAGTGCTCACCACACACCTAGATTAGTTCCTTTGGAGGTCTAGTTTCCAAAATGGGGTCACTTGTGGGGGAGCTCCAATGTTTAAGCACACAGGGGCTCTCCAAACGCGACATGGTGTCCGCTAATGATTGGAGCTAATTTTCCATTCAAAAAGCCAAATGGCGTGCCTTCCCTTCCGAGCCCTGCCGTGCGCCCAAACAGTGGTTTACCCCCACATATGGGGTATCATCGTACTTAGGACAAACTGGACAACAACATTTGGGGTCCAATTTCTCCTATTACCCTTGGGAAAATAAAAAATTCCAGGCTAAAAATCTTTTCTGAGGATAGAAAAATTATTTTTTATTTTCACGGCTCTGCGTTATAAACTTCTGTGAAGCACCTGGGGGTTTTAAGTGCTCACTATGCATCTAGATAAGTTCCTTGGGGGGTCTAGTTTCCAAAATGGGGTCACTTGTAGGGGATCTCCAATGTTTAGGCATACAGGGGCTCTCCAAACGCGACATGGTGTCCGCTAATGATTGGAGCTAATTTTCCATTCAAAAAGTCAAATGGCGCACCTTCCCTTCCGAGCCTTGCCGTGCACCCAAACAGTGGTTTACCTCCACATATGAGGTATCGGCGTACTCAGGAGAAATTGCCGAACAAATTTTAGGATCCACTTTATCCTGTTGCCCATGTGAAAATGAAAAAATTGAGGCTAAAAGAAATTTTGTGTGAAAAAAAAGTACTTTTTTACTTTTTCATTTTTACAGATCAATTTATGAAGCACCTGAGGGTTTAAAGTGCTCACTATGCTTCTAGATAAGTTCCTTTGGGGGTCCAGTTTCCAAAATGGGGTCACTTGTGGGGGAGCTCCAATGTTTAGGCACACAGGGGCTCTCCAAACGTGACATGGTGTCCGCTAGCGATGGAGATAATTTTTCATTCAAAAAGTCAAATGGCGCTCCTTCCCTTCCGAGCCTTACCATGTGCCCAAACAGTGGTTTACCCCCACATGTGAGGTATCAGTGTACTCAGGAGAAATTGTCCAACAAATTTTAGGATCCATTTTATCCTGTTGCCCATGTGATAATGAAAAAATTGAGGCTAAAATATTTTTTTTGTGAAAAAAAGTACTTTTTCATTTTTACAGATCAATTTGTGAAGCACCTGGGGGTTTAAAGTGCTCATTATGCTTCTAGATAAGTTCCTTGGGGGGTCTAGTTTCCAAAATGGGGTCACTTGTGGGGGAGCTCCGATGTTTAGGCACACAGGGGCTCTCCAAACGCGACATGAGGTCCGCTAAAGATTGGAGCCAATTTTTCATTCAAAAAGTCAAATGGCGCTCCTTCCCTTCCGAGCCCTGCCGTGCACCCAAACAGTGGTTTACCCCCACATATGAGGTATCAGCGTACTCAGGACAAATTGGGCAACAACGCTCATTGTCCAGTTTCTCCTTTTACCCTTGGGAAAATAAAAAAATTGTTGCTAAAAGATGATTTTTGTGACTAAAAAGTTAAATGTTCATTTTTTACTTCCATGTTGCTTCTGCTGCTGTGAAACACCTGAAGGGTTAATAAACTTCTTGAATGTGGTTTTGAGCGCCTTGATGGGTGCATTTTTTAGAATGGTGTCACTTTTGGGTATTTTCAGCCATATAGAACCCTCAAACTGACTTCAAATGTGAGGTGGTCCCTAAAAAAAATGGTTTTGTAAATTTTGTTGTAAAAAAGAGAAATCACTGGTCAAATTTTAACCCTTATAACTTCCTAGCAAAAAAAAAATTTGTTTCCAAAATTGTGCTGATGTAAAGTAGACATGTGGGAAATGTTATTTATTAACTATTTTGTGTCACATAACTCTCTGGTTTAAGAGAATAAAAATTCAAAATGTGAAAATTGCGAAATTTTCAAAATTTTCACCAAATTTCCGGTTTTTTCACAAATAAACTCAGAAATTATCGACCTAAATTTACTACTAACATGAAGCCAAATATGTCACGAAAAAACAGTCTCAGAATCGCTAGGATCTGTTGAAGCGTTCCTGAGTTATTACCTCATAAAGGGACACTGGTCAGAATTGCAAAAAACAGCCAGGTCATTAAGGCCAAAATAGGCTGGGTCATGAAGGGGTTAAACAGTTTTTCGTGTTCTTGAAACTTTTTGGGCAATTTCAAATTATTAGTTAATTTCCTGTATGTAAATTTACAAATAATTAGTAAAACATTAAACTGGTCAATAAATACAGTAAAATTGCCTGTCAAATAATAATACTTGATGGACTAAGTTTATACTATTGAGAGATTACTATGTTAATGATGAGCTTCATAAGACAAGAACATATCTGTCCATAAATCTTAACTTCTCTATTATGGCATCTATATAGTTCATAATCCATTTGCAGGAGAGTTACGTAAGTATATTCATTCAGTAAACAAGGGTATAAGTTTGCAAACACGAGGATACGTTTTGATAAGTTTTGTATCTTATTTCTTACAGAAGATAGCTTTTTAGATGATTGAAACTTTTTTCTTACTATGTAGACTTCAGCGGTAAAGATCTGTGCCAATAATAACATTGCTGCACAGTTCCAGAAGGATGAAATCACTACAAACAGAAGATTTGACTTTAGCAGTATCTGTCAGGATTAAACATTCATTCAATGGTTCTGCAGAATAATGATTGTTGTAGCAACCTAGCTACAAGCACATGAATACATTTTTCTTCAAGAAGGCTTTTACAGCATCTGTCAGAAGACTATGTGGTAAAAGGACTGTAATTGACTTGCAATACCACTTTTAAATGTCTATGACAAATCATGACACAAACTAAACGTATGCAATATATATTCTTCAGATGCATCATGATTTTCTCTTCTGTAAGCTGTTTTTTTCATGAGACTCAATTTATCCTTAACCATATTATGTAAAGAATAATACACATTGAACATCACTCTTTTCTACAATTTTAAATGGTTGGCAGTGTATACTTGAAGAGTTGAGAATTAATATATAGGTAAAGAGCAAAACTTTAACCCCTTCATGACCCAGCCTATTTTGGCCTTAATGACCTTGCCGTTTTTTGCAATTCTGACCAGTGTCCCTTTATGAGGTAATAACTCAGGAACGCTTCAACGGATCCTAGCGATTCTGAGAGTGTTTTTTCGTGACATATTGGGCTTCATGTTAGTAGTAAATTTAGGTCGATAATTTCTGAGTTTATTTGTGAAAAAAATGGAAATTTGGCGAAAATTTTGAAAATTTCGCAATTTTCACATTTTGAATTTTTATTCTGTTAAACCAGAGAGTTATGTGACACAAGATAGTTAATAAATAACGTTTCCCACATGTCTACTTTACATCAGCACAATTTTGGAAACAAATTTTTTTTTTGCTAGGAAGTTATAAGGGTTCAAATTTGACCAGTGATTTCTCATTTTTACAACAAAATTTACAAAACCTTTTTTTTTAGGGACCACCTCACATTTGAAGTCATTTTGAGGGTTCTATATGGCTGAAAATACCCAAAAGTGACACCATTCTAAAAACTGCACCCCTCAAGGTGCTCAAAACCACATTCAAGAAGTTTATTAACCCTTCAGGTGTTTCACAGCAGCAGAAGCAACATGGAAGTAAAAAATGAACATTTAACTTTTTAGTCACAAAAATGATCTTTTAGCAACAATTTTTTTATTTTCCCAAGGGTAAAAGGAGAAACTGGACCACGGACGTTGTTGTCCAATTTGTCCTGAGTACGCTGATACCTCATATGTGGGGGTAAACCACTGTTTGGGCGCACGGCAGGGCTTGGAAGGGAAGGAGCGCCATATGACTTTTTCAATGAAAAATTGGCTCCAATCTTTAGCGGACACCATGTCGTGTTTGGAGAGCCCCCGTGTGCCTAAACATTGGAGCTCCCCCACAAGTGACCCCATTTTGGAAACTAGACCCCCCAAGGAACTTATCTAGAAGCATAGTGAGCACTTTAAACCCCCAGGTGCTTCACAAATTGATCCGTAATAATGAAAAAGTACTTTTTTTTCACAAAAAAATTATTTTAGCCTCAATTTTTTCATTTTCACATGGGCAACAGGATAAAATGGATCCTAAAATTTGTTGGGCAATTTCTCCTGAGTACACCGATACCTCACATGTGGGGGTAAACCACTGTTTGGGCACATGGTAAGGCTCGGAAGGGAAGGAGCGCCATTTGACTTTTTGAGTGAAAAATTATCTCCATTGTTAGCGGACACCATGTCGCGTTTGGAAAGCCCCTGTGTGCCTAAACATTGGAGCTCCTCCACAAGTGACCCCATTTTAGAAACTAGACCCCCCAAGGAACTCATCTAGAGGCATAGTGAGCACTTTAAATCCCAAGGTGCTTCACAAATTGATCCGCAAAAATGAAAAAGTACTTTTTTTTCACACAAAATTTCTTTTAGCCTCAATTCTTTCATTTTCACATGGGCAACAGGATAAAATGGATCCTAAAATTTGTTGGGCAATTTCTCCTGAGTATGCTGATACCTCATATGTGGGGGTAAACCACTGTTTGGGTGCACGGCAAGGCTCGGAAGGGGAGGCGTGCCATTTGACTTTTTGAATGGAAAATTAGCTCCAATCGTTAGCGGACACCATGTCGCATTTGGAGAGCCCCTGTGTGCCTAAACATTGGAGCTCCCCTACAAGTGACCCCATTTTGGAAACTAGACCCCCCAAGGAACTTATCTAGATGCATAGTGAGCACTTATAACCCCCAGGTGCTTCACAGAAGTTTATAACGCAGAGCCGTGAAAATAAAAAAATAATTTTTCTTTCCTCAAAAATGATTTTTAGCCCAGAATTTTTTATTTTCCCAAGGGTAATAGGAGAAATTGGACCCCAAATGTTGTTGTCCAGTTTGTCCTGAGTACGATGATACCCCATATGTGGGGGTAAACCACTGTTTGGGCGCACGGCAGGGCTCGGAAGGGAAGGCACGCCATTTGGCTTTTTGAATGGAAAATTAGCTCCAATCATTAGCGGACACCATGTCGCGTTTGGAGAGCCCCTGTGTGCCTAAACATTGGAGCTCCCGCACAAGTGACCCCATTTTGGAAACTAGACCTCCCAAGGAACTAATCTAGATGTGTGGTGAACACTTTGATCCCCCAAGTGCTTCACAGAAGTTTATAACGCAGAGCCATGAAAATAAAAAATAATTTTTCTTTTCTCAAAAATGATTTTTTAGCCCACAATTTTTTATTTTCCCAAGGGTAACAGGAGAAATTGGACCCCAAAAGTTGTTGTCCAGTTTCTCCTGAGTACGCTGTTACCCCATATGTGGGGGTAAACCACTGTTTTGGCACACGTCGGGGTTCGGAAGGGAAGTAGTGACGTTTTGAAATGCAGACTTTGATGGAATGCTCTGCGGGCGTCAGGTTGCGTTTGCAGAGCCCCTGATGTGCCTAAACAGTAGGAACTCCCCACAATTGACTCCATTTTGGAAACTAGACCCCCAAGTTCCCCAAGGGAACTTATCTAGATGTGTAGTGAGCACTTTGAACCCCCAAGTGCTTCACAGAAGTTTATAACGCAGAGCCGTGAAAATAAAAAATGTGTTTCCTTTCCTCAAAAATATTTTTTTAGCCCAGAATTTTTTTATTTTTGCAAGAGTAACAAGAGAAATTGGACCCCAAAAGTTGTTGTCCAGTTTCTCCTGAGTACGCTGATACCCCATATGTGGGGGTAAACCACTGTTTTGGCACACGTCGGGGTTCGGAAGGGAAGTAGTGACGTTTTGAAATGCAGACTTTGATGGAATGCTCTGCGGGCATCAGGTTGCGTTTGCAGAGCCCCTGATGTGCCTAAACAGTAGGAACTCCCCACAAGTGACTCCATTTTGGAAACTAGACCCCCAAGGGAACTTATCTAGATGTGTGGTGAGCACGTTGAACCCCCAAGTGCTTCACAGAAGTTTACAACGCAGAGCCGTGAAAATAAAAAATCATTTTTCTTTCCTCAAAAAAGATGTTTTAGCAAGCAATTTTTTATTTTCACAAGGGTAACAGGAGAATTTGGACCCCAATATTTGTTGCCCAGTTTGTTGTGAGTACGCTGATACCCCATATGTGGGGGTAAACCACTGTTTGGGCACACGTCAGGGCTCGGAAGGGAAGTAGTGACATTTGAAATGCAGACTTTGATGGAATGGTCTGCGGGCGTCACATTGCATTTGCAGAGCCCCTGATGTGCCTAAACAGTAGAAACACCCCACAAGTTACCCCATTTTGGAAACTAGACCCCCGAAGGAACTTATCTAGATGTGTGGTGAGCACTTTCAACCCCCAAGTGCTTCACAGAAGTTTATAACGCAGAGCCATGAAAATAAAAAATAATTGTTCTTTCCTCAAAAATTATGTTTTAGCAAGTAATTTTTTATTTTTGCAAGGGTAACAGGAGAAATTGGACCCCAACAGTTGTTGCCCAGTTTGTCCTGAGTACGCTGGTACCCCAAATGTGGGGGTAAACCACTGTTTGGGCGCACGTCGGGGCTTGGAAGGGCGGGAGCACCATTTGACTTTTTGAACGCAAGATTGGCTGGAATCAATGGTGGCGCCATGTTGCGTTTGGAGACCCCTGATGTGCCTAAACAGTGGAAACCCCTCAATTCTAACTTCAACACTAACCCCAACACACCCCTAATCCTAATCCCAACTGTAGCCATAACCCTAATCACAACCCTAACCCCAACAAACCTCTAACCACAACCCTAACCGCAACACACCTGTAACCCTATTTCCAACCCTAATCCTAACCCTAATCCCAACCGTAACCCTAATCCCAACCCTAACCACAACTGTAACCCCAACACACCCCTAACCCTATCCGTAACCCTAACCACAAGCCTAATCTTAACCCTATTTCAAACCCTAGCCCTAATTCCAACCCTAACTCTAATTCCAACCCTAACCCTAAGGCTATGTGCCCACGTTGCGGATTCGTGTGAGATTTTTCCGCACGATTTTTGAAAAATCTGCAGGTAAAAGGCACTGCGTTTTACCTGCGGATTTACAGCAGATTTCCAGTGTTTTTTTGTGCGGATTTCACCTGCGGATTCCTATTGAGGAACAGGTGTAAAACGCTACGGAATCCGCACAAAGAATTGACATGCTGCGGAAAATACAACGCAGCGTTTCTGCACGGAATTTTCCGCACCATGGGCACAGCGGATTTGGTTTTCCTTAGGTGTACATGGTACTGTAAACCTGATGGAAAACTGCTTCGAATTCGCAGCGGCCAATCCGCTGCAGATCCGCGGCCAATCCGCTGCGGATCCGCGGCCGATCCGCTGCGGATCCGCGGCCGATCTGTTGCCGATCCGCTGCCGATCCGCTGCCGATCCGCTGCCGATCCGCGGCCGATCCGCTCTGTGTGCACATGCCATAACCCTACCCCTAACCCTAACCCTACCCGTAACCCTAACCCTACCCCTAACCCTACCCCTAGTTCTAACCCTAGTTCTAACCCTAACCCTAGTGGAAAAAGAAAAAAAAATATTTTCTTTATTTTATTATTGTCCCTACCTATGGGGGTGATAAAGGGGGGGGGTTATTTATTATTTTTTTATTTTGATCGCTGTGATAGAACCTACCACAGCGATCAAAATGTACTTGTAAGGAATCTGCCGGCTGGCAGATTCGGCGGGCGTACTGAGCATGCGCCCGCCATTTTGGAAGATGGCGGTGCCCAGCGAGGAGGCGCACGGACACCGGGAGGATCGGTAAGTATAAAGGGGTGGGGGGGGGTGGATTGGAGCACAGGGGGGGTGATTGGAGCACAGGGGGGGTGATCGGACCACAGGGGGGAGCGGACAGCAGGACGGGGGAGCCGGCAGGCGGACGGAGGGGACCGGAGGACTAACGGAGGACTGGGGGGCGATCGGTGGGTGTGGGGGGTGACTTCAGGTTTTCCAGCCATGGCCGATGATATTGCAGCATCGGCCATGGCTGGATTGTAATATTTCACCAGTTTTTTAGGTGAAATATTACAAATCGCTCTGATTTGCAGTTTCACTTTCAACAGCCAATCAGAGCGATCGTAGCCATGGGGGGGTGAAGCCACCCCCCCTGGGCTGAAGCACCACTCCCCCTCTCCCTGCAGATCGGGTAAAATAGGAGTTAACCCCTTCACCCGATCTGCAGGGACGCGATCATTCCATGACGCCACATAGGCGTCATGGGTCGGATTGGCACGGGTTTTCATGACGCCTACGTGGCGTCATGGGTTGGGAAGGGGTTAATAAAGTGCAAAAAGTAAAAAAAAATGAGAAAAAAAATACAAATCACAATTAATAATCCATGCAGCACTCATACACGTTGTTACATACAGATATACAAGTGCTTCTCACTAAATTAGAATATCATCAAAAAGTTAATTTATTTCAGTTCTTCAATACAAAAAGTGAAACATACAGTATATTATATAGAGTCATTACAAACAGAGTGATCTATTTCAAGTGTTTATATCTGTTAATGTTGATGATTATGGCTTACAGCCAATAAAAATCCAAAAGTCATTGTCTCAGTAAATTAGAATACTTTATAACACCAGCTTGAAAAATTATTTTAAAATCTGAAATGTTGGTCTACTGAAATGTATGTTCAGTAAATGCACTCAATACTTGGTCGGGGCTCCTTTTGCATCAATTACTGCATCAATGCGGCGTGGCATGGAGGCAATCAAATGATATACAGTTGAATATATAGGAATACCCCGGATACCATAGGAACCCTGTTAAATATATTGTGGGTTGTCACAGGTTCCTTCTCCGTTATCACACAATCAACAGAGCAAGAGAATAGTGAACAATCCCAAGAACTTTATTTAGGCAAAAGTATGAAAGGTCCATGTAATCCACCACACAAAGGATAAAATATTCCAGAACACAAATGCAGTTCAGTTACAGGATAAAAATCCAACAATCCAGCACATATGGATAACAGTCCATATTCCCTTCTTTATCTCTCTGATGTGCTGTGTTCACTTCATAGTTCCAAACAAACTGACCTGTGTCTCACCTCCCCATTCACAGGTTAGGGGGGTGGGTCGCAGGGGCTCATTGTTTCAACAAGCTAGGTCAACGCTAGGTGCGTTGTGTCCGCCATTTCAAACTGCGCATGCGCGGCCGGAACTCTGCCCCCTCCTCCCCGCACCTCACAATGGGGCAGCAGATGCGTTGAAAAACATCATCCGCTGCCCCCGTTGTGCGGCGCTTTCACTGCTTGCGTCGGTACGTCGCAACGACGCAATTCATCGTGCGTCGTACGACGCAAGTGTGAAAGTAGCCTTAGGGGGGTGGGTCGCAGGGGCTCATTGTTTCAACAAGCTAGGTCAACATGTCATTAGCATATTAGCAAACAACATTATTCACTGACCCTGTGGAGAGATAACAATACAGAACGGTGGGCAGAATATCAGATGGCAAATAACTCAACACCATGAAAATAAGTAAAATAGAAATATACACAAAATGATACCCACATAGCATATCACACCATCACATGGGGGAATTTTTTTGAAGTTTAGGGGGCCTATATATATTATCCCTATTAATATCTGATGAATAAATGTAACCCCCTTCTTAAAAGTCTTTATTCCCCTAGACATTTTGGGAATATATAGTATCTGCCTAATTTAATCTCTATTTGAATGTGAGATCTGCTTCTTCTTGGCTGAAAACCCTCCTGATACATTTCCCGTACCATATGGTGTATCAAAAATTGAGATATCTATAGACCTAAAACACATATGGTGCATACGGACACCTTTTTTTGACACTGGGTATCCTATAAGGTTGATTAGGTAGAGGGAGGGATAGCCATTGAGGAGTGGGGACACCACTGCGTAGGACCTAGGGTACCAACCTCCACTAATAGGAAGGAAGACAATAGCTGTATAGTAGGGATTGACTTCTCGTCCTTCAAAATGTAAAACCAGCTCTCTCTTTTTTGTTTTGTTTTTCTATTTTTTTTAATTTTGTGATGTTATTATAAGTTAAGTCTTATTAAGAGATATAATTTAGTGTTTTTCGGTGAATATTCTTGGGGTTATCCAGGTTATGTGGTTATGTGACAGTGAGTCTCGTGAGGTATGACATGTTGCCCCATATTGTTGGGAAAAGCAGGACATTTTTTTCTTCTGTTGTTAGTTGGTAGCAAAACTGTTCAAAGATATCCAGATAAACTGCAGTATTCAGAGATGATTTGAAGAAAATTGAGCCCAAAATTCATATTCCTGACACCACACACCAAAGACCAATTTTCTGGTCATGAAGTGGTGTTTCTTGATTCAAATAGGGATTGTCAATGTACGAGTGCTTGTTTTCAAGGAATTTACGTAACCTGATAAATGTAACCAAGCTTTGTCCATCGTGAAGTACAGCAATGGATCCAAATATCCACCAGCAATCATAGTCAGCAACCACATACAGTAATTTAAGCATTTAGATTTGTCAAGCTCTTTCAGTTCCTATACATATGTTATTGTGGCACCCCAGGAGTCCGGGTACTACAGTGGTATTGTCTGCCTCTCAGGGAGGGTGATGCCATTCCTGGAAGCGAGGAGGATCCCTTTAACAGGCAATATGTACACACAACACTGTTCTGACTCCAGACCAGAAGGGGAAGCTCTAGACCTGGTTTCAGGGTATCTTCCCTATATATATTCTGGCTGGAGGAGGAGTTAGGGAGTTGGAGGGAGAGAGAGGAGTTAGTCTGTGGAGAGTGCGAGGGGAGAAGGAGCAACGGAGAAGTGAGTACCTGGAGGGGAGCAGCGACTGAGCTCCCTCCAACCTGAAGCGCAGGAACTGGACAGCGGAAGTCCGATGCTGTGTGGGACTGTATGCCCCACAGCATAAACCAGAGGGCAGGAGATTTCAAGTTTCATGTCCACAACAACATTCAAAGGCACAGCAGCATATAGAGCGTGAGTCACCGCAAGTAGGGACACCTGTAAAAAGGCGCGCGTTGCCTGCCATGTTCTCACTCACTGAGAGTAAAAGAAATCGATTGTTTACACTGATATTATTTTAGTGTTTTAAATCACCTTGAGATTTTTTTATATTTCCCTTATAGTAATAACAGTATATAGATATAGTAGCTTAGATTTTTATGTTGCATCAACATAAAAATACAGCGGGTGAAATAGCTACACTATTTAACGCGTCAGCAATTTTCTAAGTAAATATATTTCTAAAGGTGTTATTGACATGTAACCAATGTTGAAAAAGAGCACCAAAAAAACCAAATAAAACAGATAGAACTTTATTAAATTAACATTAAAAAGAGACAATAATAGTACAATAAAGGATGTGACAAGGTAAGTTAATGATCACCAAACCAAGGCAGTATGGGTCCAACAGGTAAATATATACATTAAAGATTAGTTAACACCATGTATATATAGTATGCTGCTTGTTCAATGAACACACATAGAAAATCAGCCACTGAAAGTGCAAGGGTATATAAGCCGTTAAAGTGCATTAGTGCAAAAGTATATATAACACCTAAACATGCACTACAGGGCCGAAAAGGTAGAGAAAAAGGGGAAATATCAATAAATATAGTACCTGAAGGGAGAACCACACTGCCAAGAGCCCCAACGCGCGTTTCGGCGCGGTGCCTTCTTCCGGGGGGTGTGGCGTACTATTAGTTTAATGGGGTATTTAAAAGAAGTGTCCACCAATCCCATGATCCCTTGTATATGAACGCTATATTAAGTGAAAGTGCGCGCATGCGCTCACAATGGCGCCGTGTAAAGCAATAGAAGAGCAATCCAATGAGGTCCCAGGATACAGAACTGAAAGTAAGAGAGGCCGTACATGCGCACTGAGCAGCAATCAAGATGTCAAACACCCCAAACGTGTATGCATAACATCACCGAGACAACGGTGAAGACGTCAGGAAAGAAAGGGGGGTAGGAGCCGCGATTGCGCAGTAGGACAAAGTACGGAGGTAATGGCCTAGTTATGCAAGTGTGTATCGTAACCCAGACAACGGTGGAAAACACCAGGAGAGAGAGAGACACACAGGGCAACAGACCCGGTCACGCCCACCGGTACGGCGTGAACCGGGAAATAGAGCACCTGTATACATGTCTCACACCGGTAAAAAACACCGTCGCTGAGCATCAAGAAAAAAAATATAAGAAAAGTGCTAACAGAGTGTGAAAGTAGAATACAATAGGGGGGCATATTATAAACCTGCCACTACATGTGGCTAAACAAGAAACACTAAAGGCCCACTTATACAAGTGTGTGTCATTGCCCAGACAGTGGTGAAAACCGCCAGGAGAGGAAACGCAGGGCAACAAACTCGGTCACGCCCACCGGTATGGCGCGAACCGAGAAGTGAAGCACCCGCATACACCTCTCACACGGCGAGGGATATCACCGCTGAGCCACAGAAAATGCTAACAAGGTGTGAACATACAAAGGGGACATAATATAAAACCTGCCACTACATGTGGCTAAAAGAAGCACATAGAAAAAGGCATATCGAGGATATGACAATAAGTGCATACCATAGTATAATAAATAATACATGGCATAATATATATCATAAAATGCATGACAATTGCAAGTAGTGAATAAAAACAAAAAGATAAAGTGCACACTAATGAAAATCAACATTAATATACAATGTGCAAAAATGGAAAGAAAAATACTGCGGTCCACACACTTCTGCTACTCTGTTTGCAGTAGACGGCCTCTCATGCTGGAGAATAATGATTCCTGGGCACAATGAAGGATCAGAATAAGGATTAGGACATCCAATAACACGGGGAAACTAAAGAAAGGTAGACACATGTTAAAACAATAACACACAAACAAAATTAAAAGCCAAATAAAACGTATGGAAAACTAGATGATTCAAAGGAATGAAGAAAAACTCAGAGTTTCATTGAGTCCAAGAGGTTGTAGGGTTTTAAGTCGCCATATCCAGCGTGATTCTTTTTGAGCGAGATGGCGACTGAGATTACCACCACGTAGGGTTGTAAAGAGGTGGTCAATACCTATAACAGAAAAGCCTAAGGGGTCACAGTCATGATAGGTTTTGAAATGGCGGGGAATTGTCTTTAGATTCTCAGAATTATTTTCTTTTTTAGCTGCCAAAATATCAAGAACATGCTCACGTACGCGCACCTTCAAAGTGCGCGTCGTGAGACCAATATAGATCTTACCACAAGGGCAAGTGCCATGATACACTACAATAGTGGTACAGCACTTGATAGAATGCGTGATTAAGAATTCACGACCATCTGAGGATGCGAAATGGGTGGCGCTATCGATGTTAGGGCAGGCAATACATTTGCCACAAGGTTTGCAACCCCATCGGGATGGTTTTTGGCTTGGAACAGTTGGAAATAAAGGGGACGGGGTAATAGGTGGAAAATAACTCCGTACCAAATGGTCCCCCAGAGTCTTAGATCTACGAGCAACAACCGACGGATGGGATGGCAGATATTGTTTGAGGGTTGGATCAGCTAAAAGTATGGGCCAATACTTGGCCAAAGCTTGTGTCATCTCCCTCCACCTTGAATGATATTGCGTGATCATACGTACCTGCTGATTACTCTTGATTTGTGGATTAGAGAATAAAAGTTGCTGACGGTTAGTACTTCTGGCCCTGTTATATGCCTTTTTAACACTTCTTTTGCTGTATCCACGAGCCAAGAAACGTTGTTTCAGGTCATCCGCTTGTCTCTCAAACCCCTCAACCGAAGTGCAGATTCTTTTCAGACGAAGAAACTGTCCTATAGGGACCGCATTGATCACATGGGGCGGGTGGGAAGATGTAGCATGAAGGACAGAGTTTACTGATGTTTCCTTGCGGAAAACACTGGCACCTAAAAGGCCATCGGCCCCTCTCTCCACCAGGACATCCAGAAAGTCTATATGAGAGAAATCAAACTTGTAAGTGAGACGTATATTTAATTCATTGTTATTAAGTTCCTCAAAAAAAGATTGTAATTGAAAAGGAGTACCCCGCCAGATCAGGAAAATGTCGTCGATGTAGCGGGCCCAAAGGAGGACCCGCTCCATCGACGAACCCCGATCAGACGAGAACATATCCCTCTCCCACAGCCCCAGGAACAGATTGGCGTAGGAGGGCGCGCAAGCCGCCCCCATTGCTGTTCCCTGGAGCTGCAGGAAGAAGGATCCATTGAAGAGAAAAAAAATTTTTGTTAATAAAAATTGTAAAAGAACAATCAAAAAATTGGTGTCACTGGGTGAGAGAGAGGTCATGGACAAAAAGTAGGAGACTGCCCTCAAGCCATCCTGGTGTCGGATACTCGTATATAAAGACTCTACATCACACGTGACAAGGAGAGTATCCTCATCAACGTGGATGGAGTCAATTTTTTTCAAAAAATCCGAGGTATCTTTTAAATAAGATGGAATAGTCTCCACCAGGGGCTTGAGGAAAGAGTCCACATACCTGCCAATGTTCTCCGTAAGTCCCCCAACCCCTGAGACTATAGGTCTCCCAGGCGGAGTAACAGAATTTTTATGTACCTTGGGCAGCAGATACAATGTTGGGATGCGATGATCCTTACTCAAAAGAATGTCCCGAACTTGAGTTGTAATTATCCCATCTGACAAAGCCCGTTGTAAGATTTTAGACAATTCTTCTCTGTATGAAATCAAAGGATTAAACGTCAGTTTCTTGTAACATGATGTATCACGTAGTTGGCGATATGCCTCTGCCAAGTACAATTTATTAGGCCAGATGACAATGTTTCCCCCTTGTCTGCTGGCTTAAATACCACATCTTTAATTTGTTTAAGTCTTTTCAAACTATTTTGTTCAACAACAGACAAATTATTGTGGCTAATTGAAGTGGAAATAGAATCAAAATCTTTCGACACAAGTTTAACAAAAATGTCAATATTAGAGCACAGTGACAAGGGGGGAAACTTCTTAGATCTTGGATACAGTGAAGAGGGTACCTTACCCAAAGAGGGATTCACATGTTCACGGGCAAGTTCTTCTAAGGTTTGAAGAGCCAATTGTTCCTCTGGCAGGGGGAATGCCTGTTGTATTTCCTCATTGTGATACCATTTTTTAAATAACAAAGAACGTGCAAAAAAATGTAAATCCTTCAAGGCCAAAAATGGATCAAACCGCATGCTGGGTGAAAAAGTAAAACCTTTTGTGAGAAGAGAGATTTCGTCAGCATTAAAAGAGTGTTCCGATAAATTTATTACCTTTGGAGTGTCTTTAAATGCCGAATGATGGGCACCCCGTTTATTCTGAGAAGTTTTACGATCCCACTTCCTCTTACCCATGTTACCAAAACGAGTTTGCATGGAGTGCTGCGAGGTATCAGAAGTTTCCCCAGAAGACGATACTGAAGAAACAGATGGAGATCTGTGTTCTCGCCCCATGTGACCAGTGCGCCTCCATCTATAGGCAGTTTTCTTAGAGAAATCCATTGTATCACGAGTCAATTTTTTAGCCTGAGTAGTCTTAATTTGAGCCTCCCACTCAGTAGAATTTTTATCCATAGACGCATTAAAAGTCGACAAAGTATCACTGCTAGCCATTTTTTTGAATTTTAGATATAAGTCATCAATCTCACTTTCAATTGTAACCAAGGCCTTTTTGTTAACGTCAATAAGAAGCTCCATGAATTGTGTAGAAGCCTTATTACAAACTTCCTCCCAGCAGCTTGTAAATTGTTCATCAGAGACAGGGAAGGAAGGAAATATCTGAATACGTAAACCTCGTGGAACCAGTCTCTTTTTTATATAATTCTCCAAAAATGCCTTATTCCACCACAATTTTGTGCGTCTATACAGTAATCTCTTAATTTGTGCCTGTAGCACACTAGCATTCCCTGAAACATCCGTTTCCATACTGTTGGGATCATTATCAAACACTTGAGCAACTACTGTTTGCCACGTTGCGTCCCTAGAACGGTAATCCATCCTGGTCAGGACAAAGGAAAATCTGTGGGAATCCACAGTGTTAATTGCAAAACATATAAGGCCAGACCATACATGCACCACCAACCAAGATAACCAATGGTGCACAGATGTATGTAAACGGTTCAGTGCAATGAATCATATACAGAAACCAAAAAAGAAAAAGAGCACCAGAAGAACCAAATAAAACAGATAGAACTTTATTAAATTAACATTAAAAAGAGACAATAATAGTACAATAAAGGATGTGACAAGGTAAGTTAATGATCACCAAACCAAGGCAATATGGGTCCAACAGGTAAAGATATACATTAAAGATTAGTTAACACCATGTATATATAGTATGCTGCTTGTTCAATGAACACACATAGAAAATCAGCCACTGAAAGTGCAAGGGTATATAAGCCGTTAAAGTGCATTAGTGCAAAAGTATATATAACACCTAAACATGCACTACAGGGCCGAAAAGGTAGAGAAAAAGGGGAAGTATCAATAAATATAGTACCTGAAGGGAGAACCACACTGCCAAGAGCCCCAATGCGCGTTTCGGCGCGGTGCCTTCTTCCAGGGGTGAGGCGTACTATTAGTTAAATGGGGTATTTAAAAGAAGTGTCCACCAATCCCATGATCCCTTGTATATGAACGCTATATTAAGTGAAAGTGCGCGCATGCGCTCACAATGGCGCCGTGTAAAGCAATAGAAGAGCAATCCAATGAGGTCCCAGGATACAGAACTGAAAGTAAGAGAGGCCGTACATGCGCACTGAGCAGCAATCAAGATGTCAAACACCCCAAACGTGTATGTATAACATCACCGAGACAACGGTGAAGACGTCAGGAAAGAAAGGGGGGGAGGAGCCGCGATTGCGCAGTAGGACAAAGTACGGAGGTAATGGCCTAGTTATGCAAGTGTGTATCGTAACCCAGACAACGGTGGAAAACACCAGGAGAGAGAGACACACAGGGCAACAGACCCGGTCACGCCCACCGGTACGGCGTGAACCGGGAAATAGAGCACCTGTATACATGTCTCACACCGGTAAAGAACACCGTCGCTGAGCATCAAGAAAAAAAATATAAGAAAAGTGCTAACAGAGTGTGAAAGTAGAATACAATAGGGGGGCATATTATAAACCTGCCACTACATGTGGCTAAACAAGAAACACTAAAGGCCCACTTATACAAGTGTGTGTCATTGCCCAGACAGTGGTGAAAACCGCCAGGAGAGGAAACGCAGAGCAAGAAACTCGGTCACGCCCACCGGTACGGCGCGAACCGAGAAGTGAAGCACCCGCATACACCTCTCACACGGCGAGGGATATCACCGCTGAGCCACAGAAAATGCTAACAAGGTGTGAACATACAAAGGGGACATAATATAAAACCTGCCACTACATGTGGCTAAAAGAAGCACATAGAAAAAGGCATATCGACGATATGACAATAAGTGCATACCATAGTATAATAAATAATACATGGCATAATATATATCATAAAATGCATGACAATTGCAAGTAGTGAATAAAAACAAAAAGATAAAGTGCACACTAATGAAAATCAACATTAATATACAATGTGCAAAAATGGAAAGAAAAATACTGCGGTCCACACACTTCTGCTACTCTGTTTGCAGTAGACGGCCTCTCATGCTGGAGAATAATGATTCCTGGGCACAATGAAGGATCAGAATAAGGATTAGGACATCCAATAACACGGGGAAACTAAAGAAAGGTAGACACATGTTAAAACAATAACACACAAACAAAATTAAAAGCCAAATAAAACGTATGGAAAACTAGATGATTCAAAGGAATGAAGAAAAACTCAGAGTTTCATTGAGTCCAAGAGGTTGTAGGGTTTTAAGTCGCCATATCCAGCGTGATTCTTTTTGAGCGAGATGGCGACTGAGATTACCACCACGTAGGGTTGTAAAGAGGTGGTCAATACCTATAACAGAAAAGCCTAAGGGGTCACAGTCATGATAGGTTTTGAAATGGCGGGGAATTGTCTTTAGATTCTCAGAATTATTTTCTTTTTTAGCTGCCAAAATATCAAGAACATGCTCACGTACGCGCACCTTCAAAGTGCGCGTCGTGAGACCAATATAGATCTTACCACAAGGGCAAGTGCCATGATACACTACCATAGTGGTACAGCAGTTGATAGAATGCGTGATTAAGAATTCACGACCATCTGAGGATGCGAAATGGGTGGCGCTATCGATGTTAGGGCAGGCAATACATTTGCCACAAGGTTTGCAACCCCATCGGGATGGTTTTTGGCTTGGAACAGTTGGAAATAAAGGGGACGGGGTAATAGGTGGAAAATAACTCCGTACCAAATGGTCCCCCAGAGTCTTAGATCTACGAGCAACAACCGACGGATGGGATGGCAGATATTGTTTGAGGGTTGGATCAGCTAAAAGTATGGGCCAATACTTGGCCAAAGCTTGTGTCATCTCCCTCCACCTTGAATGATATTGCGTGATCATACGTACCTGCTGATTACTCTTGATTTGTGGATTAGAGAATAAAAGTTGCTGACGGTTAGTACTTCTGGCCCTGTTATATGCCTTTTTAACACTTCTTTTGCTGTAAACCAGGGATTCAAGCTTGAGGAGGATAATTTGCATATTCCAGGTGCCTTCTGGGAAAAGCAAAGAGTCTCCCTCAGCAAGAAGATCATTGGGTACAGCCGGGACCAACTGCTTGGAAAGCATCACCAAACGAATTTTTGCCTGTGGGACATTATTGCAAGAAAGCTTGGCTGAGTAGATTACACAAGAAGGAAAACACACAGCAAGTCAGCAGGATCTAGGAGCAACATGGCAGATGTGACAACCTACATGGTGAGCTGCAGCATGTGCTACATGTTCACAGATCGACCAGAAGAAGAATCCAATTTCACCTGTCAGAAGTGTAGACTAGTGGCCCTTTTAGAAGAAAAGGTGCGAGGTCTGGAAGAAAGAATAGCAACTTTGAAACTCATCAAAGAGAATGAAGACTTCCTAGACAGAACAGAAGCATCTCTACTGGTCACAGAAGGTGAAAAAAGTGTCAGAGAACCTCCAAAAGCAGATGAGTGGAAGCATGTGACCAAAAGAAGCAAGAAGACCATGGAAAAATCACCAACCACACAACTGAAGAACCGATATCAAATCTTTGTAGAGGATGAAGATGGCACACCTAAGGATGAAGCAATACCAGCAAGCAAAAAAGAAAAGGGCACACAGCAACAAGTGACAGCAAAATGTACAGCCAAGAAGCAACGAAGAGTGGTGGTGGTGGGAGACTCACTACTGAGAGGCACAGAAGCAGCCATCTGCAGACCGGACATAACCGCAAGAGAAGTATGCTGCCTTCCAGGTGCGATGATCAAGGATGTGACCGATAGGATACCAAAGCTCTTCAGCTCCAAGGACGTCCACCCATTTCTGCTGATACATGTTGGCACCAATGACATGGCAAGGAAGGACCTACCGACAATCTGCAAGGACTTTGAAGAGTTGGGGAAGAAAGTAAAGGAACTGGATGCACAGGTAGTTTTTTCTTCTATCCTTCCAGTAGACAGGCATGGCACCAGGAGATGGAACAGGATCCTTAATGCGAACAACTGGCTAAGACGATGGTGCAGACAACAAGGATTCGGATTCATGGACCACGGTGTAAATTACTTGTACGATGGACTCCTCGCCAGAGACGGACTACACCTCAACAAACCTGGGAAACACACATTCGCCAGAAGACTCGCTACACTCATCAGGAGGGCGTTAAACTAGAAGTAGAGGGGACGGGAAGAAAAACATTAGACTCGAACGAAGAAGACCCAGGAAAACATACTCAGAAGGGAGGTAAGAACATTTCTAAAACAATCCACAGTGAGGAGATTGGAACAAAACAAAATCCTCTAAACTGCATGCTTGCAAACGCCAGAAGCCTGACAAACAAGATGGAAGAACTAGAAGCAGGAATATCTACAGGTAACTTTGACATAGTGGGAATAACCGAGACATGGTTAGATGAAAGCTATGACTGGGCAGTTAACTTACAGGGTTACAGTCTGTTTAGAAAGGATCGTAAAAATCAGAGAGGAGGAGGGGTTTGTCTCTATGTAAAGTCTTGTCTAAAGTCCACTTTAAGGGAGGATATTAGCGAAGGGAATGAGGATGTCGAGTCCATATGGGTCGAAATTCATGGAGGGAAAAATGGTAACAAAATTCTCATTGGGGTCTGTTACAAACCCCCAAATATAACAGAAATCATGGAAAGTCTACTTCTAAAGCAGATAGATGAAGCTGCAACCCATAATGAGGTCCTGGTTATGGGGGACTTTAACTACCCGGATATTAACTGGGAAACAGAAATCTGTGAAACCCATAAAGGCAACAGGTTTCTGCTAATAACCAAGAAAAATTATCTTTCACAATTGGTGCAGAATCCAACCAGAGGAGCAGCACTTTTAGACCTAATACTATCTAATAGACCTGACAGAATAACAAATCTGCAGGTGGTCGGGCATCTAGGAAATAGCGACCACAATATTGTACAGTTTCAACTGTCTTTCACTAGGGGGACTTGTCAGGGAGTCACAAAAACACTGAACTTTAGGAAGGCAAGGTTTGACCAGCTTAGAGATGCCCTTAATCTGGTAGACTGGGACAATATCCTCAGAAATAAGAATACAGATAAAAAATGGAAAATGTTTAAGAACATCCTAAATAGGCACTGTAAGCGGTTTATACCTTGTGGGAATAAAAGGACTAGAAATAGGAAAAACCCAATGTGGCTAAACAAAGAAGTAAGACAGGCAATTAACAGTAAAAAGAAAGCATTTGCACTACTAAAGCAGGATGGCACCATTGAAGCTCTAAAAAACTATAGGGAGAAAAATACTTTATCTAAAAAACTAACTAAAGCTGCCAAAAAGGAAACAGAGAAGCACATTGCTAAGGAGAGTAAAACTAATCCCAAACTGTTCTTCAACTATATCAATAGTAAAAGAATAAAAACTGAAAATGTAGGCCCCTTAAAAAATAGTGAGGAAAGAATGGTTGTAGATGACGAGGAAAAAGCTAACATATTAAACACCTTCTTCTCCACGGTATTCACGGTGGAAAATGAAATGCTAGGTGAAATCCCAAGAAACAATGAAAACCCTATATTAAGGGTCACCAATCTAACCCAAGAAGAGGTGCGAAACCGGCTAAATAAGATTAAAATAGATAAATCTCCGGGTCCCGATGGCATACACCCACGAGTACTAAGAGAACTAAGTAATGTAATAGATAAACCATTATTTCTTATTTTTAGGGACTCTATAGCGACGGGGTCTGTTCCGCAGGACTGGCGCATAGCAAATGTGGTGCCAATATTCAAAAAGGGCTCTAAAAGTGAACCTGGAAATTATAGGCCAGTAAGTCTAACCTCTACTGTTGGTAAAATATTTGAAGGGTTTCTGAAGGATGTTATTCTGGATTATCTCAATGAGAATAACTGTTTAACTCCATATCAGCATGGGTTTATGAGAAATCGCTCCTGTCAAACCAATCTAATCAGTTTTTATGAAGAGGTAAGCTATAGGCTGGACCACGGTGAGTCATTGGACGTGGTATATCTCGATTTTTCCAAAGCATTTGATACCGTGCCGCACAAGAGGTTGGTACACAAAATGAGAATGCTTGGTCTGGGGGAAAATGTGTGTAAATGGGTTAGTAACTGGCTTAGTGATAGAAAGCAGAGGGTGGTTATAAATGGTATAGTCTCTAACTGGGTCGCTGTGACCAGTGGGGTACCGCAGGGGTCGGTATTGGGACCTGTTCTCTTCAACATATTCATTAATGATCTGGTAGAAGGTTTACACAGTAAAATATTGATATTTGCAGATGATACAAAACTATGTAAAGCAGTTAATACAAGAGAAGATAGTATTCTGCTACAGATGGATCTGGATAAGTTGGAAACTTGGGCTGAAAGGTGGCAGATGAGGTTTAACAATGATAAATGTAAGGTTATACACATGGGAAGAAAGAATAAATATCACCATTACACACTGAATGGGAAACCACTGGGTAAATCTGACATGGAGAAGGACTTGGGGATCCTAGTTAATGATAAACTTACCTGGAGCAGCCAGTGCCAGGCAGCAGCTGCCAAGGCAAACAGGATCATGGGGTGCATTAAAAGAGGTCTGGATACACATGATGAGAGCATTATACTGCCTCTGTACAAATCCCTAGTTAGACCGCACATGGAGTACTGTGTCCAGTTTTGGGCACCGGTGCTCAAGAAGGATATAATGGAACTAGAGAGAGTACAAAGGAGGGCAACAAAATTAATAAAGGGGATGGGAGAAATACAATACCCAGATAGATTAGCGAAATTAGGATTATTTAGTCTAGAAAAAAGACGACTGAGGGGCGATCTAATAACCATGTATAAGTATATAAGGGGACAATACAAATATCTCGCTGAGGATCTGTTTATACCAAGGAAGGTGACGGGCACAAGGGGGCATTCTTTGCGTCTAGAGGAGAGAAGGTTTTTCCACCAAAATAGAAGAGGATTCTTTACTGTTAGGGCAGTGAGAATCTGGAATTGCTTGCCTGAGGAGGTGGTGATGGCGAACAGTTGAGGGGTTCAAGAGAGGCCTGGATGTCTTCCTGGAGCAGAACAATATTATATCATACAATTATTAGGTTCTGTAGAAGGACGTAGATCTGGGGATTTATTATGATGGAATATAGGCTGAACTGGATGGACAAATGTCTTTTTTCGGCCTTACTAACTATGTAACTGTATGTAACTATGTAACTATGTATCCACGAGCCAAGAAACGTTGTTTCAGGTCATCCGCTTGTCTCTCAAACCCCTCAACCGAAGTGCAGATTCTTTTCAGACGAAGAAACTGTCCTATAGGGACCGCATTGATCACATGGGGCGGGTGGGAAGATGTAGCATGAAGGACAGAGTTTACTGATGTTTCCTTGTGGAAAACACTGGCACCTAAAAGGCCATCGGCCCCTCTCTCCACCAGGACATCCAGAAAGTCTATATGAGAGAAATCAAACTTGTAAGTGAGACGTATATTTAATTCATTGTTATTAAGTTCCTCAAAAAAAGATTGTAATTGAAAAGGAGTACCCCGCCAGATCAGGAAAATGTCATCGATGTAGTGGGCCCAAAGGAGGACCCGCTCCATCGACGAACCTCGATCAGACGAGAACAGATCCCTCTCCCACAGCCCCAGGAACAGATTGGCGTAGGAGGGCACGCAAGCCGCCCCCATTGCTGTTCCCTGGAGCTGCAGGAAGAAGGATCCATTGAAGAGACTGCTGTACCACTATGGTAGTGTATCATGGCACTTGCCCTTGTGGTAAGATCTATATTGGTCTCACGACGCGCACTTTGAAGGTGCGCGTACGTGAGCATGTTCTTGATATTTTGGCAGCTAAAAAAGAAAATAATTCTGAGAATCTAAAGACAATTCCCCGCCATTTCAAAACCTATCATGACTGTGACCCCTTAGGCTTTTCTGTTATAGGTATTGACCACCTCTTTACAACCCTACGTGGTGGTAATCTCAGTCGCCATCTCGCTCAAAAAGAATCACGCTGGATATGGCGACTTAAAACCCTACAACCTCTTGGACTCAATGAAACTCTGAGTTTTTCTTCATTCCTTTGAATCATCTAGTTTTCCATACGTTTTATTTGGCTTTTAATTTTGTTTGTGTGTTATTGTTTTAACATGTGTCTACCTTTCTTTAGTTTCCCCGTGTTATTGGATGTCCTAATCCTTATTCTGATCCTTCATTGTGCCCAGGAATCATTATTCTCCAGCATGAGAGGCCATCTACTGCAAACAGAGTAGCAGAAGTGTGTGGACCGCAGTATTTTTCTTTCCATTTTTGCACATTGTATATTAATGTTGATTTTCATTAGTGTGCACTTTATCTTTTTGTTTTTATTCACTACTTGCAATTGTCATGCATTTTATGATATATATTATGCCATGTATTATTTATTATACTATGGTATGCACTTATTGTCATATCGTCGATATGCCTTTTTCTATGTGCTTCTTTTAGCCACATGTAGTGGCAGGTTTTATATTATGTCCCCTTTGTATGTTCACACCTTGTTAGCATTTTCTGTGGCTCAGCGGTGATATCCCTCGCCGTGTGAGAGGTGTATGCGGGTGCTTCACTTCTCGGTTCGTGCCATACCGGTGGGCGTGACCGAGTTTGTTGCCCTGCGTTTCCTCTCCTGGCGGTTTTCACCACTGTCTGGGCAATGACACACACTTGTATAAGTGGGCCTTTAGTGTTTCTTGTTTAGCCACATGTAGTGGCAGGTTTATAATATGCCCCCCTATTGTATTCTACTTTCACATTCTGTTAGCACTTTTCTTATATTTTTTTTCTTGATGCTCAGCGACGGTGTTTTTTACCGGTGTGAGTCATGTATACAGGTGCTCTATTTCCCGGTTCACGCCGTACCGGTGGGCGTGACCGGGTCTGTTGCCCTGTGTGTCTCTCTCTCTCCTGGTGTTTTCCACCGTTGTCTGGGTTACGATACACACTTGCATAACTAGGCCATTACCTCCGTACTTTGTCCTACTGCGCAATCGCGGCTCCTCCCCCCCTTTCTTTCCTGACGTCCTCACCGTTGTCTCGGAGATGTTATGCATACACGTTTGGGGTGTTTGACATCTTGATTGCTGCTCAATGCGCATGTACGGCCTCTCTTACTTTCAGTTCTGTATCCTGGGACCTCATTGGATTGCTCTTCTATTGCTTTACACGGCGCCATTGTGAGCGCATGCGCGCACTTTCACTATAGCGTTCATATACAAGGGATCATGGGATTGGTGGACACTTCTTTTAAATACCCCATTAAACTAATAGTACGCCACACCCCCGGAAGAAGGCACCGCGCCGAAACGCGCGTTGGGGCTCTTGGCAGTGTGGTTCTCCCTTCAGGTACTATATTTATTGATATTTCCCCTTTTTCTCTACCTTTTCGGCCCTGTAGTGCATGTTTAGGTGTTATATATACTTTTGCACTAATGCACTTTAACGGCTTATATACCCTTGCACTTTCAGTGGCTGATTTTCTATGTGTGTTCATTGAACAAGCAGCATACTATATATACATGGTGTTAACTAATCTTTAATGTATATCTTTACCTGTTGGACCCATACTGCCTTGGTTTGGTGATCATTAACTTACCTTGTCACATCCTTTATTGTACTATTATTGTCTCTTTTTAATGTTAATTTAATAAAGTTCTATCTGTTTTATTTGGTTCTTCTGGTGCTCTTTTTCTTTTTTGGTTTCTGTATATGATTCATTGCACTGAACCGTTTACATACATCTGTGCACCATTGGTTATCTTGGTTGGTGGTGCATGTATGGTCTGGCCTTATATGTTTTGCAATTAACACTGTGGATTCCCACAGATTTTCCTTTGTCCTGACCAGGATGGATTACCGCTCTAGGGACGCAACGTGGCAAACAGTAGTTGCTCAAGTGTTTGATAATGATCCCAACAGTATGGAAACGGATGTTTCAGGGAATGCTAGTGTGCTACAGGCACAAATTAAGAGATTACTGTATAGACGCACAAAATTGTGGTGGAATAAGGCATTTTTGGAGAATTATATCAAAAAGAGACTGGTTCCACGAGGTTTACGTATTCAGATATTTCCTTCCTTCCCTGTCTCTGATGAACAATTTACAAGCTGCTGGGAGGAAGTTTGTAATAAGGCTTCTACACAATTCATGGAGCTTCTTATTGACTTTGACAAAAAGGCCTTGGTTACAATTGAAAGTGAGATTGATGACTTATATCTAAAATTCAAAAAAATGGCTAGCAGTGATACTTTGTCGACTTTTAATGCGTCTATGGATAAAAATTCTACTGAATGGGAGGCTCAAATTAAGACTACTCAGGCTAAAAAATTGACTCGTGATACAATGGATTTCTCTAAGAAAACTGCCTATAGATGGAGGCGCACTGGTCACATGGGGCGAGAACACAGATCTCCATCTGTTTCTTCAGTATCGTCTTCTGGGGAAACTTCTGATACCTCACAGCACTCCATGCAAACTCGTTTTGGTAACATGGGTAAGAGGAAGTGGGA
The DNA here is from genome assembly GCF_051348905.1 of Ranitomeya variabilis. Lineage (NCBI taxonomy): Eukaryota > Metazoa > Chordata > Amphibia > Anura > Dendrobatidae > Ranitomeya > Ranitomeya variabilis. The sequence continues at coordinate 128,342,521 of NC_135234.1, read as the reverse complement.
TCGTAAAACTTCTCAGAATAAACGGGGTGCCCATCATTCGGCATTTAGAGACACTCCAAAGGTAATAAATTTATCGGAACACTCTTTTAATGCTGACGAAATCTCTCTTCTCACAAAAGGTTTTACTTTTTCACCCAGCATACGGTTTGATCCATTTTTGGCCTTGAAGGATTTACATTTTTTTGCACGTTCTTTGTTATTTAAAAAATGGTATCACAATGAGGAAATACAACAGGCATTCCCCCTGCCAGAGGAACAATTGGCTCTTCAAACCTTAGAAGAACTTGCCCGTGAACATGTGAATCCCTCTTTGGGTAAGGTACCCTCTTCACTGTATCCAAGATCTAAGAAGTTTCCCCCCTTGTCACTGTGCTCTAATATTGACATTTTTGTTAAACTTGTGTCGAAAGATTTTGATTCTATTTCCACTTCAATTAGCCACAATAATTTGTCTGTTGTTGAACAAAATAGTTTGAAAAGACTTAAACAAATTAAAGATGTGGTATTTAAGCCAGCAGACAAGGGGGGTAACATTGTCATCTGGCCTAATAAATTGTACTTGGCAGAGGCATATCGCCAACTACGTGATACATCATGTTACAAGAAACTGACGTTTAATCCTTTGATTTCATACAGAGAAGAATTGTCTAAAATCTTACAATGGGCTTTGTCAGATGGGATAATTACAACTCAAGTTCGGGACATTCTTTTGAGTAAGGATCATCGCATCCCAACATTGTATCTGCTGCCCAAGGTACATAAAAATTCTGTTACTCCGCCTGGGAGACCTATAGTCTCAGGGGTTGGGGGACTTACGGAGAACATTGGCAGGTATGTGGACTCTTTCCTCAAGCCCCTGGTGGAGACTATTCCATCTTATTTAAAAGATACCTCGGATTTTTTGAAAAAAATTGACTCCATCCACGTTGATGAGGATACTCTCCTTGTCACGTGTGATGTAGAGTCTTTATATACGAGTATCCGACACCAGGATGGCTTGAGGGCAGTCTCCTACTTTTTGTCCATGACCTCTCTCTCACTCAGTGACACCAATTTTTTGATTGTTCTTTTACAATTTTTATTAACAAAAACATTTTTTCTCTTCAATGGATCCTTCTTCCTGCAGCTCCAGGGAACAGCAATGGGGGCGGCTTGCGCGCCCTCCTACGCCAATCTGTTCCTGGGGCTGTGGGAGAGGGATCTGTTCTCGTCTGATCGGGGTTCGTCGATGGAGCGGGTCCTCCTTTGGGCCCGCTACATCGACGACATTTTCCTGATCTGGCGGGGTACTCCTTTTCAATTACAATCTTTTTTTGAGGAACTTAATAACAATGAATTACATATACGTCTCACTTACAAGTTTGATTTCTCTCATATAGACTTTCTGGATGTCCTGGTGGAGAGAGGGGCCGATGGCCTTTTAGGTGCCAGTGTTTTCCGCAAGGAAACATCAGTAAACTCTGTCCTTCATGCTACATCTTCCCACCCGCCCCATGTGATCAATGCGGTCCCTATAGGACAGTTTCTTCGTCTGAAAAGAATCTGCACTTCGGTTGAGGGGTTTGAGAGACAAGCGGATGACCTGAAACAACGTTTCTTGGCTCATGGATACAGCAAAAGAAGTGTTAAAAAGGCATATAACAGGGCCAGAAGTACTAACCGTCAGCAACTTTTATTCTCTAATCCACAAATCAAGAGTAATCAGCAGGTACGTATGATCACGCAATATCATTCAAGGTGGAGGGAGATGACACAAGCTTTGGCCAAGTATTGGCCCATACTTTTAGCTGATCCAACCCTCAAACAATATCTGCCATCCCATCCGTCGGTTGTTGCTCGTAGATCTAAGACTCTGGGGGACCATTTGGTACGGAGTTATTTTCCACCTATTACCCCGTCCCCTTTATTTCCAACTGTTCCAAGCCAAAAACCATCCCGATGGGGTTGCAAACCTTGTGGCAAATGTATTGCCTGCCCTAACATCAATAGCGCCACCCATTTCGCATCCTCAAATGGTCGTGAATTCTTAATCACGCATTCTATCAAGTGCTGTACCACTATGGTAGTGTATCATGGCACTTGCCCTTGTGGTAAGATCTATATTGGTCTCACGACGCGCACTTTGAAGGTGCGCGTACGTGAGCATGTTCTTGATATTTTGGCAGCTAAAAAAGAAAATAATTCTGAGAATCTAAAGACAATTCCCCGCCATTTCAAAACCTATCATGACTGTGACCCCTTAGGCTTTTCTGTTATAGGTATTGACCACCTCTTTACAACCCTACGTGGTGGTAATCTCAGTCGCCATCTCGCTCAAAAAGAATCACGCTGGATATGGCGACTTAAAACCCTACAACCTCTTGGACTCAATGAAACTCTGAGTTTTTCTTCATTCCTTTGAATCATCTAGTTTTCCATACGTTTTATTTGGCTTTTAATTTTGTTTGTGTGTTATTGTTTTAACATGTGTCTACCTTTCTTTAGTTTCCCCGTGTTATTGGATGTCCTAATCCTTATTCTGATCCTTCATTGTGCCCAGGAATCATTATTCTCCAGCATGAGAGGCTGTCTACTGCAAACAGAGTAGCAGAAGTGTGTGGACCGCAGTATTTTTCTTTCCATTTTTGCACATTGTATATTAATGTTGATTTTCATTAGTGTGCACTTTATCTTTTTGTTTTTATTCACTACTTGCAATTGTCATGCATTTTATGATATATATTATGCCATGTATTATTTATTATACTATGGTATGCACTTATTGTCATATCGTCGATATGCCTTTTTCTATGTGCTTCTTTTAGCCACATGTAGTGGCAGGTTTTATATTATGTCCCCTTTGTATGTTCACACCTTGTTAGCATTTTCTGTGGCTCAGCGGTGATATCCCTCGCCGTGTGAGAGGTGTATGCGGGTGCTTCACTTCTCGGCTCGCGCCGTACCGGTGGGCGTGACCGAGTTTGTTGCCCTGCGTTTCCTCTCCTGGTGGTTTTCACCACTGTCTGGGCAATGACACACACTTGTATAAGTGGGCCTTTAGTGTTTCTTGTTTAGCCACATGTAGTGGCAGGTTTATAATATGCCCCCCTATTGTATTCTACTTTCACACTCTGTTAGCACTTTTCTTATATTTTTTTTCTTGATGCTCAGCGACGGTGTTCTTTACCGGTGTGAGACATGTATACAGGTGCTCTATTTCCCGGTTCACGCCATACCGGTGGGCGTGACCGGGTCTGTTGCCCTGTGTGTCTCTCTCTCCTGGTGTTTTCCACCGTTGTCTGGGTTACGATACACACTTGCATAACTAGGCCATTACCTCCGTGCTTTGTCCTACTGCGCAATCACGGCTCCTCCCCCCCTTTCTTTCCTGACGTCTTCACCGTTGTCTCGGTGATGTTATGCATACACGTTTGGGGTGTTTGACATCTTGATTGCTGCTCAGTGCGCATGTACGGCCTCTCTTACTTTCAGTTCTGTATCCTGGGACCTCATTGGATTGCTCTTCTATTGCTTTACACGGCGCCATTGTGAGCGCATGCGCGCACTTTCACTTAATATAGCATTCATATACAAGGGTTCATGGGATTGGTGGACACTTCTTTTAAATACCCCATTAAACTAATAGTACGCCACACCCCCGGAAGAAGGCACCGCGCCGAAACGCGCGTTGGGGCTCTTGGCAGTGTGGTTCTCCCTTCAGGTACTATATTTATTGATATTTCCCCTTTTTCTCTACCTTTTCGGCCCTGTAGTGCATGTTTAGGTGTTATATATACTTTTGCACTAATGCACTTTAACGGCTTATATACCCTTGCACTTTCAGTGGCTGATTTTCTATGTGTGTTCATTGAACAAGCAGCATACTATATATACATGGTGTTAACTAATCTTTAATGTATATCTTTACCTGTTGGACCCATACTGCCTTGGGTTGGTGATCATTACCTTACCTTATCACATCCTTTATTGTACTATTATTGTCTCTTTTTAATGTTAATTTAATAAAGTTCTATCTGTTTTATTTGGTTCTTCTGGTGCTCTTTTTCTTTTTTGGTTTCTGTATATGATTCATTGCACTGAACCGTTTACATACATCTGTGCACCATTGGTTATCTTGGTTGGTGGTGCATGTATGGTCTGGCCTGATATGTTTTGCATGTAACCAATGTTATCAGCATGTTTCGCAACAATAAGGTTGCAAAACTCTTGAGACTACTCACTGGTTTACCCATCATGAGATGTTTCTTGTGTGGTACCTTGGTAATGAGACACCTTTCTGAACCAGTTATTATTATTTTTCAATGTGTGGCAGGATTGCTTTCTAATTACTGATAGATTTCAGCTGGTGTTATGACTTTCCATGGCTTTTTGCACCTCTCTTTCTTCATTTGTTCAATACTTTTTCCTTGTGTCATTTCTCATTATTACATATATATTAACTTAATTTATGACATCTATGGTTTGATTTCTTTGCCTGTGTGGATTGGATGGGAAAATTTTATGTCAATAGCACCTTGTAAAAAAGAGTAAAGGAAATGATATATGATTTTCTAAAATCTGAAAATTGAATAAAGTAAAACTGTAGTAAACACTTACAATCAAATAAATACTTTGCTAAAAAAAGTATAAACTTCCTTTTCAGGTTCACAAGTAGTCCAGCACCTCCAAGATGGCACAGACATTCTTGCAAATACAAGAAGTTTAAGTCTTTCTTTTAGCAGTCTCAAGAGCATATACCTGGATATTAGTCATTATATGAGGAGATAGGTACAGAGTCATAGAATAGCATAAACTCATTTCTATGACCAGTATCTGCTCTTTGTGAAAAGAGGAACAGGAGGATTATTCACATAGCCCTAACACATTACATCCAGCATATAACTGGTGTGCATGTTTCTGACCAATGTGGATTGAGGGAACAATATCTTGTAGTGGGATTTGTGCTCATAGCCTACCATCATTGCCATTATTTGGCAGTTGCCAGAGAACACTAGATTTGGCAGGTCCTCCAGTGACGCACCTTTCTTTACATAGATGAGTGCTGGCTCAGACTGAGCATATGTGAGAAATGTGAAAAAGTCTTGCGACGCTGCACTACATGTTATGCTATGTTATGCTATGCTATGTTATGCTATGTTATGTTAACCAGGACCCGTTGAAGTGCAGCAGCACGTCGTCCTTTCATTCCACGTTCTCCCTTTGTTTCACCTGCACATGTTCTAAATAAAGGATCGTACTATAAGAGGATCGGTGAGTGCACTACTGTTTTTTCTACGAATGGACTACATGTTATGCTGCTTGCAATTTTTTCCAGCATAACCATTTTGCCAGTGAGTGGATGTATGTTTGGGGAGGCATATCTCTAGAAGACCGGTAAAATCTCCATGTGATAGCTAAAAGCTTTGGTACTGGAGCAAAGTCCTAAAGCCCTAGAGCCAATTTTAGACCTCATACAGTAGTGGACCCTAGGTTCCTCCTGGTGCAGAGCAATGTCCTGCCTTATATGGCCAGAGTGCTGTTGTGAATTTGGTTTTTGGGCTCCCCCGGTGGTCACTGGTGGTACTGGACTTGTGTGCTTCACTTTCTCTGTTCACCTGTTTCCATCAGGATATGGGAGTATCCTATTTAGCCTTGCTGCTCAGTTATTCTAGTGCCGGCCATCAATGTAACCAGAGCCTTTCTGTTGCATGTTCCTGCTTCTAGACTACTATCAGCTAAGTTGGACTCTTAGTCCTAAGTTTGTTTGCATTTTTGTTCCAGTTCACAGTTATGTTATGTTTCTGTAGCTGGAAGCTCTTGTGGGCTGAAATTACCACTCCGGTGTCATGAGTTGACACATGAGTCTTAAAGTAATTTCTGGATGGTATTTTAATAGGGTTTTCAGCTGACCGTGAAGTTCCCTATTGTATCTTCTTGCTATCTAGTAAGCGGACCTCGCTTTGCTGAACCTACCTTCATACTGCGTATGTCTTTTCCTCTGAACTCACCGTCAATATATGTGGGGGGCTTCTGTCTCCTTTTTGGGGGAATTTCCCTAGAGGTAAGCCAGGTCTGTTTTTTCCTCTATTAGGGTTAGTTAGTTCTCCAGCTGGCGCTGGGCGTCTAGGGATAAAACGTAGGTACGTCACCCAGCCACTGTTAGTTGTGTGGTAGGTTTAGCTCACGGTCAGCTCGAGATTCCATCACCCAAGAGCTAGTCTGCTATTTAAGTTCTCTGACGTTTCCTTGCCATTGGGAACCATGACAGTATGGCCGGCCAAGGGTTAAAACCGTTGGCAGAAGAAAGGAGAGAAAAAGAAGTCTGCAGATTTTTTTTTTTTTTTTTTCCTCTGAGCTTGCTCTATAGTTGACTTAGTTGCATTTCTGCTCTAATTGCAGCCTTTGTCTCTCTCTCTCCTTCTAATCCTTGAATGGCTCTGATCTCACCTGATTAAAATGGATCCTCAGAGTTTGGCTACAGGTTTGAATAATCTTGCTACGAAGGTTCAAAATTTACAGGATTTTGTTATTCATGCTCCTATATCTGAACCTAGAATTCCTATACCAGAATTTTTCTCCGGGGATAGATCTCGTTTCCTGAATTTCAAAAATAATTGTAAATTATTTCTTTCCCTGAGATCTCGCTCCGCTGGAGATCCCGCACAGCAGGTTAGGATAGTAATTTCCTTGCTGCGGGGTGACCCTCAAGACTGGGCATTTGCATTGGCACCCGGGGATCCTGCGTTGCTCAATGTGGATGCGTTTTTTCTGGCTTTGGGGTTGCTTTATGAGGAACCTAACTTAGAGATTCAGGCTGAAAAAGCCTTGATGGCCCTATCTCAAGGGCAAGATGAAGCTGAAATATACTGCCAAAAATTTCGTAAATGGTCTGTGCTTACTCAGTGGAATGAGTGCGCCCTGGCGGCGAATTTCAGAGAGGGTCTCTCTGATGCCATTAAAGATGTTATGGTGGGGTTCCCTGCACCTACAGGTCTGAATGAGTCCATGACAATGGCTATTCAGATTGATCGGCGTTTGCGGGAGCGCAAACCTGTGCACCATTTGGCGGTGTCTTCTGAGAAGGCTCCAGAAAATATGCAATGTGATAGAATTCTGTCCAGAAGCGAACGGCAGAATTTTAGGCGGAAAAATGGGTTGTGCTTCTATTGTGGTGATTCAACTCATGTTATATCAGCATGCTCTAAACGTACAAAAAAGGTTGATAAGTCTATTTCAATTGGCACTTTACAGTCTAAGTTTATTCTGTCTGTGACCTTGATTTGTTCATTATCGTCAATTACCGCGGATGCCTATGTCGACTCTGGCGCCGCTTTGAGTCTTATGGATTGGTCCTTTGCCAGGCGCTGTGGGTTTGATCTAGAGCCTCTGGAAGTTCCTATACCTCTGAAGGGTATTGACTCTACACCATTGGCTAGTAATAAACCACAATACTGGACACAAGTGACTATGCGTATGAATCCAGACCATCAGGAGACGATTCGCTTCCTTGTGTTGTACAATCTACATGATGTTTTGGTGCTCGGATTGCCATGGTTACAATCTCATAACCCAGTTCTTGACTGGAAAGCAATGTCTGTGTTAAGCTGGGGATGTCAGGGGGCTCATGGGGACGTACCTTTGGTTTCCATTTCGTCATCTATTCCCTCTGAGATTCCGGAATTTTTGTCTGATTATCGTGATGTTTTTGAGGAGCCTAAGCTTGGTTCACTACCTCCTCACAGAGATTGCGATTGTACCATAGATCTGATTCCGGGCAGTAAATTTCCAAAGGGTCGTTTATTTAATCTATCTGTACCTGAACATGCTGCTATGCGAGAATATATTAAGGAGTCCCTGGAAAAGGGACATATTCGTCCTTCTTCATCTCCCTTAGGAGCCGGTTTTTTCTTTGTATCTAAAAAAGATGGCTCTTTGAGGCCGTGTATTGATTATCGACTCTTGAATAAAATTACAGTCAGATATCAGTATCCTCTGCCACTGCTGACTGATTTGTTTGCTCGAATAAAAGGGGCTAAGTGGTTCTCTAAGATTGATCTCCGTGGGGCGTATAATTTGGTGCGAATTAAGCAGGGGGATGAGTGGAAAACCGCATTTAATACGCCCGAGGGCCATTTTGAGTATTTAGTAATGCCTTTTGGTCTTTCAAATGCCCCTTCAGTCTTTCAGTCCTTTATGCATGACATTTTCCGGGAATATTTGGATAAATTCATGATCGTGTATCTGGATGATGTTTTGATTTTTTCGGATGACTGGGATTCTCATGTCCAACAGGTCAGGAGGGTTTTTCAGGTTTTGCGGGCTAATTCCTTGTGTGTGAAGGGTTCTAAGTGTATTTTTGGGGTTCAAAAGATTTCTTTTTTGGGGTACATTTTTTCCCCCTCTTCCATTGAGATGGATCCTGTCAAGGTTCGGGCTATTTGTGATTGGACGCAACCTTCTTCGCTTAAGAGCCTTCAGAAATTTTTGGGCTTTGCTAATTTTTATCGTCGATTTATAACTGGTTTTTCTGATGTTGCTAAACCTTTGACTGATTTGACCAAAAAGGGTGCTGATGTTGCTGATTGGTCCCCTGCTGCTGTGGAGGCCTTTCGGGAGCTTAAGCGCCGCTTTTCTTCCGCCCCTGTGTTGCGTCAGCCTGATGTTACTCTTCCTTTTCAGGTTGAGGTCGATGCTTCCGAGATCAGAGCTGGGGCGGTCTTGTCGCAGAAAAGTTCCGATTGCTCCGTGATGAGACCTTGTGCGTTCTTTTCTCGAAAATTTTCGCCCGCCGAGCGAAATTATGATATTGGTAATCGGGAGCTTTTGGCTATGAAGTGGGCTTTTGAGGAGTGGCGTCATTGTCTTGAGGGGGCTAGACATCAGGTGGTGGTATTGACCGATCACAAGAATTTGATTTATCTTGAGTCTGCCAGGCGCCTGAATCCTAGACAGGCGCGCTGGTCGTTGTTTTTCTCTCGGTTTAATTTTGTGGTCTCATACTTACCAGGTTCTAAAAATGTGAAGGCAGATGCCCTTTCTAGGAGTTTTGAGCCTGATTTCCCTGGTGATTCTGAACCTACAGGTATCCTTAAGGATGGGGTGATATTATCTGCTGTTTCCCCAGACCTGCGACGGGCTTTGCAGGAGTTTCAGGCGGATAGACCTGATCGTTGCCCGCCTGGTAGACTGTTTGTTCCTGATGATTGGACCAGTAGAGTCATCTCGGAGGTTCATTCTTCTGCGTTGACAGGTCATCCCGGGATCTTTGGTACCAGGGATTTGGTGGCTAGGTCCTTCTGGTGGCCTTCTCTGTCTCGAGATGTACGAGTTTTTGTGCAGTCTTGTGATGTTTGTGCTCGGGCCAAACCTTGTTGTTCTCGGGCTAGCGGATTGTTGTTATCTTTGCCCATTCCAAAGAGGCCTTGGACTCACATCTCTATGGATTTTATTTCTGATCTCCCTGTTTCTCAGAAAATGTCTGTCATCTGGGTGGTGTGTGACCGTTTTTCAAAGATGGTTCATTTGGTGCCCTTGCCTAAGTTGCCGTCCTCTTCCGAGTTGGTTCCTCTGTTTTTTCAAAATGCGGTTCGCTTGCATGGTATTCCGGAGAATATCGTTTCTGACAGGGGGACCCAGTTCGTGTCTAGATTTTGGCGGGCGTTCTGTGCTAGGATGGGCATTGATTTGTCTTTTTCGTCTGCGTTCCATCCTCAGACTAATGGCCAGACTGAGCGAACTAATCAGACCTTGGAGACTTATTTGAGGTGTTTTGTGTCTGCGGATCAGGATGACTGGGTTGCCTTTTTGCCGTTGGCGGAGATTGCCCTCAATAATCGGGCTAGTTCTGCCACTTTGGTTTCTCCTTTCTTTTGCAATTCGGGGTTTCATCCTCGCTTTTCTTCTGGTCAGGTGGAGTCTTCGGATTGTCCTGGAGTGGATACTGTGGTGGATAGGTTGCATCGGATTTGGGGACAGGTGGTGGACAATTTGGAGTTGTCCCAGGAGAAGACTCGGCATTTTGCTAACCGCCGTCGTCGTGTTGGTCCTCGTCTTCGTGTTGGGGACTTGGTGTGGTTGTCTTCTCGTTTTGTCCCTATGAGGGTTTCTTCTCCTAAGTTTAAGCCTCGGTTCATCGGCCCGTATAAGATTTTGGAGATTCTTAACCCTGTGTCCTTTCGATTGGACCTCCCGGCATCTTTTTCTATCCATAATGTCTTCCATCGGTCATTATTGCGCAGGTATGAGGTACCGGTTGTGCCTTCCGTTGAGCCTCCCGCTCCGGTGTTGGTTGAGGGTGAATTGGAGTACGTTGTGGAGAAGATCTTGGACTCCCGTGTTTCCAGATGGAAACTTCAGTATCTGGTCAAGTGGAAGGGCTACGGTCAGGAGGATAATTCTTGGGTGACAGCCTCTGATGTTCATGCCTCTGATTTGGTCCGTGCCTTTCATAGGGCTCATCCTGATCGCCCTGGTGGTTCTTGTGAGGGTTCGGTGCCCCCTCCTTGAGGGGGGGGTACTGTTGTGAATTTGGTTTTTGGGCTCCCCCGGTGGTCACTGGTGGTACTGGACTTGTGTGCTTCACTTTCTCTGTTCACTTGTTTCCATCAGGATATGGGAGTATCCTATTTAGCCTTGCTGCTCAGTTATTCTAGTGCCGGCCATCAATGTAACCAGAGCCTTTCTGTTGCATGTTCCTGCTTCTAGACTACTATCAGCTAAGTTGGACTCTTAGTCCTAAGTTTGTTTGCATTTTTGTTCCAGTTCACAGTTATGTTATGTTTCTGTAGCTGGAAGCTCTTGTGGGCCGAAATTACCACTCCGGTGTCATGAGTTGACACATGAGTCTTAAAGTAATTTCTGGATGGTATTTTAATAGGGTTTTCAGCTGACCGTGAAGTTCCCTATTGTATCTTCTTGCTATCTAGTAAGCGGACCTCGCTTTGCTGAACCTACCTTCATACTGCGTATGTCTTTTCCTCTGAACTCACCGTCAATATATGTGGGGGGCTTCTGTCTCCTTTTTGGGGGAATTTCCCTAGAGGTAAGCCAGGTCTGTTTTTTCCTCTATTAGGGTTAGTTAGTTCTCCGGCTGGCGCTGGGCGTCTAGGGATAAAACGTAGGTACGTCACCCGGCCACTGTTAGTTGTGTGGTAGGTTTAGCTCACGGTCAGCTCGAGATTCCATCACCCAAGAGCTAGTCTGCTATTTAAGTTCTCTGACGTTTCCTTGCCATTGGGAACCATGACAGAGTGCGTAGGCAGTTCCTGGATGATGAAAGCATGATGCCAATGACTTACCCTCATGGTCTCCTGACGCAGATCCAATTTATACTCTCAGCTCAGGGTTAGTAAGTATCAGTGCATTTGATGCTGCCATGTAGAGTCTAACACTGTCCTGGAGCTCACTGATACCTTTACCCAAATTTGATAGAAAATCCCCCATAATCAGTCCTATTACAAGTTACCGAATGTATGCAAATAAAGCATGGTATCCTGTAGTAGGTGCTCAAGTACGATACTATGTCTAAAATTAAAAGTTAAGCTGCAAAAAGAGGAATGAAAAATCCTGCAAAAATGCAAGAATCAACACAGAAAAAAAGGGCAGCAGTATTTACCTGCCCACTTAGATACTGCTGGGTAGCCCGCCTACTCTAATAGTTTGGGAGTTACTAATAGGCTGAAAGCAAGACACTGTGCACTACCTGTGTGTGACCAAAGCCCTATACTAGCCGCTTTCGTGCAATTTAATTCTAAGCAATCACCCCTCCATGAATTGGTAGGTTTGTGAGTGGTTGTCTCATCATTATTTTATAACTATGCTGCCGCCATCTTTATTATATGGGTCTGATTGCATTAGTTTTAGGATCCTATCCCATATAATGTTGAAGAGAGAACTTGGCACTCACATATAATAATAAAGATATATTTTTTATTGGTGCAAGCAATACAAAATTAAATGTTTTGGTCTTGAAATCAGGCTTTTATCAGTAACACGGATTGTATAGGCATGGATGAAAAACATGTAATGGCACTATATATGAAAGCAGTACATGCTGCAAAGAAGGTGAGTGCTTGCACATTGGATCTTGATGCAAAATATTTAGTTCACCAAGATCCAATATGCAATTTAAAGGTAATATGTTAGATTCATATACCAACCCTCCCACCCCCTCTAAACTGTTTATATGGCCTAAGTGCTCTGGGCTTGTCAAAGTACTTCCCAAGGCTCCCCAGCTCTATTACCCGAAAAGCACTATCTTCCTCTTCTTCACTGACAGTACACTGAATGTCTACTTAATCTAGTAACCTGTACCATGTTGACAGATTTCTTTTAAGAATTTACTAAAAAATAAATTCTAGCAGTAGACACCTAAGTACATTATATTGAAGGCAAAAAGTTTCCATGATGACAAAATATATTGACAAGCAGTTTTAATGTTAAAGTTAAAGTCACATTCGGTGTACCCTTGTCAAAACCATGATTTTCACACCTTACACTGATGACTACTACAACTGCAGTAGATTGAAATAAATGATTCCTTAATTTTCTTATGTGTCTCTAAATGCAGGTGCAAAGGTGAACGGTTCCATTTTTCTACCCAGCGGTTCTGTATAATTGTAGGGTGGGTTCTCAAAATTATTATCTTTAGTAGGTTCAAGACAACCTAGTCTGACATGGCCATCGACTATCCTTAAATCTAATCAGGGCATGGTCAAAATGTATGTGATTTGATTGGTTGCTATTGACAGCAATGACATTTTTTATGAGATGTCCACTCTTTTTGGCCTTTTAATGGCAATGAATGCATCAAAGATGCTGGATGTAATGCTTAGTAAAGGACGAACTAAAAATGTTATAATAATAGATTTAGAATATTTTAGTAAAGCACACTTTAAAACCTGCTTGAGTAAAAAAAAAATCAAGCAAAAGGACAACTTATAAATGTTAATTATAATATTGAATTGATTCAAATGATGTACACTTAGCATAAGAAAAAGGGTGGAATTCTGCAACCTGCCCTGACCATTCACCCAGCTGATGACATATTATATTAATGTATCTATTAGTACATATGCAATTAGCTTCAAGCTTGTTCCTGCTGGTTGAATTGGAAAGCAGGTCTTATTTATGTCACAGTTACAATTCCCAGGAGAATGAACTCAGTGAACTTTGTCCAAGATGATGGTATTTTGACATTTTTATTACCAGCTTTAACCAAGTAAAGTTACAGGCAACTAAGGAAAATTGGTCGAGAAAATCTGAAAAGTAGCAATTTTTTTCGCCCATCTAGGTTGTTAGTGAAATTAATCAACGTTTCATGCTACACATAATTTGAAATCCTAGTCTGTATTTTCGAGAGCATTATTAAAGAGGTCTATGTTAAAATACATATTTTATTTTGTCTGAAAGAATCATTTAAACAGAGTAGTAGGATTTAAAATAAAAAATGTACATATTTTTACATGACTTACAATTATTATTACACAGTCAATGTAAGAAGTCTTCATATCTACTGTAGGAAATAGAGTTCTCTGGCAGCCATTAATGTACACACAGTCACTGGGTTCTTGTGTCAAGCAATGTAAAATCTATTATACTTAATAAACTTCCACTCACTCAGTTTTAAATCCACCTCTCAGGCTCTGGCGGAGACTGTCCACCATTAATGATTAGTGTTGAGCATTCCGATACCACAAGTATCGGGTATCGGCCGATATTTGCTGTATCGGAATTCCGATACCGAGATCCGATACTTTTGTGGTATCGGGTACCGGTATCGAAACAACATTAATGTGTAAAATAAAGAATTAAAATAAAAAATATTGCTATACTCAACTCTCCGACGCAGCCTGGACCTCACCGAGGGAACCGGCAGCGTTCTTTGCTTAAAATGCGCGCGTTTCCTTCCTTCCGTGACATCACGGCTTGTGATTGGTCGCGTGCCGCCCATGTGGCCGCGACGCGACCAATCACAGCAAGCCGTGACGTAATTTTCAGGTCCTTCTAGGCATTCAGTATTTTAAAATTACGTTCCGGCTTTGTGATTGGTCGCGTCGCGGTCACATGGGCGACGCGACCAATCACAAGCCGTGACGTCACAGGAGGCAGGAAACGCGCGCATTTTTAAAATTACGTCACGGCTTGTGATTGGTCGCGTCGCCCATGTGGCCGCGACGCGACCAATCACAGCAAGCCGTGACGTAATTTCAGGTCCTTCAGGATTTTAAAATTACGTTCTGGCTTGTGATTGGTCGCGTCGCGGTCACATGGGTGACGCGACCAATCACAAGCCATGATGTCACGGGAGGCTGGACACGCGCGCATTTTAAAATGCGCACGTGTCCAGCCTCCCGTGATGTCACGGCTTGTGATTGGTCGCGTCGCCCATGTGACCGCGACGCGACCAATCACAAGCCAGAACGTAATTTTAAAATCCTGAAGGACCTGAAATTACGTCACGGCTTGCTGTGATTGGTCGCGTCGCGGCCACATGGGCGGCACGCGACCAATCACAAGCCGGGACTTCACGTAAGGAAGTAAACGCGTGAATTTTAAGCAAAGAACGCTGCCGGTTCCCTCGGTGAGGTGAGTATAGCAATATTTTTTATTTTAATTCTTTCTTTTACACATTAATATGGATCCCAGGGCCTGAAGGAGAGTTTCCTCTCCTTCAGACCCTGGGAACCATCAGGGATACCGTCCAATACTTGAGTCCCATTGACTTGTATTGGTATCGGGTATCGGTATCGGATTGGATCCGATACTTTGCCGGTATCGGCCGATACTTTCCGATACCGATACTTTCAAGTATCGGACGGTATCGCTCAACACTATTAATGATCTTTTCTCCTATCCAAACACTACAGACGGTGCTGAGCTAGCCCAGCTGCCTGTTATTAGGTGAGCAAGCCTTGGGCTAAAGTGTATGGGAGCAACCTTATCCACCCAAGCTCTTTTGATCGATCCTAAATCCAAGGACTCAAAACCCAGTCTACTAAAACAAATCTTCTCAGAAACCTGCTGTTACTGGTGTACTTCCTTTCGGGACTTGCATCACTGAGGCCAGCCACCTCGATGATACACACCTGCCATCCAGTATTTTACCTCCTGCTGCCCTACACTACTTCACTACCATATGTTGAAGTGGTACAGAAAACATGTGGTATATATACGGTAACAATGGTAGTTCCAGCAAAATTGTTATATTTGGCAGCTAACCTACTACTACTTATCTTCTACCATAGAACATCAGCGTTAATAGGCTCTAAAGGCATGTAGACGTTTCCCTAAAACCTGATCAATATGTGTGGTTTTACAACATTTTCCCATACTGACCATACATTTTTGGACATTTAGCATGACAGCATAAAGATTATTCAAAAGTGTGGAAAGGTATGTAGCCCCATAGAACTTTAATTAGAGATTAATGGTTTTGGAAACCCAGAATCAGTAATCGATGAGCAGACAACTACAAATCTTTATATAAGAGTAAAATGCAGAAAGCTTTTTAACAGAAAGGCCTCAATTCATCATTGCTTTTGCATCTACTCTTTGTCTATTTTGCACTTTCTTAATGCACCCAATTCATTATTCTATTTCCATCTTTTTAAAGTCTATTTTATGTGTGCTCACCTGTTTTTTGTATTTTTTTTTCTTTGTGGGCAGAATTTAGCAATTCCAAATGTTTTAGATTGATTCACAAAATTGCGACTTTTTAAAAAGTCACAAAATGTGGTGCAACTTCACTCCCTTCTCCCCTTTAAGTACACCAAACTTTTGCTGCAAGTTTTGTGGTTTTGGCACCAAAATGTAACTTTTTGCAGAAAAGTCACAAATATTGTTCAAAATAGGAAAAAAGATCATTTTTTAACTTAGCTCCATATTCATGATACACTTGGTCCATTTTGATGAATTTGGCATAAAAATGGCAACTAATGACACAAGACATAAAGGGAAAGTGCCAAAAATATGCAAATGATGAATAAGAACTAAATTTCAAGTCAAAACTGTTCTACAGTCACCATATTCTGGGAACTCCAAGATAGTTATGGGGTCACAGAAAACATTGTCTTGGTGAGTTGACAACTGAACACTTTATTCTCCACATCTCAAATTATAAGGTCACCCAAATTCCAAAGAAAACTTCCTTTAAGAATTGCTTGTTATTTTCCTGAGCATTTAATGCCACATCTATGTATTGTCTTATTTTTTGCTTTGTTGGACCTTTAGGCTATGTACCCATGATCCAGAATGAGCAGCATTTTGGCCTCAACGTATTTTCGCTGCTTTCAAAACCTACATGCTACTAAACGAAAGTAAATTTGCATGTATTCATTGAACCATGTGGCTTTACTGCATTCAATACATTCTATACATGTAACTTGTGTTGAGGACACTAGCGTCTCAGCAAGAGAAGTTGACATGGTGCGGTCCTGAAAGACTCGCTGCATGTCAGTTTCCGCAGGTGATCCGCAGGTGCACATAGTCGCATAGTGGACATGAGATTTCTAGAAATCCCATCCACTATGCTGTAACATCTGGCTGCTGCAGTTTTGGCGCTGCTTAAATGCGTAATATCAAAACCCCAGCAATACCTGAACGTGGGAACGTACCCTCATGGGTTGATAGTGTGATATGTTAGTGACAGTGATGTCTCAAAAGTGGTCTTGACTTCTCAACAAATACAGTACATAAAAAAGATGTAGAAAAATAAGGGGAAACTAGAATATCAGCAGAAAGCCACTAATGAGAAATTGTAAGGTTCTATATTCTCCAATAAATGTGTTATCGGGTATGAACTATTGTTCAAATCAAGTTTTTATTGTAAATATATTTTAATTGCTTTTGGTCACTTTTTTCACATTTCATTAAGTATATTGAAAAACTCCTAACCCCTTAGTGTTCTTGCACACTGCAATACTGTGACTGCAATTTCCACCATCCGTTTATAATGAATGATTACACCATTCACAATAGATGTTGGTAACAACTCACCTCCTCTCCCTTTCTGCACAATGACCTTTACACTTTGGATAGAGCATGCCTAGAAAGAAGTCAATGAGTTATATCCTGTCTATTGCTTTTAATGAAGCATGTGGTCATTGTAAATTGTATCTCTAAATGTTGTCAAAACAAACTCAGGCAGAATTTCTGCTTTCATATCAATGTTAAGAGTATAAAATGTACAATTAGAAAGTAAAAACGGATGTAAATAGTTACATGTGTTCTGAGAGTTTAATATGCTGGTTTAAAATATTAAAAAAATACTATAAAATAATATAGGTGATACATTTACTTTAACTGTTTGCAGACCACCCAACCTTAAAATGCCTGGGAGGTCTTTATATTGTATAACTCAGCCAAAATACAGAGTCAATAGTTTCATGGAGATACTGCAGCTGAAGGAGTCGGGAGACAGCTGTCAGAGATGAACATTCTTATTGCATATTTGCAGCCAGAGAGTTGAATCTTCCCTGTAACTGGGGCAAATATGCTAAATCCAGATACAGAGGAAATCAGCAATGATAAAATATATTTAAATGCTGAAATGATGCCAAAGGTCTTTTATGACCTTAAGAGTGGCACTAAGTGTGAATTAAATTAAAAGATAAAAAAAGCAAGAAAAAACATTAATAAAAAAGATACAAAAGCCACTGCAATTCCGCTTCACTGTTTCTAGCCTTGCATAAAAAATGTGTCTGATAACATTTAAAAAAAGAAACACAATTTAAAATGAATCGTGAAAAATAGGCATATTTCTTTTTTCTTTAACTTTTCTCCCCACTAACAATAGAAAACAAATAATAATTACTTAAAAATTAAGCGTCATATATTATAAAAAAAAAGAGCAAAAAATTATTTGATTAAAATATTGAGAAAATAATTTAGAGCCTTTAAACTGGCATATATGAAGAAACTAAAATTAGGTCATGAATGAGAAAAAATGGCCTGGTCTTGAACCCTAAAAAGGGGTGGTCCGGCAAAAGACATTTTCATCCTAAATCCCTATATATTTAAATATTCTAAACTATTTTCTAATATACTTGAATAAAAAATTCCTTATCATTCTCTACGTACACTAACTGTTTTTCTTTTGGTCTTTTTTACTACTTTCTTTTTTTCATGATGCTTCATTTCAAAATCCCATTGCATGCTGGGATGCTCAAATGAAGGATCATCAGGGAGCAGAGGTTGTGGTCATTGCTGTAGTCCCTGCCCCTCTCTGAAATGAAGCATCATCAGTGACACTCATTTCACTGGCTGGCATATTCCCTGTGTGCTTTGCCTTGTGCAATGTGCACAATGACAGTGCTCTCTGTTGATGGCTCAGATCAGCAGTAATGAGCAACAGAGTACGTTGTCAGAATACCCAGCGTGCATAGCTCAGCACAGCCCCCCTTAAGTGACATCACATACAGAGGTTTCTGCACGCCTGGTACTCTTAAAACACACTAACAGTGCGCTCAGGTGCCGGCATGTTACTGCTGATATGAGCTGGCAATAGAGAGTGCACTGTCTTTGTGCACATTGCACAGTGACAGAGCAGGGACTAGCTCAGCCCCCGAAACAAGCTCAGATGACATTTCATTTCAGGGAGGGAAAAGAGGCTGCAGAAGTAACCGCAGCCTCTGTCCCCTGATAAATCTTTGTTTGAGTGTCTAGCATGCACTGGGATATTCACACAATGGTCATCAAAAAAGGAAGTAGTAAAGAAAAAAAAGAAAAGCAGTTAGATAGTGTAGCTAAGAAAAGATAGGGAATTTTTAAGTCAAGTATATTATTACTGTCTAGTAAAATTTTTCAGTTCAATTTATATGCATGACAAAATATTTCACTCTTGCTATATTTTATGTTACTGTTAGATTAACATTAAAAGATACTGACGATTTCATCTTATCACATGACACTTGGCACTGAGGGTCCGGATCTTGAGAGTCATAGCACAATTAAAGACACTGACTCTAGATTCTGCCTAAAAGGAGTATTTTCAGCTTCCATTTCAACTTAAGTACCTGTGAGAACTACACTAGTTATACAATAGCTAAAATATATAAAAAATACCTAATGTAACTTGTCTTAATATACTTTTCAAGTCTAAAAATATGCCAGACCAAAAGAAACATATTTACATAAAAAGCAGACAAGGTCAAATAACAAAGAAAGCCCTTAATTAGTTGTAATCAACTTTAATTTGCATACCGTATATAATTCCTAAATGATTGTTAATAATAACTTTATATAATGGACTTCCAATTTTCATGAAAATGGCACATTTTGATAAGCAGACACAGAACCCTAGTACTAATAAGGTTTAATTTGCATACATTAGTCTGATTATCCAAACAAAAGGATTACAGTATTACTTCTCTGTACCTTTATGTCCTTATTATGCATACTGATTAACCTCACAAAAGCTAGCTCTTATTAACAAACAATGGCCATGGTTGAAAGAAATTCTTCAGCAGTGGAATGGGAACATTGTACATTATTTTCTGCTTTTGGAAAATGTTTAATTTCAAAGTGTCTGTCAAAATGTAAGAAAAAAGTTCTCTTATTTCAGTTTCAGCAACAATGGATTTACCAAGATTTTTGACACCGTCACCAGTTTTTATTATGATCCTTTTTATTTTTTTCATTTGGGGGAGGGATAATTTGCATGTTTTTATCTTATGAAATTCCTTAAACTAATGTTATTTGAAATAAACCATAGAATGATTTCAGTAGGTTAGCTCCACATTGTATTATTAGTACAGCGAATCTGTTAGGTGATTTACATTTTTTTTATCATTTTACAGTTTGTATACAGTTAAAGCTGTCAATCAATCTATGTAAGTAGCGGAAATATAACCATAAACGGTGGCTTAATACCCATAGTGGTTAACCACATAGCTGCTATGGAGTCTGGGAGCTGGGAGAGCCCAATGCTATGTGGTGCCAAGTGACACCACTCCCCCTTCCGCTGGACCTTCTGAATGAACAATATCATACATTTGAATGTAATGATGCAACAGGTCACGATTCTCCGTGCACAAATGATCTCTTATTTTAGCAACAGTTTGAATGACGTCACTTCATCGTGCCAGCTGGAAGTGGTGCACAGACTTGTGGAATTTGCTGTGGGAACGACGTCAAGGTCCGTATTTTTGGGGGAGGGTTCTTTGAGCCATCATACTGCTTGTGGGTCCATGGGACATAATACTGTATGGAAGCTGTGAGAGACATCATACTGAAGTTATGTGGTTTATCATCCTTTGTGGGGATGATATGGGGCATTGTAGTACTGTATATAGGGGCTCTGGGGACCATTATAATCTGTGGGGGCTCATTATACTGTGTGAAGGAGCATGTGGGCATATCACAATGTTAAGTCTGTGGGAGACATACTCTATGGGGACTGTGGGGGCTGTCATATTTTGTTGAAGGGCTATGGAGTATCATACTGTATGAGGAACTGTAGAGTCCATCATACTCAGTTAAGGTCTGTGGGGGTCCCTAATACTATGTCTGGAGCTATGGGTGCCATCATACTGTGTTGAGGGCTCTGAGCGCATCATTCCATGTGTGAGTCTTTAAGGGCCATCATATTGTTTGGAGGTGCTGTGGGATGAATTATACTTTGGGGGGATACTGTTGGGGCCATCATACTGGATGGTGACCATTATACTCTCTATGGGTCTGTGGGGTTCATCATACCATGTTAGGTGACTTTGGGGATTTCATACTGTGTGGGCGGGACTGATGACACATCATACTGTGGGGACATCAAAGTGTGGGGAAAGCAATCTGCATGTGCGTTGAAATTCACTGTGGGGTATCATACTATATGTAGAGCTATGAAAGGGGTAATACAATGGCAAGAACACTCAGGGGTTTCATCAGGGGCACTATTGGTGTTAGTGCCACAATACATGTGCCTCTTCCTATGTTTAAAAGTTGGGAGGTATACTCTTCTGAAAATGCGCCTATGCACCATGCACCTTCTACTGTCGATCTGCTAAATATTTTTCTTCTGGAGGGGGTCTTGATGCAAAATCTTGCTATGGGAGTCCGATGATTTCTAGATATGTCCTTGACCATAAAGAGTCTATAATCTTTTTACTCTGTAGTCTTGATATTTTCAAAGTAAGGGAAGAAAAATTCTTAGTCACCACCATGTCTTCACTATGATGATCACTCTTTAAAATGTCAACTTACATATCCAAAACTTTAAATAAAGTTCTGGTTTTTATTTTTCAATGATAACTTACGGTAATTCCAATATTGCAAAAATAAATTTTTTGAATTTTCACTATTACCCATCCTAAAATGAACATTTAAAGAAATAGCAGAAACGACTATTGTAAGTCAAAGTTATTTGACTGTCTGGAAATAACAATTCCATCCAATATTCACTGTATGATAATACTGTTAAACATGAAAATTTCCAGACTATATACTGAGCATTACTATGCATGATCCTTAGCATTAGACACTGGCAATTAGAAGCAAGCCTGACAGTGTAAGTATTACTATACATGAGATATGTTCAAGAAAAGCCTATTTGTAGCTCAGTGGGACATTTTTAGACATAAAAGTCAAGTGATAACCAGTGTGATAAGTTAATACTAAAGCTCCACTGATCACCTTGTAGATATATAATTAGTAAATATTGTTTTTGACACAAAAGTAAAGGGTTGTGAAGTTTCTATCACAGTTAGAGCTACTCTCACTTGACATGTCACATGTTAATATATGCCCAGGTGACATAAGCTCTAAATATTTAGAGCACATATCACTAAGCTGCTATCTCTAAGGTGTATACATGATGAAATGATTATAACCAAAGTGTTTCATGCACAAATCTATTATATTCACATAATAAGCAAAAGTAGTCCACATTGCACTTTACTGAATAAAAATCCAAACTTGGGGACCTAGCGTAAAAGACATGATCAGCTGACTGAATCCTAAAATTCACCCTTTAGCAATAGTCTAAAATCTATACACAAGTTAGGAGAGACATTTGTCAGTCATGGTGGGTTGGGGAAGCTATTGTAAAGACATCAAGTGGATGGTTCGTTCAGATTCACATAGTTGATTAATATATTCTGTAATAAGCCGCAGTATGATCGCTTCTACAGATATTGTCCTTGATATTCAGTTGACATTTGTGATGAATATTTGAGTCACAAAAAGGCATTGACATTAAATAAAAAATGCTCTTATTAGCCATATAAATCTCCGCTGCACTAGTTTAAAGGGAATCTGTCAGCAGGTTTTTGCTACCACATGGGGGAGCAGCAAAATGTAATTCAAGAGACCTTGAATCCAATGATGTGTCACTTGGTTTACTGGGTGCAGCCATTCTGACATGATCAAAGTTCTTAGATCTAGCAGAGATCTTTAGATGTAGCTCAGAAAGTTGCCCCACCGACACCAGGTTCTCAGTGTACATAGCTATAGACCCTGAGCTACTTATCACAAAAGGGGAGGGAGCTGGACTTAAAAGCACATGGACAGCATGTCACAGTAATGTTAATGACAAGGTGATTAAAGCTTCAGTCTAAGCAAACAAGACCACACAGTGGGACATGGGACACATCCTTGAGTTCAGTGTTTTAACCCCCACCGCATTCTGTCCTCAATTTACATAGCAAAAACCTGTTGACAGATTCCATTTAAATCATGCTGTCCATGATTAGTGTAACAATATGGGTAAAATATGACAGTTTAAATCAGCCAGCTTTTCCCATTTAAAAAGTAAAGAAATAAAGGAATAAAATAAAGAAATAAAAGTAAAATAAAAAAGTAAATATATTTAATATTACCACGTCAATTAAAGTTTGATCTGTCTAGATATAAAATTATTTTAATTATAGGTTAACTGCTAAAAATGAAAAAAGAGTTGAATCACAAAATTGGCTATTTTTGGTCAGTTAGCTTCACACAAAAGTTGCAAAAAAAGATGAAAACATTGTTTATATATATATATATATATATATATATATATATATATATATATATATACCGTATTTTCCGGCGTACAAGACGACTTTTTAACCCCTGAAAATCTTCTTAAAAGTCGGGGGTCGTCTTGTACGCCGGGAATCGCCTTGTACGCCGGGTGTATATGGTGGGTGGGGGGGGGAGTGGTCCTGATGACGACGAGGGGGCGTCTCACAGGAAAGTGAGTATCCCCCATTACCTTATCGTAGCGCTGCAGCGTGGGGTCTCTGTGCTGGGAGCGGCGGCTGCTGTGCTGTGGTGCGGCGGCTCCTCTTCTGCAGTGTGGGGCCTCTGGTGCTGTGGGGCAGTGGCGGCGGCGTATCTTCATGCAGTCGGGGCTCCTCCGGCATCTGGATGGAGTTGCCTGGAAGCCCCGCCGGCAACTCCATCGGTGTAATGCGGTGGCCTCCGGGAAAATGGCCGCTGCTTAGATTCAGATCTAGTCTCCTGAGATCTCGGGACGAGATCTGAATCTGAGCAGCGGCCATTTTCCCGGAGGCCACCGCATTGTACCGATGGAGTTGCCGGCGGGGCCTCCAGGCTTTAAGGAGATGCCGGAGGAGACCCGACTGCATAAAGATACGCCGCCGCCGCCACCCCACAGCACAGAGGCCCCACACTGCAGAAGAGGAGCCGCCGCACCACAGCACAGCAGCCACCGCTCCCAGCACAGAGACCCCACGCTGCAGCGCTATGATAAGGTAATGGGGGATACTCACTTTCCTGTGAGACGCCCCCTCGTCGTCATCAGGATCACTCCCCCCCCCCAAAAGGCACATATTCACCGGCCCTATAAGATGACATAGGGTGTATAAGAAGACCCCCGACTTTTAAGAAGATTTTATTTTTTAACTGGTAAAGTTGGGGGGTCGTCTTATACGCCCAGTCGTCTTATACGCCGGAAAATACGGTATATATATATATATATATATATATATATATATATATATCATGGGCGTACCCACCGAGGGGCAGGGGGAAGAAGCAGGGGTACGCACCTATCATGATGAGGCCACCAACCGCCACCTGTCTGAGTAGGTAATGGTAATGGTTGCCTCAAGCAGTGCCAGCGGTAAGCAGAGGACAGGGCACCAGGGTGGCATGATGCATCAGCAGAGCGGAGGCCAGCACCCACAGCTGCTAGTAGGAGCTTTAATCCCGGCCTCAATGTCTGCCGGCCGCTCTGCACTGCAGATCAGCATGGCGGGGACTGGAGTCATCAATGAGTGCCCCGAGTCCTGCAGTGCGGCGCTGGCACACAAGCTGGGGAGACTGCTAGATAAGCTAGGAGGAGAGAAGACGCAGTAAAAAAAAATGAAAATACTTGTTAAAGCAGACAGTGACCTGATGGGAGATAATGTGGGGAGCTGTGCAAAAGCTTACACTGTAATGGCTGATGAGACAGCAGATATCGCTGGAATAAAGAAAGAACACTTTGAAATTGAGAAGCCTATTGGATCTTTGCTTTGGACTCCAGGGTCCCCTCTGGTTTAAACCTTGGAAAAAAAATTATGCTACACTGTTAATTTTCTTTGTTTTTTAATGCTACTGTTGTTTTTAGATATCATATTGCATTTGTTGATGATGCATCTGCAGCATTTCTTAAATAGTGATGTTCACATATAACATATTATTCCCTTTTTCAGATCCTCAGTCATACCAAGCTTAAGAACGTGTATAACGTTCGAAACACGTCTGGTACATACGTGGTCAAAATTGCTGGTACCCCTCGTTTAATGACAGAAAAACCCACAATAGTCACAGAAATAACGTGAATTAGACAAAAGTAATAATAAATGAAAGAAATCTATGAAAATGAACAAACGAAAGTTAGACATTGCTTTTCAACCATGCTTCCACAGAATTAAAAAAAAAATAAAACTCATGAAATAGGCCTGGACAGTAATAATGGTACCCCTGAAAATAATGTGACAAAAGGGACATGTTAAATCAAGGTCTGTCCAGTAACTAGCATCACAGGTGCCTACAATCTCGGAATCAGTGAGTGGGCCTGTATATAGGGCTACAGATACTCACTGTGCTGTTTGGTAACATGGTGTGTATCACACTCAACATAGACCAGAGGAAGCGAAGGAAAGTGGTCTCAGGAGATTAGAAAGAAAATTATAGACAAACATGTTACAGGTAAAAGTTATAAGACCATCTCCAAGCAGCTTGATGTTCCTGTGACTACATGGGACTGTAGGCAACCTCACTGGACATGGCCGTAAAGGAAAATTGATGACAAATTAAAGAGATGGATAATACGAATTGTAATAAAAGAGCCCAGAAAAACTTCTAAACAGATTAAAGGTGAACTTCAACCTCAAGTAACATCAGTGTCAGATCGCACCATCCATTGTTGTATGAGCCAAAGTGGACTTCATGGGAGATGACCAAGGAGGACACCATTGTTGAAAAAAAAATCATAAAAAAGCCAGACTTGAATTTTCCAAACTACATGTTGACAAGCTACAAAGCTTCTGGGAGAATGTCCAATGGACAGATGAGACAAAAATGGAATTTTTTCGCAAGGCACATCAGCTCTCTGTTCACAGCCGGAAAAATGCAGCATATCAAGACAAGAACATTGTCCCTACTGTGAAACATGGAGGGGGCTCTGTTATGTTTTGCTGCATATGGCATGGGGTGTCTAGAATCTGTGCAGGGTACAATGAAATCTCAAGACTATCAAAGGATTCTAGAGAGAAATGTGCTGCCCAGTGTCAGAAAGCTTGTTTTCAGTTGCAGGTCATTGGTCTTGCAACACGATAATGACCCAAAACACACAGCTAAAAACACCCAAGAATGGTTAAGAGGAAAACATTGGACTATTTTGAAGTGGCCTTCTATGAACTCTGACCTAAATCCTATTGAGCATCTTTGAAAAGAGGTGAAACATGTTGTCTGGAAAAGGCAACCTTCAAACATGGGACAACTGGAGCAGTTGCTCTTGAGGAGTGGGACAAAATACCTGTTGAGAGGTGCAGAAGTCTCATTGACAGTTACAGGAATCGTTTGATTACAGTGGTTGCCTCAAAAGGTTGTGCAACAAAATATTAAGTTAAGTGTACCATCATTTGTGTCTAGGCCTATTTCATGAGTTTTATTTATTTTTTTTAATTCTGTGGAAGCATGGTTGTAAAGTAATGTCTGACTTTCATTTGTTCATTTTCATAGATTTTTTATTTATTATTACTTTTGTCAGATTCAAGTTATTTCTGTGACCATTGTGGGTTTTTCTGTCATTAAACGAGGGGTACCAACAATTTTGACCACGTGTGTAACTATTTTGGAATAAAACTATAATTTTTATTGTAACTTAGCGTCCTGTGAGCAGGATCTTTCTCCTCCTTCTCCAAAAAATATGGTACATAGCAAAAACCTGCTAACAGATTCCTTTTAAATTAAATTTTGTCTATGTTAACAAGAATCTTTCCTCGGTCTCTTGGCCCTACCAAGGGTGAGCCAAGCACCCCTATTTCTATAGCAAACTAAACGCTTTTGGGGCATAAGAAAAGCAGTATTTACTACTAGGGTTGAGCGACCTTTACATTTATAGGATCGGGTCGGGTTTCACGAAACGCAACTTTTTCAAAAGTCGGGTCGTGTGAAATCGGCCGATCCTATAAAAAAGTCGGGGTCGGGGTTGGCCGAAACTCGAAACCCAATGCAGTGCATTGGGTTTCCAATGGTTCCCAGGGTCTGAAGGAGCGGAAACTCTCCGTCAGGCCCTGGGATCCATATTTAAGTGTAAAATAAAGAATTAAAATAAAAAATATCGCCATACTTACCCTCTGATGCGCCCTGGTACTAAGCGGGAACCTTCCTTCCTTAGAATCAGCCTTCCAGGACCTTGCAGTGACGTCGCGGTGACGTCGCGGCTTGTGATTGGTCGCGCGGCCGCCCATGTGACCGCTCGCGCGACCAATCACAAGCCGCGACGTCACCGTGACGTCACCGAAGGTCCTGGAAGGGCTGATTCTTAGGAAGGAAGGCTGCCGGAAAGAAGCCGAGGGTGAGTATATTCCTATTAGGTATATACTCACCCTCGGACGCGCCCTGCTTCTTTCCGGCAGCCTTCCTTCCTAAGAATCAGCCCTTCCAGGACCTTC
The DNA here is from genome assembly GCF_051348905.1 of Ranitomeya variabilis. NCBI lineage: Eukaryota > Metazoa > Chordata > Amphibia > Anura > Dendrobatidae > Ranitomeya > Ranitomeya variabilis. Next base: position 128,315,441 of record NC_135234.1, on the reverse strand, counting down.
GGTGACGTCGCGGCTTGTGATTGGTCGCGCGAGCGGTCACATGGGCGGCCGCGCGACCAATCACAAGCCGCGACATCACCGCGACGTCACCGCAAGGTCCTGGAAGGCTGATTCTAAGGAAGGAAGGTTCCCGCTTAGTACCAGGGCGCATCAGAGGGTAAGTATAGCGATATTTTTTATTTTAATTCTTTATTTTACACTTAAATCTGAATTCCGATACCAATTCCCGATATCTTAAACATATCGGGAATCGGTATCGGAATTCCGATTCCAGATTCAGAAGATCGCCGACTTCATGGCCGACCCCACACAGGGGTCGGGTCGGGTTTCATGACTTTGCCAAAAGTCGGCGACTTCTGAAAATTGCCGACCCGTTTCGCTCAACCCTATTTACTACAACATAGGTCTGGTTTTAACAAGGACTTTTGTCCCATATACTGTACGACTATGGACTTAGTTTAAATAGTCATTTTAGGGTGATAGACTCCCTTTCAGTTAGCATTGAATGAAATTCTTCTATGTAAATAAACATCATTCCACGGTTACCTTGTGGAATATAATCTTATTGATTTAACATTCTCATCAATCGTTCATAGTTTATTACCACCACAACAGATATGTGATCTGAGTTAAATCCATAAGCAATGTAATAGTTTCATAATTTAGGCACTTTACTCATCTTTCCATCTGATCATGAGCAGACCTATAAACCACAAAAATTGGCTGGTCACATCCACTTATATAATCACATCCCTTATGTTTATTGTAGTTGTCCTGCATTATTATGGATCTTGACGTTAACTATTACAATAAACACCATTAAAATGAATGTAGATTTTCTTACCATTTTACATGTCTAATGCTTGCACATTGTTTCTCAAGTCTTCCTAGGCTGTTACGCTAACGCCATGTATATAGTGTATTGTCATGGTAACGGCATCTCTCGCTGATTAAAAGAGGAATGGAAGATAAATGCAGTCACGTAAGGTTTCCTAAAGCAAGGTCAATGCGTCTCTTGTTAAAGAAGAGCTTCTCCTCTAGGAAGGCATCACTATAAAATTCATGCAAATTAACAGTTGTAAGCTTTTAGTGGTTTTATCTGTCCTATCGGTATTTTTATTATTACAGGCTCTGATAAAGAGTAAATCAATGCAACTACAAAAAGAGCAAGTATTAATAATCATAATGTGCTAATGGATTCTGATTACCGTGTTATATCACCATTTATACAGTGATCAGATCATCACCCTTTTGCTACTGATAGACAGCACAGAGAGAATAAAAATATCAAAATGAGTAATGTTACATAATTATATGACAGTGACAATAGCGAGCTTACAAATGTGTAGAAGTTCTAAATCCATCTAATTAGCGTATGTGGTCACTGATAGACATCATTTTACTGAAGGTAGGCGACCTTCAATATATTTTAAATGTGGATATAGATTAAGACTGGGGTCTATTCATACATTACTTTTTTTATTACTTTAATATGCATCCAAAATGGAATAGTCATTGCATTAAGTGCAATGAGATGTATTTTAGATCAAGTAACCTACCAACTACTACCCCATCACATGAAGTGATATTGGGCCAATTTTGCTGGGTGTGATGTGGAATTTCAATTACTTTACTTGTAATGGAGTAGGTTTCTGCTGCTACATTTCTGTCATTCCTATTATATCTAGGTATAGATGGCTGACAACCAATATGAACACGATAACATCTCCCAGCGGGGTTTTCATCCAGTTCTTCAATGGCAACTCTGGCCATCTACATATTTCTAACTTTTATATATGACTACAGAAGTAAGCATCCAGAAGGTTAGCTTATTTTTCCACTGTTCTGTTGAGTGTGCAGATTACTCTAACTGCAGTGAATGACAGCTGATCTGTAATACCCAAGATGGGCCACAATTAGTGTTGAGCATTCCGATACCGCAAGTATCAGGTATCGGCCGATATTTGCTGTATCGGAATTTTGATACCGAGATCCGATACTTTTGTGGTATCGGGAATCGGAATCGGAAGTTCCCAGTGTATGGTTCCCAGGGTCTGAAGGAGAGAAAACTCTCCTTCAGGCCCTGGGATCCATATCCATGTAAAAAATAAAGAATTAAAATAAAAAATAGGGATATACTCACCCTCGGACGCGCCCTGGTAGTAACCGGCAGCCTTCTTTGCTTAAAATGAGCGCGTTCAGCACCTTCCATGACGTCACGGCTTCTGATTGGTCGCGTGCCGCTCATGTGACCGCCACGTGACCAATCACAAGCCGTGACGTCATCCCTCAGGTCCTAAATTCCTAGAAGGGAATTTAGGACCTGAGGGATGACGTCGCGGCTTGTGATTGGTCGCGTGGCGGTCACATGAGCGGCACGCGACCAATCAGAAGCCGTGACGTCATGGAAGGTGCTGAACGCGCTCATTTTAAGCAAAGAAGGCTGCCGGTTCACAGCGGTAAGGTCCAGGCTGCGTCGGAGAGGTGAGTATATCAATATTTTTTATTTTAATTCTTTATTTTACACATTAATATGGATCCCAGGGCCTGAAGGAGAGTTTCCTCTCCTTCAGACCCTGGGAACCATCAGGGATACCTTCCGATACTTGAGTCCCATTCACTTGTATTGGTATCAGGTATCGGTATCGGATCAGATTCGATACTTTGCCGGTATTGGCCGATACTTTCCGATACCGATACTTTCAAGTATCGGACGGTATCGCTCAACACTAGCCACAATACAGTGTTACAGAACGGTGCAATTCCACTCTGAACACTGTTTACATCCAGCAGCTAACAGCTATGCAGTGAAGGTGCCACAAAATGGACCCCAATCGTTCGATATTGATGAACTATTCTGGGGATTAATATCAATATATCAGACTGCCCTTTTAACCCTTTTACCCCTGAAGGTGGTTTGCACGTTAATGACCAGGTAAATTTTTACCATTCTGACCACTGTCACTTTATGAGGTAATAACTCTGGAACGCTTCAACAGATCCCGGTGATTTTGAAATTCTTTTTTCATGACATATTGTACTTCATGATAGTGGTAAAATTTATTCAGTATAACTTGTGTTTATTTATGAAAAACAACAGAAATTTGGAGAAAAAGTTGAAAATTTCGCAATTTTTCAACTTTAAATTTTCATGCCATTAAATCACAGAGATATGTTACACAAAATAGTTAATAAGTAACATTTCCCACATGTCTACTTTACATAAGCATGATTTTGGAACCAACATTTTTTTTATTAGGAAGTTATAAGGGTTAAAAGTTGACCAGCAATTTCTCATTTTTACAACAAAATTTAAAAAACATTTTTTTTTAGGGACCACATCACTTTTGAAGTCCCTTTGACGTCTATATGATAGAAAATACCCAAAAGTGACACCATTCTAAAAACTGCCCTCAAGGTGCTCAAAACCACATTGAAGAAGTTTATTAACCCTTCAGGTGCTTCACAGGAATTTTTGGAATGTGGAAAAATAAATGAACATTTAACTTTCTTTTCACAAAAAATTTGCTTCAGATCCAATTTTTTTTATTTTGACAAGGGTGACAGGAAAAAATGGATCCCAAAATTTGTTGTGTAATTTCTCTTGAGCATGCCAATACCCAATATGATGGAGGAAGCCACAGCTTGGGCACATGGCAGAGCTCGGAAGGGAAGGAGCGCCATTTGATTTTTTAAATGCAAAATTTGCTGGAACAATTGGCGGATGCCATGTTGCATTTTGGGAACTTCTGATCCCCCCACAAGTGACACAATTTTGGAAACTAGACCCCTCAGGGAACTCATCTAGATGTGTGGTGAGCACATTGAGCTTTTATGAGCTTCACAGAAGTTTATAACGTTGAGCTGTAAAAATTAAAAAAAAATCAAATTTTCCCCACAAATATGTTTTTAGCACAACATATAGTTGTGCTCCAAAATTTACATACCCTGGCAGAATTTTTGCTTTCTTGGCCTTTTTTCAGACAATATGATTGATAACACCGAAACATTTTCTCCACTCATGGTTAGTGGTTGGTTGAAGTCATTTATTGTCAAACTACTGTGTTTTCTCGTTTTAAATCATAATGACAATTCAAAACATCCAAATGACACTGATCAAAAGTTTACATTCCCTGATGATTTTGGCCTGATAACATGCACAGAAGTTGACACAAATGGGTTTCAATTGCTACTAAAGGTAACATTCTCACTTATGATGTGTTTGCTTGTAATCTGTGTGTGCATAAAAGCTGAGTGAATTTCAGGAATCAAGACAGACTCTCGCATCTTTAATCTAACCGAGGAATTAATAATGCCAGTCAGCAGCATTCAACCTGTGATTAACAAATGGAACATCAGGGGCTCTGTAAAAACAAAACCATGATCAGGTAGACCAACAAAGATGTTGTCCACAACTGCCAGGAAAATTGTTCAAGATGCAAAGAAAAGCCCACAAATAACATCAGCTGAAATACAGGACTCTCTGAAAACTAGTGGTGTGGCAGTTTCAAGATGCACAATAAGGAGGCTCTTGAAGAAAAATGGTCTGCATGGTCGAGTCGCCAGAAGAAAGTCATTACTGCGCGAACGCGACAAAGTATATCGACTACAATATGCAAACCAGCACAGAGACAAACCTCAAAACTTCTGGAACAAGGTAATTTGGATTGATGAGACCAAAATTTAACTTTTTGGCACAACCATAAAAGTTACATTTGGAGAGAAGTCAATAAGGCATATGATGAAAGGAACACCATTCCTACTGTAAAGCATGGAGGTGGATCACTGATGTTTTGGTGCTGTGTGAGCTACAAAGGCACAGGAACCTTGGTCAAAGTTGAAGGAAAGATGAATGCAGCATGTTATCAGCAAATACTGGAGGCAAATTTGCACTCTTCAGTCCAGAAACTGCACATGGGACGTACTTGGACATTCCAACATGAAAACAATCCAAAACACAAGGCCAAGTCAACCTGTCATTGGCTACAGCAGAACAAAATGAAGGTCTCCTGACCTCAATATCATTGAGCCAATCTGGGGAGATCTCAAGCGCGCATTTCATGCTAGACAGCCCAGGAAATTACAGGAACTGGAGGCTTTTTGCCAAGAAGAATGGGCAGCTTTACCATCTGAGAAAAAAATAAAGAACCTCATCCACAACTACCACAAAAGATTTCAAGCTGTCATTGATGTTAGAGGGGGCAATACATGGTATTAAGAAATGGGGTATGTGAACTTTTGATCAGGGTAATTTGGATGTTTTAAGTTGTCATTATAATTTAAAAAGAGGAAACACAGTGTTAGGTGTTGAGTTCCCGCCGCTGCACAGGGGGAATCTCGAGTCACCTCCGCTGCAGTCTCCCATTCTACTTCAGCAGCAGTGGAGCCTGCTCAGCGGAGACATCAGTCCCAGCGTCTGGCTCAGTCAGATACTGTGCGCTTGGTTACTGCTGATCTTCCAGGCTCAGCCATTGCAACCAGCACTGTTCAGCGGCCAGCAGATGCTCCTGGGAGTAAGTCCTGTTTTTCTGCTACTGCGCATGCCCAAGGGATGACCTCTCATTGGAGGTCGGGGGTCACATGCTCAGGACCTGAAGCAGTTCCTATTGGACCACTAGGAAGGTCCAGGAGAGCTCTCTCTATAAAAGGCTTGCATGGCCGCAAGTGTGTGTGAATTTAGGGCTGGCATATAGCCACTAGAATTCCGGCACCTCTGGAGAGGAGTTGTTTGTGTGCTGCTGCTGACTGAACGACCACTGTATGCTACCTGCTTCGTTTGTGAGCTGTGATACTCTGTGAGGTTAACAGAGCACAGCGTTTCATTTAATCCTGGCGACTCTGTAAAGCAACAGGGTTCACTCCTATACAGACTGGGTGATGGAACCCGTGTCTATTCAGGCGTAGTACCACCATATAGTGCCACCATCTATTAGCAGCAGGTTCCACTCCTGCACGGTGGACCCCGGGCTGCGAATGCACCTATACTATCTCCATATTTACTCGGTGCGTTCCGCCAGCCCTAACAGTATACTAGCGCTAGGGTCTGGCTAGTAATGGCAGACGAACAGCAACTGCAGTGGTACATCCAGCAGCTGGAGGGCAGGTTGGCAGCTCTCGAGCACACAACCTCAGCTGTGGATGTTACCGCAGTAGCTGTTCAGGCTGCTCACGTGGCTGCAGCTAGTTTGTTCACTGCCACCTCTGTTCCGACCTTATCCCGCCTCCCGCGACCAGATAGGTATTCTGGAGATAGCAAATCATGCAGGGGATTCATGAACCAGTGTGCGATACACCTTGAGCGCCTGGCTGCACGTTTCCCCTCAGAGCGGGCTAAAGTGGGATTCATTAAATCACTTTTGTTGGACAGGGCGTTGGAGTGGGCTACGCCGCTGTGGGAGCACAACAATCATGTGGTGCAGAGTGCTCTCCGGTTCCTGAGCACTCTGAAACAGGTCTTTTGGGACCTCAAGTTACTCATGATACGGCGCTCCAACTGCTGGCACTGACACAGGGCTCATCCTTGGTCAGCCATTTTTCCGTCCACTTCCGGACTTTAGCATCTGACCCGGAGTGGCCAGATAAAGCCCTCATCCCTGTATTTTGGAGGGGGCTGGCTAACCAAGTAAAGGACGCTTTGGCCACTGGGGAGATTCCCGCCACACTTGAGGAGCTAATAGCTGTTTCAACTCGCATCGACCTTCATTTTATAGGGAACCTATCACCCCCAAAATGGCTGGTGAGGTAAGCTCACCGGCATCAGGGGCTTATCTACAGCATTCTGTAATGCTGTAGATAAGCCCCCGATGTTACCTGAAAGAGGAGAAAAAGACGTTAGATTATACTCACCCAGGGGCGGTCCCGGTGCGGTCAGGTCGGATGGGTGTCTCCGGTCCGCTCCGGCGCCTCCCATCTTCATTCCATGACGTCCTCTTCGGGTCTTTACACTGCGGCTCTGGCGCAGGCGTACTTTGTCTGCCCTGTTCAGGGCAGAGCAAAGTACTGCAGTGCGCAGGCGCCGGAAAGGTCAGAGAGGCCCGGCGCCTGCGCACTGCAGTACTTTGCTCTGCCCTGAACAGGGCAGACAAAGTACGCCTGCGCCAGAGCCGCGGCGTAAAGACCCGAAGAGGACGTCATGGAATGAAGATGGGAGGCGCCGGAGCGGACCGGAGACACCCATCCGACCTGACCGCACCGGGACCGCCCCTGGGTGAGTATAATCTAACGTCTTTTTCTCCTCTTTCAGGTAACATCGGGGGCTTATCTACAGCATTACAGAATGCTGTAGATAAGCCCCTGATGCCGGTGAGCTTACCTCACCAGCCATTTTGGGGGTGATAGGTTCCCTTTAACGAGCGAAGGTTGGAGCGAGCCCAGTGTAGGCAGAGGTTTCGGCCGGCTCCCACCTTCGCCATACCTCTGGAATCTCCAGTCCAGGCATCTGAGCCACATGAGGCCAAGGAGGTGTCACGAGCGGGATCTAAGTCCCAAACTGCTTGTGTACTCAAGGACTATCATGTCTGCCGGCAGTCAGGACATCTTGCCTCCAGATGTTCCCAGCGGTCGGGAGAACATCAGCATCTAGTGGATGTAGGAGGTGGTACACTAGACACGGTGACGTTTTCCTCTAAACTGTCATTCAAAGGGACAATCACTATAGGCCCAACCACTCTTACAGTCGAGCTTTGTGTGGATTCTGGAGTGGAGGGGAATTTTATGTCCTCTGCCTTTGCCCAACACCACGCAATACCCCTGGTGATGCTCGCCAAGCTGGTGACTGTACAAGTGGTGAATGGGTTGACTCTGCCCCAAACAAATAACACACCAGACCATCCCATTTACTGTGTCCATATCTCCATCCCATCAGGAGATTATCTACCTGCTAGTCATTCCTGAGTGAATTGATGAGGTCCTGTTAGGGATACCATGGCTACGATACCATTCTCCTCATATAAAGTGGTCTTCTGGGAGAATTCTGGGATGCAGTGAGTCTTGTAAGGGTAGATGTCTGAGGGAGTGCATTCAGCTACAATACCATTCTCCTCATATAAAGTGGTCCTCTGGGAGAATTCTGGGATGCAGTGAGTCTTGTAAGGGTAGATGTCTGAGGGAGTGCGTTCAGGTCGCTACAACTGAAGTACCCGCAGATCTTTCCTCTCTCCCCAAGCACTATTGGCCCTATGCGGATGTGTTCTCCAAGAGGGCTGCGGAGACCCTTCTGCCCCACCACCCCTATGACTGTCCTATTGACCTCTTGCCTGGTGCAGTGCCTCCCCAGGGTCGAGTCTATCCCCTTTCTCTCCCAGAGACAGAGGCAATGACCCAATGCATTCAGGAGAATCTGGCTTGAGGATTCATTAAGAAGTCAGTGTCACCTGCAGGGGCAGGGTTCTTCTTCGTGCAGAAGAAGAATGGAGAATTACAGGGGTCTTAACGCCATCACCGTTAAGAACAAATACCCTCTGTCTCTGATATCAGAGCTATTCGACAGGTTGCGGGGAGCGAGGGTATTTACTAAACTAGATCTGCGGGGTGCTTACAACCTGATTCGCATCCGTGAGGAGGACGCATGGAAGATGGCATTTAACACCAGGGTCGGGCACTATGAATACCTGGTGATGCCCTTCGGGCCCTGTAATGTCCCTGCCATTTTCCAAGACTTTGTGAATGATATCTTCTGGGATATGCTCTCCACCTCGGTTGTAGTCTATCTGAATGATATTCTCATCCACTCTCCAGATATAGACTCCCACCGGAGAGATGTTTTCAAAGTCTTCGACCTCCTATGGGCAAACTCCCTCTACGCCAAGTTGGAGAAGTTTGTGTTTGAACAGGAGTCCTTGCCTTTCCTTGGCTATGTCATCTCTGCCCAGGGATTGGCCATGGATCTTGCCAAGCTACAGGCTGTGATGGACTGGCAGGAACCCCATTCTCTCAAAGTGGTGCAGCGCTTTATGGGGTTCATTAATTGCTATCACCAGTTCATTCCTCACTTCTCAACTTTGGTAGCTCCCTTGGTTGCCCTCACCAAAAAGGGAGCAAATCCCAAATTGTGGTCGGAGGAGCTTTCCAGAGCCTTTCTCTCAATTAAGTCTCACTTCGCTAGCGCTCCCATTTTACATCACCCCGATGTTGATAAACCTTTTATTATGGAGGTGGATGCCTCTTCCGTCGGTGCTGGAACAGTCCTCTTCCAGAAGGATGCTCAAGGTCGGAAGCACCCTTGCTTCTTCTTCTCCAAGACCTCCACACCAGCGGAGAGGAATTATTCCATCGGGGACAGCGAGTTGCTAGCCATGAAGTTGGCTTTCTCAGAGTGGAGACACCTCCTGGAGGTATTCAAGTTTTCACCGACCACAAGAATTTGGTCTATATACAGACTGGCATGCGGCTGAATTCTCGCCAGGCAAGATGGTCCCTGTTCTTCTCCCGGTTCCATTTCACCTTCCATTTTCTCTTCGGGAGAAGAACATTCATGCTGACACTCTCTCCCGCTCTGTAGTGTCATCAGTGGAGGAGGAACCTCGGCTTATTGTCCCTTCTGAGAGTCTGAGGACTGTGGCTCCGGTTTTGCTAGAGTCTGTGCCCCCGGCAAGATTTTTGTGCCATCGAATTTGCGACCAGAGGTTCTCTCTTGGGCTCACTCATCCAGGATGGGAGGACACTTTGGGACCAAAAGGACATCTGAGCTTCTGGCGAGGACGTACTGGTGGCCGCATATGGCCCGTGATGTTGGAGACTATATTCGGGCGTGTGTCTCCTGCACCAGAATAAGTCCCCTCGACAATGGCCAGCTGGGTTACTTTACTCCCTGTCGGTGGCAGACAGGCCCTGGGAGATGGTCGGGATGGACTTTGTGGTGGGCTTACCCAAGTCCCGTGGCTGAACATCATTTGGGTAATCACCGACCATTTTTCTAAAATGGTGCACTTGGTGCCTCTTCCATGGCTACGTTCTGCACGGGCCTTGGCAGCATTGTTTATTAAACACATTTTCTGCCTACACGGTATGCCGGACAAAATTGTCAGTGACCAGGGTCCCCAGTTTGCGTCTCGGTTCTGGAGAGAGCTCTGTCGTCTACTCAGCATCAAGCTGAATCTCTCTTCAGCATATCATCCTGAGACGAATGGGTTGGTAGAGAGGGCCAACCAGACTTTGGTCACATATCTGCAACATTTTGTTTCTGCTAGGCAGGATGACTGGGCATCCTTGCTACCATGGGCAGAGTTTGCACTAAACAAAGCCGTAGCTGACTCCACTGGACAGACCCCATTCCTCCTTAACTACGGCCAGCATCCGTGGGTTCCTGTGCCTATGCCCGTGTCTTCTGCCGATTCCAGGGTGGCAGACTGGGCTGTGGAGGCATGTGACATTTGGGACCGCACTGAGGATGCCATCCGGGCTTCCAAGGAGAGAATGAGGTCCTCCACTGATGCACATCAGCGCCCCGTTCTGAGTTTTGCTCCTGGCGACTTAGTGTGGCTCTCAGCCCGTAACATCAGGCTGTGAGTTGAGTCCACTAACTTTGCACCTCACTACTCAAGGTCCTGGAACAAGTTAACCCTGTGGTCTACCATCTGGCCCTTCCTCCATGCCTAGGTATGACCGACACCTTTCATGTGTCTCTTCTTAAGCCCGTTCACATGTCCCAGTTTTCTGAGTCATCTGCCGGGACATCGAGTTCATCTACGAATGATTTTGAGGTGAACGCTATCTTGGGGTGTAAAGTGGTACATGGCAAGAAATTTTATTTGGTGGATTGGAAGGACTATGGCCCAGAGGACAGGTCCTGGGAGCCTGCTGAGCACATTCGGGCTCCGCAACTCATTGCTGCCTTTGACCGTAGCGAGGCCCAAGGAGGGGGGCCATAGGGGGGTAATGTTAGGTGTTGAGTTCCCACCGCTGCACAGGGGGAATCTCGAGCCACCTCCACTGTGGTCTCCCATTTTTCTTCAGCCGCAGTGGAGCCTGCTCAATGGAGACGTCGGTCCCAGCGTCTGGCTTAGTCAGATACTGTGCGCTTGGTTACTGCTGATCTTCCAGGCTCAGCCATTGTAACCAGCACTGTTCAGCGGTGAGCAGACGCTCCTGGGACTAAGTCCTGCTTTTCCGCTACTGAGCATGCCCAAGGGACGACCTCTCATTGGAGGTCAGGGGTCACATGCTCAGGTCCTGAAGCAGTTCCTATTGGACCACTAGGAAGGTCCTGGAGAGCTTTCACTATAAAAGGTTCACTTGGCCACACGGCCATGAGCTAGTATCAACTTATGTTTATGAGCGTATGAGCTTAGCTACTTTGTGATCTGTGTCAGCATGTGCTCGGGGTCGGCTGTATAGCCACTAGAATTCCGGCACCTCCGGAGAGGAGTTTGTGTGTGTGAATTTAGGGCTGGCGTATAGCCACTAGAATTCCAGCACCTCCGGAGAGGAGATGTTTGTGTGCTGTTGCTGACTGAATGACCACTGTATGCTACCTGCTCCATTTGTGAGCTGTGATCCTCTGTGAGATTAACAGAGCACAGCGTTTCCTTTAATCCCGGCAACTCTGTGAAGCAACAGGGTTCGCTCCTATACAGACCTGGTGAAGAAACCCATGTCTATTCAGGCGTAGTACCGCCATATAGTGCCGCCATCTACTAGCAGCACGTTCCACTCCTGCACGGTGGACCCCGGGCTGCGAACGCACCTATACTATTCTCCATAGTTACTCGGTGCGTTCTGCCAGCCCTAACACACAGTAGTTTGACAATACATGGCTTCACCCAACCACTAACCAAGAGTGGAGAAAAAGTTTTGGTGTTATCAATCATATTCTCTGAAAAAAGGCCAAGAAAGCAAAAATTCTTCCGGCGCATGTAAACTTTTGAGCGCAACTGTATTGCATTTTCATAAGGATAACAGGAGAAATTGTTCCATCCCTCCCATATGAGGGAGAAAACCACTGTTTGGGCTTATGGCGGAGCTTGGAAGGAAAGGAACATCATTTGACTTTTTGAAAGTAAAATTTCCTGGAATCATTAGCAGATGTCATGTCCCATTTGGAGAGCCCCTGATGTGTCTAAACAGTGGAAACCCCCCCCCCCACAAGCGACCCCATTTTAGAAGCTATACCCCTCAATGAATGTATTTACATGAGTGGTGGGCACCTTGAACCCACAGGTGCTTCACAGAAGTTTATAACGTTGAGCCGCGAAAATAAAAAAACACATTTTACCCACAAAAAATTTTATTGTAGCCCCAAATTTTGCATTTTCATAAGGGTAACAGGAAAAACATTAAAAGGACAAATGATAAAATCTTGGAGTCAAACATAATTAAACATAATTGTACAGAGATTATTTTTTTCAAATTTTTGAAATCACTATAGAAATAAAAGTTATGAAAACAAATTTTTGACATTAACCTTTGACCAATCAGTGGTCAGGATACAAATGTAATACCTCTGTATTACAAAGCTGGAGAGAAATAACATAGGATCCACTAAGGACAATAAGTGATGAACACAATTTACCTCCTCCATCTTTCTGCACAGGTCATAGTGAATGTATACAAAATTCTCCCATAGAAATCAATTAATCATCCCCAAACATCAGGTTTTGTACGTTCATGTAGCTGCTTTAAAGTAAATTTTAGAACTGCAGTCAAACATTATTGTACTCCTGACAATAAATCATCCAATAATGTACATGGTGAGAGAGCAGAGTGATTGAGATTTTGCACACCATGCAGCTGCTTTAACCAAACACTTGAAGGCTTATGAGGGCTACATAATGCCACTACTTGGGAATCACTGATATGAACATTAATATCTTTAAAAGGGTCAATGTTTCAAATGTTCTAATGTTTGGAGCTGTTTGGATGTTTGGAGCTAATGTAATATAGTTGTCCTGTGATGTAATTTAAACAGAAGCCCATCCTATTCATGTGTGAAGATGGCCTGCAGCTCCTGAGACCTACGTCTAAACTGACAGTGAAACTGGATCTTAAGCAGACATCCTTTCATGAGCAGTGAAGACCTGTGGCATCAGTAGAAATAAATATTATTGACTGACTGAGCAAAAAGGATTATTTTCTCTAATCTCAGTCCACCATACTCAGTAAGAAAAGAGAAGATTAATTTCTTCTGCTGCAATACACTTTTCCAGCAGTTTCAGTATGTGTGATTGCAATACAGTTCCTCTGTCATTGAGACACAGGTCTCAGGAGCTGTGTTTCTTCAGACTGCAGTTCATTCTGATATGTCATTAGATTGGGATGCTGTTTGGATTACACCAAGGGGACTGTTTTATTACATTTTTGTAGACCCCATTCTTTTTAAATATTTTTATAAAATAGAATGCATTAAAAAAACAGACTATGCTTTACTTTCATCTTCTTTGTAGATAAAAAATGGCTATTACATTTGATTGATCAAAATAGGGAAGCAACCATATGTGTTCCATTTTTTTCCATTTCATCTGTTTTTTAGTACTATTTTTTATGTAACCTACTGTCTGGCCTACAAGGCAGTCAATCAGCGATATAATAAGTAATTTGGCTGAAATATTGATGATATACAAATTACATATTGTTTTATTTCAGCTGTAGTATGTCTGAATTGTGGACTCGGATGACTACCAATACACTTCTGTGTATTAGGTCTTTGACATTATTATTTGTTTATTTTTATTTATTTGTTATTATTTGTTTACTTTTACAGAATTTGCTCCACAACATTCCAACACTGATAATACAAATTATTGTACATACCAGATATATTATATTTTTGTGCTCTTGTCTGCCTATTTTTGCTTTTCTTAATAGTAATTTAGACAATTAAATTTCTCCTTATTCAATCATTGCAAAAATAGTACGTAATCTGATCTAATGTGCCTAGTGCTGGATTAAGCTATTAAGTACTTGGTTCCTACGCTGTTGGTAAATATATCTTGATAAGGTTAGCATTTAGCAGTGTAAATAATAATGTATATGGAATTAACAGTGATATCACTTCCTAATGGCATCATCTATAGCATGCAATTAAAGTTTAAGCAGCCAAAGCATTATTAGTCAACGTGTTCTGACTCTTGTACTGTTTTAGCACCACAGCAGCTTTCATGAATCTGGAAATAGTCCAACAAATGTGAAATGTGAGGCAATTACAATTTGAGTGGGTGTTATTTTGTTGAGAATATGTTGTCATTGTGTAGAATTTTCTCACTAATATTGACCTAAACACGTATCTGTTGTTGTTAATATGACTTTTCTACAGGGTTTCAAATGTTAATTAGTAAACAAAAATAGATTGTTCTGCTCATTAGTTTCTTGCAGAGCTGGAAACGGTACATCTTTTTTTTATCATAATCATATGACATCTCAAGCATACTGTGAACATTACACATGGTGAGAAGACAATGAAGATAATCTGTAAAGGAAAATTAAAACTGAAAAGACACCACCGATAACAAAATTATATTGTAAGTAGTATGTATAATAGAGTATAATAGAAAAATTGTGCAAGCTCCAAAGAAAATAATCAAAACGATTTACTGCAAAGTTTGCAAGCTGTTGTTTAGAGTCGGAAAATAGATTGTTTCTTCAGTTTTAGGAGAATCTTTATGTTCCTATGTGTCTCCATAAACATTCGATTTAACTTGTTTGCTCTCCACCGATTTTGCCTAAACTGGCCAACCATCTAACGTGTATGGGGGCCTCCTGACTGACTTCTAACCAATGATTGATCAGGCAATTTTAATTTAAATGATTAAACACATTGAGAGCCACCTTAAAAAGTCTGAAATAGACATGTCACTAAGTTCAGACTTCTATTAATAAAGGGAACCTATCAGCAGGATTGTGCTGAGTAACCTACAGACAGTGTCAGGTTGTTGCTGTTATACTGAATAAAATTATACCTGGGTTGATGAAATCCGTCTTGTGGTTGCTGTTTAATCTTTATTTTCAGTTTTGTGTTAATGATATGCTCGTGTCCCGGGGCGGGTCTGTGGGGGAGTCTTCATATGGTGCTCTGATTAGGTATTCATAATGCAGACTGCTGACAGGTCACTGATCCCTCATGGGTACGACCACTGATATAGTGATAGTTAGCCATCTAGTTGCTAGTGGTCATAACCATGGATACCTAAAGTCCTACAATGCCTGAACATGAGTAAAGAGACATAGTGAATTAGAAAAACCATACTTCATTTCTGATTGGAGGTATTTGCTAATAATATTATTATTACACCTACTACATATTGAGATAGCATCTTGGAGATGGGAATACCCCTTTAACTTTAACAAGATAGTCTATAATTTTTTTCCAATCTGCTGAGACAACTCTCTCCTTAGCTTTCTTTGGTCCATATTCAGTGTGATACATACCATGATACCAAACAGCACAGTGACTACTTTTTAACTTTTAAATAGATACACTGACCGATTATAACTTTGTAGATATCTGTGATGCTTATTCCAGGACACCATTTAGTTTAAAATATCCCTATAGTCAAATTATTTTCAATCCTTTCTAGGGGTACGATAATTTTTGTCCAGGCTATTTGCTTTTTGGGGGTTTTCTTGCTTGTTTGTTTCTTTGTTTATTTTTTCCATTGAACCACTGTTCAATAGCAATGTCTAATTTCATTAGTTGATATTCAGTACATCTAAATTGAAAATAACTTTTGTCAGTTTCAAGTTATTTCAGTGACCGTTGTTGTTTATTAATCTAAATAATTAATCTATTTAATTAATCTTTTTTATTAATCTAACAGACTGTCACTCTCATATTTAGCATAGAAGCATGCCTTCATTATAAGTTGTAAATGAAAAAAAAAAGAGCTAATACTCTAACACTCCATCTGACCTCTTTTGTTCTTCAAAGCAACATTTGGACAATAATGGCAAACTCATTGGCTCTGGATACGAAATATGAATATTGTTTTTTTGTGACAGGTGTAGGTCTTATCATTATGGAAGATATATTTTCAGCATCGTAGTGCAATAGCCCTGAATTAATATTGGCCAGATGGATAACATTGTATATGCAATTTTTCATATGTATAGAAAGCTGAAATCATTATAAGAAATATGGTATTAATATCTCCCACCTGGGACCTCCAGGGGGGCAGATAACCTCAAGATCGAGGATCTAGGGGACCCAAGCTGCATCTCTTTTACTGGTCCTCATGTGAGGTCACCAAGGAATGTGACTCTTACCTGGAAAAAGCAGATTTTGAGCAATTGTCTCGTGCTGGTAGATACAGTTTGTGTTATTTTCGAATTGGAGAATTCCCCTCCATATGATCTGCACCATTCCTGTGGAATCAGGTCAAGAAATTTTCTTTTGGTCATCCCTTTTATTTTTATGTGATAGTATATATGGAGTGCCCCGTCAGAGCTGTGGGGTACTCGGTACCGGGTCCAGTGTTCGCAAAGGGGATGTCATGGTGGCTGACCCGGTCCGTGGCCCTGGGACGTCCGTATAAAAGGGAAAGGTCTTTAAAGGGATAAAGTTTATGTTCGTGATACCACCTGTGGTATTCGGTCAGGGTGAACAACGCTGCTTTAAGGGGTCTGCTGGGGTGATGTTATGGCAGCTAGATGGTATGCCTTCCCAGAGGTGAAGTATATCCCCAGGGATTCCCAGTATCTAGATGGTGAATGGTGAGTGGCGCAGAGAAGAACGAGGACACAGGGTTGCAGTCTCTTTACCTTTACTGAAGACATCAGCATCCACAGTCCAGAGCACCAGGCCACAGGGCAGGCAGAGTCCGGCCGGTTTGGAGGCAAGTCCAGGGTCCCCTTGTCCAGGTGGAGAATAAAAGCCTTTCCTCTAGCGCCATGGTGGTGTACTCCCTTACTGCTAAGCTTCTCATAAGGTCCTCACAGATGTTATCTCTCTCTGTCCCCCGGATTGGATAGAACATACAGTATCCATATGACTGGTGACTTGAGGCGGTTTATAGGGACTCTAGCATGCCCCAGCTGTGCCTCCTGGGTGTTATGTCAGACAGGTAACGTAGAGTTCAGCTGTCCTGCTGGTCTCTGATGTAAGCCATAGAAGTCCTTACAACCTCGGTGTTCTGGCTGGTCCCATTCTGATATCCGCTCCTTTGCTTCCTCTCCTGCACGCTCGCTGCAAACAATTCGACTTTCAAATGTCTCTTTCTGGGAGCTGCAGCTCTGTGGGCATGCACAGCTCTGTGGACCATCTCCTCTGTCCTCTGACAGGAATTCGCTCCTGCCAGGAACAGCTTCCCTGAAGGACTGACTGACTTTTCCTACAGACTCCCAGTTATATGGGGAGTGTAAAGATTATAAGTGATAACTCAGGAGACTCTTTGCATGGAACAAGACAACTACAGGACACAGTTTTATAAGTGGTAAAGTCTATATTATCACACGGTGATTCAAACAGGAGCAGAGAGAAACTCAAGTCCACAACACTTGGTGTAAATATTAAACGCAGCTTAGCAGTCTATAGGGAACTTCAGAGGCAAATGCAATCAAGCAGAAAGTCTATGAAGCACAATTATTCTTGAGGATACTT
Organism: Ranitomeya variabilis; assembly: GCF_051348905.1. NCBI lineage: Eukaryota > Metazoa > Chordata > Amphibia > Anura > Dendrobatidae > Ranitomeya > Ranitomeya variabilis. The sequence goes on along the minus strand of NC_135234.1, from coordinate 128,297,914 downwards.
GACACGAATAAGTTCTTGGTAGTCCAAACACAGATAGATATGCTTATAAGGCAGTTCAAATAATATCTTAGCACAACCAGGGAGGCCTGGGTAATAGTCTCAGGTTTAAGGAGAGCAGCAACAGCTTACATGTCCAGAAAATGCAGATGGAAACAAACACAAGCAGCCAGATGGAGGATTACTGGAAAACTGATGTATGCAGCAGAAACTCAGAGCTGAGTAGCAGGATCTCCATACAGGTTCACAGGAGCAGGTGCAAAGCCAGGGAGTCATCAGGAGCTGGATGCAAGGCAGAATACTCTAGCACAGACTAAAGGCTGGGGTGGAGTTATATAGCAGGAAGACACAGTGCACATGAGACCAAAGATGCTATCTTGGAAAAGGGCAGTAATGCACAAAAGGTAATCAAAATGTTCAGAGTCCTGACATTACTCCCTCCTTAGAAGCAGCCTCAGGACGATCCTGGACCTGGTTTCTCAGGGAATCTCTGATGAAAACGAGATATCTTCTGTTGGGCATTGATGTTTTCCACAGGTTCCCAAGAGTCTTCCTCAGGGGGATATCCCTGCCATCTTATAAGATATTGGAGCCGATTCCTGCGAATCCTGGAATCAATAATTTCCTCCACCACAAATTGTTCTTGCCCGTCAATCACCACAGGCTGCGGAGGAGGCACAACACATCCCTGGAAGGTATTAGGAGATACAGGCTTTAGTAAAGATACATGAAAAACTGGGTGTACCTTCATAGTCCTAGACAGCTTCAGACGGCAGGCCACAGAGGTCACAATACCGTTGATCTTGAAAGGGCCAATGAATTTCTGTCCAAGTTTTTGTGAAGGAACGTTTAACTTCAGATTCTTAGTTGATAACCACACGGAATCTCCTATCTTGAACATGGGTGCAGGTTTACGGAATCTATCAGCCGATCTCTTATAACCTTTTTGAGCTGTGGTCTGGGATTCCTTCAGAACCTCCAGATTTTGCCTCATCTCAGTAAGCCTTTCCTTAACTGCTGGAACCGGAGAATTAATTGGAGACCTAGGTAAGATACATGGATGATAACCCAGATTGGCAAAGAAAGGAGTGAACTTAGTGGAGGCGCTCTAAGAATTGTTGTACGAAAATTCAGCTAATGGCAGTAACTCCAACCAATCATCTTGGAGATGGCTAACATAGCATCTTAGATATTGTTCCAACGTCTGGTTGGTACGCTCAGTCTGACCATTTGTCTGGGGATGGTAAGCGGAAGAGAGACAGACATTAATATTGAGTGCAGAGCAAAACCCCTTCCAGAATCTTGAAGTGAACTGTACTCCACGGTCAGAGATGATCTCATCCGGGACCCCATGCAGCCGGAAGACATTTTGAATAACCAAGTTCACTGTATCCTTAGCTGAGGGGAGGCTGGTGCATGGAACAAAATGAGCGGCTTTAGTCAGGCGATCAACTACCAGCATGATCGTATTCATGCCCCCCGATGTAAGCAGCTCCACAATAAAGTCCATTGATATAGACCGCCAAGGTCGGGACGGAACAGGTAATGGTTGCAGGAGACCCGTAGGTGCCACACGAGGAGTCTTGTAACGAGCACATACCTCGCAAGAGAGAACATAGTCCTTACTATCCTTCAGGCAAGTTGGCCACCAGGAAAATCGGCTTAGGAACTCTTATGTCTTCTGTACCCCCCTGTGACCAGCCAACTTGGAGTCATGTACCAGCTTGAGGATCTGCAGACGGACAGCCTCAGGGACGTATATGCGTCGATCTCTGAACCACATGCCACCCTTAAAGACAAGATTAATATCAAAAGGTGGGTTGGCCAGAAATACATCACCGTCATAAGCCTCCCTACACTTCTTCCACAAGTCCTTATCGTGGATAAAAATGAAATTGGCATCAGAGAGAATGGTCTTGGATGGGGCTCCAGGTACAGAATCCGCAGCATGGATTCGGGATAAAGCATCAGCCTTCCCATTACGAGAACCTGGACGGTACGAGATAACAAAATTAAATTGATTTAAAAATAAATTCCAACGAGCCTGACGAGGAGAAAGACATTATTGTTTAAAAAATTTTTAACAGAAGCAATAAGATTAGGAAGGGAGATATCAGAGTGCATGTGCCTATGGGTTTAACCCCTTCGCGGTATGCACCGTACTAGTACTGCGCTGCCGGCACTGCATTTGTGCCAGCAGCAGTACTAGTACAGCGCACCGATCACCGCGGTCTCGCGCTGAGCGCCGTGGTGTCGGGTGCGGGTGTCAGCTGTATATGACAGCTGACACCCTGCAGCAATGCCCACGATCGGCGCTAGCGCCGATCGCGGGCATTTAACCCCTCTGCTGCCGCTGTCAGTAGTGACAGCGGCATAGAGGGGGATCGCGCAGGGACGGGGGCTCCCTGCGCTCTCCCACCGGAGCAACGCGATGAGATCGCGTTGCTCCGGTGATCCGGAAGGAGTCCCCGGATCCAAGATGGCCGCGGGACTCCTTCCGGGTCATAAAATGACCTGGCTTGCCGGCGCCTGCAAGAGCTGCTGAGAGCAGGCGCCGGAAAGCCTCCTAAGCTTGCCTGTCAGATCGTTGATCTGACAGAGTGCTATGCAAACTCTCAGATCAACGATCTGATATAATACAGTGATGTCCCACCCTGGGACAATAGTAGAAAGTTAAAAAAAAAAAAATTGAATGTATAAAAAAAAAAAAAAATCCCCAAATAAAGGAAAAAAAACCCATTTCCCAGTAAATCCATTTATTTGTGTAAATCAAAAAAAACAATAAAAGTACACATATTTGGTAGCGTCCTTAATGACCCGCTCTATAAAACTATCCCACTAGTTAACCCCTTCAGTGAAAACCGCAAAAAAAAAAAAACAAGGCAAAAAACAACGCTTTATTATCATACAGGCAAACAAAAAGTGGAATAACACGCGATCAAAAAGACGCATATAAATAACCATGGTACCGCTGAAAACGTCATCTTGTCCCGCAAAAAAAAGCCACCATACAGCATAATCAGCAGAAAAATAAAAAAGTTATAGCTCTCAGAATAAAGCGATGCAAAAACAATTATTTTTTTATATAAAATAGTTTTTATTGTGTAAAAGCGTCAAAACATAAAAAAATTATATAAATGAGGTATCGCTGTAATCATACTGACCTGAAGAATAAAGCTGCTTTATCAATTTTACCACACGTGGAACGCTATAAACGCCCCCCCTAAAAGAATTTCAGGAATTGCTGGTTTTTGTTCATTCCGCCTCCCAAAAATCTTAATAAAAAGCGATCAAAAAATGTCATGTGCCCGAAAATGTTACCAATAAAAACGGCAACTTGTCCCGCAAAAAACAAGATCTCACATGACTCTGTGGACCAAAATATGGAAAAATTATAGCTCTCAAAATGTGGTGATGCAAAAATTATTTTTTCCAATAAAAAGCATCTTTTAGTGTGTGACGGCTGCCAATCATAAAAATCCGCCAAAAAAAACGCTATAAAAGTAAATCAAACCCCCCTTCATCACCCCCTTAGTTAGGGAAAAATAATAAAATTTAAAAAAATGTATTTATTTCCATTTTCCCATTAGGGTTAGGGTTAGGGTTAGGGCTAGGGTTAGGGCTAGCGTTAGGGTTGGGGGTTAGGGTTGGGGTTAGGGTTGGGGTTGGGGATAGGGCTAGGGTTAGGGCTGGGGTTAGGGCTAGGGTTAGGGCTGGGGTTAGGGCTAGGGTTAGGGTTGGGGTTTCAGTTAGAATTGGGGGGTTTCCACTGTTTAGGCACATCAGGGGCTCTCCAAACGTGACATGGCGTCCGATCTCAATTCCAGCCAATTCTGCTTTGAACAAGTAAAACAGTGCTCCTTCCCTTCCGAGCTCTGCCGTGCGCCAAACAGTGGTTCCCCCCATATACGGGGTATCAGCGTACTCAGCACAAATTGGACAATAACTTTTGTTGTCCAATTTCTTCTGTTACCCTTGGGGAAAAAAAATGTGGGGGCTAAAATATCATTTTCGTGGGAAAAAAATATTTTTTTTTTCACGGCTCTGCGTTATAAACTGTAGTGAAACACTTGTTGGTTCAAAGTTCTCACAACACATCTAGATAAGTTCCTTGGGGGGTCTAGTTTCCAATATGGGGTCACTTGTGGGGGGTTTCTACTGTTTAGGTACATCAGGGACTCTGCAAATGCAACATGATGCCTGCAGACCAATCCATCTAAGTCTGCATTTCAAACGGCGCTCCTTCCCTTCCAAGCTCGGCCGTGCGCCCAAACAGTGGTTCCCCCCCATATATGGGGCATCAGCGTACTCAGCACAAATTGGACAACAACTTTTGTGGTCCAATTTCTCCTGTTACCCTTGGGAAAAAAAATTGCGGGCTAAAACATCATTTTGTGGAAAGAAAAAATGATTTTTTAATTTTCACGGCGCTACATTCTAAACTTTAGTGAAACAATTGGGGGTTAAAAGTGCTCACCACACAACTAGATAAGTTCCTTAGGGGGTCTTCTTTCCAAAATGGGGTCACTCGTGGGGAGTTTCTACTGTTTAGGCACGTCAGGGGCTCTACAAACGCGACATGGGTTCCAATCTCAATTCCAGCCAATTTTGCATTGACAAGTCAAACGGCGCTCCTTCCCTTCCGAGCTCTGCCATGCGCTCAAACAGTGGTTTATCCCCATATATGAAGTATCAGTGTACTCAGGACAAATTGCACAACAACTTTTGGGGTCCAATTTATCCTGTTACCCTTGGGAAAATAAAAAATTTGGGGCGAAAAGATCATTTTTTTGTGAAAATTAATATGAAAATTTTTTTACGGCTCTACATTGTAAACTTCTGTGAAGCACTTGGAGGTTCAAAGTGCTCACCACACATCTAGATAAGTTCCTTAGGAGGTCTAGTTTCCAAAATGGTGTCACTTGTGGGGGTTTCCCTTGTTTAGGCACGTCAGGGGTTCTCCAATCGCGACATGGGTTCCAATCTCAATTTCAGCAAATCTTGCATTGAAAAGTCAAATGGTGCTCCTTCCCTTCCGAGCTCTGCCATGTGTCCAAACATTGGTTTACCCCAACATGTGGGGTATCGGCATACTCAGGACAAATTGTACAACGACTTTTGTGGTCCAATTTCTCCTGTTACCCTTGGTAAGATAAAACAAATTGGATCTGAAGTAAAAATTTTGTAAAAAAAAAGTTAAATGTACAATTTTTTTTAAACATTCCAAAAATTCCTGTGAAGCACCTGAAGGGTTAATAAAATTTTTGAATGTGGTTTTGAGTACCTTGAGGGGTGCAGTTTTTAGAATGGTGTAACTTTTGGGTATTTTCTGTCATATAGACCCCTCAAAGTCACTTCAAGTGTGAGGTGGTCCGTAAAAAAAATGGTTTTGCAAATTTTGTTGCAAAAATGAGAAATTGCTGGTCAACTTTTAACCCTTATAACTCCCTAACAAAAAAAAATTATGTTTCCAAAATTGTGCTGATGTAAAGCAGACATGTGGGAAATGTTGTTTATTAACTATATTATGTGATATAACTCTCTAATTTAAGGGTATAAAAACAAAAATTTTGAAAATTGCTAAATTTTCATAATTTTCGACAAATTTCTTTTTTGTGCACAAATAAATGCAAGTCATATCGAAGAAGTTTTACCACTACCATGAAGTACAATATGTCATGACAGTGATCAGTGGTCAGAATTGTAAAAATTGGCCCTGTCACTTAGGTGAAAACAGGCTTCGGGGTGAAGGGGTTAAAGCACCTCTCTGACCATATTAGAATGTTCTTTTCTTTTTTTCGTATAGTATGCACATTTTATTTATGTCTTTTGTTTCTTTATTTTGTTTTTCTCTGTTTAAATATTTGTAATTATACTGTATGTTTTTAATCGAATGAGAGTTACTTTATATTGTGATTAGATGTTTGTGAAACCTAATGTGTAAATATGTGTGGGAACTTACCTATGAGTAAGGACATGGATGCCTAAAACACGCAAAGTTATCTTTGGGACCCTCCTCCCTCTTTTTTCCCCTGATTTTATATTGTTGTCCATGTGACTTTTTTATGGATTTTGAATAAACAGTATTACTATTTTATTTTTGCTGGAATTTCTATTTTGACATATGTTTTTTGATAACGGACATAGCTGCAACTCCTGGGTCGCTTTTTCAATGATTGCCACCTCAATTAAATGGAAGCTGCAAATATCTCTGCATGTAAAATAAACATAAATTACAATTTTTATCTGCAATGCTGACTTCTCACTTACTGACATATAATCCTTTATTCCTCTGTACGGCATTATTCATTTCTAGGACATCATACCAAATCTGTAATGTTCTCAGTAGGATCAAATAAATGCACTTCATTGCTCTACATAAAAATTCCACAGTCCAATTGCTTGACATATGTGCTTTTCCCTGTGCAGCATATACATGTGATAAAAATAATTGATCTGTCTCTAATCAGGTGCTAAATATGAAGCTCCATAGTTGTTATGGCTAATATGGGCACTAATTTGGTGCTAGTCGCTTCATGGGCTTTGTAATGTAACAGGTGTATCGTGACCTTGATATTTGTATGTTCTCCCTGGCATGGTGTCAGTTTCACACAAAACAAACCACAGTAATAATAGTCAGTAATTAGAGTTACAGTTGCTGGCCGTTCCAGAAAAAGTTGAGGAATGAAAGGATTATCTGCACATAGGACAAGCATAACACAGATAACACTAATCGGAGAATATGACAACTTTGATGCCCATGTTCCATATCTATAACAATTCTGGACATTCACTTTAAGGTTATATATTTTAAAAGAGTAGAAACTATGAGGCTTTAGAATGTACAGTTCTAAGCTAACTTTAATTTTCTTTATGAGTAATAACCTTCTGTTACAAGTTATGAAGATGGGACATTTCCAGGCATGATAACTTTTGTACATCTGTACTTCCTTTTGGTTGTGTATCATCAACACTTTCGGTTTTACAGAGCTACACACTATGCTGAAGTGTCTGATTATGCCCCCTATCATCAAATTAACGGCATTTGTCCAAAGTATATTAGTGGTCCATTTTAGCCATCTAGATGTTAATGGCAAGTTAATTGAAAACCAAATTTTCACACAAAAAAAAACATATTAACCAAGCAAAAATGTCTGCAATCCATCTCATATTACTGTATGTCAATGATTAAGACACCACTAGCACTCAGGATTAACCATGTGTGAACGAGGTCCGGTCTTTTGATATTGACGACATCAATAACAGATTGGTGGGGTTCAACAATTGGCACTCCCACCTATCAGCCTCACCTCTGGCCAGATGTAAGTAGTGAATGGAGTCAGGACAGCAGGGCTCTGTTTTGTAGTATCTCAATGGATCATCAAGGTCATTGAGTTATCAATATCATAAGGATAGACAACCCCTTCAACCCTACCTGACATCCGCTGTACATTATAAAACAAAAAAAAATTGTATATAACAGAATTCTATAAATCAAATATTGGTTAACCTATTCATTCAGAACATGCTTGTTGTCAATCAGCAATTTATATTGCAATATAATTTATATAATATAATTTATATTATAGACATTTATATGGATCAGTCGCCAATAACTTAAGCAAAACGGGGGTGTGGAGACCACATATACGACCAAGACGATCCAATATATAGAAAGCTTTATTGTATATATAAGACAGAAAAAAATGGGTTCATGGGGAACATGTGCAAAACAGGCAAAAGTGCAACGGTGCAAAAAAGAGACATTTTGACCAGGACATACCACAATTAACCCCTTAATCCCATATGACGTACTATCCCGTCGAGGTGACCTGGGACTTAATTCCCAGTGACGGGATAGTACGTCATATGCAATCGGCCGCGCTCATGGGCCGGGTGTCAGCTGACTATCGCAGGTGACATCCGGACCGCTCCTGGCACATTAACCCCCGAAACTCTAAGATCAAACATGATGGCAGCATTCCAGGGGCATAAGGAAGCATTGCGCAGGGAGGGGGCTCCCTGCGTGCTTCCCTGAGACCCTCGGTACAAGGCGATGTGCTCACCTTGTACCGAGCGTCTCCTCCCTGCAGGCCCTTGATACAAAATGACCACGGAGCTACTTCAGGGTCCTGCAGGGGGGTGGATTACAAGCGCCTGCTCAGAGCAGCTGCTGGTAAGCCTGCAGCCCTGCTTGTCAGATCGCTGATCTGAGACAGTGCTGTGCAAAGTGTCAGATCAGCAATCTGACCCTATAGTGTGATGTCCCCCCTGGGACAACGTTATAAAGTTAAAAAAAAATATTTAGAAAAAAAAATTCCTAAATAAAAAAAATATATATTGTTCCAATAAATACATTTCTTTATCTAAATAATAAAAAAAAGATAGAAGTACACATATTTAGTATCGCCGCGTCCGTAACGACCCCACCTATAAAAGTGTCCCACTAGTGAACCCCTTCAGTGAACACCGTAAAAAAAAAAAAACGAGGCAAAAAACAACTCTTGATTATCATACCGCCGAACAAAAAGTGGAATAACACGCGATCAAAAAGACTGATATAAATAACCATGGTACCACTGGAAACGTTATCTTGTCCCGCAAAAAACGAGCTGTGAAACAGCATCATCAGCGAAAAAATAAAAAAGTTACAGCCCTCAGAATAAAGAGATGCAAAAATAATTATTTTTTTAATGAAATAGTTTTTATCGTATAAAAGTGACAAAACATAAAAAATGATATAAATGAGGTATCGCTGCAATCATTCTGACCCAAAGAATAAAACTGCTTTATCAATTTTACCAAACGTGGAACGGTATAAACGCCCCCCCAAAAGAAATTAATGAATAGCTGTTTTTTGGTCATTCTGCCTCGCAAAAAACAGAATAAAAAGCGATAAAAAAATGTCATGAGCCCGAAAATGATTCCATTAAAAACGTCAACTCGTGCTGCAAAAAAACAAGACCTCACATGACTCTGTGGACCAAAATATGGAAAAACTATAGCTCTCAAAATGTGGAGACGCAAAAACTATTTTTTGCAATAAACAGCGTCTTTTAGTGTGTGACAGCTGCCAATCATAAAAATCAGCTAATATACCCGCTATAAAAAGTAAATCAAATCCCCCTTCATCACCTCCTTAGTTAGGGAAAAATAATAAAATTAAAAAAAGTATTTATTTCCATTTTCCCATTAGGGTTAGGGTTAGTGCTAGGGCTAGGGTTTGGGCTAGGGCTAGGGTTAGGGCTAGGGTTAGGGTTAGGGCTAGGGTTAGGGGTAGGGCTAGGGCTACGGATAGGGTTAGGGTTAGGGCTAGGGTTAGGGCTAGGGTTAGGGTTGGGGCTAGGGTTAGGGTGTCAGGACTCGGAACATTTTTTACCTTTTGTGCATTACTGCCCTTTTCCAACATGGCATCTTTGGTCTCATGTGCACTTGTCTTCCTGCTATAAAACTCCACCCCAGCCTTCAGTCTGTGCTAGATTATTCTGCTTTGCATCCAGCTCCTGATGACTCCCTGGCCTTGCACCTGCACCTGCTCCTGTGAACCTGTGTTGGAGATCCTGCCACTCTGCTCTGAGTTCCTGCTGCATACACCAGTGTTCAGTAATCCTCCTTCATCTGCTGCTCGTGTTACTTCCATCTGCATTTGCTGGACATGTAAGCTGTTTCTGCTCTGCAAAACCTGAGACTATTAACCAGGCCTCCCTGGTTGAGCTAAGATATGATTTGAACTGCCTAATAGCATATCTATCTGTGTCTGGACTAAGTCAAGGATCTATTCGTGTCAAGTTTCCTCAAGTATAACTGTGCTTCATAGACTTTTTGTTTGTTCGCATCTACCTCTGAAGTTTCCTATTGACTGCTAAGCTGCGTTTATTATTTGCACCAAGTGTTGTGGACTTGAGTTTCTCTCTGCACCTGCTTGAATCACCGTGTGATAATATAAACTTTACCACTTATAAAACTGTGTCCTGTTGTCTTGTTCCACGCAAAGAGTCTCCTGAATTATCCCCTATAATTATTACAGGATAATCTAGCCATAAAAAAAAGGAGACTGCTGGAACAATGACTGCAGAGAGCAGATTAGAGCAGGTGTTTTCCATAATTAGATCACTGCAGATAGATGTGGAAGGTCTGCAAAAGAAATTTGGAAGCTTTGAACACAATCAACAAGTGTTTGGACAAACTTTGCAGGACTTAAGCAATCGCATGGCAGCCCAGGAAAACAAACTTGCTGGCATAGAGTCCCAGTATGGGCGGGCTTTTCAGGAAATAAGCACGCAAATAGCTGCACAAGTGACTTTACCCTCTGGGCAACCGCCACCAGCTAGCCCACCTAAGTTGCCCCCATTCAGATTTAATGGTGATCGCGACAAATTTCGTGGCTTTGTGAATCAATGTATGCTATATTTTGATGTGCATGCTGACCATTTTCCTACTGATAGATCCAAAGTATTGTGTGTAATTATGCTACTGACCTCACGAGCGCTCGCCTGGGCGAATCCGATGATTGAGTCTCGTAACCCACGGTTAAATGACTTGGATGATTTCTTGGCCGCTATGACATTAATGTTTGATGACCCTAATCGCCGTGCAACCGCTGAATCTGCTTTGTTGTCTTTACGCCAGGCTAAACGTTCTGTTATTGAGTATGCCGCTGAATTCAGGAGATTGTCGGTAGATACCAATTGGGACAGTTATGCACAATTGCCTATTTTTAAAAGGGGTCTGTCTAGTATTATAAAAGATGAACTAGCTCGCTCAGAGTCACCACAAGAACTAGAGACATTTATACAGCATTGTGTGCGCATAGACATTCGCCTTACTGAGCGTAGGCAGGAGAAATTTGCTGCATATAACCATATTTCTAACTTTTCCCTTCCTTCCAAAGAGCCTGCAGGTAATGTGAAGGGACAAATTAAGAAAGATTCTCCATTTTGTGCTTTTCGACTCCATTTTCCTGTTGCTTAAAGATAAATTCTGTTAATTAGGTAAAAAGTTGTAGCTGCCATGAAGTAACTTTATCTTGTTGTTCACAAGCCTGGTATTCAACTAGGCTATGGTTTATAATTGGTAAAAAGACCTTGAGTCTTCTGACTCGAGCCAGGGAAGGGACTCGGGGGTGTATTGCTAGATAAGACTTTGAGGCACCTGTGAGTATATGTTTTTCTATGCCAAGAAGATATGACCATATATGTAGTTTCCGGTTTTTCTGTATACTCATGGGTTAAGTTTTTCCTGCATTCTTATAGGTTAAGAACTGTGAGCGTGTTCTTATGCTGATTGGTTGAAGTATAATTTCTATGATTATGAAAAGCAATACACATTAAAACGGGGGCCAGAGATCTGCTCGATCCCCCATACAGAGGCACACGTCTCCGTCTGGTCATTTTCAGTTGCCGGCAACGCCCTGTAGATTAATTTGGAAATCACTGAGTTAACCGTGAAGGATCAATTTAGATCCTCCCTCAACAGTTGGCGCCCGAAAACGTGGGGCCCCAAACAGGAACGCCTCTGTCCCCCGGAGGACAGCAAGACAAAGGACCCTCAGACCGGACACAGGCACTGGAAAATTGGGACTGATCATCCCCCACAACAACCACGGTAAGTTGGCAGTTATACTGTCCAGACTGACCGTTTGGTGTGGTTTTCCTGTGTTTGAGCTGCAAAGAGGATCTGAGGTTTGTCCCCGATGGTGGGGTGATTTTTGGGTGGAATCATATAGAGGTGTAGTTCCGTTGGCAGCTGTTATGGACTGGTAATTTAGGAGCGACATGTGACTAGCTCTGAGCAGGTGGTAACTATACAGACCGCAGTTCCTGGTCTTAACACAACACTAGCAGTAGCCGTGGGATGTTCCTGTCACTCCCTGGACACCTCGTCACAGCCGGAGAACTAGCTACCCCTAAAGGTAGAAATAGGAAAGCTATCTTGCCTCAGAGAAAATCCCCAAAGGATAGGACAGCCCCCCACAAATATTGACTGTGAGTGGAGAGGGAAATGACATACGTAGTATGAAACAAGATTTAGCAAAGGAGGCCACTTCTAGCTAGATAGATAGTACAGGAAAGAACACTGTGCGGTCAGTAATAAAAACTAGAAAAAGTCCACCGCAGAGATATGCAAAAATCTCCACACCTGACTAAAGGTGTGGAGGGCAAAATCTGCAGCCCAGAGCTTCCAGCTTAGCTGAATAGATCCATACTGATAAGCTGGACAAATGAGCAAAACATAGAATGTGCTGAACAATAAGTCCACAACAAGTGGACTGCAAAAGGACAAGCAAGGACTTATCTTTGCTGAAAGGGTCAGAGTGTCAGGGAAATCCAAAAGAGCAATGACTCCAAGCAGGAACAATTGACAACTGGCAATGATTGAGGAATAAGGCCATACTAAAATAGCTGAGCCAGAAAGACGATCAGTGGAAGCAGCTGCTGATGCTAAATCCAAGAAGCAGCTATACCACTCAAAACCACAGGAGGGAGCCCAAGAGCAGAACTCACAAAAGTGCTACTTACAACCACCGGAGGGAGCCCAAGAGCGGAATTCACAACAGGCAGCCCAGTGCTCGAACCGTACCTCATAAGGGACGGACACTCCGGATTGACCAGTGATGTAATTCTCTTTATAGTCAAAATATCCTGAATTCCTGATCACTGTTAGAATCAGGCGCAGTGAGGTGATCGAAGATTGGGTAGGATGCGTAACTCAGGAATTATATATATTTATATATGTCCAGAGGTGTCCGGAGGGAAAGTCTAAGACACCCTCCTCCTTTCACTGAGTACTGCGTTTTTGGGTTGTCCCAGCGGGGGACAGAGAGATCCAGTGGAACAAAACCGTAAGGCCGTCGGTATTGTGCACAACTAAAGTAAGGATATTTAGCTCTAAAGGAGAATCAGTTTCCGTGGAAGGAAAAGAAGACTTTGAATTTGTGTGATGAATCTGATATTGTTAGCCCAAAGATGGGGAAATAAATCTGTCAGGAATGCAGGAACAATATTCTCAATCATGGGTTTTTCTAAGGTGGTCTGGCACGTGAATTGTGTGATGAAGGTTTTGTAGAAATTAAGTCTGAGAACTGCTGTATTCTGTTTCTGTGTGAAACCTTTCTAAAATACCCGATGGGAGGGGTCAAACAGCTGCATTATTGCTTTCTCTGTGTTGAGGAATGCTGTGATTTTTCTTATCTTGACTGTGTGTCTGGTATGGAGGGGGCACGTAGCTGCGTTCTAAGTTTCTCTATATTTTCTGTCGCGCTGGGAGATTTGTGTTTAAACAATAGTACAGAATAGTTGAAAGTGAAATATGGTACCTAGTTTTAGAAGGAAACTTGTAAGAGATTGTTTGATTATCAGTGTAATTGAAAGATTGGTAAAAGATTCACCTGCTTCAAGTTGAGTGGTTGATATATAGCAAATTGAGGATCAACAGAGGAAGTGAATTACATTGAAAAAGGAAAGTTGTCTATTACTATGACAAAAAGCTGGATGTTTTGTGGTGCAAGAAGGAACTGAGAAAGTGACTGAGATTAATGTGTCGGGAAAGCAAACAATCAAAAATTTGGGACAGGGGGTCTCCCTGCTAGATAATATGGTCCCTCCCCAGGAAATTAAGCCTCTACTCCCGACTGTAAGCCCTATGCCCCTTAACCCCATGGCACCAATATATCCTGGACTGCCGAGAAGTTCTATGGGCGTCTTATGGTAGTATTTAAAGATCAGGGATTCTCACTGTATAATAAAGCCCATTCACACATTTTTGTGGCAGCTTTGATGTCCGGCCTTAAATCTGAATTGAAAGAGGCAATAATGTCAGTCAGACCCGATATTGAGACTTCCACTCCGGATGATGCATTGAAAATAGTAAAGAGTTTTCAAAAGAGCTTACCCCGCTCTGCATCAGCAGGGAAATTAAAGGTTAAATCAATGGCCACAGTGATTCCTGTTCCAATCTCAGCCCACCCCCCACCCCCACAGCTGCAAGGATGCAGCTCCGTTCCTTATCAGTGGCCCACGTAACAGACTTCAGCTCCTGCCCTCCCCACCTTACACAAATCCAATATCCCTTTTAACCCTATGTCTGGAAATCTCCCTCCCAAGCCCCATCATGTCAATTCTCAGATCAAGAGCTTGTTTTAATTGGAGTAGATGGCAGACCCAATAAATATACTCTCACAAAACCCATCCCTGTGGAACCTTTCCCTGAAGTTACTGCTCAGTTTCTAATCTCTCCCATATGTCCGGTAAATTTACTGGGGGCAGATTTATTATCACAGTTTCGCTCCAGAATACAATTCCAAGATGATGGTCAGATGGTCCTTACGTTATATAACCCCTCTGCAGATGAACACAATGAGATCTGTATCTTACAAGCCTTTCCCACAGTTATGATGGTCCTGATAGGCCCAGATCCACCCCCAATAATGCCTGTAGAACCAGTAAAAGTGTTTCTCAAACCTTGTGCCCCTTTTCCCAAAGTCCATCAATACCCTTTGAAACATGATCAGGAGCGGGGCCTCAAGGGGCAAATACAAACGTTGCTCGATAATGGTGCCCTGGTACCCTGTGTTTCCCCATGTAACACGCCCTTGTTTCCCGTTAAGAAAAAGACTCCACCCGGCCAACCCCCTGTGTACCGGCTGGTACAAGATCTATGGGCAGTTAATGCAGTTACTGTTCTGGAAACACCGGTGGTGCCTAAGCCACAAACTCTTTTGTCCCAGATATCTCAGGATGCTGCTTGGTTCACAGTCATCGACCTTGCCAAAGTCTTCTTCAGCATTCCATTACACCCAGATTGCCAGTTCTGTTTGCATTCACTTATCAGGGATGACAATTGACGTGGACAGTTATGCCACAGGGGGCCCAAAAAAAAAGTCCCAATCAGTTTGCAAAAAATATGGGCGAGTGTCTTTTACCCTGGCAGTTAGAACACCCCTATGTCACGCTGCTTCAGTATGTGGATGATCTTTTGTTGTGTGCACGAACAGAGCAGGAAGCCATTGTTGCCACTGTTAGCCTCCTCAAGTATCTGGCAGATCTGAACTGTCGGGTTTCGGCCTCGAAATTTCGGTTCTGCCTTGGTCAAGTGATATTTTTGGGTCACTGTCTCCTTCAGGGTGTCAGACACCTCACAAAACAAAGAAAAATAGCCGTCAGCTCCCTTCCTTTACCAAAAGATGAGACTGAACTCCAGCGTTTTCTTGGACTATGTACTTATTGTCGTCAGTGGATATCGGACGTATCCTGCATAATGCAACCTCTCTACAATGCCCTGAAAGACGGTTTAAGATATGCTGATGAGTTTGGCAGATTCCACACCTGATACGCTGTTACTACGGAAGACACTGTAGTGCACGCAGCTGCACTCCCTCCCTCACTATCAGAACAAGAAGCAGAACTTCAGGCTCTGTCTACTGCATGTGTTCTGGCCAAAGACAGGCGGGCTAATATATACACGGACTCACAGTAAGCATTTGGTATTACTCATGATTTCGGAGCCCTATGGGTCAATCGAGGGTTTATTACTACTGCCGGAACTCCAGTGAAAAATGCTGAAGCTGTTAAAACCCTCATGGACTCAATCAAATTACCTACCCAGGTGGCCATTATCAAGGTCAAGGCGCACGGTCCTAGGAAAAGTCCACAGACTGTTGGTAACGCCTTTGTGGATATGCAAGCAAAAGCTGCTGCTCTCCTACCCGTTGAACCGACCATACCAACTATGGTGACCACACACTCTCAGCGTAAACAGTTACAAGAAACACTGACTCTACAGGAACCTGATGATCGACGACAGACTGAGGTTTTCTGTCGGACCCCGCGAGACCGCTTAATGACGTTGCAGAGAATGACCCCAAAGGAAGAAGTGAAGCAGTGGAAGGCTGATGGAGCATGTATGGACAATGGTCTCTGGAAAACGGACCAACTTGTGTGTCTCCCTAAGCGGATGTACCCTGCTATTGCCACGTGGGCACATAGGCCCACACATCAAGGAAAAAAATGTACAAAAATTCTACTGGGCTCCAGGTATTTCTACAGTCCTGACAGCACTCAACCATGCATGTAACATCTGTCAGACCTGCAATCCCGGTCAACTTCAACGTGTACCCCCAAAGTACCTTGCTAAGCCCAACTATCCTTTCCAAAGGCTCCAAGTGGACCACATCACGTTGCCTAAGTCTGGAAGGTATGAATATTGTGTGGTGGTTGTCGATATGTTCTCCAGTTGGCCGGAAGCATTCCCCGTTACCAACATGACTGCAAAAACCACAGCGAAGAAACTGGTGATGAAAGTTATATGCCGATATGGTGTTCCAGAAGTCGTCGAAAGTGACCAAGGCCCGGCCTTTTCTTCTCATGTGTATCAGGAGGTTCTGACAATGCTTGGATCTACTGTAGCCCTCCATACTCCGTACCATCCACAATCCAGTGGGAAAGTTGAGAGGCTGAACGGCACACTGAAGGGACAATTGACCAAAATGATGCAGGAGACTACGGCTCCTTGGCCAGAGCTCCTACCCATTGTACTGTACTACCCCTAAGGCAAAACATGGCCTGTCCCCATATGAGATATTATTTGGTGCTAGGCCCCCAGTTACAAATTTCCAGCCTAAGTAGTTATCAGAAGAAACTGACCGTGCTGTTCAATATGTTATTCAGCTTAGTAAAAATCTTGCTAACATCTATGTTTTAGTTTCTTCTTCCCTTCCAGATTCAGCAGAAACCGCATGGGACAGCCTAAATTCCCCAATATAATTGAATAATAAGTTTGTACAATATCATGAAAGATTAGTAGTACAGATTGGTATAGCCAATAAAATTGTCAGTTCTATTTTCATTTACCCTATGATTACACAAATGTGGGATAAATTGGTTAGGGCAACAGATTATCTAGATGATCAAATTTGGGATATATTGGATATACTTAATACTACTATTGTTGTCCAAAACCAACTTATCATAGTCACTATTCAACACACTGTAGTACTGGATTACTTAACAGCAGCACAGGGTGGTATGTGTCAGGTGTCAGGTTATTGGACCCGCATGCTGTCATTATACAGATCCCAATAGCACTATGAAGTTAAAGTTAGAGGATATTCAAAGACTCAGAGATTAATATGATAAAACAATGATCGTAATAAGGACAGTTGGTGGGCAGACACCTTCTCCTTTCTTAATCCAGCCAATTGGTTTGAGGGATCTGGGGGCTGGATAGCTGAAATCTTTCAAAGTTTGTTATATATTGTTGCCTTTATCCTTGTCATGTATGTAATACTAAAACTTGTTCTTTGGTGTATTTCTGTATGTATTAGGAAACTCTGCACTAAGACAACTAATGATGATACCAAAAACATTGCCACCCCTGCTCTTCTCTACACCGATTTCACAAAGTTACCTGATGAAGATGTTGGAGCCAAGCGCATGGCTATCTTCAAAAGATCCCCACTACTGTTATCAACAATTGTTATTCGTAAATTCTAGTATACAGGGGGGACGGGTATGCCGCAACAGCCATGGCTGGTAACATGGCACCAGTCATGTGAAGACCAGTACCCCTCGAGCTTAGAGCTTGGGATAGTACCTCTGATGCTGGACATTAATTAACAAAATTTATCTAGGGGGGAATGTGAAGGGACAAATTAAGAAAGATTCTCCATTTTGTGCTTTTCGACTCCATTTTCCTGTTGCTTAAAGATAAATTCTGTTAATTAGGTAAAAGGTTATAGCTGCCATGAAGTAACTTTATCTTGTTGTTCACAAGCCTGGTATTCAACTAGGCTATGGTTTATAATTGGTAAAAAAACCTTGAGTCTTCTGACTCGAGCCAGGGAAGGGAGTCGGGGGTGTATTGCTAGATAAGACTTTGAGGCACCTGTGAGTATATGTTTTTCTATGCCAAGAAGATATGACCATATATGTAATTTCCGTTTTTTCTGTATACTCATGGGTTAAGTTTTTCCTGCATTCTTATAGGTTAAGAACTGTGAGCGTGTTCTTATGCTGATTGGTTGAAGTATAATTTCTATGATTATGAAAAGCAATACACAATAAAACGGGGGCCAGAGATCTGCTCGATCCCCCATACAGAGGCACACGTCTCCGTCTGGTCATTTTCAGTTGCCGGCAACGCCCTGTAGATTAATTTGGAAATCACTGAGTTAACTGTGAAGGATCAATTTAGATCCTCCCTCAACAGTAAAACATCTCGGGAAGTGGAGGAGGTGCCCATGCAAATTGATTCCGTTCAGAGACGCGAGATCAATGAGCGCCGGGAGCATCGCCTTCGTGAAAGTCTATGTTTCTACTGCGGCCAGTCTGACCACTTCTTGATCAATTGTCCTAAGTGTCCTAGACGGCCTAACAAGGTGCTAGCAGCAATAGGGGAGTATGACAACTGTGATGATGAATCTGACATCTCTGAATGTAGCTTGCCTTTAAATGCTGTATTCCATTCACTTTCTATGACTTCACCCCCCAAGGAGCTGAAGGAAAAGAACTCTCACTGTTCTCTACCTATTAAGATCCTGTGTTCAGGAAAGTGGATTTCCAGTTCAGCTATGATTGACTCTGGTGCAGGTGGCAATTTCATGGATATAGCATTTGCCAAGGAACATGGTATTGAAATTCAGCAAAGAGCCTCTTCAATTACCATGGAAACAGTGGATGGGTCACCTTTAATCTCTGGGCCTGTGGATCAGGAGACCGTACCCCTTGAAATTTTGTTGGAGCCTAATCATCAGGAGCAACTTTCTTTCTTGCTAATTTCTTCTCCTCATTTTCCTGTGATTTTAGGCATTCCTTGGTTGCGTTCTCAGAACCCAATTATCAACTGGGAGACAAAGGAGATTATCTTTCCAACAAGGAGCAACTCAGCGTTAACAGAAGCTGTCCCTGAGTCCACGGCTACGGAACCACATGTACACGTATCTTCTTTACCTCCAGCATATAAAGAGTTCTCTGACCTCTGTGACAAGAAGAATGCAGATCAACTTCCTCCACACAGGCATTATGACTGTTCCATTGAGTTGCTTCCTGGGGCAGATATTCCTTTTGGTCACGTATACCCGTTGGGGGCACCTGAGCTTCAAGCCTTAAAGGAGTATATTGATGAAAATCTGGCCAAAGGCTTCATACGTCCTTCTTCCTCACCAGCAGGGGCACCCATTTTTTTTGTAAAGAAGAACGATGGGACCCTGAGACCCTGTGTTGACTATCGGGAACTCAATAAGGTAACTGTACGAAACCGTTACCCTTTGCCCCTGATTCCCGAATTACAGGAAAGAGTCCGCCACGCTAAGGTGTTCTCTAAACTGGATCTTCGTGGGGCTTATAATTTGGTGCGTATTCACCCAGGGGATGAGTGGAAGACAGCATTCAGTTGCCGGTATGGACACTTTGAATCTCTTGTGATGCCCTTCGGGCTTTGTAACGCCCCTGCAGCATTTCAACACCTTGTTAATGATATCTTCAGAGATTTGTTGGACCAGTTTGTGGTGATCTATTTGGACGATATACTAATCTTTTCTGACTCTCTACAGGAACATGAAGAACATGTCAAAACTGTTTTAAGACATCTGAAAGAGAACCAACTGTATATCAAGCCAGAGAAATGCGAGTTCCATCGTTCTGAGATACAGTTCTTGGGTTATATCATCTCTCCCCAGGGGCTGAACATGGAATCTGGTAAGATTCAGGCTATCCTTGACTGGCCGGCACCCAAGAACGTTAAGGAGGTCCAACGTTTTATTGGTTTTGCAAATTTCTACAGACGCTTCATTCGAAATTTTTCTGATATTGTCCGTCCCATTACTTCCTTGACAAAGAAGGAAAAGCCCTTTAAGTGGTCATCACAGGCTCAAGAAGCTTTTGATAGGCTGAAGATCTGTTTCACATCAGCACCGCTGTTGATACACCCAGATCCAACACTGTTGTGAATTCTGCTCTTGGGCTCCCTCCGGTGGTTGTTGGTGGTAGTGCAGTTGTCTCTGGGTTGTAATCCAGGGCAGGTGTTTCAGCTGATTGCAGCTTTACTAGGTATTTAGGTGTGCAGGATCCATTAGTCCTTGCCAGTTGTCCATTGTTCTTGGAGGGATTGCATCTCTGTCTGGCTCCTCATGCCCTGCTGTCAATTCAGCTAAGATAAGTGTCTGTTATTTTTGTCTCTGCAGCACACATGCAGTGTGCTTTTCAATTCAGTGCAATTCATTGTGTTTTTGTCCAGCTTAGACTTTGTTTGGATTTTTCAGTCATGCTGGATTCTCTGGAGATGCAGATATACATTCTATGTCTTTAGTTAGATGTAGAATATTTGTATTATCTGCTGTGGATATTGTTAGGGTTTTAATACTGACCGCTTAGAATTCTGTCCTATTCTTTTCTATTTAGCTAGAAGTGCCTCTTTTGCTAAATCCTGTTTTATGCGTGCATGTGTCTTTCCTCTTATACTCACAGTCAATATTTGTGGGGGGCTGCCTATCCTTTGGGGTTCTGCTATGAGGCAAGATAGAATTCCCATTTCCTTCTATAGGGGTATTTAGTCATCTGGCTGTGTCGAGGTGTCTAGGACGTGTTAGGTACACCCCACAGCTACTTCTAGTTGCGGTGTCAGTTCAGGGTTAGCGGTCAGTACAGGAACCACCTACTCCAGAGAAAGTCTCATGCGGCTCCAAGGTCACAGGATCATAACACAACACATCCTTTCATTGTGGAGGTGGACGCTTCTGATAATGCTTTGGGGGCTATTCTCTCCCAAAGAACTGGAGAGAAGGGTCTGCTACATCCTTGTGCTTTCTTTTCCCGTAGACTAACCTCAGCAGAGAAGAATTACGACGTGGGAGACAAGAAATTGCTGGCTATTATTGCGGCTTTCAAAGAATGGAGGCATCATCTGCAAGGAGCTGCACAACAGATCATAGTGCTAACTGACCATCGCAATCTAGAGTTCCTTAGATCCGCTAGATGTCTTTCTCCTCATCAGGCTCGTTGGAACTTATTCTTAAATCAATTTAACTTTGTTATCTCGTACCGTCCAGGTTCTCGTAATGGGAAGGCTGATGCTTTATCCCGAATCTATGCTGCGGATTCCGTACCTGGTGCTCCGTCCAAGACCATTCTATCTGATGCCAATTTCATCGGAGTTATCCACGATCAGGACTTGTGGAAGGAGTGCAGGGAGGCCTATGAAGGTGATGTATTTCTGGCCAACCCACCTGTGGATATTAATCTTGTCTTTAAGGGTGGCATGTGGTTCAGAGATCGACGTATCTACGTCCCGGAGGTCGTCCGTCTGCAGATCCTCAAGTTGGTACATGACTCCAAGTTGGCTGGTCACAGGGGGGTACAGAATACACAAGAGTTCCTGAGCCAATTCTTCTGGTGGCCAACTTGCCTGAAGGATACCAAGGACTATGTTCTCTCTTGCGAGGTATGTGCCCGTTAGAAGACTCCTCATGTGGCACCTACGGGTCTTCTACAACCATTACCTGTTCCATCCCGCCCTTGGGGGTCTATATCAATGGACTTTTTTTGTGGAGCTGCCTACATCGGGGGGCATGAATACAATCATGGTGGTAGTTGATCGCCTGACTAAAGCTGCTCATTTTGTTCCGTGCACCGACCTCCCCTCTGCTAAAGATACAGTGAACTTGGTTATACAGAATGTCTTTCGGTTGCATGGGGTGCCGGAAGAGATCATCTCTGACCGTGGAGTACAGTTCACTTCAAGATTCTGGAAGGGGTTTTGCTCTGCACTCAATATTAATGTCTGTCTCTCTTCTGCTTACCATCCCCAGACAAAAGGTCAGACTAAGCGTACCAACCAGACGCTGGAACAATATCTAAGATGCTATGTCAGCCATCTCCAGGATGATTGGTTGGAGTTGTTGCCGTTAGCCGAATTTTCATATAATAATTCTCAGAGCGCCTCCACTAAATTTACACCTTTCTTTGCCAATCTGGGTTATCATCCGTGTATTTTACCTAGGTCTCCAATTAATTCTCCGGTTCCAGCAGTGGAGGAAAGGCTGACTGCAATGAGACAAAATCTGGAGGTTCTGAAGGAATCCCTGACCACGGCTCAAGAACGTTATAAGAGATCGGCTGATAGATTCCGTAAACCTGCACCCATGTTCAAGGTAGGAGATTCCGTGTGGTTAGCAACTAAGAATCTGAAGTTAAATGTTTTAAAAATCTAGAAAACATATAGAATTTCTTAATGGGAATTCCATTTATTTCAACTCTTGAACTTAACAATTGCTCCCTGAAACTGAAGTCTTCCTGGAATCGACCAACATTACAAATTCTTAACTTCTATAAGTCTATGAAACATTCATACTGTACCATTAAAATACAATCACATAATAATCTACACCAAGATGAAATGCTGAAATGTGAATAAAATAAATTTTTTTATTCATTCTTAGCTCTTTGTCAAAGTTGATGCTAAAATAATAAATGCGGTTAGTTTAGCATTCTTCATAGCTCTTATAAGTCAAGGCTTTTTGCCTCTACAGAGCATCTTTCCTCAGTAAACATTTATACATGAATGCAGTCAGTGTTCATTAACAAATGTATTCATAGAGTTGAGTAATATAAATCAACCCTAATGGAAAAATGTTATGGTTTAGAAACTTGAAGCCCCAACATTTTGACATTTGGCACATAGACATGCAGAGCTTACATCAGAAATATCTGGACTCCATAAGAGTGGTCAGGGCTCCTCAACTCTTTAGTATATCCATCAAATTTCTCTCTTGTACGCTATTGGATACATTTAGTGGGTATTTTAAGAAGAATTTTATATTTCTTCTCAAGAAAAATGATGCTCTGATTTGGAACAAAAATAGCGGTAACATATTTATGTGCCTACTAGTTGAATATCATATACAGTTTAGTAGAATGAGGTAGATCATAACTCTAATGATGTTACAATTTTGGGAACCAGGTTTGTCCAATGATATCTAATATTAGGTCCCTTATATTTTATAATTATCGCTAGATACTATGCAGCTCCTATGCCATGACTCATGGATACATTGGGTGACAGTCACCAGGAGTTTAGAACTCTCATTTGCCTTGTTCACGACAGCAATAGCACCTGAACTGCCTTAATTAAGAGGAAGAATCAAGCTAAGCTCTGTTGTTATCAATAATTAATTCTTCCAGATGTAAATGTGACACCCCAGGAGTTCGATTATCACAGTGGTATTCCTTCCTCACGGGAAGGGTGATGCCATGCCTGGAAGCGAGAAGGATCCCCTTAACAGGTAACACGTACAAAAAAACACTGTTCTGACTCCAGGCGAGAAGGAGGAGCTCTAGAGCCGGCTTGAGGGTAGCTTCCCTAGATATTCTGGCTGGAGGAGGAGTTAGCAGTCAGTCAGTGGGGAGTCTGTGAGAAGAGCTGAAGCTGAGCAGACATGCGGCTCTGCAGCTCCTAACAGGAGAGTCAGGCAGATTGTAGGAGACAATGAGGGGAGGAGGAGCAAAGGAGGAGAGATAGAAATTGGAGTGGAGCTGCGATTGGGCTCACTCCAGGATCAAGCACAGAAACCGGAGGCCGGAATTCCGAGGTTGTGGGGGTAACTGTATGCCCCATGGCAAAAACCGTCGGGCAGGAGATTAAAAGTCTCCTGGCCACCATTACACCTGAAGGCACAGCAGCAGATAGAGCCCAGAGTCGCAACGAGAAGGGACACCTTAAAAAGGCTCCAGCTGCCTGCCATATGGGTAGTGTCCACCTAAAGGGACAGAGAAAGAGAGAGGACCTTGTATGAAGCCTCAGGCAGAAAGGGACTGAGAACACAGAGCAGTAAGGAAGGCTTCCAACCCCACCTTGCTAGGCAGATTCTGAATCGCTCCCAGACTGCCCGGATTCCAAAGACCACCTGTAACCTGTACCTGAACTGCATCGGTAAAAGGTAAAGAGACTGCCACATTGTGTCCTCCAATTCTTTCCTGCACTTCACCATCTATCATCCTGACAAACCACACCGGGAGCCCTGGGGACTAAGCTCCACCTGTGGGGAGCTATACCACCTCTGCTGCAATACCATCATCCCCAGTTGACCCCTTTAAGCAGCGTGGGCCATCCATGACCAAGCACCACAGGTGGCATCATGAATATACTACATTAGACTTTATTACCATTTTCATTATCCCCTTTTACTGGATGCCCAGGGCCACGGACCGGGTCACTGCCACCATGATGACCCCTTTAAGTACAGAACCAGCCCGGTACCAAGTCCTACCGGGCACTCCAAACACTCCTGGGGTGTCACATTCCCCCCCGTTAAATAATCCAGTACTCTCAGACTGGGAAAACATAAACAATAAACGAGATAGGACATGCAAAATTTTTAAAATGCATTACAACAGGCAAAATAACTTTTTTTCCTTTTATGGGAGGTTACTTTCTTGAACGTTGCATATAATTATAATACACAGTGGGAAAATAGCATATATTATACTGTCTGCAATATAAAATACAATTCTCTTTACGGATAAAAAGTGCAACAAAGTCCAAATATTCTGGAACTGAGGTAGTATAAACATGTAAAAGGTGCAAGCAGCATTCAAATGACTCAACAAGTTGTGAGAACCCTTACTGGGATGTCTTTCTCACCAATAACAGTAGTAGGGAGGACCTGTTCCAAACTCCAACGTAGGTTCAGGCGGGCTGCAAGGCATAAATTTTCAGACCATTCTTCGGCCACACTAGATGGTCTTTGTTCTGGAATATCTTTAAGGCAACAACTTTTAGTGCAACCAACAACAGTGTCTTCATTGGTTACCTGTAAAACCAGTAAGAAGTCCCTTAAGAAGTAGTAACTATGTACATGATAGTTCTGACCATTCACTGTCCATGACCTCAATGTCTTTTTGAACAAGTTAACTCTTTAAACAAGAACCTTGCCAGGTTAGTTGAACTTTAACTGCTTACAGTCATACTTCTATTTATATTTTTACTACTCTTTCTGTTTCCAAGGCAATACCTGGATGTTGCATTCTCCTTGCCGGGAGTTCAGTCTTATGCCAGGTAAGACAAAAAGTTGATGGTAATACTCTTTCTTACTAATGACCTCCAGACGATCCCCCTCTGCTTGGGCCTTCTCAGGGAACCCCATCAGATCTGTGCCGGAGTGCTCCCACCGAAATGTCACCCATTCTCCACCTACTTCCTGAAAATCTTTTCCGGTTGCAGCGGGCTATCAAGGGGTGTACAATACCTGAGGACTGCTCCCAATCATAGTGTCTGTATACCCAGTGGGGTGGGGAGGTTGGCGGAGCGTCAAAGCGCCCTATGAGGGTGTCCTCAGCTACCGGGGCAGGGTCAGTCACCTTACCACCCACCACGGCATGCCAGACTCCTTCATCGGGGACAGAAATGCTGGAAGCTTGGTCCTATGTTGCTCCCATGCCTTCTCTGATGTGATGAACCAGGACTGCCGGAGCTGACAGCATAGCTCCTCCAGCTCGGCTCCAAGTACCTCCGGGTTCGATGCTGATGGCCAGTCATATCTCTTTTCCCATTGGCTGGGGCAGCTTCCTGCTTCCTTCCCATCCTCTGGGTGACCTCCGCTCGCCATCTTGCCAGCTGGGTTCTGGGCTGCACCTTCCTGTTGATTCCACATTCTCTTATGTGGGTGGTCCCTTCTTCTTTGCTTCCTGCCATCCCAGACCAGGAGGTGGATCTTTTTAGTGGACAGACAGATCTCTCTGACATAGTAGTATTGGTGAGGGGTGGTCATGGCTTTCGATCTGTTCCTCCAAGCTCCGCCCATGACAACACACCCTGCTCTTCCTGCATGCTACATGGTGCTGCAATAGCAGCCGTTTTCAGTCCAATAACTTCTCAGTTAGGCACAATCTCTTAGGCGCACAAGACCCATTTTAATGGTTCAGTCCATCCTGTTCATGATGCCAAGTTTGGAGTGCCTACTAGGACCGTGGGGTACTCGGTACCGGGCCGGTTCTGTTCTTAAAGTGGTGGTCACAGTGATAGTGACCCAGTCCATGGCCCTGGGAGTCCAGTAAAAAGGGGATTTACGGAAATGGGAACAAAGTTTATGGGATAAGTGCTCGTGACGCCACCTGTGGTATTTGGCAAGTGTGAGATGTTAGCCAACGCTGCTTGAAGAGACCACTGGGGCTGATGGTGATGCAGCAGAGTTGGTACAGCTCTCCACAGGCAGAGCTTTAGTCCCAGGGCACTTTGGTTGTAAATGATGGTGATGCTGATGGTAGATGTGATGCAGGGTGGATGGCGCAGTAAATAAATGTGAGGACACAGCGTGGTGCAGTTTCCAATGCTTTACTCACACTTCTTAGTTGCCCCAGCCGGGGTGCTGTGTCCTCCAGGTTTGTGGTCCAGCCAGCTCTCAAGCAATTTGGGTGTACTTTCCAGAACCCTCTTTCTTATATTCCTTTCTCTGGCTGTCTTTCTGTGCTGGCTATCGCCTTTCCTGCTCTGCGCCTGCCACACAGTGTCTCAAGCCAGCAGCCACGGATTCCACCGAGCGGTGAGTGCTAAGTCCTCCCTGAATCCTATACGGCTGCCTTTTCAGCGAATGTGTGCAGATGTGACTGTGCTTCTTGCAAATGCCACAGCCTCTGGCTAGCTAGCTGAGTTCCTAGTTTCTCCACTAGTTTGAGGGCTGGTCCCTCACTGCGACCTGGTCCCTCCACCCGATGATGGTCAGCGTGGATACGAGCCCCACGGGTGGACTTCCCACTACCCGTGCCTCTAGGACCCCTTCCTTTGGTTCTTTCTGTCATTTTCCTTTTCTTCAGTTCCCTCACTTTCTGGGAACTCTTTTCTGTCTACCAGGAGCTGCAGACCCCCACGTCTGCTCAGCTCCACTTCTCTTACAATCTCCACCTAAGCTGATGTTTTACAAGCTCCTCCCCTACTCTACCTATCCCACCCACTCCTACAACACCCTTTCCAATCTAGACTGGCCCTGACTGAATTGTCTGTGTTGGATGCAGGTGTAGCGTTCTGTGCCGTGCCCCCTCCTTACCTGAGAGCAGAATCCCACACCTCTGGGTGAGGTGCAGTACTCTGGGGCGCCACATAAAGTAGTTAAAAAACTTAAAGGGACTGTCCCACAGAGTACATTTTGCTTAATAGCATTGACTGCACAGGCACATAAACACAAACAATGTACAATCTAGGAAGACTAAGTCTGCCGTCACACTAGCAGTATTTGGTCAGTATTTTACATCAGTATTTGTAAGCCAAAACCAGGAGTGGGTGATAAATGCAGAAGTGTTGCATGTGTTTCTATTATACTTTTCCTCTAATTGTTCCACTCCTGGTTTTGACTTACAAATACTGAGGTAATATACTGACCAAATACTGCTTGTGTGATGGCAGCCTAATATCTAAACCAGACAGATCCCTATTCAGACTGGAAAAAGCCTACTCTGACCCTGGTCTGTTCCTACCTGACAGCAGAGGTTGGCACCCTAAGTAACACAATGGTGCCCCTAATCGACAGTGGCTTAACATGAATGTCTTTAACAGTTCCTAGCATTCCTAAAGTAGAAATTGTCTAAAGAATAAAGGAAACAAACACAAAACAGCTGCAACAAACATAGACTACAGCAAAGTGGCTGAATTCAAAAGAGACTGCTAGATACACATCCAGACTGGTCTTTGATCAACGGGTAATCCTTAGCAGCAGTCCAGATACTACTTAGAAGAATCCAAAAGGAATTAATACAACCAACAATCAATAGCTGTAATAGGAGAGTATACAGTGGCATGTAAAAGTTTGGGTACCCCTGGTCAAAATTACTGTTAATTTTAACAGTTAAGCAAGTTGAAGATGAAATGATCTCTAAAAGAGCTAAAGTTCAAGAAGACTCATTTCCTTTGTATTTTAGCCCCAAAAAGAAAAAAAGAAAAATGGGCTGATACAACAGTTTGGGCCCCCTGAATGGTTATTAGTACCTATTAGCACCCCTTTTTGAAAGTATCACCGCTTGTAAAAGCAAAGAGTCTTGTTTCAGGGATTTTCATTCATTATTTCATGGAAAATTCTTACAGTTCTGTGAGATTCCTGGGTCGGCTTGCACGCACTGGTATTTTGAGGTCTAGCCACAGATTTTCAATGTTGTTCAGATCAGGGCACTCTGAGGACAATTGTAAAACCTTCAGTTTGCGCCTTTTGCAGTAGCCTATTGTGGATTTTGACGTGTATTTACGATCATTATCTATTTGCAGCAGCCATCCTCTTTTCAACTTCAACTTTTTTACAGATGGTGATATGTTTGAGTCAAGAATTTGTTGAAATTTAATTGAATCCATTATTTCCTCTACCCATGAATAATTCCCTGTGCCATTAGCTGCAACACAACCCCATGCTTAATTGTTGGTGATATGTTCTTTTACTGAAATTCTGTGCCCTTTTTTCTTCACACATATCTTTGATCATTGTGGCCAAAGAGTTCTATTAACCCCTTCCTGACATCCGACGTACTATCCCGTCGAGGTGGGGTGGGCCCGTATGACCGCCGACGGGATAGTACGTCATAGCCGATCGGCCGCGCTCACGGGGGGAACGCGGCCGATCGCGGCCGGGTGTCGGCTGCATATCGCAGCTGACATCCGGCACTATGTGCCAGGAGCGGTCACGGACCGCTCCCGGCACATTAACCCCCGGCACACCGCGATCAAACATGATCGCGATGTGCCGGCGGTGCAGGGAAGCATCGCGCAGGGAGAGGGCTCCCTGCGGGCTTCCCTGAGCCCCCCGCAGCAACGCGATGTGATCGCGTTGCTGCGAGGGTCTTACCTCCCTCCCTGCCTGCTCCAGACCCGGATCCAAGATGGCCGCGGATCCGGGTCCTGCAGGGAGGGAGGTGGCTTCACAGACGCCTGCTCAGAGCAGGCACTGTGAAGCAGCCTGTACTTCTCGCAGATCGGTGATCTGTCAGAGTGCTATGCAAACTGGCAGATCACCGATCTGTATTGTCCCCCCCTGGGGCAAAGTAAAAAAGTAAAAAAAAAAATTTCCAAATGTGTAAAAAAAAATAAAAAAAAATATTCCAAAATAATGAAAAAAAAAAAATATATATTATTCCCATAAATACATTTCTTTATCTAAATAAAAAAAAAAAACAATAAAAGTACACATATTTAGTATCGCCGCGTCCGTAACGACCCCACCTATAAAACTGCCCCACTAGTTAACCCCTTCAGTAAACACCGTAAGAAAAAAAAAAAAAAAACGAGGCAAAAAACAACGCTTTATTACCATACCGCCGAACAAAAAGTGGAATAACACGCGATCAAAAAGACTGATATAAATATCCATGGTACCGCTGAAAACGTCATCTTGTCCCGCAAAAAACAAGCCGCCATACAGCATCATCAGCAAAAAAATAAAAAAGTTATAGTCCTGAGAAAAAAGC
The DNA here is from genome assembly GCF_051348905.1 of Ranitomeya variabilis. Taxonomy (NCBI): domain Eukaryota; kingdom Metazoa; phylum Chordata; class Amphibia; order Anura; family Dendrobatidae; genus Ranitomeya; species Ranitomeya variabilis. Next base: position 128,268,491 of record NC_135234.1, on the reverse strand, counting down.
GATACCAAAATATTTATTTTTTCTATAAAATAGTTTTTATCGTATAAAAGCGCCAAAACATAAAAAAATGATATAAATGAGATATCGCTGTAATCGTACTGACCCGAAGAATAAAACTGCTTTATCAATTTTACCAAACGCGGAACGGTATAAACGCCTCTCCCAAAAGAAATTCAGGAATTGCTGGTTTTTGGTCATTCTGCCTCACAAAAATCGGAATAAAAAGCGATCAAAAATGGTCACGTGTCCGAAAATGTTACCAATAAAAACGTCAACTCATCCCGCAAAAAACAAGACCTCACATGACTCTGTGGAGCAAAATGTGGAAAAATTATAGCTCTCAAAATGTGGAGACGCAAAAACTTTTTTGCTATAAAAAGCGTCGCTGGTTTCACACTTGCGTTTTTGTCTGCAGCGTTTTTTGCACAAAAAAACGCATGCGTTTTTTCCCTATATTTAACATTGAAAACGCATGCGTTTTTTTTGTACACGTTTGGTCGCGTTTTCAAACGCATGCGGTTTTTTTCTGCATGCGTTAATTTTCAGAAATACAACCTGCAGTATTTTCTTGGTGTTTTTAAGCACATGCGTTTGTTTGCGTTAAAAACGCATGCATTTTTATCGAAAAAAAACCAGAAAACACACTGAAAAGCCACCCACCACCATCAAGGTGATAAAGGGATCCAAACCCTAACCCTAACTCTACCCCTAACCTCACCCCTAACCGTTTAATGAACATTTTCTGACAGTCATAGTGCCACGTATTTCAGTGCCACGTATTTCAGTGCCACGTATTTCAGTGCCATGTATTTCAGTGCCATGTATTTCAGTGCCACGTGTTTCAGTGCCACGTATTTCAGTGCCACGTATCACGTATTTCAGTGCCACGTATCACGTATTTCAGTGCCACATATTTTAGTACCACGTATTTCAGTTGCACGTGTTTCAGTGCCACGTATTTCAGTGCCACGTATTTCAGTGCCACGTATTTCAGTGCCACGTATTTCAGTGCCACGTATTTCAGTGCCACGTATCACGTATTTCAGTGCCACGTGTTTCAGTGCCACGTATTTAAGTGCCACGTATCACATATTTCAGTGCCACGTATTTTAAGTGCCACGTATTTAAGTGCCACGTATTTAAGTGCCACGTATTTCAGTGCCACGTATTTCAGTGCCACGTATTTCAGTGCCACGTATTTCAGTGCCATGTATTTCAGTGCCACGTATTTAAGTGCCACGTATCACATATTTAAGTGCCACGTATTTAAGTGCCACGTATTTAAGTGCCACGTATTTCAGTGCCACGTATTTCAGTGCCACGTATTTCAGTGCCACGTATTTCAGTGCCACGTATTTCAGTGCCACGTATCACGTATTTCAGTGCCACGTGTTTCAGTGCCACGTATTTAAGTGCCACGTATCACATATTTAAGTGCCACGTATTTCAGTGCCACGTATTTCAGTGCCACGTATTTCAGTGCCACGTATCACGTATTTCAGTGCCACGTGTTTCAGTGCCACGTATTTAAGTGCCACGTATCACATATTTAAGTGCCACGTATTTCAGTGCCACGTATTTCAGTGCCACGTATTTCAGTGCCACGTATTTCAGTGCCACGTATTTCAGTGCCACGTATTTCAGTCACGTTTAGGGTTAGGGTTAGGGGTAGGGTTAGGGTTAGGGCTAGGGTTGGAGGTAAAGTTAGGGTTGGGGCTAAAGTTAGGGTTGGGGCTAAAGTTAGGGTTAGGGTTTGGATTACATTTACGTTTGGATTAGGGTTGGGATTAGAATTATGGGTGTGTCAGGGCTAGGGGTGTGGTTAGGGTTACCGTTGGGATTAGGGTTAGGGGTGTGTTTGGGTTAGGGTTTCAGGTAGAATTGGGGAGTTTCCACTGTCCAGGCACATCAGGGGCTCTCCAAGCGCGACATGGCGTCCAATCTCAATTCCAGCCAATTCTGCGTTGAAAAAGTAAAACAGTGCTCCTTCCCTTCCGAGCTCTCCCGTGCGCCCAAAAAGGGGTTTACCCCAACATATGTGTTATCAGCGTACTCGGGACAAATTGAACAACAACTTCTGGGGTCCAAGCTCTCTTGTTATCCTTAGGAAAATAAAAATTTGGGGGGCTAAAAATCATTTTTGTGGGAAAAAAAAGATGTTTTATTTTCACGGCTCTGCGTTATAAACTGCAGTGAAACACTTGGGGGTTCAAAGTTCTCACAACACATCTAGATAAGTTCCTTGGGAGGTCTAGTTTCCAATATGGGGTCACTTGTGGGGGGTTTGTACTGTTTGGGTACATCAGGGGCTCTGCAAATGCAACGTGACGCCTGCAGACCAATCCATTTAAGGCTACATTCCAAATGGCGCTCCTTCCCTTCCGAGCTCTGTCATGCACCCAAACAGTGGTTCCCCCCCACATATGGGGTATCAGCGTACTCAGGACAAATTGGACAACAACTTTTGGGGTCCAATTTATCCTGTTACCCTTGTGAAAATACAAAACTGGGGGCTAAAAAATCATTTTTGTGAAAAAAAAAAAGAATTTTTATTTTCACGGATTTGCGCTATAAACTTTAGTGAAACACTTGGGGGTTCAAAGTTCTCAAAACACATCTAGATAAGTTCCTTGGGAGGTCTAGTTTCCAATATGGGGTCACTTGTGGGGGGTTTGTACTGTTTGGGTACATCAGGGGCTCTGCAAATGCAACGTGATGGCTGCTGACCAATCCATTTAAGTCTGCATTCCAAATGGCGCTCCTTCCCTTCCGAGCTCTGTCATGCGCCCAAACAGTGGTTCCCCCCCACATATGGGGTATCAGCGTACTCAGGACAAATTGGACAACAAATTTTGGGGTCCAATTTATTCTGTTACCCTTGTAAAAATACAAAGCTGGGGGCTAAAAAATCATTTTTGAGAAAAAAAAAAAAATTATTTTCACGGCTCTGCGTTATAATCTGTAGTGAAACACTTGGGGGTTCAAAGCTCTCAAAACACATCTAGATAAGTTCCTTAGGGGGTCTACTTTCCAAAATGGTGTCACTTGTAGGGAGTTTCAATGTTTAGGCACATCAGGGGCTCTCCAAACGCAACATGGCGTCCCATCTCAATTCCAGTCAATTTTGCATTGAAAAGTCAAATGGCGCTCCTTCCCTTCCAAGCTCTGCCATGCGCCCAAACAATGGTTTACACCCACATATGGGGTATCAGCGTACTCAGGACAAATTGCACAACATTTTTTGGGGTCCAATTTCTTCTCTTACCCTTGGGAAAATAAAAAATTGGGGGCAAAAAGATCATTTTTATGAAAAAATATGATTTTTTATTTTTACGGCTCTGCATTATAAACTTCTGTGAAGCACTTGGTGGGTCAAAGTGCTCACCACACATCTAGATAAGTTCCTTAGGGGGTCTACTTTCCAAAATGGTGTCACTTGTAGGGAGTTTCAATGTTTAGGCACATCAGGGGCTCTCCAAATGCAACATGGCGTCCCATCTCAATTCCAGTCAATTTTGCATTGAAAAGTCAAATGGCGCTCCTTCCCTTCCAAGCTCTGCCATGCGCCCAAACAATGGTTTACACCCACATATGGGGTATCAGCGTACTCAGGACAAATTGCACAACATTTTTTGGGGTCCAATTTCTTCTCTTACCCTTGGGAAAATAAAAAATTGGGGGCGAAAAGATCATTTTTGTGAAAAAATATGATTTTTTATTTTTACGGCTCTGCATTATAAACTTCTGTGAAGCACTTGGTGGGTCAAAGTGCTCACCACACATCTAGATAAGTTCCTTAGGGGGTCTACTTTCCAAAATTGTGTCACTTGTAGGGAGTTTCAATGTTTAGGCACATCAGGAGCTCTCCAAACGCAACATGGCGTCCTGTTGTGAATTTGCTTTTTGCTCCCTCTAGTGGTTACTAGTTTTTTGACTCTGGTTTTTCTGTCATTCCTTTTATCCGCACCTGGGTCGTTAGTTAGGGGTGTTGCTATATAAGCTCCCTAGACCTTCAGTTCAATGCCTGGCAACGTAGTTATCAGAGCTAGTCTGCTGTGCTCTTGTCTACTGATCCTGGTTCCAGTTATATCAGCTAAGTCTGCCTTTTGCTTTTTGCTATTTGTTTTGGTTTTGTATTTTTGTCCAGCTTGTTCCAAATCTATATCCTGACCTTTGCTGGAAGCTCTAGGGGGCTGGTGTTCTCCCCCCGGACCGTTAGACGGTTCGGGGGTTCTTGAATTTCCAGTGTGGATTTTGATAGGGTTTTTGTTGACCATATAAGTTACCTTTCTTTATTCTGCTATCAGTAAGCGGGCCTCTCTGTGCTAAACCTGGTTCATTTCTGTGTTTGTCATTTCCTCTTACCTCACCGTTATTATTTGTGGGGGGCTTCTATCCAGCTTTGGGGTCCCCTTCTCTGGAGGCAAGAAAGGTCTTTTGTTTTCCTCTACTAGGGGTAGCTAGATTCTCCGGCTGGAGCGTGTCATCTAGAATCAACGTAGGAATGATCCCCGGCTACTTCTAGTGTTGGCGTTAGGAGTAGATATATGGTCAACCCAGTTACCACTGCCCTATGAGCTGGATTTTTGTATTCTGCAGACTTCCACGTACCTCTGAGACCCTCGCCATTGGGGTCATAACAGTTTGCCAGGCCAGTATTAAATGTTTAATGCGTTGCAGAAGAGGGATTATAAGAAAGAAGATTCTGAGTTTGTTTTTTTTTTCTTTCTTCTTCCCCTTTACCTCAGAGTGGCTATGCTTGCTGCAGACATGAATGTCCAGACCTTGATTACAAGTGTGGACCAGCTGGCTACTCGTGTGCAGGGCATACAAGACTATGTTATCAGAAATCCTAGGTCAGAACCTAAAATACCGATTCCTGAACTGTTTTCCGGAGACAGGTTTAAGTTTAGGAATTTTGTGAATAATTGTAAGTTGTTTTTGTCCCTGAGACCCTGTTCATCTGGAGACTCTGCTCAGCAAGTAAAAATAGTTATTTCGTTCTTACGGGGCGACCCTCAGGATTGGGCTTTTTCGCTGGCGCCAGGAGATCCGGCATTGGCTGATATTGATGCGTTTTTTCTGGCGCTCGGTTTACTTTATGAGGAACCCAATCTTGAGATTCAGGCAGAAAAGGCCTTGCTGGCTATGTCTCAGGGGCAGGATGAGGCTGAAGTGTATTGCCAAAAATTTCGGAAATGGTCCGTGCTGACACATTGGAACGAGTGTGCACTGGCCGCTAATTTTAGAAATGGCCTATCTGAAGCCATTAAGAATGTTATGGTGGGTTTTCCCATTCCCACAGGTCTCAATGATACTATGGCACTGGCTATTCAAATTGACCGGCGGTTGCGGGAGCGCAAAACCGCAAATTCCCTCATGGTGTTGTCTGAACAGACACCTAATTCGGTGCTATGTGATAGAAAAACCGCAAATTCCCTCATGGTGTTGTCTGAACAGACACCTGATTTAATGCAATGTGATAGAATCCTGACTAGAAATGAGCGGAAAATTCATAGACGCCGGAATGGCTTGTGCTACTACTGTGGTGATTCTACACATGTTATCTCAGCATGCTCTAAACGTATAGCTAAGGTTGTTAGTCCTGTCACCGTTGGTAATTTGCAACCTAAATTTATTCTGTCTGTAACTTTGATTTGCTCACTGTCGTCTTATCCTGTCATGGCGTTTGTAGATTCAGGTGCTGCCCTGAGTCTTATGGATCTGTCATTTGCTAAGCACTGTGGTTTTACTCTTGAACCATTAGAAAATCCTATTCCTCTTAGGGGTATTGATGCTACGCCATTGGCAGCAAATAAACCGCAGTATTGGACACAGGTTATCATGTGCATGACTCCTGAACACCGCGAGGTGATACGTTTCCTGGTTTTACATAAAATGCATGATTTGGTTGTTTTAGGGCTGCCATGGTTACAGACCCATAATCCAGTCCTGGACTGGAAGGCTATGTCAGTCTCAAGTTGGGGCTGTCGTGGTATTCATGGGGATTCCCTGCCTGTGTCTATTGCTTCTTCTACGCCTTCGGAAGTTCCGGAGTATTTGTCTGATTATCAGGATGTCTTCAGTGAGTCTGAGTCCAGTGCACTGCCTCCTCATAGGGACTGTGACTGTGCTATAGATTTGATCCCAGGCAGTAAGTTTCCTAAGGGAAGACTGTTTAATCTGTCGGTACCTGAACATACCGCTATGCGTTCATATATCAAGGAGTCTCTGGAGAAAGGACATATTCGTCCGTCTTCTTCCCCCTTTGGTGCGGGATTCTTTTTTGTGGCAAAAAAGGACGGATCTTTGAGACCTTGTATTGATTATCGGCTTTTAAATAAGATCACTGTCAAATTTCAGTATCCTTTACCGCTGTTGTCTGACTTGTTTGCCCGGATTAAAGGTGCCAAGTGGTTCACCAAGATAGACCTTCGTGGTGCGTACAACCTTGTGCGCATTAAGCAAGGTGATGAATGGAAAACCGCATTCAATACGCCCGAAGGTCATTTTGAGTACTTGGTGATGCCTTTTGGGCTCTCCAATGCGCCTTCAGTTTTTCAGTCCTTTATGCATGACATTTTCCGGAAGTATCTGGATAAATTTTTGATTGTTTATCTGGATGATATTTTGGTTTTTTCTGATGATTGGGATTCGCATGTGGAGCAGGTCAGGTTGGTCTTTAAAATTTTGCGTGAAAATTCTTTGTTTGTCAAGGGCTCAAAGTGTCTCTTTGGTGTACAGAAGGTTCCCTTTTTGGGGTTCATTTTTTCCCCTTCTGCTGTGGAGATGGACCCAGTCAAGGTCCGAGCTATTCTTGATTGGACTCAGCCCTCGTCGGTTAAGAGTCTTCAGAAGTTCTTGGGTTTCGCTAACTTCTACCGTCGTTTTATCGCTAATTTTTCTAGCATTGTGAAACCGTTGACAGATATGACCAAGAAGGGCTCCGATGTAGCTAACTGGGCTCCTGCTGCCGTGGAGGCTTTCCAGGAGTTGAAGCGCCGGTTTACTTCGGCGCCTGTTTTGTGCCAGCCCGATGTCTCACTTCCCTTTCAGGTTGAGGTGGATGCTTCAGAGATTGGAGCAGGGGCCGTTTTGTCGCAGAGAGGCCCTGGTTGCTCTGTTATGAAACCTTGTGCCTTTTTCTCCAGGAAGTTTTCGCCTGCCGAGCGAAATTATGATGTGGGCAATCGGGAGTTGTTGGCCATGAAATGGGCATTTGAGGAGTGGCGTCATTGGCTCGAGGGTGCTAAGCATCGTGTGGTGGTCTTGACTGATCACAAAAATCTGATGTATCTCGAGTCTGCTAAACGCCTTAATCCGAGACAGGCCCGCTGGTCATTGTTTTTCTCCCGCTTTGATTTTGTTGTCTCGTATTTACCAGGTTCAAAGAATGTGAAGGCCGATGCTCTTTCTAGGAGCTTTGTGCCTGATGCTCCTGGAGTCGCTGATCCTGTTGGTATTCTTAAAGATGGAGTTATCTTGTCAGCTATTTCTCCGGATCTGCGACGTGTGTTGCAGAGATTTCAGGCTGATAGGCCTGAGTCTTGTCCACCTGACAGACTGTTTGTCCCGGATAAATGGACCAGCAGAGTCATTTCCGAGGTTCATTCCTCGGTGTTGGCAGGTCACCCGGGAATTTTTGGCACCAGAGATCTGGTGGCCAGGTCCTTTTGGTGGCCTTCCTTGTCAAGGGATGTGCGGTCATTTGTGCAGTCCTGTGGGACTTGTGCTCGAGCTAAGCCTTGCTGTTCTCGTGCCAGCGGTTTGCTCTTGCCCTTGCCTGTCCCGAAGAGACCTTGGACACATATCTCCATGGATTTCATTTCTGATCTTCCGCTATCTCAGGGCATGTCCGTTATCTGGGTGATATGTGATCGCTTCTCCAAGATGGTCCATTTGGTTCCTTTGCCTAAGCTGCCTTCCTCTTCCGATCTGGTTCCTGTGTTTTTCCAGAACGTGGTTCGTTTGCACGGCATCCCTGAGAATATTGTGTCAGACAGAGGATCCCAGTTCGTTTCTAGGTTCTGGCGATCCTTTTGTAGTAGGATGGGCATTGATTTGTCGTTTTCGTCTGCTTTCCATCCTCAGACTAATGGACAGACGGAGCGAACCAATCAGACTTTGGAGGCTTATTTGAGGTGTTTTGTCTCTGCTGATCAGGACGATTGGGTGACATTCTTGCCGTTGGCTGAGTTTGCCCTTAATAATCGGGCTAGTTCCGCCACCTTGGTTTCGCCTTTTTTCTGCAACTCTGGTTTCCATCCTCGCTTTTCTTCGGGTCATGTGGAGCCTTCTGACTGTCCTGGGGTGGATTCTGTGGTAGATAGGTTGCAGCGGATCTGGAATCATGTGGTGGACAACTTGAAGTTGTCACAGGAGAGGGCTCAGCGCTTTGCCAACCGCCGCCGCGGTGTGGGTCCCCGACTACGCGTTGGGGATTTGGTATGGCTTTCTTCCCGCTTTGTTCCTATGAAGGTCTCCTCTCCCAAATTTAAACCTCGTTTTATTGGGCCTTACAAGATATTGGAAATCCTTAATCCTGTATCTTTTCGTCTGGATCTTCCTGTGTCGTTTGCTATTCACAATGTATTTCATAGGTCCTTGTTGCGGCGGTACATTGTGCCTGTAGTTCCTTCTGCTGAGCCTCCTGCTCCGGTGTTGGTTGAGGGCGAGTTGGAGTACGTGGTGGAGAAGATCTTGGATTCTCGCCTCTCCAGGCGGAGGCTTCAGTACCTGGTCAAGTGGAAGGGCTATGGTCAGGAGGATAATTCCTGGGTGGTCGCCTCTGATGTTCATGCGGCCGATTTAGTTCGTGCCTTTCATGCCGCTCATCCTGATCGCCCTGGTGGTCGTGGTGAGGGTTCGGTGACCCCTCACTAAGGGGGGGGTACTGTTGTGAATTTGCTTTTTGCTCCCTCTAGTGGTTACTAGTTTTTTGACTCTGGTTTTTCTGTCATTCCTTTTATCCGCACCTGGGTCGTTAGTTAGGGGTGTTGCTATATAAGCTCCCTAGACCTTCAGTTCTATGCCTGGCAACGTAGTTATCAGAGCTAGTCTGCTGTGCTCTTGTCTACTGATCCTGGTTCCAGTTATATCAGCTAAGTCTGCCTTTTGCTTTTTGCTATTTGTTTTGGTTTTGTATTTTTGTCCAGCTTGTTCCAAATCTATATCCTGACCTTTGCTGGAAGCTCTAGGGGGCTGGTGTTCTCCCCCCGGACCGTTAGACGGTTCGGGGGTTCTTGAATTTCCAGTGTGGATTTTGATAGGGTTTTTGTTGACCATATAAGTTACCTTTCTTTATTCTGCTATCAGTAAGCGGGCCTCTCTGTGCTAAACCTGGTTCATTTCTGTGTTTGTCATTTCCTCTTACCTCACCGTTATTATTTGTGGGGGGCTTCTATCCAGCTTTGGGGTCCCCTTCTCTGGAGGCAAGAAAGGTCTTTTGTTTTCCTCTACTAGGGGTAGCTAGATTCTCCGGCTGGAGCGTGTCATCTAGAATCAACGTAGGAATGATCCCCGGCTACTTCTAGTGTTGGCGTTAGGAGTAGATATATGGTCAACCCAGTTACCACTGCCCTATGAGCTGGATTTTTGTATTCTGCAGACTTCCACGTACCTCTGAGACCCTCGCCATTGGGGTCATAACAGTTTTCCTCCCCTTGGTCTTCTTTGGTTGGCCCACCAGCAGATTTTGCAAGGGTGCGGCCTTCTTGGTGAAATCCTTAATGAATCTCCGATAGTAACCTACCAACCCGAGGAACTGCCGGACTTCGTGGAGGTCACTAGGCTTTGGCCAGTCCTTGATCACTGTGACCTTGTCGGGGTCTGGGGCCACTCCTTCAGCGCTCACCACATGGCCCAGGTACTGCACTTTAGGTTTGAGCAGATGACACTTGGACGGTTTCACCTTTAAGCCGAATTTGGACAGGGCTTCGAACACCTCGGCCAGGTGCTTCAGATGGTCTTCGTAGGTCTTAGAGAAGACAATGACATCATCCAAATACAGCAGCACAGTTTCAAAGTTCATGTGTCCTAGGCAGCACTCCATCATCCTCTGGAACGTTCCTGGAGCATTGCACAGTCCGAAGGGCATGTAGTTGAACTCGCAGAGACCCATTGGTGTCGTGAAGGCCGTCTTCTCCTTGTCCGCCTCTGCTACAGGAACCTGCCAGTACCCACTGGTGAGATCTAAGGTAGAGAAGTAGTTAGCAGATTTTAAAGCAGCCAGAGATTCCTCTATCCTGGGCAGTGGGTATGCGTCCTTATGTGTAATGCGATTCAACTGCCTGTAATCAACACACATCCTCATTGTACCATCTTTCTTTTTAACGAGGACTAACGGAGCTGCCCAGGGGCTACAGCTGTCTCTCACCACCCCAGCCTCCTTCATTTCCCGCAACATGTCCTTGGCACACTGGTAATGAGCTGGGGGTACAGGGCGATATCTCTCTTTTATGGGTCGATGATCTCCCGTGGGGATGTGATGTTGGATCCCTTTCACCTGCCCAAAATCTGAGGGGTGTTTGCTGAATACCTGCTCGTACTCGTGTACCACCCTGTAAGCCCCCTGTATTTGATGAGACGGGGTAGAGTCAGTGCCCACATGCAGTTCCCGACACCAGTCTTTCGAGTGCTCTGCAGAACCTTTGTTCTCCGCCACGTTTGACGGGACCAAGGGTTCAGGTGTCTGTATTACACTATTATTGACAGTGAACAATTTGGCGAGCGTGGTATACTTGGTTAGGTGGACCTCTTCCTCCCCACAATTGAGAACACGTACGGGCACTCTCCCCTGTTGGACGTCAACCACCCCCCGGGCTGTCAGAACAGTAGGCCTATTGTCTGAATATACAGGTTCCACCAAGGCCTGGTAGTCCTTACCCCTGAGGCCTATGGCTGCTCGACACCATATTAACATTTCACTCTTGGGAGGTATCGCGATGGGGTTTGAATCACTTACAGTGACACGACCAATCTCACCACCAGTCAGCTCTACCTGCTGTCTCTGCATCAGAGCTCTGATTTCCTTCTGCAGGGCACGTTGCTCACTGTGGCCAGCGTTTTCTGCCACCTGTTGCAACAAAACAATCACTTCTGCAAGACAATTTTCTATAACATTAGTACCAAGAGTCATCATGGGATTACATTCTCGACGATCAATATCTACAATCACAATCCCTTGGGCTTTCAATTCCACCCGCCCCACTTTGATGGTGACCTCCTTATACCCCACTTGTGGCAACGGCTGACCATTACTGGCGATTATGGTGAAATCATCGTCAGGGCCACGAGTAATATCGGCGTCCTCCCAATACCGTTTGTAGAGCACGTAAGGTATAGTCGTCACCTGAGAACCGGTGTCCAGCAAAGCATTCAAGGGGATTCCATCAATCACTACAGGGAGGACTGGTCGTCCTCCAATATACTTGGTTCTCCAATGCTGCGGGCCTGACCGTCCTACTCCTGGGGGTTGGCCCTTTGCCCCAGGGGTTGCTCGTTTAAAGGACAGTACCTTGCAAGATGGCCCACCTGATGACAGCGGCGGCAGATGGGTCGTCCATCCTGGTGGAAGCGATCGTCGGGCCGGCTCCTGGTCGGCGGAGTCCTCCTCCGTCGCATCCAAGGGACATCCTCCGGGCTGGAAGCCAACTGGATCTTCTCTTTGGGGGCCTCCTGTAGGGACTGCACCGTCCGGGCCAGGGCAGCAACGCTCTTGGTTAGCTCTTGCATCTGGAGACGGAGTCCTGCAGGGGAGTCGTCCTCGAAGCTCTGGGCGTCGGCCTCCGCGGCAACTGGGGTATCCGATGCCACCTCCTGGTGGTAGGTGAGAGCGGGGCGCCTGGGTGGCACTGCGCGGCTGGGCTGCCGCTCCTGCAATGCCTGGATAGCTTTATCTTTAAACTGCGCAAAAGTCAAGTCTGGATTTTGCATGGCCAGGAAGTGCAATTGGCCCCGTTGGTGACTGCACAGGAGCCCCTCGATGAACCGCTCCTTCAGGGTTTTATCCTCATCCTGCATGCTGCCGGGGTCACTCTGCTTAATGGCCCGCATCGCTTCCTGGAGATTAAGGGCATAGTCCCGTAAGCTATCCTGCGACCTCTGTTTGCATCCATAGAAAGTCAGTTTAATCTCTGTGGCAGTGCGAGTATCAAAGGTGGCTTTAAGCTTGGCGAAAATCTGTTGTGCAGTTCCTTTATCCTCAGCGGGCCAGGATTTCACTTCTCTCAGAGCCGCCCCAAAGAGTTGACCGGTTATCATATGGACCTTCTGAGGCTCGGTTAGGGGATAGAACTCGAGTAGGCTGCAGAGCCCTTCTTTAAAGTCAGTGAATGTATGCGCCTCCCCAGAGTATCGTGGGAGCCAGGTCGCTCCGGGCAGGTAGGGCATGGAGAAGGGCATTATGGCTTTTGCGTTAGCGGCGGTGTCCGACTGGCTGATGGGGGCAGCGGGCTCTGCGGCAGCCAGTGGCGGTATTAGGGCCGCGGCTTCGCCCGCTGCGGGGACCGGAGCTGCCCCTGCGTCCGCGGCTGCGACCGCCACCTCCTCTCCTCCCGACTCGGACATGGCCGTCCCTTCCTCCCACTAACCTGCTGGAGGTCGGAGTTCCTCTTCCGGGATTGGCGTCTCACCGCGCTTTCCGTTCCGCGCTTCTTTTGGCCGATTCCGCCCACGTAGCTAAGGCTCCTCCCTCCGCGCGCGGCAATGGCGAATTTTGGCGGTAACTTTCTGCGGCAAGCAGTAGCACACAGTTCTCTCAATAAAGTACAGTTCAAGTACAGTAAATCACAGTCTCTAGGCACACATGACCTGATTCTTCAGGCTTAAGTAGATCCTGTTCGTGACGCCAAGTTGGAGCGCCCCCACACCGCCGCAGGGCCGAGGGGTACCCGGAGCCGGGCCTCTAGGTCTCAGTCCTGGGGTTGTCACGGTGGCTAGACCCGGTCCGTGGCCCTGTCCGTCAGTGGGGGGGACGTCCGGTGAAGTAGGTGCTGTTAACGGTGGTATAGCGGTGCAGTTGTGGGGTGCAGGTCGCGATAAATAACGAGGACACCAGGTTGCAGTCTCTTTACCTCTTTACTGAAGATGTGGGAGACCTCAGTCCAGAGCGCTGTTAACTGGGTTTTCAGAGACCGGCCGGTCCAATGACACATCAGGAGCTCTCTTTACAGGTGGGAATCAGTATCTACCTTCTAGCGCTGTGTGTTGTAGTTCTTCCCTGCTGAGCTCCCGGGATAGTCCTCACAACTGTTTCTTTCTGTCTCTACTGTTCCTTCTCCGTCCTCCAGGTGATATGGTAGGACGCACCCGTATGACGGGGTAGGCCTGGAGTTCTTCCGGGACCCTAGAGTCGCCCCTCTCCCACAGCTGCCTCCGTTGTCTGCTTAGGTGTTAAGTGAGACAGCCAACCTGTAGTTAGCTGCCCTGCCGTGGTTTTCAATGTACTTAAAGTCTCTTACTTGCTCGGCGTTCCGGCCACCGACTGTTTGCGCCTCAGAAGGATGTTGCCTCGGTCTAACAGCAAGACCCCTTCTGGTATTTCTCCTTTTCTGTATTCCCGTTGTGCACTGGTTAGTTCTGCTCTGAGGAGTCTGCCAGGATCCCATCCCTGACAGGTCCTCTCACTAGCTCTTCCCAGCTACTTCTCTCTGTCTTCCTGTCCAACCCCCAGTTTTACCAGAGTTGTGAGGAGTGGCCTACTAGATAGGACCACCCCCCCTGGTGGCCGGAGTGTGAAGTGTGGTGTGAGTGTACCTGATCAGAGAAACTCCCTAGTGCAATCAGACGCACCATAGCTCCCCGTAGTGGCGGAGCCACAGCACTGCAACAACCAGGACTCTGGGGTGCTGCATAATCATGAACTGTAAGGCTGGGATCACACATGCGAGAAATACGGCCGAGTCTCTCATGTTAATACCCGGCATTGCCGCCGTCACTCAGAAGCGGAGCGTGCAGCTGCATGTATTGCTATGAGGCCGCACGCTCCGCTCCTGAGTGATGGCGGCAATGCCGGATATTAACATATGTAACTCGGCCTTATTTTTCGCAGGTGTGATCCCGGCTTAAGAGGGTGTACCATAATGGATGAAAATCCCCAGCGCTGTTCAGCATTTGTGCATGAGGACTGCCATCTACTGTCCAAACGGGACCATGTATAACTGACCAGAAGAGGGATAGTTTCAGGAGGCAAAAATTTAGATGGAGTACTGGGTCAAATGAACTTGATGACACAGTTCCCTGGTATAAGAGGCCAGTGCTCTAAAAGGGAGCGGATTTGGCTCCAATAGGATGTGTGTTGAGGAAAACACTGAGGCTAAGGGGCCAGGCTGTTACAGGAAGCTTGAACCAGCAGGTCGTGGCATGCCTTTCATGATGTAGTTCGTCTCCTTTACACTATTCATCACTATAGTTACCGCAATTTCCCACCACGCTAGAGAAATATACAGTTTAATTGGTTACTTTCACCTGTCTGCATGTTGCATCCGGTCACCTGTTTACAGTAGCTCAATTTAGACATACCTTAAAGGGAAGTTTTCCTTATAGGGACTTTTCTGTGAATACTTACACAATATGGACTGCAAACGTGCCCTTTGTAATTTGATGTCCCTCATTGGTGTTATGCTTTTTTGAGTTCAACTCACCAGGTATGTAAAGCGAAGCACAGGGAGACTCCTTCACAGTCATCCTGCACCCAGGTCATGCATAGTACACAGAGAGATCGAAGCAAAGTACATAACTGGCAAACAGAACTTAACAGAGCATGGCAGCGCTGTGAGGCATCAATCAAGCTACAATAGGCAAAATGCTTGCACTGTGGGAATATGCACACGGAGGCACAAGGTCCAATTCATTATAGAACCAATATATAACTTAAATAACTAAAATAAAAGACACAGACAAATTCATTGGATAAAATAGGCCGCGATATTTATTAAGGGTTACCAATAACAACTACTTTAATAACCAATTAAAATCAAATGCTTAAATCCATTAAGAATTCATAAATAAATAAATAATAATCAAATAATTTATATGACCTTTAAAAAGAACCAAGTCCACCCAGCATTAGCTGGGCGACTATACCTTCTAACAGATATCGCGATGGAAATTTTTACATTTATTAGGGAGGGAGGAAGGGGCACTTTTCTTTCTTGCTGCGCACGGACTGACTGGATTGCACAGAAGAAGGGCCTTATATACCTCTGATTTTCCCGCACTTTTCAGTCCTGAGCCAATCAAATCAGCGTTTTTTCCCGCTCAAACCAACAGCCCCTTCTTCCCGCATTTTATCCTGGCAGTTGCTGGAGACCTGTAGATGACTTCAAAGATAGGTAAGTACCATTCAAATCACAGCAATAATAGAGAAGAGGGGGGAGTGGGATAGACCAATATGGAGGAACAAAAAGGGGGGGAAAGGAGTATGAGAAATAGACAGTAATGAATGGGCCTGTGCCCCGTGTGTCCCCCTAGCTAAGCGCTTTGGGGGGCCTTTTCACGGAGGCACAAGGTCCAATTCATTATGGATAAAATAGGCCACAATATTTATTAAGGGTTACCAATAACAACTACTTTAATAACCAATTAAAATCAAATGCTTAAAACCATTAAGAATTCATAAATAAATAAATAAATAATAATTAAATAATTTATATGACCTTTAAAAAGAACCAAGTCCACCCAGCATTAGCTGGGCGACTATACCTAAACGCCAAGACTCATTAGAGGCATGGCCCTCTGTTGTGAATTCCGTTATCGGGCTCCCTCCTGTGGTCATGAGTGGTACTGTGTGAGTTTGTTCTTGGGCTCCCTCTGGTGGCCTTTAGCGATATGGCTGGGCTCAGCTGCTTCATTTCCTTCTATGCTGGGCCTATTTAACTCACCTGGACCTTCATTTGTTGCCTGCTGTCGGTGTATTCAGTCCTGATTCTCAGCTTTCCTGAATATTCCTTGTGACCAGTCTCCTGCTGGAGAAGCTAAGTTTGATTGTTCATTTTGCTCATTATTTCCTTGAAAACGTTTCTCAGTATATTATGAGTTCAGTCCAGCTTGCTTTTATGTGATTTTTTGCTTGCTGGTTAGTTCTGGGGTGCAGAGTGCGCCCCTCACATCGTGAGTCGGTGTGGGGGTTCTTGTATTCTCTGCGTGGTTTATTTTTGATAGTTTTTGTACTGACCGCACAGATTCCTATCTATTTTCTGTCTATCTAGTGTTAGCGGGCCTCATTTGCTAAACCTGTTTCATTTCTACGTTTGTATTTTCCCCTTAACTCCCCGTTATTATTTGTGGGGGGCTGTCTATAACTTTGGGGTTATTTCTCTGAGGCAAGTGAGGTCTTTGCTTTCTCTCTAGGGGCAGTCAGTTTCTCAGGCTGTGAAGAGGCGTCTAGGTTTTTAGGTAACGCTCCACGGCTGCCTTTAGTGTGTTGGATAGGTTCAGGATTGCGGTCAGTATAGCTTCCACATCCCCAGAACTTGTCCTAACATTCTGGTTATATGTATCAGGTCAGTTTTGAGATCCTACCACCGGATCATAACAGTACAGCAGGCCACAAAGTGTTAATGCAGCAGAAGAGGGAGAAGAGAAATCCTGAAGTCATTTTTTTTTTTTCTTCTCTGCACTGTGTTTAGCCTCTCTCCTCCCCTTAATCTCTGGGTGGTTCTGAACTCAGCTGCAGATATGGACATTCAGAGTCTGTCTTCTAGTGTGGATCATCTCACTGCAAGGGTACAGGGCATTCAGGATTATGTAGTCCGCAGTCCTATGTCAGAGCCTAAAATACCAATTCCTGAGCTGTTCTCCGGAGATAGATCTAGGTTTTTGAACTTTAAGAATAATTGTAAGTTATTCCTTTCTCTGAGACCTCGCTCCTCTGGTGATTCTGTTCAGCAAGTTAAAATTGTTATTTCTTTGTTACGTGGTGACCCTCAAGATTGGGCATTCTCTCTGGCGCCAGGAGATCCTGCATTGCTAAATGTGGATGCGTTTTTTCTGGCGCTTGGAGTGCTTTATGAGGAACCTAATCTGGTAGACCAAGCAGAGAAGGTTTTGCTGGCTCTCTCTCAGGGTCAAGATGAAGCAGAGGTTTACTGTCAGAAGTTTAGGAAGTGGTCTGTGCTCACTCAATGGAATGAGTGCGCCCTGGTGGCGATTTTCAGAAAGGGTCTTTCTGAAGCCCTTAAAGATGTTATGGTGGGGTTCCCCACGCCTGCGGGTCTGAATGAGTCAATGTCTTTGGCCATTCAGATTGATCGGCGTTTGCGGGAGCGCAAACCTGTGCACCATCTGGCGGTATTTTCTGAGCAGAAACCTGAGCCTATGCAATGCGACAGGATTCTGACCAGAGTTGAACGGCAAAACCTCAGACGTCAGAATGGGTTGTGCTTTTACTGTGGTGATTCTACTCATGTTATCTCAGAGTGTTCTAGGCGCACAAAAAGGTTCGCCAAGTCTGTCACCATTGGTACTGTACAACCTAAATTCATTTTGTCTGTTACTTTGATTTGCTCTCTGTCATCCTACTCAGTTATGGCCTTTGTGGATTCAGGTGCCGCCCTGAATTTGATGGATTTGTCATTTGCTAGGCGCTGTGGTTTTATCTTGGAGCCTTTACAGTTCCCTATCCCACTAAAGGGAATTGATGCTACGCCATTGGCCAAGAATAAACCTCAGTACTGGACCCAAGTGACCATGTGCATGGCTCCTGCACATCAGGAGGTGATTCGCTTTCTTGTGCTACATAATTTGCATGATGTTGTAGTGTTGGGTCTGCCATGGCTGCAGGCTCATAATCCAGTCCTGGATTGGAAAGCAATGTCTGTGTCAAGTTGGGGTTGCCAGGGAATTCATGGCGATGCTCCTTTGGTGTCAATTGCTTCTTCTACTCCTTCTGAAGTCCCTGAATTTTTGTTGGACTACCAGGATGTATTTGATGAGCCCAAATCCAGTGCCCTACCTCCTCATAGGGATTGTGATTGTGCTATAAATCTGATTCCTGGTAGTAAGTTCCCTAAGGGATGACTTTTTAATTTATCTGTACCAGAACATGCCGCTATGCGGAGTTATATAAAGGAGTCCTTGGAGAAGGGGCATATTCGCCCGTCCTCGTCCCCTTTGGGTGCGGGGTTCTTTTTTGTGGCCAAGAAGGATGGTTCTCTGAGACCCTGTATTGATTATCGCCTTCTAAATAACATCACGGTCAAATTTCAGTACCCCTTGCCGCTGTTGTCCGATCTGTTTGCCCGGATTAGGGGGGCCAGTTAGTTCACCAAGATAGATCTTCGAGGAGCGTATAATCTTGTGCGCATAAAGCAGGGTGATGAATGGAAAACAGCATTTAATACGCCCGAAGGCCATTTTGAGTACTTGGTGATGCCTTTTGGGCTTTCTAATGCCCCCTCTGTGTTTCAGTCCTTCATGCATGACATCTTCCGAGAGTATCTGGATAGATTTATGATTGTGTACCTGGATGATATTTTGGTCTTTTCTGATGATTGGGAGTCTCATGTGAAGCAGGTCAGGATGGTATTTCAGGTCCTGCGTGCCAATGCCTTGTTTGTGAAGGGCTCTAAATGTCTCTTCGGAGTCCAGAAGGTTTCCTTTTTGGGCTTTATTTTTTCTCCTTCTACTATTGAGATGGATCCAGTCAAGGTCCAGGCTATTTATGACTGGACTCAACCTACATCTGTGAAGAGTCTTCAGAAGTTCTTGGGTTTTGCTAATTTTTACCGTCGCTTCATCACTAATTTTTCTAGTGTGGTTAATCCTTTGACGGATTTGACCAAGAAGGGTTCTGATGTGACAAATTGGTCTCCTGCGGCCGTGGAGGCCTTTCAGGAGCTGAAACGTCGATTTTCTTCGGCTCCTGTCTTGCGCCAGTCCGATGTCTCTCTTCCCTTTCAGGTCAAGGTTGATGCTTCTGAGATTGGAGCAGGGGCTGTCTTGTCGCAGAGAAGCTCTGATGGCTCTGTGATGAGACCATGTGCTTTCTTTTCAACAAAGTTTTCGCCTGCCGAGCGGAATTATGATGTTGGTAATCGTGACTTGTTGGCAATGAAGTGGGCATTTGAGGAGTGGCGACATTGGCTTGAGGGGGCCAAGCATCGTGTGGTGGTCTTGACGGATCACAAGAATTTGACTTATCTCGAGTCTGCCAAACGGTTGAATCCGAGACAGGCTCGATGGTCGCTGTTTTTCTCTCGTTTCAATTTCGTGGTTTCATATCTTCTGGGTTCGAAAAACATGAAGGCTGATGCCCTTTCTAGGAGTTTTTGTACCTGACTCCCCGGAAGTTTCTGAACCGACTGGTGTCCTCAAAGAGGGGATGATTTTGTCTGCCATCTCTCCTGATCTGCGACGGGTGTTGCAGGAGTTTCAGGCAAATAGACCTGACCGTTGTCCACCGGAGAGACTGTTTGTCCCGGACAGATGGACCAGTAGAGTTATTTCCGAGGTTCATTCTTTGGTGTTGGCGGGTCATCCTGGGATTTTTGGTACCAGGGATTTGGTGGCGAGGTCCTTTTGGTGGCCTTCCTTGTCGCGGGATGTGCGTTCCTTTGTGCAGTCCTGTGGGATTTGTGCTCGGGCCAAGCCTTGCTGTTCTCGTGCCAGTGGATTGCTTTTGCCTTTGCCTGTCCCGAAGAGGCCTTGGACGCATATTTCCATGGATTTTATTTCGGATCTTCCTGTCTCTCAGAGGATGTCTGTCATCTGGGTGGTTTGTGATCGTTTTTCTAAAATGGTCTATTTGGTACCTTTGCCTAAGCTGCCTTGCTCCTCTGATTTGGTGCCACTGTTTTTTCAGAATGTGGTTCATTTACATGGTATTCCAGAGAACATTGTGTCTGACAGAGGATCCCAGTTTGTGTCCAGATTTTGGCGGTCCTTTTGTGCTAAGATGGGCATTGAATTGTCTTTTTCGTCAGCCTTCCATCCTCAGACGAATGGCCAAACCGAACAAACTAATCAGACCTTGGAAACTTATTTGAGATGTTTTGTTTCTGCTGATCAGGATGATTGGGTGACTTTTTTGCCATTGGCTGAGTTCGCCCTCAATAATCGGGCTAGTTCTGCTACTTTGGTTTCACCTTTCTTTTGCAATTCTGGTTTTCATCCTCGTTTTTCCTCGGGTCAGGTTGAGCCCTCTGACTGTCCTGGGGTGGATTCTGTGGTGGATAGGTTGCAGCAGATTTGGAACCATGTGGTGGACAATTTGACGTTGTCCCAAGAGAAGGCTCAGCGCTTTGCTAACCGCCGTCGCTGTGTGGGTCCCCGACTTCGTGTGGGGGATTTGGTGTGGTTGTCTTCTCGTTATGTCCCGATGAAGGTTTCCTCTCCTAAGTTCAAGCCTCATTTCATCGGTCCTTATAAGATTTTGGAAATCCTCAACCCTGTGTCATTTCGTTTGGACCTCCCAACATCGTTTGCCATTCATAATGTGTTCCATAGGTCATTGTTGCGGAGATATGTGGTGCATGTGGTCCCCTCTGTTGATCCTCCTGCTCCTGTCTTGGTCGAGGGGGAGTTGGAGTATGTGGTGGAGAAGATCTTGGATTCTCGTATTTCGAGACGGAAGCTTCAGTACTTAGTTAAATGGAAGGGCTATGGTCAGGAGGATAATTCCTGGGTTGTCGCCTCCGATGTCCATGCGGCCGATTTGGTTCATGCCTTTCATTCGGCTCGTCCTGATCGGCCTGGGAGCTCTGGTGAGGGTTCGGTGACCCCTCCTCAAGGGGGGGGGTACTGTTGTGAATTCCGTTCTCGGGTTCCCTCCTGTGGTCATGAGTGGTACTGTGTGAGTTTGTTCTTGGGCTCCCTCTGGTGGCCTTTAGCGATATGGCTGGGCTCAGCTGCTTCATTTCCTTCTATGCTGGGCCTATTTAACTCACCTGGACCTTCATTTGATGCCTGCTGTCGGTGTATTCAGTCCTGATTCTCAGCTTTCCTGAATATTCCTTGTGACCAGTCTCCTGCTGGAGAAGCTAAGTTTGATTGTTCATTTTGCTCATTATTTCCTTGAAAACGTTTCTCAGTATATTATGAGTTCAGTCCAGCTTGCTTTTATGTGATTTTTTGCTTGCTGGTTAGTTCTGGGGTGCAGAGTGCGCCCCTCACATCGTGAGTCGGTGTGGGGGTTCTTGTATTCTCTGCGTGGTTTATTTTTGATAGTTTTTGTACTGACCGCACAGATTCCTATCTATTTTCTGTCTATCTAGTGTTAGCGGGCCTCATTTGCTAAACCTGTTTCATTTCTACGTTTGTATTTTCCCCTTAACTCCCCGTTATTATTTGGGGGGGGGCTGTCTATAACTTTGGGGTTATTTCTCTGAGGCAAGTGAGGTCTTTGCTTTCTCTCTAGGGGCAGTCAGTTTCTCAGGCTGTGAAGAGGCGTCTAGGTTTTTAGGTAACGCTCCACGGCTGCCTTTAGTGTGTTGGATAGGTTCAGGATTGCGGTCAGTATAGCTTCAACATCCCCAGAACTTGTCCTAACATTCTGGTTATATGTATCAGGTCAGTTTTGAGATCCTACCACCGGATCATAACAGCCCTCCAAACAAACATCGCAGCCAAATATCCACAGCATTCTGCAAACCGACATTAAAAATATCTATGCCTACATCAGAAAAATGAACTTTATCTGCCCTATATAGGCCTGAAACAAAGCCTTCCAGGTCTGTATGCCTGTAGGAGAAAC
Source organism: Ranitomeya variabilis (assembly GCF_051348905.1). Lineage (NCBI taxonomy): Eukaryota > Metazoa > Chordata > Amphibia > Anura > Dendrobatidae > Ranitomeya > Ranitomeya variabilis. The sequence continues at coordinate 128,246,800 of NC_135234.1, read as the reverse complement.
CTCCTATAAGAGGAACACATTTTTCCATGGTCCTATTGACCCTTCTTATCTTGTCCGTAAAAACAAGACCAGGTGTAGACCAAACCAATCTGGGAGCAATTTCTGAAAAAACAAAAACAGAATTAGGAAAATAATTCTTAAGGAGAGAAAAATCATTCTTCATCTTCCAAATCAAGTCTAAAGTTTTCATTTTACCAATGTCATTGCCACCTGCATGAATAATAACTAAATTTGGGTTAGGCCATTCTATACTTAAATTCATTAATTCCTGAATGATAGAAGACCACTTCAGGCCTCTCACGCCTGACCAGAATACACTGCAAACCTCGCTGTTAAACGACAGGTTCTCAGAATAATTCCTTCTTGAAGCCCTCTTCTGAGCCCAAAAGATGAATGAGTGGCCTACAATCCATACGACTAAAGGACCTACGGAAAATAATATATTAGTTAATTATATCAATAAACTAGGTCTGACATATATTTTGAACCTATCAGATTCCCAACGGCACAGTTTTTTGATGATGGATTCATCCAGACCCATCCTTGCTGCTTCAGTCGCTGCCCCGATCCTATACGAGTGTGAAGAGATATTTACATTTCCCAAATCTAACAAACACAGACATTTTTTTAGAACCGAATTAAACTGAAACTTTGTTAGGGGAGAGAGATCCTTATGTATTAAAAATGACCCCTGTCCTACTGGTCTCAATGCAAGCCAGCTTCTGACATTAGCTACTGGACACAGTAGCGATCCATGAAATGCATTCAACTTTATCCAACAGCCTTTTCCTAATTGATCAGTTTTAGATCTTTTCCGTAAAATCTCTACTGATTCCTGTTTTAACAGAACATCCTCGTAAAATAAACCAGAATGTATGGATTTCTTGTCAGACACCAACTCGCCTATCCGAAAAGCAGCAAAAAAAGCAAGAACAAAGGCCGTCCTAAATAAACAGAGTTCAAAACTATCAAAACAAACCTTAGATAAAACTGACCATAAGTTACTTAACAAGCTCATAGAAATCGGTCATCTCTTGTCCACCGCGGGAAATGACTTGCGATACCCTTTAAGCATCTGCTTAACTGGGAAAAATTTATTAATAGCTTGGTATCCAAAAAGTTTAAGAAAAAATGATATACCTGCTAAAATCCTGTTCACAGAAGAATAAGCTGACTGCCCCTGCATTAAATCAGAAACAAAAAATAAAACCACACTTACATCACTATAACAATAATCTACATTAATTGAGTTGCAGAAGAATATCCAATTCCACCATGCGGCTGCGTAACCAGCCCATGTTTTGGGGGCTACAGACATTTTTATGTTTTCCGAAATCAGCTCAAAACCAAGTCCCATAAATGATTCGGACAAGGGATCCCATCTTGCTCCGCCTCCGGCACTAACTCCCGAAATCTTCCCCACTGACAACGAGAAAGTGAGTCTGCTAAATTATTCTTTTTACCTTCTATGTACCTTGCTTTTAACCAAATGTTCATATTTAAGCAGCACAGAGTCAGGTGCCTCAATAAATTGACTGCCATATCAGACTTTGAAGACAGTGTATTAACTGCAAAAACTACCCCTTTGTTATCACTATGAATTAAAATTCTCCTATCTCTAAAAAATTCACCCCAAATGAACATAGCTACTAGTACTGCAAATAGCTCAAGAACCACAATATTGTTAACATCCTTATTTACAATCCATGACTCAGGCCAAACTTCTGCCGACCATTTTCCATTGAAAAAGGCGCCATAACTGCAACTACCTGCTGCGTCAGTAAATAAATTTAACTATTCCGCCTCAATAAAGTCCTGTTGCCAACAGCTACGACCATTAAACTTTGCTAAAACCTGAGACCACACCATCAAATCATATTTTAGCTGTTTGTTCAGCCTAATATGGGCAAAAGGCGACTTTAAACCTCTAGTTGAGAAGTAAAGTCTTCATGAGAAAACTCTGCCCATGGGCATAACTTTCAGTGCAAAATTCAGAAGACCTAACAAAGATTGCATCTCTTTTAACGTTGTCTTCTTTTTGGATAACATACGATTTACCGGAAACCTTATTTTACACAGTTTTAAGTCCGGTAATCTAAATTCCATTTTTTCCGTGTCTATAATGATGCCTAAGAATTCCAAACAAGAACAAAAGAATACTGTTTTTTCCTCAGCTAAAGGAATACCGAAGGAACTACATATACCGATAAATGTTTGCAACAGGCGATGGCATAAGTCAGAGTCAACATTACCCACAAATAAAAAGTCATCAAGATAATGAAGAGTACCTCCCTCTGGAATATTCCACTGTAAAACCCACTGTAAAAAACTAGAAAATGCTTCGAAATAAAAGCACAATAAAGAAAAACCCATTGGAAGGCACCTGTCAAAATAGAATTTCCCATCAAATTGAAACCGCAAACAACTAAAACCATCCGGGTGAACAGGAAGGAGCCTAAAAGCCGATTTTACATCCGCTTTTGCTAGCAAAGCACCATTGCCAAAAGTCCGTAACAATTGCAAAGCTTCGTCAAATGAAGAATAAATAACTGAAGCATTAGTCTTATCCACCTCATCATTCAAAGACAACGCCAAAAGAAATGACAGATGATGAATCAATCTAAACGATCCCGGTTCCTTCTTTGGCACAATAACTAATGGTGATAATCTGAAATTGTTAAATGGTGGAGACATGAAAGGACCGGCAAACCTGCCCAGTTCCAATTCCTTGAAAATTTTTTCTTCAACAACATTCTTATATGTATCAACAGATTTCAGATTAGATTTCATCTACCCAAGCACAACCTTTTCCTTTAAATGATGGAACAACAAAACTGTCCCTAAAGCCCTCAGTGATTAGAGCTGCTTTCTCCTTGTTTGGGAATTGCTCTAACCACGGTAGCATTTTTTGAAGAATCACTGGTGTCCAAGCCTTTTGCCACTTGATCACGAAATCCAGGCTGATTTAGGTTGGATTGATTTACTTTTTTATAACACCTAGCCATGGGATGAGAGCCCCCACAAAATGAGCACTCATGCCTGTACCTGCAATTGTTTAACCACTTGCAGGAAGATTCATTATATGCAAAACATAAACCTTTTTTTATATTACCTTGTGTTAAACTAGGTTGCTTTTGAGGCATTGTTCTTTGCGGCAGCATGACGTTCAACCACAAGCCTACATCTTTTGTACCCCACTTTAGTGTCGGGTACACCGCCAATTTCTGACGAGACATTTCATCATAGTTGAACCAAGCCATGCCGCCAAAATGGCGATAAGCCTCCAGAACAATGTCGACATGTTGAAAAAGGCCACGACATTGATCCGGGCATTTTTTACCTAACACAGAAGCATATATACAAAACGCTTGGAGCCAGTTCTTAAATGACCTTGGTAAAGAACATTTCCTATCTTCTAAATCATTCTTTTCATCTTTTTTATCACGCACAATGTGCTCCTTTGCTGAAGGAAGCAGTGATAATAAATCAATATATTCATTCCTCCAAATGCGCTTTTTTATGCTAGCGCTAAGATGAAATCCCAAAGGAGACAATTCACAGGGAAGTGCCTCCTTAACACAGGTTTCCACTACACCAGTACCCTTGTCAAACATTAAAGGGTTAACTATTACTGTTATTAACCCTAGCAGCATTAGGAGCAACACTAGCTGTACTGGATGGATTAAGCCATACCTCAGCAGTAGAGTTATTCCCAGTACATTTAGCTAACATTTCATTCAGTAACCTAGCAAATCCAGCTAAAATAACAGCATTGTCAGTAGGGGGAAGACAGGGGGAAGACTGGGGGACATAGATGTTCTCACCATCTGCTGGCTTCTGTACAGATGGACCAGGAGCCTCATCATCCGTGCTTCCAGCCTCAGAAGGAGGCAAGCACTGGTGCTGCCTAGCCACATGGCTGGTCTGCACCTCTCTGCTTCCAGAGCCCACATCAGATGCTGCTCTGATCAGTGAAGGGGTTAACCTTGTAGCCTGTGGATCCTCTGACAAGCGGTGGCTCCTCTGTGAATGTTTACCTTGGGTCACAGCTTCACAGTCCCGCGCACATCCAGCAGGCAGGACACCTGAACAGCGATGTCTCCCCAGGGGAGAGCTGATTCTCACACCAGCTGTCAGCCCCAGCCCTCCCACAGCTTCAAGGATTCCAGTGCTGTGAATTCTCCTCAGAGACACTGTTGCCGGCTCCAGTCTTCTTCCTGGTCTCTCATGTGACCTGCTGTGATCTGACACTCCCCCAACCTTCTTTCTTCTTCCTGTGTCCTTCCTTCTGCTGGAGCCATGCAGTGGAGGTGAATATACTTTGCGGCACCGCCTCTTCCTCTTGGGAGGCCGGCCCTCCTCTTCTCCTGTGACAAGCGCCGGAACCTCAAGGTCTTCATGAAGAACTTCCTGCAACACCTCTTCATCCGGTGCTTCTTCCAGAATGGCTCTCTCAAGCAACGGCATGGCCCCATCCTCAGCTGTCGGCTCTGGGATCTCCAAGCATCTTCTGAGCCAGTCTTCTCCTCCTTCAGCTCCGGCTCTCTGCATCAGCTGTTTGAAGAGGTCCTCCATCGGCACTTTTCTTTCTTGCTGCGCACGGACTGACTGGATTGCGCAGAAGGGCCTTATATACCTCTGATTTTCCCGCACTTTTCAGTCCTGAGCCAATCAAATCAGCGTTTTTTTCCCTCTCAAACCAATGGCCCCTTCTTCCCGCATTTTATCCTGGCAGTTGCTGGAGACCTGTAGATGACTTCAAAGATAGGTAAGTACCATTCAAATCACAGCAATAATAGAGAAGAGGGGGGAGTGGGATAGACCAATATGGAGGAACAAAAAGGGGAGGGAAAGGAGTATGAGAAATAGACAGTAATGAATGGGCCTGTGCCCCCGTGTGTCCCCCTAGCTAAGCGCTTTGGGGGGCCTTTTCAGAAACTGCATACTGCAGAATATAAAGCTATGTTCACATTTGCATTTTGATATTCCAATTGTCTGTTTCATTTCTAGGAACAGAGAAACCGAATATAAAAATATATACACTGCTCAAAAAAATAAAGGGAACACATAAACAATAGAATATAACTCCAAGTAAATCAAACTTCTGTGAAACTGTTCACTTAGGAAGCAACACTCTTTGACAATCAATTTCACATGTTGTTGTGCAAATGGAATAGACAACAGATGGAAATTATTGACAATTATCAAGACACACTCAATAAAGGAGTGGTTCTGCAGGTGGGGAACACAGACCACATCTCAGTACCAATGTTTTCTGGCTGATGTTTTGGTCACTTTTGAATGTTGGTTGTGCTTTCACACTTGTGGTAGCATGAGACGGACTCTACAACCCACACAAGTGGCTCAGGTAGTGCAGTTCATCCAGGATGGCACATCAATGCGAGCTGTGGCAAAGTTTGCTGTGTCTGTCAGCATAGTGTCCAGAGGCTGGAGGCGCTACAAGGAGACAGGCCAGTACACCAGGAGACGTGGAGGGGGCCATAGGAGGGCAGCAACCCAGCATCAGGACCGCTATCTCAGCCTTTGTGAGAGCAGGAACAGAAAGAGCACTGCCAGAGCCCTGCAAAATGACCTCCAGCAGGCCACAAATGTGCATGTGTCTGCACAAACAGTTAGAAACCGACTCCATGAGGATGGTCGTAGTGCCCGACGTACACAGATGGGGGTGGTTGTGCTCACAGCCCAACACTGTGCAGTATGCTTGGCATTTATCAAAGAACATCAGGATTGGCAAATTCGCCACTGGTGCCCTGTGCGCTTCACAGATGAAAGCAGGTTCACACTGAGCACATGTGACAGACGTAACAGAGTCTGGAGACACCGTGGAGAATGATCTGCTGCCTGCAACATCCTTCAGCATGACCGGTTAGGCAGTGGGTCAGTAATGATGTGGGGTGGCATTTCTTTAGAGGGCCGCACAGCCCTCCATGTGCTCACCAGAGATAGCCTGACTGCCATTAGGTATCGCGATGAGATCCTCAGACACCTTGTTAGACCAAATGCTGGTACGGTTGGCCCTGGGTTCCTCCTAATGCAGGACAATGCCAGACCTCATGTGGCTGGAGTGTGTCAGCAGTTCCTGCAAGATGAAGGCATTGAAGCTATGGACTGGCCCGCCCGTTCCCCAGACCTGAATCCGATTGAACACATCTGGGATATCATGTCTCACACCATCCACCAATGTCACGTTGCACCACAGACTGTCCAGGAGTTGGAAGATGCTTTAGTCCAGGTCTGGGAGGAGATCCCTCAAGAGACCATCCACCGCCTCATCAGGAGCATGCCCAGGCATTGTAGGGAGGTCATACAGGCACGTGGAGGCAACACACTACTGAGCATCATTTCCTTGTCTTGAGGCATTTCCACTGAAATTGGATCAGACTGTAACTTCACTTTCCACTTTGATTTTGAGCATCATTCCAACTCCAGACCTCCGTGGGATATTAGTTGTGATTTACATTGATCATTTTTAGGTTTTATTGTTTTCAACACATTCCACTATGTAATGAATAAAGATTTACAACTGGAATATTTCATTCAGTGATATCTAGGATGTGGAATTTTATTGTTCCCTTTATTTTTTTGAGCAGTGTATATATATTTAAACTAATCCGTTGCATAAATTATGTAAATGGAAGCAGAGGGATTATTAACAGGAACCTGTCACAATTAAAATGCAATCCTCTATTGTTTCTGGGATTTTTGGTCCAGTGGGTGGTCCAGTCTGTGATTGACAGCTATCCTTTGTGCACATTTACTGAAAATCCCAGAAAGAGTATGAAACTGACTGCTCTATGCCTACAGCCTACAAGACATCAGCATCCCAGCACAGCCAGAGTAATGTAACTACATTGCACATCTGGGCATGCCACTATGTGGCTTGGAGAAAATTTGAGTGCTATGTTCATCAAGGGATCAGTATTAGGTGACTATATTTTTTTAGGGGATACTGAGGTGGCATTACTTTTAAAAGGGGGCACTCAGGGGAGTTATCACTTTTATAAGTGGCCATTCTGAGAGTCTTATTACTTTTCAATTTTAAGGAAGCATTAAGGACAATATTTTTAAGGGGACTCTCAGGGGCATTATTACTTGTTTAAGATTGTTACTTTAGGAGGGAATATAAGGGACAACAGCAATTTAAGGAGATACTCAAGGTATTCTAACCTTCAAAGAGCTCATTATTATTGTGTGGGAGCAAAATGTGGGGGTACTACTGTTGTTTAGTGAATTGACAAGATCACTAATCCTGTATGAGACAAGATTGCAATCTGTTTCATGTTATTTATTTTCATTGGTACTATCTACCTGGTAAAATTGTTTTCAAGGCATTGCTTATGTATTTTATTTTGTTTCTTTGGGGGGTGGGGAAGTTATTATAGTAATGATAAATGTCTGAAGTATTGAGTTCCCTGTGCCAATCAGCCAGTGCCACAATGGAACATATACAGCAGCAGACAAGAACAGAATTACAAGATGGGTAGTTTGCGCAGGTTGGGAGAACCAAAAAAAAAGAAAAAAGCAGCAATCAAAAAGTCACAAAAACAGGTAAGTACAATTAAATATACCTTTATTTTGGTGAATTGGGTATGTGGTGGCACAGAAGGCACTCACACATAAAAAGTGACATAAAATATAAGTTACATATCAATGATTGTAATACAGCAGCATATGGTGTCACAAAGAAAGCAGCATAATTGCAACATAAAGTGTATCAGTACAACTAGTATATACAGTATCATACCAAAAGGTAAAGTGAATAAATAAATATACTGCACATATCTGGATGTAGAATATCTTGATGCTGATAATAATTTTGGCCACAATGAATGTGGATTAAAAATTATTGAGTCCTTAACCAATATATATAATTGTTAAAATGAAACCAGAGGTAGCAATAGAAATAATCAGCATACACAATGACTGAGAGCATGAGGGCATTAATATGAGATGCAAAGGGAAGCAATTACCATACTATAAAGTAGACATAAATAGTTTGTACTTACCGATTCAATATTTGAAATGCTGCTGGTAGTGTGGCTCCAAACCCCAACGTATGTTTCGGACCTTGCCTTCGTCAGGGGCCCCCTCTCAGAACTGGTATCTATCAATATATGATCACTGTATAATGCTAATACTAGACTTTTTATAGTGTTTTTTTATTTGTTAACAGTTTGTTTATGTAATTCAATCACTATGTAGTTGTAGGTGTATATTAGTATTATTGGTAATATTTGTCTTTGTACAGTAAGTACAGAATGTATAGCACTAACAGAACTAAATAATAAATATATTTATATACAACATTTTTAAGTGGTGGTGGGGCAGCTTTATGATCCTTTGAATCTGATATTTTAAGACTCTCTTAACACCTGTGAATGAACATGTCCATCAAGACTATAATCACAGACAGTCAGCATCAAGATACCTTTCTGTACGTAATTGAGTCATAGGTTGCGCTTAGCGACAATGCCTTCTGTAAATGGTACCAATGTATTGTACTCTGCAAAAGTTTTAGGAAGGTGTGGAAATAATGCTGCTAAGTAAGAATGCTTTAAAAATAGAAATGTTCATAGTTTGTTTTACTCAAGTAACAAACAGCATCAAATTATTGATTCTTCTAGGTACACTTCCACACAGGGTTTTTAAACAACTTGGAAGGGAGCTTGTTCCAAACAATTGGAGAAATAACCACAGATCTTCTGTGGATGTAGGCTTGCACAAATTCTTCTGTCTCTTCATGTAATTCCAGACAGAATTCATGTTGAGCTCAGAGCTTTGTGAAGGCCAAATAATCAAATATATGAAATAATTTCCAGACTGCTTGTTCTTATTTCTGTTGAAGACAGTTCTTAATTAAATTGGCTGTATGTTTGGGGTCATTGTCCTACTGAAGATTAAATCTGGAGTTAATCGGATGTCTCCCTGATGGTATTGCATGGTGCATCTGCCTGAATCTTTCAGATATGAACTAATAATGTGGCCTCCAAAGAGTCCTGACATCAGCATCATTGAGTCTATATGTCAGAGGTCCCCAACATTTCTGACCTTGAAAGCCACATTCAGCTTTGAGAGAGGGTCACAAGCGACATTCAACTCCTGCCCCCTCACAATTGTGGCAATCAAAGCCCCCATTACAGGCATAATGGTAACTAAAGCTTTTCCACAAAAATCACCCCAAAGCAGTATACTAAGATCCAGGGTTTCCCACAACACCCCCATTCAGTATTCTCCTATAAAGCACCTCCAAAACACTGTCACATCTAGCTTCAAACACCTCCTCTGACAGGTGGTATCATCTTATCTCCAGTGTAGCATACTTAAATTATCTCAAAACCCATAAGACCAGTATATGTGCATCCAGATCTGCTCTTCTGTGCAGGGCTGCTCACAAACTTCACAATTTTCAGATGCGCTCTTCATACCTGTTTGCTAGATCTGGAGCTAATGCACCAAGCTGGAAGACAGCCGCGAGCCATGATTCATGGGCCCGCGAGCCACATGTGGCTCCCAAGCTACAGGTTAGGGACCCCTGCTATATGTGATTAGATGAAGGGACAGAAAGATTTATGTGAGTCTATATCCACAGAAGATCTGTGGTTATTTCTCCATGATGTCTGGAACAACCTCCCTGCCGAGTTCCTTCAATAGCTGTGTGCAAGTGTACTTAAAATAACTGATGTTTTGATGTTGTTTTGAAGTAAAATATTTATTTCAATTAAATTGTTTTTGTTCATTTACTTTGCATTTTGTTAATTACCAAAAATAAACTACCAACACTTCTATTTCTTAAGCATTCCTATATTGCAGCATTTTCTCAGCACTGTAAACATTTCCACAGTATTGTATATAAAGGTTGTGCAATCAATCAAGAATAGTGTTGAGCATTCCGATACCGCAAGAATCGGGTATCGGCCGATACTTGCGGGTATCGGAATTCCGATACCGAGATCCGATACTTTTGTGGTATCGGGAATCGGTATCGGGATTAATATCAATGTGTAAAAGAAAGAATTAAAATAAAAAATAGGGATATACTCACCTCTCCGACGCAGCCTGGACTTTACCGCCGTAACCGGGAGCCGTTGTACCTAAAAATGCGTGCTTGAAGGGCCTTAGATGACGTCACGGCTCTCTGATTGGTCCGTAGCGGTCGCGTGACCGCTACGCGACCAATCACAAAGCAGTGACGTCACCTAAGGTCTTTCAAGCGCTTGAAAGACGTTAGGTGACGTCACTGCTTTGTGATTGGTCGCGTAGCGGTCACGCGACCGCTACGCGACCAATCAGAAGCTGCAGACGTCTTCTAAGGTATTTCAAGCACTTGAAAGACCTTAGGTGACGTCACGGCTTTGTGATTGGTCGCGTAGCAGTCACGCGACCGCTACGGACTAATCAGAGCGCCGTGACGTCATCTAAGGCCCTTCAAGCGCGCATTTTTAGGTACAACGGCTCCCGGTTACGGCGGTAAAGTCCAGGCTGCGTCGGAGAGGTGAGTATATCCCTATTTTTTATTTAATTCTTTCTTTTACACATTGATATGGATCCCAGGGCCTGAAGGAGAGTTTCCTCTCCTTCAGACCCTGGGAACCATACAGGATACCTTCCGATACTTGGGGTCCCATTGACTTGTATTGGTATCGGGTATCGGTATCGGATTAGATCCGATACTTTGCCGGTATCAGCCGATACTTTCCGATACTGATACTTTCAAGTATCGGACGGTATCGCTCAACACTAATCAAGAATACAAAATGAAAGCTGCTGTACGATGGCTAAGGATATGACAGTTTTTCATGAAGACGAAGAGAGGAGTCCTAGAGTAGCCAGGGGGTGATCATGTCATCCTGTAGTTCACAGAAAGTTTAGAGATTCACTTCTGGTCTACACATTAGTGTATGTACTGGACTGATTCTTAGATCGAAAATCACATTACCCAATTTCTTAATATGAAGGGGAAAATCTATATATGTAATGGAGGTGGAATGAAATAAATAAAAAAAACTAAAAAAAATGACAGTGAGTAAGAATTACTTGTACAAAGAAAAAATAGCTGGAGGGATTCTTTAGAATTTTTTCAATAGGAGAAAACTGGAAGACAATAGCACAAAATAAGGTCTTACCACGGATACAGGATAGGAAAATGATAGGTGCCGGAATGTGGTCACCTGGCAGGGTTGTGTGCCATAACACCAAAGAAAGCTCTGTAGAACGGCTGCTGCAGATCCAGGATGCATACAATTAAAGGAAGAACCGTGGAGGATGGATCTTTAACTGCTCTGATGAAGATACCATATGATGAAAAATCATATCCAGGAGACAATGTGTTGGAAACCACGGTTTTAATAGGCAACGCGTTTCAAAGTTCACAGACTTCTTCATCAGGATAAAACCCCAGGTTTGTCTTCACAGTTAAAAATCCATTCTCCATGGCTTTTCCTTCCTTAGAATTTGATATTCATTAACAAAGTTGCTCAGTTTTGGTGCTGTAGAACTGTTTTTGAGTTGTTTACCCCATGCATGTTAAAAGCTGTTGGGGTGCACAGGTTGTTTTGGGTATTAGTGCTGTTCACACATTCCAGTGGTTTTAATATTGGTTTATTTGCACATGCAGGGTTTAAACGCTACAAAGCGTCCTAATCTGCTAACAACCTGTGTTTCTTTAAAGTGGCTGAAATCCGCGCACTTTTGTCATGGTCTTGGAGTGGACCCTACTGTTAGCTTAAAAGCTTTTTAGGCTAAAATAGGAGAACATTTTAAGCTCCCATTAGTAGGAAACACATGGTGCCATTTACTAATTGCCTCCATCTGTAAACTTGGTTAGCATAAAAAAATATATATTTACCACTTCTAACAACAAGTCTTTTTTTCCACTGTTATTGTTGTGTTGCTGTAAACCAACATTTTGAGGCTTTTGAGAGCTTTAAACACTGTAATGTGTAACGTTCATTGTGTTAAATGGAATGCGAATGTGTGGATTGCTATATGATTTCGGTTCTGCATGAATAAACAATGGGACATACATATTTGTATGTATGTGTGTAATGCTACTATCGTTTGTGGAAAGGGGGGATAATTTTCTAACAATCTAATAGGATTTTTTCCATGACTTCTATTACATTTCTTTAGCTTATTAAATAGATGAATAACATACAAATTGAACTTACAAATGATCTTTCACAAGAGTACAATATGTCTAATAAAACATTAAATTCACATCTTCCTAGAACTGTGGTGATTGTACATTTTCAGCCTGAAATGCAAATCCATATGCAGTACCTGTATATAATGGCACATACTATATGTGATTGTGAGCAACTACACCGTTTTACACAAAAAAAAAATCTAAAAACAGATTTTTAAATGCTTTTTTATCAATAGATGGAAAACCTCAGGGTTCTACAAATATTCCATAACAAATAGGGTCACAGATTTGGTGCGCAGTGTTGCTCATTAGGCCATACCCCTTTTAAACTAAACCATGTCCCTTTGCCAGACAAGGCACAGAAAGAGAATAAAACCCAAAATAAATAAGGTTCCAGTCATGAAAGACAGTTTTGTATTTCAAACTGCCCCAGAATGATTGCATATTTATCTTGATAAATATTATTTTTCACAGTATCATGTTAGAATAAAAAATGGTATAACCTAAAATGATAAAAATTTGTGTTTCCTAGTTTGCCAAATGTTTCTACATATTTTTCAAGAAATCGGATTTAAAGCAGGTAGAAAAACAAAACCAGTGAATGTTGTATGGAGAAATTAAAATGTAAAGTCAACATTTGGCATATTAATTCCTTAGAATATAACATTTGTATGCTTAACCCCCTAGTTCAAAATTATGTAACCGTATGTCCCTGCTGGAGTCCAGTAGTGGCAATGTGGCTAAAGAGCTGTCCTCCCTTCACAAGCGGTAGATGCTGGCTATATTACATAGCTCTTACTCCTCTTAGTATGTGTTGAAATATGTGTTATTCTATAATGTCTTATAAGGCTATATTGACAGAAAAAAATCAAAAAAGCTATGTCTCTTGGAAGAATAGGAGAAATAATGAAACTCTAAAAGCTGTCATCAGCTTTTGCTTATGTAAACCATTTCCACCACAACCTCTATAATCGTCTTACAACTTCACCACTTGCCCTATGTACCTTTAAATAAGAGTAGAACAGTACAATGGGCAGATCTGGACCATGCTCCGTGCCCATTTTGTGCATGCTAATGCCACCCATCTGCCTATAAGTGATAACACAGTTCTGGAGTTGTCATATCAGTCTCCTGACCTCAACATCATTAAAGCTCTTTCAAGAGACCTAAAACTTGTATGGGTATGCTCGGTAGAAATGCACACACATCTGACCATAGTTAAAGGCAGTGGGTAAAAGGGATTCCTGATTTTCACCTCTTAACCCGTATAGATGGATCGGGACTTCACTGCTAGAAGTCTCTGGTCACAAATCTTGAAGTTTTTGGCTGACTAGCAGTTTTGCTGGTAAGACGTGGTCAAAGTTGGAGCTGGTCATATACTGAAGTCAAGCAGATGGATGATTAGACTGGGGATAAGGTACAAAGCAGTTCAAAAGTAATCCATGACCCTAAACCAGCAGTAGTAAAAGAAGACCCAGGACAGCAGGCAAAGGAATAGTCAAGCAAACCAGATGTTAGTGACAAGTATACAGACAGATAAGGAGATAATCCAGGAGTATGGCCAAATAACAGACCAGGTCAGGACCAAGAAAACCCAGAAAAGAACTGAGCATAAATGAATTCCAAATTAAATTCAGAGATGCACTCAAATTAACCAAATACCAACAAAAGAAAATAGATGCAATAAAGTCTCATAAAACATTCATCTTTATTGATAACAGAGTACACATATAACAGAGTATCCCAAAAAAGAGAGACTAATGCATACACAGTGAATGCATACTTTAAACAATTACTAAATGCTGATCCATACTTGAAATACCCCAGTCTACCAATTATGTGCCTAGACTATAAAAGACAACCGCCCCGATGAAGCTGTGGGTGAAACGCGTGTGGGGGTTCTTGGACCAGGCTACACACATTTAACCTTGTGACACAACACCAGATGTAAATAGAGCCCTCTTTTGGCAAACACAGGTCTCTTTTATAGTCTAGGCACATAGCTGATAGACTGTGGGATTTCAGTATAAATCAGCATCTAGTAATTGTATAAAGTGTACATTTACTGTGTATGCATTAGTCTCACTTTTTGGGATACTCTGCTATATGTGTCTTTATTAATTTTATTCTCTTATCAATAAAGAAAAATGTTTTATGAGACTTTATTACACCTATTTTCTTTTGTTGGTACTCAGGTCAAAACCAAGTAGCAACTGACTGACAGTTTAACAGGCAAGACATGGTCAAGTATAGAACTGGTCAGGCAGAGAAGTCAAGCAGATGAATCCTAAACTGGGTATGAGAAGCCAGGATAACAATGTATGCCTTCATGAATCCCAATAGTAGACCTGTGAACTGAGCAACCACAGTTTCCTGTTACTTGATTACAAAGAGAAAAAAACAAAGTTATAAACTTTAGATTAATTTTTTTTTTTAGACATGACATAGAGGAATGAGAGCTGTTCTGTAGAACAGCTATATCCAAATACATCAGAAAAAATCCCTGGATCATAGTTTTATCTCCAGAATTTAGAACCCCTAACCCATAACTTGCAATATTAAAGTAATTCCATAAATCGACCATCGTAAGTTGGTGTGGCAGAGATTTCCATAATCTGACTATTCTTTCAGTCACATGCATTGGTGTGAAAAGATTATTTGCACATTGTAATTAGATTGTCCCTATGTCATCTTTTTCAAAACTGAATAACCCCAAATTAGGAGACAGACATTATGATACAGGAAAGATATACAGTATATCTTGGTACTGTGTTAGCCAGAAGATAGAAAAGTATTTAGAATTGAGAGTCCTCAGTGGTTGATACCTTTTAATGGCTAACTGAAAAGATGGTAACAAATTGCAAGCTTTCGAGACTACTCAGGTACCTTCATCAGGCTTCGACTAATAGAAATTATTATTTCTTCTATTATTATTATTATTACTATTTTGGGGCTGTATTGTGCGTAAATATGTGATTCTTCAGAATTTGTATTAGTCTATGCCTGATGAAGAGACCAGAGTAGTCTCGAGAGCTTGCAATTTGTTACCATCTTTTCAGTGAGACAGACATTGACAGTTTAGGGCCCCTGTGCAAGAAATGTGTCTGGACCCCTCTACTTTTATGGTTACAAGCTAGAGATTATATATACCGTATGTATATCTATATATAGTGTCCTCTCTTGTTATGTTTAGAGGTGTCCTGTAAAGAGTCCACTCCCATCCCTCAATTCATTATAAGTATGACATCCTTCCCTATCCAAAGTCATTATAAGTCCATGATAGCTTCCTGCCCCAATTCATTCTAGGTCCCTGATAATATCCACTCCCCAATTTATTATTACCCCTTCTATAGCATCCTCCCCAGGCACCCAATTTATTATAAAACCTTGAGAGTGTCCTCTAGTACCAACCAATTTATTATGTCTTTCTACAGCATCCTACCCACACACTAATAAATTACAAAGCTTCCTATCCCTCTTCTCACGCCATCATGCTCTCCCCAGTTTGTTAAAAAAAAAAAAAAAATCACTCATACCTCCAGTTGAGGAATTGCTCCCTTCCTCTTCTCGCTGGGTACTTTCTAAACTGACTGACCCGTGGAAGCGCTGTTTCGACCGCGAAACGGCCGTCGTCGGTACCTGCACACTTCTTTGTCTTGCACACCCCCGAGCCGTGTAAGGCTTTTTTATTATGATTGAATAAAGGAACCACACTACTTCAAGGATCGGTGAGTGCTGCTGCATCTTTTCTTATTCGTGGATGGTTATAGTGCTTTTTTTATGCAAGCACCCGACATCCGAAGGCGAGTTTCTGGCATACACCAAGCATGACTGATGCCCGATTTCTGGTTACACTGGTGGTGCTACCTGCTTTTTTTCTTTTTTTGATTGACTTTCTAAATGATACAGGCAGTGTGCTCATATCATCACACTACCTGCTTCTGCGTGATATACAAAGCATAGGGTGGGCTGCTGAGTACAGATTCCTTCTGCTCCCCTACCATCCTCTACTGTAGGCAGCAAAGCTGCGGGAATGCAGAAATCATCCCTGTCTGGCACACCACTAAAGTTGAAGGCAATCTGGCCATAAGCTCACATAAATCTCAGGCTTCGCGTGGTAAGTCAGATTGCCCTTATTATAAACGGCCTCCGTACTGGTCCCCTTCTATATCAGGGCCAGATTGCAGCTGCATCGGTGATATGTCCGTCTCTGCCCAAATTTCATGATCTGCGTTTGTACTGTAGTTGACCTATTTACCTTCATGACCTCTTCTCTACACCTATTTTAATTATGATTAGTGTTGAGCGATACCTTCCGATATCGGAAAGTATCGGTATCGGAAAGTATCGGCCGATACTGGCAAAATATCGGATCTCGCCGATACCAATACCCGATACCAATGCAAGTCAATGGGACGAAAATATCGGAATTAAAATAAACCCTTTCTTTCCTTGTAGGTTCATTCTACCTGAAGGAAAACAACTAAGAATAATATAGGATGTATTGGGGGAGGTGGCGGAGACATTAAAGGCATAGAGGTTTAGCCCAATCAAATAGAATAGCAGGAATTTTAATTTTTTTTTAAGACGTTCGGAGTTACAAAGATATTGACTATGTTAAGATTTTTTTTATTTTGTCAGATATTGATGTTTCACTACTTCCACGCCCTTCACCTTTTTTTTTACTTCTCCCACTCTTTCTTCTTCATCATCATCAGCATCTTTGACATCAACTTCTTCTTCACCTTATTCATCTTCTTCTTCATCTTCTACCTAATATTTTTTTTTGTTACATTGTTCATATTCTTTTTATTTAACTATTATTCTTCTTCATATTCAACTTCTTCATCATATTCTTATTTGTGACAGGCATTCCCGTAGTTGTTATCTATAAAAGTTTGAAGAGTACACCTTCCGTTCTGCCTGTCACAAAAGAGTTACATTTGTCCGCGTTCAGTTTGGCCTGCAGCATCAGGCTTTATCCAGGGGCACCACAAGGAGGAACGGACTCACCCCCATACACTGCTTAGTCTTCTTCTGCTTATAATTTAGATAATATCTTTTGCTCTGATATTTAGTGTTATGCTTAATGTTCTTCTGTTCTTTGTTATGCAGCCTCTTGTTCTTCTGCTTCTCGGTCTCCCATGTCGTCGTCGTCTCCAGGGTCGCCGTCTCCGGGGTCGTCGTCATCGGGGTGGTCTTCAGGGTCATCGTCTCCAGGGTCGTCGTCATCTCAGTGGTTGTCGTCTCTGGTGTTGTCGTCATCTTAGGGGTGGTCTTCCGGGTCATCGTCTTTAGGGTCTTGAACTTGGAAATGTAGCAGAAGGTACAAGAAGGCTGAGAAAATGCCGAGAAACAGCTGATGGAACTGGAACTCGGATGGCTACCCGAAGGTCCAAGAGCCAATGGAACTACCGAGGACCAGCTGACGTTACTGGAACCCGGTTACTAAGCAGGAGGTACCCGTGCCTGAAAGCACTACCAAGGACCACCTGACGTTGGTGGAACTCGGATACCCAGAGGGAGGCACCTAAGCCAAAGGCTCTGCCCGGAACCAGCTGACAGTACTGGAACCAGGATGGGGAGCAGAAGGTACAAGAGCAAAAGACACTGCCGAGAACCAGCTGACGATACTGGAACCCGGATGGGTAGCCGAAGGTCCAAGAGCCAATGGAACTACCGAGGACCAGCTGACGTTACTGGAACCCAGTTACTAAGCAGGAGGTACCCGTGCCTGAAAGCACTACCAAGGACCACCTGACGTTGGTGGAACTCGGATACCCAGAGGGAGGCACCTAAGCCAAAGGCTCTGCCCGGAACCAGCTGACGGTACTGGAACCAGGATGGGGACCTATTCAAGCTTGTCTTCTTAGAGCCCCAACTAGTGGGGTTGGAGCAAAGGGTCAGCAGGGGGAGCAGAGTGTAGGCCGAAGCCTGCACTGGAGGCATTTGGAGGTCTGTTGTGTCTGCGTGGCATTTGCAGGACACGATGCCAGCTACACAGCAGGGGAACAGCTGGCGTTGCTGAACCCCACTGACACATTGGCGGGTGTTTTTCTCTGTGCAGCCAGCACTTCCGGGCACCAACTGGCGGTGTTAGAGCCCAGGCTCTGCGGGAGGAGCAGAGTGTAGGCCGAAGCCTAATTGAACCAATTTTAAAGGTAACCTTTAACCCCCCCTCAGGTGTTACAAACTAGAAGAGCCACACCTTGGGCAGCAGTAATGCTGCCCAAGTCAAAGGTTGCTCTTTTAATTTTGTTCCTTGCACACGCTGAATGAAACACGTACAACATTTAGGCCCTTATACAGTCAAACTGTCTTGGAGGCGGGAGTTCCCTTCGTAATGAGACACAGCACAGCTGTCAAAAATGCCACCTTGGTGCTGGGCGCAGCCTCCAGAGCGTCGTTATTTGCTGTACAGGAGTCTGCGCTGTCGTGTTATCCCTTGGCCATGCGCTGTTAGCGCTGCCCGTCTTCTGACATCATTTGATGTCGGCCGGTGCGGTTCGCAATGCCCATGAATCCCAGCCCCGCAGTGTCTTTTCAAAAATTCACACTGCGGGGCTGGGATTCATGGCCTTGCGCAGTCAATATATTTGCCTCTCACACTCGTGTCCTTACACCTACTTCAGACTGTGCGGCGTCAGCTGATCTCTTATCGCATGTCACGGCCATGAAGCCGCACAGTCTGAAGAAGGAGGAAGAAGATGTGTGACAACAGGTGAAGATATTCACTGCTCATGCCCGTCAATCACACCCTCGCAGTCAAAATAAATAAGACACCGAGGGGCGTTGTGTCGGGCAGGGAGGCCGCAGAGGTGCAGCCAGCCAACCAATGATGTCAGAAGACGGGCAGCGCTACCAAGGGGGCGGTTGCATGTCATTACAAAGGAAAGTCACACCTCAGGGACGGTTTAATGGTCTCAGGGGACAAATTTTAGACGTGTTTCGTTCGGCGTGTGCAAGGAGAGTAACTTAATGAGCCACCTTGTACAAATGCAGCATTACTGCTGTGCAAGGTGGCTGTTATACATACAAACACCTGGGGGGGGACAGGTTCCCTTCAATTTCAGTTCTTGTGTCTGCGTGGCGTTTGCAGGACACGATGCCGGCTACACAGCAGGGGAACAGCTGGCGTTACTGAACTCCACTGACACATTGGCTGGTGTTTTTCTCTGTGCAGCTAGCACTTCCGGGCGCCAACTAGCGGTGTTAGAGCCCAGAGTCAGCAAGAGGAGCAGATAGGAGGTATTGCAGCACACACAGCAGGGGAGTAGCTGACGTTACTGAACCCCAATAACACGGCAGCAAGTGTTAACTGTGCATCCAGCACTTCCAGGCACCAACTGGCGGTGTTAGAGCCCAGGGACAGCAGGAGGAGAGGGAGCAGGGTGTAGGCCGAAGCCTGCACTGGAGGCAGTTTTAGGTCTGTTGTGTCTGCGTGGAGTTTGCAGGACACGATGCCGGCTACACAGCAGGTGAACAGCTGGCGTTGCTGAACCCCACTGACACATTGGCGGGTGTTTTTCTCTGTGCAGCCAGCACTTCCGGGCACCAACTGGCGGTGTTAGAGCCCGGGGTCAGCAGGAGGAGCAGAGTGTATGCTGAAGCCTGCACTGGAGCAAGTTGAAAGGGAACCTTTAACCCCCACCCCAGGCGTTTGTTGCTGAAAGAGCGATCTTGTACAGCACTAATGATGCAAAAGGAAAAGGTGGCTCTTTTAATAATGCTCCTTTCAAAGGCTGAACTAGACACTTATGAAATGTGTCCCTTCACACCGTTAAACCGTCCCGGAGGTGGGACTTTCCTTTGTAATGTGACGCAGCCCAGCCGTAATTCCTACCCCCTTGGCGCCATGCGCCGCCTCCTCAGTGTTGTTTGATTCTGTCCCGGAGCCTGTGCTGTTATGTTATCCCTTGACCAGGCACACTTAGTGCTGCCCATCTTCTGACATCATTTGGAGTCAGGAGGCTGCGCCTGTGCGGTCGCGCTGGCCGAGATCCCGCCTCGCAGTGTCGTCTAATGTAATCCCACCGCGAGCCTGGGATCCATGGCCATGCGCAGTGCATATCCTCGCCTCTCACTCTCCTCCCTCTGGCTTCTTCAGACTGTGCGGTGTCACGGCCATGGCATGCTATTAGGGATCAGCTGACGGCGCACAGTCTGAAGAAGGTGGAGGGAGATGAGTGAGAGGCGGAGGTGAAGATATGCACTGCGCATGCCCATGGATCCCAGGCCCGCAGTGTGATTAAATCAGAAGACACTGTGAGGCGGGATCTCGTCCAGTGCGGCTGCACAGGCGCAGCCAGCCTGACACCAAATGATGTCAGAAGATGGGCAGCGCTAAGTGTGCCTGGCCAAGGGATAACATAACAGCGCAGGCTCCGGGACAGAATCAAACAATGCTGAGGAGGCGGCGCACGGCGCCAAGGGGGTAGGAATGACGGCTGGGCTGCGTCATATTACAAAGGAAAGTCCCACCTCCGGGATGGTTAAACGGTGTGAGGAGACACATTTCATAAGTGTGTAGTTCAGCCTTTGAAAGGAGCATAATTAAAAGAGCCACCTTTTCCTTCTGCAGCATTACTGCTGCACAAGGTGGCTCTTTCAGTAACAAACGCCTGGGGGGGTGGGGGTGGGCAGGTTCCTTTAAATTTGAGTTGTGCCAGCGTGGCGGTTGCATGACACGTTGCCGGATACACAGCAGGGGAGCAGCTGACGTTACTGAACCCCACTAACACATTGGCGAGGTGTTTGGCTCTGTGCAAACAGCACTTCCGGGCAGCAACCAGCAGTGTTGGAGCCCATGGACAGCAGGAGGAGCAGATAGGAGGTATTGCAACACACACAGCAGGGGAGCAGCTGACGTTACTGAACCCCAGTAACAGAGGAGCGACTGTTGACTGTGCGGACAGCACTTCCAGGCACCAACTAGCGGTGTTAGAGCCCAGGGACAGCAGGAGGAGCAGATAACAGGTATTGCAGCACACACAACAGGGGAGCAGCTGACGTTACTGAACCCCAATAACAGAGGAGCGACTGTTGACTGTGCGGACAGCACTTCCAGGCACCAACTAGCAGTGTTAGAGCCCAGGGACAGCAGGAGGAGCAGATAGGAGGTATTGCAGCACACACAGCAGGGGAGCAGCTGACGTTACTGAACCCCAATAACACGGCAGCAAGTGTTAACTGTGCATCCAGCACTTCCAGGCACCAACTAGCGGTGTTGGAGCCCAGGGACAGCAGGCGGAGCAGATAGGAGGTATTGCAGCACACACAGCAGGGGAGCAGCTGACGTTACTGAACCCCAATAACACGGCAGCAAGTGTTAACTGTGCATCCAGCACTTCCAGGCACCAACTGGCGGTGTTAGAGCCCAGGGACAGCAGGAGGAGCAGATAGGTGGTATTGCAGCACACACAGCAGGGGAGCAGCTGACATAACTGAACCCCAATAACAGAGGAGCGACTGTTGACTGTGCGGACAGCACTTCCAGGCACCAACTAGCGGTGTTAGAGCCCAGGGACAGCAGGAGGAGCAGATAGGAGGTATTGCAGCACACACAGCAGGGGAGCAGCTGACGTTACTGAACCCCAATAACAGAGGAGCGACTGTTGACTGTGCGGACAGCACTTCCAGGCACCACCTAGCGGTGTTGGAGCCCAGGGACAGCAGGAGGTGCAGAGGAACACCGTTTAGGCCGAAGCCTGATTGGAGCAAGTCGAAAGGGAACCTTTAACCGCCCCCCAAAAGGCGTTTGTAGCTGAAAGAGCCAGCTTTTGCATCACAAAGGATGCCAAAGGAAAAAGTGGCTCTTTTCATTATGCTCCTTGCAAACACAGAACTAAACACTTTTAAAGTGTGTCCACTGATACCGTAAAACCATCCCGGAGGTGGGACTTTCCTTTGTAATGTGACGCAGCCCAGCCGTCATTCCTACCCCCTTGGTGCCGCCTCCTCAGCGTTGTTTGATTCCGTCCCGGAGCCTGTGCTGTTATGTTATCCCTTGGCCAGGCGCACTTTGCGGTGCCCGTCTTCTGACATCATTTGGTGTCAGGCTGGCTGCGCCTGTGCGGCCGCGCTGGCCGAGAGCCCGCCTCGCAGTGTCGTCTAATGTAATCCCACCGCAGGCCTAGGATCCATGGCCATGCGCAGTGCATATCCTCGCCTCTCACTCCCCTCCCTCCGGCTTCTTCAGACTGTGCGGTGTCACGGCTGTGGCATGCTATTAGGGATCAGCTGACGGCACACAGTCTGAAGAAGGTGGAGGGAGATGAGTGAGAGGCGGAGGTGAAGATATGCACTGCGCATGCCCATGGATCCTAGGCCCGCAGTGTGATTAAATCAGAAGACACTGCGAGGCGGGATCTCGTCCAGCGCGGCTGCACAGGCACAGCCAGCCTGACACCAAATGATGTCAGAAGACGGGCACCGCAAAGTGTGCCTGGCCAAGGGATAACATAACAGCGCTGGCTCCGGGACAGAATTAAACAACGCGGAGGAGGCGGCGCACGTCGCCAAGGGGGTAGGAATGACGGGTGTGCTGCGTCACATTACAAAGGAAAGTCCCACCTCTGGGATGGTTTTACGGTATCAGTGGACACACTTTAAAAGTGTTAAGTTCTGCGTGTGCAAGGAGCTAAACAAAAATAGTTACCTTTTCCTTGTGCAGCATAACTGCTGCACAAGGTGGCTATTTCAGTAACAAACGCCTGGGGGGGGACAGGTTCCCTTACATTTCAGTTGTTGTGTCAGCGTGGCGGTCGCAGGACACATTGCCGGCTACACAGCTGGGGATCAGCTGACGTTACTGACACCCAATAACACTGGGTCGTATGTTTTGACTGTGCAGACGGCACTTCTGAGCCTCAACTGGCGGTGTTGGAGCCCAGGAATTACAGTTCAGGTGGTAGAAAGATGAACACAACAGGAGACCTGGATGCTGTAGACAGTCACCCAATTATTTAATCAGGAAGAGGAGTGGCAAATTCCTGCGAGATCCAGGCCTGGTTCATTTTCAGGAAAGTAAGCCGGTCAACGTTATCGGAGGATAGTCGCATGCGACGGTCAGTTAGTACACCACCTGCAGCACTAAAGACGTGTTCCGATAATACACTAGCCGCAGGGCAAGCCAGCACCTCCAATGCATACTGGCTTAGCTCTGGCCATGTATCCAGCTTAGAGACCCAAAACTTGAAAGGGGAAGAGCCGTCTGGGAGTACAGCAAGAGGGCAAGACATGTAGTCTGTCACCATCTGATGGAACCGTTGCCTCCTGCTGACTGGAGCCATCTGTGATGGTGTAGACATTTGTGGCGGGCACACAAAACTGTGCCACAGTTGGGCCATACTGGTCTTGCCTTGGGCAGAGGCACTGCTTCTGCTCCCTCTTTGTGCAGAGCCTCCTCCACTGCCTGGACGCACTGAGCTGCTTTGTAAAGCACTAGCAGCACTTCTCTCAGTTGGACTGGAGAAGATGATGGAATTCACCAGTGTGTCTTGGTACTCCCGCATTTTACGCTCCCGGTTCAACGGTGTGATGAGGCTTTGTACGTTGTCCCGGTAGCGAGGATCAAGGAGGGTGAACACCCAATAATCAGACATGTTGAGAATGTGGGCGATGCGGCAGTCGTTTCTCAGGCACTGCAGCATGTAATCAACCATGTGCTGCAGACTGCCAACTGGCCTAGAAACGCTGTCCCCTGCTTGAGGCGTGATCTCTGCCCGCTCGTCATCACCCCACCCTCGCTGTACACACTGACTACTGGACAATTGTGTAACTCCCTCCTCTGGATGGATGTCTTCCTCCTCCATTGACTCCTCCTTATCCTCCTCACAAAGTGTCCCCTGCCTACGCGTTTGTGAGGAACCACGTGGCGCTGACTGTCCAGAAGATGATGGAAATGGTGAATCCTCATCCTCCACCTCTTCCACAACATCATCCCTTAGCGCTTGCAGTGATTTTTCAAGCAGGCAGATAAGGGGGACAGTCATGCTGACTAGTGCATCATCTGCACTCGCCATCCGCGTGGAATAATCAAAGGGACGCAAAACCTGGCAGACGTCCTTCATAGTGGCCCACTCTGTGGTTGTGAAGTCTGAACGGCGCAGAGTGCGACTTCTTTGCGCCTGATGCAGCTGGTACTCCATTACTGCTTGCTGCTGCTCACACAACCGCTCCAACATATGTAATGTGGAATACCACCTGGTAGGTAGGTCACATATGATGCGATGTTCCGGAAGGCGGAATCGGTGCTGCAGAGCCGCAATGCGCGATTTTGCCGTGCTGGAACGCCGCAAGTGAGCACACTCTAGGCGGACCTTGTGCAGCAGTGCATCAAGATCCGGATAGTCCCTCAAAAAACTCTGCACGACCAAGTTGAGCACATGTGCCAGTCATGGGATGTGAGTGAGGTTGCCGAGGCCCAGAACTGCCACCAGATTTCGGCCATTATCACACACTACCATGCCTGGCTGGAGATTCGCTGCCACAAACCACACATCGCTCTCCTGCTTGATGGCATTCCAGAGCTCCTGCACTGTGTGGCTTCGATTCCCCAAAGAAATTAATTTCAAGATGGCCTGTTGACGTTTGGCCACAGCTGTGCTCATGTCGGTCGTAACAGGTAAATGTTCACGGGTCCATGTGGAGGTGGACTGTGATGGCTCCTGCAGCGATGATTCTGAGGAACTTGTGTAAGAGGAGGAGTCAATGCATACAGACTGGATTCCTGCAATCCTTGGAGTGGGCAGGACACGTCCTGCGCCACTCGCATGATCTGTACCCGGCTCAACAACATTAACCCAATGGGCAGTGAGGGAAAGGTAACGCCCCTATCCATGTTGACTGGTCCACGCATCGGTGGTGAGGTGGACCTTGCTACTGATGGTGTTCAGTAGCGCGTGTTTTATGTGTCCCTCCACATGCTTGTGCAGGGCAGGGACGGCTTGCCTGCTGAAATAAAAGCGGCTGGGCACATTGTACTGTGGGACTGCCAATGACATCAAGTCACAGAAGCTGTCAGTCTCCACCAGCCTGAATGACAGCATTTCCAGTGACAGAAGTTTGGCAATGCCTGCAGTCAGAGCCTGTGCTCGTGGGTGGTTTGCCGAGAAAGGCCGCCTTTTCTTCCATGCCTGTACTACCGATGGCTGTAGACTGGGCTGGGAGTGTGAGGATGACTGGGAACGTGGTGCTGCGGGTGGAATTACAGTGGGTCTCTGGACAACAGTGCCAGAGGTTCTTCCATGGCGATCCTGGGAGGAAGCCGAACCAGCTGTGTGTGAGCTGGAGGAAGAGGCAACAAGAGCTGAAGAGGTGGTAGCTGCCGCTGTTGGTTGGCCTAGCTCTTCAGTGTGTTTTTGTAACTCCGCCGCGTGCCTGGTCCGCACATATTTCCACATGTTGGAGGTATTGAGGTTGCTGACATTTCTCCCTCTTTTGACTTTGTGATGACACACCTTGCATTTGACATAGCAAATGTCATATGCAACTGTGTCAAAAAAGGACCAGGCACTGCAAGTCTTGGGAGCACCCTTTTTGGCTTTTGGAAGAGACATGCTCCTAACGGGTGCCAAAGTGGAGGCTACAGGATCGGCAGTCTTCCCCCTCCCTCTCCCTCTTTGGCCCATTCGGGGAATCTCTTCCTCAGAGCTGCTCCCACTACCTTCCTGTCCCTCACGCCACGATGGGTCAAGGACCTCATCATCTACACTACCCTCTGCCACCAACTGCTCCTCCTGGGTAGTCTCAGCAGCAGAGCACGCACCAGAAAGTGGCACCTGAGTGTCATCAGCGGATGCGTTCTGCGGTGTGGTGACCAGAGGCTCTGGCCCACCCGCCTCTTCAGACTCAGAGAGAAAAAGCTGTTGGGCATCATTGCACACTGCCTCTTCTTCCATTTCTCCAATGCTGCTTGGCTGGCCCCCTGTTTCCAAGCCAAGAGATTCAGAGAACAGAAGTAGAGACGGCTCCTGTCCTGGGCTCTCTGTCTGCCTGGGCAATTTGGCAGGTGGTGAAGAGACAGATGGGTGCTCTCCAGTGCTCTGTGTCTGAGAGGATGTGGCACTAATTGAAGTCGATGCGTTAGCTGCCATCCATCCGACAACGACTTCAATTTGGTCTTCACGCAGCAGCGGTGTACGGCGCTCTCCGACAAAGCTGCGCATGAAGGACTGTTCCCTGCTGAAACTGGGTGATGATGAGTCACCGGTGCCCGCAGCAGGCACAGAATCCCCACGTCCTCTCCCTGCTCCGCGCCCACGCCCACGTGCCTTACTCCCTGCCTTCTTCATCTTGGTTGACTGATAAAGATAAGCAGAAAAGTACTAACGGCTTAGTGTGCTTATTCCTGAACAGCTCCTAACAGGTATAAGAAACACTAATTTTCTAAAGTGTGGACTAGACTTTAATATGAGCTAATGTGGCCTACACAACTGTAAAGTGGTGTGTTTGGTGAACTTTATTATTTATTTATTTTTGGGGGGCTGAACTGACAACAGGGAGAGCTGCACTCACACGGAGACCGTGCAGACAGCCGTAAACGGCGCTGCAAGGCCCCAAAAACCTCCTCTACATTATCCTATGTAGTGTTTTTCCACAATTTAGCTGGATACGGGTGGAAAGCCACTAATAGGAATTATTTGAAAAAATGTGCAGCGGGCTGCACTATTTGCAAAAAAGGACAATGGAATGGATAGAACTGTATGAGTCAGTGAACCACCCTGAGCTGGATACAACCGGCTGTGGCTGCACACAGACTACAGGGTGAGCTGCACTCACACGGAGACCGTGCAGACAGCCATAAATGGCGCTGCAAGGCCCCAAAAACCTCCTCTACATTATCCTATGTAGTGTTTTTCCACAATTTAGCTGGATACGGGTGGAAAGCCACTAATAGGAATTATTTGAAAAAATATGCAGCGGGCTGCACTATTGGCAACAAAGGACAATGGAATGGATAGTACTGTATGAGTCAGTGAACCACCCTGAGCTGGATACAACCAGCTGTGGCTGCACACAGACTACAGGGCGAGCTGCACTCACACGGAGACCGTGCAGACAGCCGTAAACGGCGCTGCAAGGCCCCAAAAACCTCCTCTACGTTATCCTATGTAGTGTTTTTCCAGAATTTAGCTGATACGGGTGGAAAGCCACTAATAGGAATTATTTGAAAAAATGTGCAGTGGGCTGCACTATTTGCAAAAAAGGACAATAGAATGGATAGAACTGTATGAGTCAGTGAACCACCCTGAGCTGGATACAACCGGCTGTGGCTGCACACAGACTACAGGGCGAGCTGCACTCACACGGAGACCGTGCAGACAGCCGTAAACGGCGCTGCAAGGCCCCAAAAACCTCCTCTACGTTATCCTATGTAGTGTTTTTCCAGAATTTAGCTGGATACGGGTGGAAAGCCACTAATAGGAATTATTTGAAAAAATGTGCAGCGGGCTGCACTATTTGCAAAAAAGGACAATGGAATGGATAGAACTGTATGAGTCAGTGAACCACCCTGAGCTGGATACAACCGGCTGTGGCTGCACACAGACTACAGGGCGAGCTGCACACACACGGAGACCGTGCAGACAGCCGTAAACGGCGCTGCAAGGCCCAAAAAAACTACTCTAGGTTATCCTATGTAGTGTTTTTCCACAATTTAGCTGGATACGGGTGGAAAGTCACTAATAGGAATTATTTGAAAAAAATGTGCAGCAGCCTGCACTACTTGCAAAAAAGGACAATGGAATGGATAGAACAGTATGAGGCAGTGAACCACCCTGACCTGAATACAACCAGCTATGGCTGCACACAGACTAGAGAGTGGGCTGCACTCACACACACACACACAGAGACCTTGCAGATCGCTGTGAAAACAGCGCTGCAAGGCAAAAGCAAGGTGAACACACAGCGGTTGCTAAATTAGCCTGGGAAAAGCACAAAGAAGTAAATCGCTATCTCAACAGTCTGCAAAGTCAGAACACAGCGTCCTGTCACTAACTGAATTCACAGCAGAGTGAGCCCAAAATGGCGCCAGAGACTTTTAAACTGCTAGTAGTTTCATGCCCACCATGCTGAACAGGATCTACCCACACTTGTAATCATGTAGGATAGCTGCGGAGACACCATCACGTGTTTCTCAATGCAAGCAGTGAATAGCCAGGCCTTTCCCCGGGAAGGATCAATCACGGGAAGGGCAGCATCCAATAAAGGAAAACATCCAATACAGGAAAACCACCTATGCCAAGCATGGTATCCATCCACAGACAGCTGTTTCTTTTTTTTTTTTTTTTTTTTTTTTTTTTTTTTCTTCCCTCAGATGGGAAAATCCACGGTCCAGAAATCCAAGACCAACGAAAGAATCCCAAACAGCTGCGTCAAATCCAAAACACAAAAGCTGTTCCCATCATCATCGGAAAATTTCAGTTTGATACAACATCAGAAAAAACAAATCAAGACATATTTACAAGATATCTCCACTTCTTCACCTTCCAAATCCCTTCGGCATCCACCTCCCCCCTTCTCCTTTTATCCCATAGAAAACACACATACATCTTCCCCAAAATTACTTTAAGACTATTCTTTACTACAATTTCCTTCCTCTTAAAAACATACACATTCCTCACATCCCATAATACTTCCTTTATACATGCAACCATTAACCACAACACTCTCTCCTTCACTCCATCACACATTCCCAAGCCAAACATGAACAACTCGAACGATAACAAGCTCACACCACACAATTCTTTACACAACGGTCCCATTCTTCCAATCACCTCCCTAGCATAATGACAATTCCAAAACACATGTATTACACTTTCCCTTCCACCACACCCACCTCTCGGACACATATCACTTCTCCCCAACCCACGATTCTTCTGAAATTCTCTAACTGGTAACACTCCATGCAAAGACTGCCACACAATCTCACTCTGCCTATTCGTCATACCGTCCAACCGCACTTTCTTCCATACTTTTTCTATATCATTCCCTCTTACCATGTTTATTCCACACTCTGTCTCTCTACATTCAATCATCCTATACACAGCCTTCTTATTACTCAACAACCTAACATCCACATCACACAACTCATACTTCACCAAAAATTTATAAACCCACACATACCATCTAGGCACATCAAAAGCAACCGGATACCTCAGATCCCTCTCTCGCCACCTCAAACGGAATAAATACGCCCCAAACAAAAACCTACACAGACAAGAAAACTTCCCATCCATCCTAATCACTCTCAACACAAAAACCACAATATTTACACCAAAAAACACCTCAAGGTTTGGAAAACCCAATCCACCTTTTTCTAGACGTTTCACCAAAACCTCCCTCCTAGCCCTCTCCATTCTAGAATTCCACAAAAACACAAACAGAATCCTATTTAACCCCCTCATACACATATACCCCGGCGGAAAGACCACTGCAATATATAAGAAAATAGGCAAAATCACACTTTTAATAACTAAGATTTTTCCAAAAAAACGAAAGACTTCTCATCTTCCAAAAACATAACTTCCGCTCAACCTTTCCTTTCGCATCATCCCAACTTTCTTTCCCATCCAAACTCTCTGAAAATTTCACCCCCAAAACCTTAATAGACCCAGTCACCTCATTCACTCCTACATCCTTACTTAAAACCCCTCCCCCAAAAACCTTACACTCACTCTTCTCCCAATTCACCTTAAATGCTGACGCACCACAAAAAATAGACACTAATACCTTCACCCGCCTCACAGAATACTCTGAATCACACAACACACACACGTCATCCATATAACCACTAACCTTCCATTCCCTCCCCCCACCTCCTGGCACTTGTACACCTCTAATCACTTTATCTTTCCTCAACATACAAAGCAATGGTTCAATTGCACAGATAAAAACCACAGGAGACAAAGGACAACCTTGTCGCACACCTGAAAAAACATTCACTCTTCTACCCACATAACCATTCATCAAAACACAACTATAAATGTCCTTATATAAGCTCCTCACCCTCCAAACAAAATCAGGCGGAAACCCCATTCTCAATAATACCCGGAACAAAAAACTATGTGCTAACCGATCATACGCCTTTTCAAAGTCCAAACTCAAAACAAATACACTCTTCTTCCGACTCATACAGTCCCACAAACAATCTCTCAACATACACACACACTCATGTATACGTCTCCCAGGCACCGCACAATACTGTTCATCCCCAATCACACTCTCTATCACATCACGCATCCTATTCGCCATTACTTTCGCATAGATCTTATAATCGCAATTCAACAACGTTATCGGTCTCCAATTTTTTAAAGTCTTCAAATCTCCTTTTTTAGGTATTAACACAACCATCCCTGCACGCATACTCTCAGCCACCTCCATACTAGACCACATATACTTACACACATCCACAAAATCCTTACCAATCACATGCCACATCACCCTATAAAACTCTATAGGAAGACCATCCTCTCCTGGAGTCTTATTTAACGCCATGCTATTCATTACCTTCCATACCTCATCATCTGTCACCTCACCCATCACTCTCTCTCTCTCCATCTCACTCAATTTATTTTCTAATACACTTAGTATATCCTCCTCCAAAGCCTCATCCCTCCACTTCACTGCATACAGCTCCTCATAAAACATAGCCACCTCTTCACACATATCCTCCCCACTTACCTCTCTTCCATCCATTGCATTCAAAACACCCATACTCTGCTTTTTCCCAAAAACCTTTTTAAAGAAAAACCTCGAACACCTTTCATCTTGCTCCATTCTATCAATTTTTGCCCTAAAAATAATACTCTTCCCTTTCTCCTCCAAAAACTCATTAATTTCTTTTTTAACCTTTTTTATCCCCTCCTCCACCTCCATTCCTCCATCCCTCAATTTATACAATAAACATAAACGGGCATTCAACTTAACAAACTTCTCCCTCTTAATTGCCGCAAACTCATACCCCACACTTTTAAAAAACTTTTTTGTCTGCCTCTTAACCCAATCCCACCACTCACAAACATTCCCAAAATTTTCCTTACTCTTACACCACTGTTCATACTTTCTCACATACTTCTTCCTCACATCTTCATTTTCCAACAATTTCACATTTAATTTCCACAAACCCTTTCCAAACACACCATTAACATTAATATCTAACTCGCACAACACACAAACATGGTCCGAAAAAACGACCCTATCCTGCTTATATCCAACAGGAATAATATTTTTAGAAATAAAACAATAATCCAACCTGGACTGTGCTCTTCCACTATCAGAAAAAAAGGTATCTAACAAAGGGTTAACCTTACACACACGTTGCATATCACTCAAATCAAAGTCAGTAACTAACTCCAGCAAGACTTTTCCAGACACATCCACATTCACTCCCCCCACATCACAATTCATATCACCCACAATCACCACAGGCACTCTTCCTGGAACAAAAAGCTTCACTTTTTCAAATAATAACTTACGCTCATTTTTTTCTACTGGCGCATAAATATTGATAACACAAAACTTAGCATTTTTATATTCAAAATTTGCTAAGATACACCTCCCCACCTCCACAACCAAATAATTATTCAAAACAACCTCCTGCCCCTTAACTAAAATACCCACACCATCATTTCTGTTATTTGCACTACCAGACCACACAGACGCACCATAAGACCACTCATCCCCTTTCACACCATCCACAA
Organism: Ranitomeya variabilis; assembly: GCF_051348905.1. Lineage (NCBI taxonomy): Eukaryota > Metazoa > Chordata > Amphibia > Anura > Dendrobatidae > Ranitomeya > Ranitomeya variabilis. Next base: position 128,214,931 of record NC_135234.1, on the reverse strand, counting down.
TCCCACATTCTTGCAAACAAAAAATAGATGCACTCTGCATAGCTAAAAAATCCAAAATTGCTGCTCTCCTTCTCGCTTTCTTAAAAACTCTCACATTTTGAGAAACTATAGAAAAACCCATACTATAAAAACAAAAAACACAATGGAAAAATTTCCACAAAAACTACACACATTACACAAAAAGCCCTTGACAAAGGTCAAGACTCACAGAAAGGGAAAAAAAAAAACAACAGATCCACTGAGCTTTCATTCTACCCAGTATCACCATTGTCCTCCTCTGCCATTTGGACTGAACAGCTATTCCCTGAATCACTAACACGTTCGTGCTCACTCCACTTTTTTTTTTTAGCTGGCCCAATTTTCCTCTGAGGCATACTACTGCATGCCTCATCACTTTCCCCATCCTCCTCCCTCTGACACTTCTTCCCACCCCTGTCCTCATCTGAAGAAAACCCTCCAATATTCTGAGGATCTGAGGGGTGCACCAGGCTCTCAGCTTCAGAAATGCGCACGTCTTCCTCCGTTGCATCCATTGCTTCCTCAAGAGAAAACATTTCAGGCACAGTAGAGTCATCATCTTGCTCCTCATCTTCTTCCTGATCTTCTTCCTTATTAAACCCCTTCTCTACTTTTTTTGCTGCCAACCAAAACTCCTTATCTTCCTTCTGTTGTTTTTGGGCATCACTCATAGAACCACGGGGTGCTAGCACAATGTCCTCTGGAGTCACAGAGCGTCTTTCCCTCTCCCTCTCTCTCTCCCTCCTTTCCTCTCTCTCCATTCTTTCAGATTCCTTTCTGATAATCGCCAACCTCCTCCTTCTCTCCTCCTCCTCTCTCCATTCACTCTCTGAGCGTCTAGGCGCCCTCATCGGACAATCCTTATACATGTGGTCACCACTACCACAGACGTCACAGGTCTTAGCCATCGGGCAATCACCAGCCATATGCCCCTCCTTCTTGCAGTTTCGGCAACACTGCCCCTTCTGGCAGTCTGCCTGAACATGTCCAAAAGAGAAACATCTCCTGCAAAACAGAGGCTGCCCAGGGTATGTGAGGAAACCCCTATGCCCTGCCACCGAAAAATTCGCCGGAGGGTGTCTGAAACCACCCACACTGCCAGGATCTCTTCTGAATCTTACACGATACTTGTATCGACAATTGAAGATTCCTAAACAGTTGACTTGCTTCTCTCCCTTTGAAACAAAGTCACAGTACTGTGAGAGGAAGCTCTCCAACAATGCAGGTTCAGTAAAGGGGTTATAGACAGTGATAGTCACCTGCCTTTCCTGAAGACCAAACAGTGGTTCACATTTGACTCCCTTCAAACAGGGATCTCCGGCATGATTCCGGAACCACTCATAGATATTCAGGCAATAATGCTCCGACATAAAAGTAACGTCGTAGTTACCTTGATTAGGGAACTCATTGATACTATAGATGTTCTCCCGTTTTCCTCCAGCCTTTTCCTCAATAAGGTCACGAACGATAAAGACCACACTGTTCCTTGCCCGGATAGATGGCTCCAACGTCACACGGATGGTGTTCTTCACATAATTCATCTTCAAAGCTGTCGGTACAAGCTACCACAGAAAAAGACAGAAATCTCTGCAAAAGAGTCTGGATTCCTCCAGAAAAACCTCACTCCTGACAGCTGTTTCGGGGTGTTTGCCCCTCATCAGTGTGGAGTAGGAATCTGGCTATTAGGAGCAGTGCCTAGTAAAAGGCTGTGAAGGAACAGATGATTGGCCTCGGGGAGACCAAAACATCCAACACTGCGGAGACACCATCACGTGTTTCTCAACACAGTGATCCAGAACACTGCCCCCATCCCTTATGGGAAATATGCAAATGCATGTAGGATAGCTGCAGAGACACCATCACGTGTTTCTCAACGCAAGCAGTGAATAGCCAGGACTTTCCCCGGGAAGGAACAACCACGGGAAGGGCAGCATCCAATAAAGGAAAACATCCAATACAGGAAAACCACCTATGCCAAGCATGGTATCCATCCACAGACAGCTGTTTCGGGGTGTTTGCCCCTCATCAGTGTGGAGTAGGAATCTGGCTATTAGGAGCAGTGCCTAGTAAAAGGCTGTGAAGGAACAGATGATTGGCCTCGGGGAGACCAAAACATCCAACACCGCGGAGACACCATCACGTGTTTCTCAACACAGTGATCCAGAACACTGCCCCCATCCCTTATGGGAAATAGGCAAATGCATGTAGGATAGCTGCGGAGACATCATCACGTGTTTCTCAACGCAAGCAGTGAATAGCCAGGCCTTTCCCCGGGAAGGAACAACCACGGGAAGGGCAGCATCCAATAAAGGAAAACATCCAATACAGGAAAACCACCTATGCCAAGCATGGTATCCATCCACAGACAGCTGTTTCGGGGTGTTTGCCCCTCATCAGTGTGGAGTAGGAATCTGGCTATTAGGAGCAGTGCCTAGTAAAAGGCTGTGAAGGAACAGATGATTGGCCTCGGGAGACCAAAACATCCAAAACCACGGAGACACCATCACGTGTTTCTCAACACAGTGATCCAGAACACTGCCCCCATCCCTTATGGGAAATATGCAATGCATGTAGGATAGCTGCGGAGACACCATCACGTGTTTCTCAACGCAAGCAGTGAATAGCCAGGCCTTTCCCCGGGAAGGAACAACCACGGGAAGGGCAGCATCCAATAAAGGGATGGGGGCAGTGTTCTGGATCACTGTGTTGAGAAACACGTGATGGTGTCTCCGCGGTGTTGGATGTTTTGGTCTCCCCGAGGCCAATCATCTGTTCCTTCACACACTTGTAATCAGTCCTCATTGGCTGAATTCGTGCTGTTTGAATTGAGAACTTCCGATTCCGGTATCCGATATGCGGCAAGTATCGGATCTCGGTATCGGAATTCCGATACCGCAAATATCGGCCGATACCCGATACTTGCGGTATCGGAATGCTCAACACTAATTATGATATCTTTATTATATACTGGAGCCCTAAATTATACACAGCTTTCCAAGTAAGACTTTTGGTGCAATCTATGATTTTTTTTGCATTGGCCATCACCTTTACATTATGTTTACCTACATAAATCTTATTTTGCAATTTCTCCACTCTATCCTTTAGCTTCCCTATAATGATATGCACTATTATTGAATACTTCTTTGTGTTGATTACCTTACAGAGCTTAGAGTCATCAGCAAGTATTGAAGCTGGACTGTTTGTCATTAAAATGGTCATTAATAAACATTTTTGAGGCAAAAAGAGAGCCCAATACTGACCCCTTTGGTACTCAACTGTAATGTATTCAAAGTGTGTTAGATTAATAACAACGCTCTGTTTCCTAATACATTTGTTAACCTAGTTAGTCACATTGTACACTTGTCCCGTCATTCCCATGTTACGTACCAGTTTTTTCAAGTCCAATCTGGAATTTACCTTTTCTTAGAATCTGCTCTAATTAGTTTGACAGGACTGATGCTGCATAACCCCATTCTGATGTAAGGTTATAAAGATATCTTTGTTTATTTTACCCACCAAGATGGTTTAAAAGTAAAATCCACAAGAGATTATGATTTTGTCAAAAAGTGAACTAGACCATGTAAGAATATTTAATATGATGCCCATAGTTTGCAATACACTTCTTGATACCAAATGTCCCCACAGTAAACATTATTTTAAATTCTTCACCAATTAAAATAGCATTTTGTAAATTAAGGAAAAAACCTTAAAAAATGTTTCATCTCTGATGTTCCAGATACACCTTCACTAATTGTGCTTGCCCGTCAAGGGGAAATGAACCATGTTTCATTTTCTCCCACTAATCTCAAATGACACTTATGATGGTTAGTAATGTTCATAGTATCAAATAAAATTAGTTTTATATATGATTAACCATTATAAATATTTTTTCTATAGTAATTGTCTTTTGTCTGTGAAACTAGTCCATGCCAATGAGTTTCTAAAAAAAAAAATCAGGTGAAATGTGTAATAAATAAGAAAATTAAATGTTTGTGTTGAAAGGCAGCTTTTTCTCTACCACTTTTAATTGCAGTATTTGTGTAAAATCCCAGAAGGCTGGCTTTGTATATTGACCCCAGATTTAAAATTCACTTGAGAATGCTTTGTACTAGCTTTGAATATATTTGTATGAAGTAATCTTATCCTCTCGTGGGTGCCGCGACATTGGAATAAACAAGTCTAATTTGGATAGTCTTTTCTGCAAATAAGATCTTTCCTTCTGTTTAATTTGTTGAACTTCTTTGAAGTCTTTCTAATTATGCAATTAAAAAAGCTCTTTTTACAAATACCACCTCCTTGTTTTGATATCTATTTTTTTAACAAATGTGTTACATTAGATTTTAACAGAATATAAAATAGCATCATATAAAACACATATGCAGAAAACTAAACTGGACAAGTAAAATAAAGGAGAATGTTTTTGTAAAATGCAATAAAGTTAGCTTTATCAGAAGTGTCAGAGGATCAATGTTTGGTGTTATGCGAAAAGAAAAGGTTGCTGGAAGAAAACAATAGGGCTCAAAGTATGGGTCATAGTGAAGAGCTCAGTCACTGATAATTGTGACACAGTAGTACATTTCCATCTTTTCCGTAAGACAGATTGTGATATTTCTTTACTACAGGGTGGGCCATTTATATGGATACACCTAAATAAAATGGGAATGGTTGGTGATATCAACTTCCTGTTTGTGGACATTAGTATATGGGAGGGGGGAAACTTTTCAAGATGGATGGTGACCATGGCGGCCATACTGAAGTCGGCCATTTTGGATCCAACTTTATTTTTTCCAATGGGAAGAGGGTCATGTGACATCAAACTTATTGAGAATTTCACAAGAAAAACAATGATGTGCTTGGTTTTGATGTAACTTTATTATTTCATGAGTTATTTACAAGTTTATGACTACTTATAAAATGTGTTCAAAGTGCTGCCCACTGTGTTGGATTGTCAATGCAACCCTCTTCTCCCACCCAGCCAATAGCAGGCTCTCTATGCCCATCGTCTAGTAACAAGTGAGCTGCTTATCATAGGAGGGGGTGGAGTCGGACTAGCACCTGAGCATCAGACCTGGAAGTGATAATGTAATAGTGATAAAACATTCAGTGTAAGTAAACAACAGCACACAGCTTTATAAATTACACATACAGTAGCGGAATTCAGTGTTTTAGCCCCTTTCTCCTGCTGTCCTATTACATAGCAAAAACCTGCTGACAGATTTCATTTAACCTATTCTCAGAGTGTGATGTACATCTATGTCACATGTCAGATTCTGATATATAGAGCAGGCTTAGAAATTGAGTCAGCACCATACCCAGCAGATACTGGCTGCATCACACACCCGGCATTTGCCTGTAACCCCAGCAAACAGAGCGCAGAGAACTGCTGTTAACAGGAAATGTCTGGCAAGTTTTTGCAACCTAATCTGAGAGCAACATAATGTAAGAATATAGACAATGATTCCAGCGATGCGTCACTTACTGGACACTAAGTGTATATTTTATAACATCATTGTTTTCTCAACAGGAGATGATCACTAGAGGGCTACTTGTTCTGCTGCCATGTAGCACCCACTCCCCTGTCAGTGATGTGCATAAGCAGAAACCTGCCAAGTATACACAGAAAGTTGTCAATCGTGGTGTGGGTGGAGTTATACAGAGCTCAGCATTCAGAGAACTGCCAGATCTGCAGCAGATAAAACAGTTTTTATTCAAAACTGCAGCAAGCAGCCCAGTAAAGTAAGTGACACATCGCTGGAATCAGTGTCTAAGTTCCTACATCACGCTGCTCTTACATGGAGAAGCAAAAACCTGGTGACAGATTCTCTTTAACTATTTTAATGTTGCTGTCAATCATTAACAATGGCATCTAAATGGAACGATTGAGGCAGCATGCATACAATAGCTCCCACCCCAATTTTAATATCACTATATGGTGTGAATGAGTTCCCATGAACTCTGGGACCTGCTCAAGGGCTTCAATTGTATTGTATTGTATAACGCATGCACTAAAACAACTAGATGGGTATTTCCTGAAGGAACTACAGATAGTGCTTTGGAATGGTGCCCGGGCTGCCCCTGCAAGACTTTCACACTTGGGTGCCCCTCAGGCGGTCCGATTTGGTGGGTTGGGTCAATCTGGGTCTGATTTTGTGGGCGGGGTAAATCTAGGTCCGATTCGGTGGGCGGGGTCACTTTTGGTCCGATTCTGTGGGCGCGGCCACTCTGGGTCCGATTCGGTGGGCGGAGCCACTCTGGGTCCGATTTGGTGGGCGGGGCACCTTAGGGACCAATTTGGTGGGTGGGGTCACTCGGTCCGATTTGGTGGGCTGGGCACCTCAGGGTCTGATTTGGTGGGCTGGGCACCTCAGGGTCCGATTTGGTGGGTGGGGTCATTCTGGGTCCGATTTGGTGGGCAGGGTCACTCTGGGCCCGATTTGGTGGAAGGGGTCACTCTGGGTCTGATTTGGTGGAAGGGGTCACTCTGGGTCCGATTTGGTGGGCGGAGCCACTCTGGGTCCGATTTGGTGGGCGGGGTCACTCTGGGTCTGATTTAGGGGGCGGGGTCACTCTGGGTCCGATTTGGTGGGCCGGGCCCCTCGGGGTCCGATTTGGTGGGCCGGGCCTCTCGGGTTCCGAATTGGTGAGCGGGGTAATCTACTATCTAATTATCTAAGGGCACTTCCGTCTTTCTGTCTCACAACACCGCTACGTCATCATCTCGTGAGACCGCAATGCACTCTTGGGACCGGAGCGCGCAACAAGCATCGGGTACCGGCCACTCCAGGTGCAACAAGCATCGTGTACCGGCCGCTCTAGGAGGTGCAACAACCATCAGATACCGGCCGCTCCAGGAGGTGAGTATGTAACTTTTTTATTTTAATTCTTTTTTTTTTTAACAGGGATATGCAGTATACTATGTGACTGGACAATATACTACGTGACTGGGCAGTATAACTACGTGGCTCTGCGCTGTATACTGCGTGGCTCTGTGCTGTATACTGCGTGGCTCTGCGCTGTATACTACGCGGCTCTGCGCTGTATACTATGCGGCTCTGCGCTGTATACTGCGTGGCTCTGCGCTGTGTACTGCGCGGCTCTGCGCTGTGTACTGCACGGCTCTGCGCTGTGTACTGCGCGGCTCTGCACTGTGTACTGCGCGTTCTGCGCTGTATACTGCGCGGCTCTGCGCTGTATACTGCGCAGCTCTGCGCAGCTCTGCGCTTTGTACTGCGCGGCTCTGCGCTATATACTGCGTGGCTCTTCGCTGTATACTACGCGGCTCTGCGCTGTGTACTGCGCGGCTCTGCGCTGTGTACTGCGCGTGTCCGTGCTGTGTACTGCGCGTGTCTGCGCTGCATACTGCGGGGCTCTGCACTGTATACTGCGGGGCTCTGCGCTGTATACTACGCGGCTCAGCGCTGTATACTGCGCGGCTCTGCGCTGCATACTGCGCGGCTCTACGCTGCGTACTGCGCGGCTCTGCGCTGTATACTGGGTGGCTCTGCGCTGTGTACTGCGCGGCTCTGTGCTGTGTACTGTGCGGCTCTGCACTGTGTACTGCGCGGCTCTGCGCTGTGTACTGCGCGGCTCTGCGCTGTGTACTGCGCGGCTCTGCGCTCTGTACTGCGCGGCTCTGCGCTGTGTACTGCGCGGCTCTGCGCTGTGTACTGCGCGGCTCTGCGCTGTGTACTGCGCGGCTCTGCGCTGTGTACTGCGCGGCTCTGCGCTGTGTACTGCTCGGCTCTGCGCTGTGTACTGCGCGGCTCTCCGCTGTGTACTGCGCGGCTCTGCGCTGTGTACTGCGCGGCTCTGCGCTGTGTACTGCGCGGCTCTGCGCTGTGTACTGCTCGGCTCTGCGCTGTGTACTGCGTGGCTCTCCGCTTTATACTGCGCGGCTCTGCGCTGTGTACTGCGCGGCTCTGCGCTGTGTACTGCGCGGCTCTGCGCTGTGTACTGCGCGGCTCTGCGCTGTGTACTGCGCGGCTCTGCGCTGTGTATTGCGCAGCTCTGCGCTGTGTACTGCTCGGCTCTGCACTGTGTACTGCGCGGCTCTCCGCTTTATACTGCGCGGCTCTGCGCTGTGTACTGCGCGGCTCTGCGCTGTGTACTGCGTGGCTCTGTGCTGTGTACTGCGCGGTTCTGCGCTGTGTACTGCTCGGCTCTGCGCTGTGTACTACGCGGCTCTGTGCTGTGTACTGCGCGGCTCTGCGCTGTGTACTGCGCGGCTCTGCGCTGTGTACTGCTCGGCTCTGCGCTGTGTACTACGCGGCTCTGTGCTGTGTACTGCGCGGCTCTGCGCTTTGTACTGCGCGGCTCTGCGCTGTGTACTGCGCGGCTCTGCGCTGTGTACTGCGCGGCTCTGCGCTGTGTACTGCGCGGCTCTGCGCTTTATACTGCGCGGCTTTGCGCTGTGTACTGCATGGCTCTGCGCTGTGTACTGCGCGGCTCTGCGCTGTGTACTGCGCGGCTCTGCGCTGTGTACTGCGCGGCTCTGCGCTGTGTACTGCGCGGCTCTGCGCTGTGTACTGCACGGCTCTGCGCTTTATACTGCACGGCTCTGCGCTGTGTACTGCACGGCTCTGCGCTGTGTACTGCGCGGCTCTGCGCTGTGTACTGCATGGCTCTGCGCTGTGTACTGCACGGCTGTGCGCTTTATACTGCACGGCTCTGCGCTTTATACTGCACGGCTCTGCGCTTTATACTGCGCGGCTCTGCGCTGTGTACTGCGCGGCTCTGCGCTTTATACTGCGCGGCTCTGCGCTGTGTACTGCGCGGCTCTGCGCTGTGTACTGCACGGCTCTGCGCTTTGTACTGTGTGGCTGTGCAATATACTACGTGGACATACATATTCTAGAATACCCGATGAGTTAGAATCGGGCCACAGTCTAATAATTATAAGACTACAGATAGTGGTTTGGAATTGTGCTGTACTGTCACTTTAAGAGCTGATATTATCTGACAAAACTTGTGACCTGGTGAGCTGATGTAGACTTCATAGGCGTTGGCATAGTAACTGTGTCTGACTGCGCATATCAATGAGCTAATCGGCCAGGTGGCAGTTATTTTTAGAAATTGCCTCAGAAACCAGCCCATTATAAACGTATAGGAAAATTTCTCTATTGAAACGCATTGAAAGACTTTTTTCAAACACAAATTGCGCAAAAACTACAAATCCGATCGGCACGAAAAATACTTAGCACACCTCTTGGGGACGCTGGCTTCGAAATGACACCTCACTGGAGTCTGTGAGTTTAGCGGTTCGGGCCGCATTACGTGCGGACTGAATAATAAGAATAAGAAGAAGTTTACCACGGTGGAATAACAGTATAGTGCTTTGTTCCAAAGCACTATAATTACAGCTTGAAGTCTGTTATGATAAAAATAGTCAAAATGCCTCAAAATAATTTCTATCACCAAAATCTCCCCATAAAAATAAAATAAAAATTGATTTCAAACTTTCTATATACCTCAAAATGACACTAATAAAAACATCAGCTCCCACACAAATAACAAACCTTCACAGCTCCATGTATAGAAACACCACCACTTAAATTAAAAAATGTAACAAAACTATACAAGCTTGATATTACCGTAATTGTCCTAAGCAGGAAAATTATGTTATTGGGTCATTTTTACTGGACAATGAACAGTGTAAAAATAAAACATTAAAAACTATGGCGGAATTGCATTTTTTATTTGTAGAGAGTTTAACTTTGCCCATGTGCAAAACCAAGATCCAATAAGATCGTGTTAACAATTGTGATGTGGACGATCTTAAGCAGCTGCACGAATCATTCCCCTCAACCCCATTGAACAACTTTAGAAAGGATGTGATAGTCAGGGGTGTTTCCATACTTTTGGCCAAAAAGTGTTAGATATTTGCATAGTTTTGCTTTTCTACATTATTTTCATTGTTTAGTAAAAATAATTTATTCTGTGACGGTATCTTTTTACTTATTAGTGTAATTGCAAAAGTTGAAGCATGGACAGAAGTTCTAGCTCAATTAATTAAAATATTGAAAACGAACAGGTCAAGTGTTAGACGAAGAGGCACTCCATTAGAAAACGGCTCTAATAAAATCAAGGTTTGGCATTCTGTCATTAGCCAGTGCCACATCCATAGAAAATCTTTTATGCTATTCTCTAATTTGTTTAATGGCTCTGTGTCAAAAAGCTTTGAAATGCCTGAATTGGCAATATTTCACTTTCTTACATCAGTTAGGCAGGCCTAGCATTATGTTCCTCAAGAACTATCAGTGATACCTACCTACCTAGGATTCTACTACATTTAGCTTTAACCCCTTAGTGACAGAGCCAATTTGGTACTTAATGACCGAGCCAATTTTTACAATTCTGACCACTGTCCCTTTATGAGGTTATAACTCTGGAACGCTTTAACGGATCCCGCTGATTCTGAGACTGTTTTTTCATGACATATTGTACTTCATGTTAGCGGTAACATTTCTTCGATATTGGAAATGGAATGGATAATGGAAATATGGCGAACATTTTTAAAATTTAGCAATTTTCAAACTTTGAATTTTTATGCCCTTAAATCAGAGAGATATGTCACACAAAATAGTTAATAAATAACATTTCCCACATGTCTACTTTACATCAGCACAATTTTGGAAACAAATTTTTTTTGTTAGGAAGTTATAAGGGTTAAAAGTTGACCAGCGATTTCTCATTTTTACAACAAAATTTACAAAACCATTTTTTTTAGGGACCATCTCATATTTAAAGTCGTTTTTAGGGGTGTACATGACAGAAAATACCCAAACTTGACACCATTCTAAAAACTCCACCCCTCAAATGCTCAAAACCACATTCAAGAAGTTTATTAACCCTTTACGTGCTTCACAGGTACTGAAACAATGTGGAAGGAAAAAATGAACATTTAACTTTTTTTGCAAACATTTTACTTCAGAACCAATTTTTTTTATTTTCACAAGTGTAAAAAGAAAAAATGAACCATAAAATTTGTTGTGCAATTTCTCCTGAATATGCCGATACCCCATATGTGGGGGTAAACCACTGTTTAGGCGCACGGCAGAGCTTAGAAGAGAAGGATCGCCATTTGACTTTTTCAATGCAGAATTGCCTGGAATTGAGATCAGATGCCATGTCACGTTTGGAGAGCCCCTGATGTGCCTAAACAGTGGAAACCTCCCACAAGTGACACCATTTTGGAAACTAGACCCCTTAAGGAACTTATCTAGATGTGTGTTGAGCACTTTGAACCCCCAGGTGCTTCACAGAAGTTTATAACGTAGAGCCGTGAAAATAAAAAATCTAATTTTTTCTACAAAAATGATCTTTTAGCCCCCAAATTTTTATTTACACAAGGGTAACAGGAGAAATTTGACCACAAAAGTTGTTGTGCAATTTCTCCTGAGTACGTCGATACCCCATATGTGTGGGTAAACCACTGTTCGGGCGCATGGCAGGGCTTGGAAGAGAAGGAGCACCATTTGACTTTTTCAATGCAGAATTGGCTGGAATTGAGATCCGACGCCATGTAGCGTTTGGAGAGCCCCTGATGTGCCTAAACAGTAAACAAAAAACACAAGTGACACCATTTTGGAAACTAGACCTTTAAGGAACCTTTCTAGATGTGTGGTGACTGGTGAGCACTTTAATCCCCCAGGTGCTTCACAGAAGTTTATAATGTAGAGCCATGAAAATAAAAAATCAAATTTTTTCTACAAATATGATCTTTTCACCCCAAAATTCCGTTTTACTTTTTCAGAATTGGCTGGAATTGAGATCGGACGTCATGTCGCGTTTGGAGAGCCCCTGATGTACCTAAACAGTAGAAACCCCCACAAGTGACCACAAGTGAACAGTTCTCAGAAGGGAGAGGGCACCATTTGACTTTTTGAGCACAAAATTGGCTGTCTCGTTTGGAGACCCCTGATGTAGCTAAACAGTTGAAACCCTCAATTCTAACTCCAACCCTAACCCCAACACACCCCTAACCCTAATCCCAACCCGTTCCATAATCCTAATCACAACCCTAACCCCAAAACACCCCTAACCCTAATCCCAACCCTAACCATAACCCTAATCAAAACCCTAAACCCAACACACCCCTAATCCTAATCTCAACCCTAATCTCAAACCTAACCCTAATCCCAATACACCTCTAATCCCAACCCTAACCTTAACCCTAATCCCAAACCTAAGCCTAATCCCAAACGTAACCCTAATGCCAACCCTAATCAAAACCCTAATCCTGACTCTAACCCTAACTTTAGCCCCAACCCTAACCCTAACTTTAGCACCAACCCTAGCCCTAACACTAACTTTAGCACCAACCCTAACCCTAACTTTAGCCCCAACCCTAGCCCTAACCCTAACTTTAGCCCCAACCCTAACCCTAACTTTAGCCCCAACCCTAGCCCTAACCCTAACTTTAGCCCCAACCCTAACCCTAACTTTAGCCCCAACCCTAGCCCTAACCCTAACTTTAGCCCCAACCCTAACCCTAACATTAGCCCCAACCCTAGCCCCAACCCTAGCCCTAACCCTAACTTTAGCCCCAACCCTAACCCTAACTTTAGCCCCAACCCTAGCCCTAACCCTAACTTTAGCCCCAACCCTAACCCTAACATTAGCCCCAACCCTAGCCCTAACCCTAGCCCTAACCCTAACTTTAGCCCCAACCCTAACCCTAGCCCTAACCCTAGCCCTAACCCTAGCACTAACCCTAATTGGAAAATGGAAATACAATTTTTTTTAATTTTATTGTTTTTTTTTACTAAGGGGCTGATAAAAGGAGGGGTTATTTACTATTTTTTTATTTTGATCACTGTGATAGGATCTCACAGTGACCAAAATAAAACAAGAGGAAGAATCTTCCTCTGCCGGCCGGCACATCACGGGAGGCACACTGCGCATGCGCCCGCCATTTTCTTCCCTAAGGAAGATGCCGGCGGCCAGGAGAAGAAGCAGAAGGACCCAGGGACACTGGTAAGTATAACAGGGTCCCCGATCCCCCTATTTCTCTGTCCTCTGATGTGCGATCACATCAGAGAACAGAGAATAACACACAGCATTTTTATTTTTTTGCGGTCGCCGGTAAACGGTTATTTACCAGCAATCACAAAACAGGGGTCGGTAAAAACCAACCCCGATCATGTACTTTGGGGGCAGCTGAGACCCCAAAGATCTTCCGGGTGCCGGCCGGCGGGCACACTGCGCATGCGGCCGCCATTTTTTTGCCGGGAGAAGATGGCGGCGCCCATGGGGAACCACGAGGAGCACTTAGGGAGACGGGTGAGTATCGGGGAGAGATCAGGGACCTCATTTCTCTGTCCTCTGATGTGCAATCACATCGGAGGACAGAGAAATTAGAAGGCAAATCGCTTTTTTTTTTGCGACCGCCGGTAAACGGTTAATTACCGGCAATCACAACTCGGGGGTCGGTAAAAACCGACCCAAATCATATTCTCTGGGGTCTCGGCTACCCCCGGCAACCGAGATCCCAGAGAAAATCCAACTCTGGGGGGCGCTATACACTTTTCCCACAGTGCTGTTAATTAATGGCGCTGTGGTTTAAGTACTCTTAACTGCCGCCGTTAAAAGGCGTATCGGCGGTCATTAAGGGGTTAAACAGAAAGATTCTGTAATAGAAAGAACATTATAGACTTTTTGAATTTTGCAATCTACATTGGTTATATTGCGTGAATATTAGCTTTGCTCCAACGTTCCAGATACTGGAAAAAAAAAAGTGAAGTAAAGATGGCATACATAAATATAAAGATATTTTTTTGCATTAACAAGTTCTTAAAGTTTATTTAGCACCTTTACCGCCGTCCATTTTCATTTTTCCCTCCCCTTCTTCCCAGAGCTATAACTTTATTTTTCCGTCAATATGGCCATGTGAGGGCTTGTTTTTTGCGGTACGAGTTGCAGTTTTGATATACTCCATTTATTTCACCATATAATGTACTAGAAAATGGGGGGAAAAATCAAAGTGCGGGTGAAATTGCAAAAAAGTGCAATTCCGCAATTGTTTTTTGGGGAATTTTTTACCATGTACACTAAATGCTACAACTGAGCTGGCATTATGATTCTCCAAGTTCGCAGATGCCAAACATGTATAGGTTCTTTTTTATTTAAGTGGTGAAAAACCATCCAAAGTCTGTTAAAAAAAAATTGTTGCCATTTTCCGAGAAACAGTAGCATATCTATTTTTCAGGATATGGGGCTGGATGAGAGTTTATTTTTTTGCGCGCCGAGCTGACATTTTTATCAATACCATTTTGGGGTAGATATTACCTTTTCATCGCATGTTATTACATTTTATTGCAATGCTGCAGTGACCCAAAAAATATAATTCAGGTGTTTTTAATTTTTTCTCGTCACACAGTTTACCGATCAGATTCATTCTTTTTATATCTTGATAGGCCGGGCGTTTATGAATGCAGCAATACCAAATATGTGTTTTTTTATTATTGTTTTATTTTTAAAGGGGCAAAACGGGGGTAATTTGAACTTTTATATTAGTTTTTTTATATATTTTTAAAAACCTTTTTTACACTTTTCACTTGCTTTAATTGTCTCCTTAGGAGACTTCAAGCTGCAAGGTGTCACAGAAATGATCATCTGCTATGAATGCCTGTACGCTATTAGCTATATACAGAGCTCCTGTGTATAATGTCACCGGTGATCACTGTTTTACCTGTACACTGACACTATATACAGAGATCCTGTGTATAATGTCACCGGTGATCACTGTTTTACCTGTACACTGACACTATATACAGAGATCCTGTGTATAATGTCACCGGTGATCACTATATTACCTATACACTGACACTATATACAGAGCTCCTGTGTATAATGTCTCTGGTGATCACTGGATTACCTGTACACTGACACTATATGCAGAGATCCTGTGTATAATGTCACCAGTGATCCCTGTATTACCTGTACACTTACACTATATACAGAGCTCCTGTGTATAATGTCTCTGTGATCCCTGTATTACCTGTACACTGACACTATATACAGAACTCCTGTGTATACTGTCTCTGGTGATCCCTGTATTACCTGTACATTGACACTATATACAGAGCTCCTGTGTATAATGTCTCTGGTGATCCCTGTATTACCTGTACATTGACACTATATACAGAGCTCCTGTGTATAATGTCTCTGGTGATCGCTGGATTACCTGTACACTGACACTATATACAGAACTCCTGTGTATACTGTCTCTGGTGATCCCTGTATTACCTGTACATTGACACTATATACAGAGATCCTGTGTATAATGTCTCTAGTGATCCCTGTATTACCTGTACATTGACACTATATACAGAGCTCCTGTGTATAATGTCTCTGGTGATTGCTGGATTACCTGTATACTGACACTATATACAGAGCTCCTGTGTATAATCTCACCGGTGATCACTGGATTAGCTGTACACTGACTGAAATCATCTTTTTTCTACATCAAATGAATGTCAAGTTCTTCATAGATACTATACTACGGATTGGGCTCCTACTCGTGCACCTGCTGTCAGGAGTGTCGCGCTCTACTACTACATCAATCAAGATATGACTAAGTACTCAGTAGGCAAATTGAGAGAGTGTAATGGTGCATTTAGCTCTTGGCCATGCCAAGGTTGCAGTGAAGTCCCTTATTTCCATACAGAATATATATTTTTTATGGTAACTAAACCAATAATAAGTTTACCACAGATGTGATATTTATGGTGCTAAGTCCCCTACTGTACATACCTCTATAAGTGGTTTAATGAGTGTTTTAGAGGTAACAGACTCCCTTTAAATGTGACAGGCTCCATTTAAATGTATTAAGGCAAAACGTATTGTTTAGCTCAATAAAATCAATTACCTGTTTTTATGTGCGCTTGGATTAATTGTTTAATTAATTGTTTACATTTATAATCCCTTTTCCAGCCTTCCATGTCAGTAACATTACTGATCAGTCCTAGTACTATACCACAGCTCATGCTCAGGGCAATATTCTTCAGTGGCTATGGGACTAATTGGAGATAATTTATTGAATTAGTGTTTGCCATGCAGCAGATAATCTTGTAAAAACTGATAAAATAGTACTTGCATGGTCAATTGTGTTTTACTGCCCTCAATAAAACTGGATGAGAGCAACCGAAGCATGTAGGTACACAAGGCAATATTTTGCCTGTTTAATGTATTTGTAAAATGGAAAAAAAATGGAATGACTAATTCAATACATAGCACACTGAACCAAAGCTTAGGGATATTTGAGTTTTGCTATCATTGTTTTACTGTATGGTTTACATGGCCTTGAAGGCTTTGTTGCATGGCTTTCTTAAGGTACCTTCACACGAAACGACTTTACAACGAGAACGACAACGATCCGATCGCTGCAGCGTCGCTGTTTACATCGCTGTAGAGATGTCAAACACAGCAGCTCCAGAACGACGCAGGAGCGATCCTGTGACGTAGCGGTGACGTAGCGGTGACGCACTTATCGTTCTCACAGGTCGTTAGCTCCATGTTTAACATTGCTGGCATCGTTGCTTTTGCTTTCAAACACGACGATACACGCCGATCTGACGACCAAATAAAATTCTGAACTTTAATCAACGACCAGCGATATCACAGCAGGATCCTGATCGCTGCTGCGTGTCAAACACAACGATATCGCTATCCAGGACGCTGCAACATCACGGATCGTTGTCGTTCTCGTTGTAAAGTCGTTTCGTGTGAAGGTACCTTTAGTTCTAAGCACAGCAAAACAACAAGCAGATAGGTTGACTCCTGTGGCAGGATTGCATGACATTACATATTGTAAACTACCTATTCAAATCTAATATTGGCCAGTTAACTTAATATCAGTGGGTCAAGATGACTATCTATTCTGCATTGAATGTTAGGCAAATATTTTTTTAGCAGAATTCGATAAGAAAAAGAATTGGGCATGTTGAATTTCAGCAGTCCCAATCTTTTGTTCTCACAGAATATGATCATTTATCCGAAGTGTATAGCAGCAGCTTACTCTCCTCTCCTCATTGAGGACACAGGCATTGTCACCTGAGCCAAGTGTGATTGTGTGTGGGATTTTCCATGCAAATTTGTGGACGAACAATTTGAATCGCATTAAATTAGCAGCAGAGTGGATGAGATTTTAACAAGTCTCACGCACATACTGCTAGAGATTCAAAATTTCATAGTCACTGGATCAGCGCAGCTTCCTTCCTCAATACCTGATCAGTAGCGGGGAATGGAGTTAGGAACCCAAGGTTCGAACAAAATTGTTCTATATATACAAATATCCCGTTTTCCTCATAGTTTGTAAGCTTGCGAGCAGGGCCCTAATTCCTCCTGGACTGGTATCTATTTTGAACTGTGATTTCTGTTATGCTGTAATGTCTATTGTCTGCACAAATCCCCTCTATAATTTGTAAAGCGCTGCGGAATATGTTGGCGCTATATAAATAAAATTATTATTATTATTATTATTAATATTATAAAGGCTTTCAATATTAAAGTGACCCTCCACCCTGGCACTGAAAAGCGACTGTACCAGTGTCATGTATAGTTACAGTCACCGATACCATTCGTTTGACTCCAGCTGCTTTCTCTGCTGCATCCAAGATGGCCACCATAGTGGCATGGAGACTGCAGTGATAAGTTTGAACCATGCATCCCCTGCCTAACTTATGCTCTGGAGGCATGGTTCAAACATAACACTGCCTCCTATGCCACTACGGCTGCCATTGTGGATGCAAGAGGACCAGAACATAGTTCTCAGTGGATGGGGCAACAGGAGGCAAATGGAGGGCACCAGGTCGGTTGACTATACAGGGTGGGCTATTTATATGGATACACCTAAATAAAATTTGAATGGTTGGTGATATCAACTTCCTGTTTGTGGCACATCAGTATATGGGAGAGGGAAACTTTTCAAGATGGGTGGTGACCATGGTGGCCATTTTGAAGTCGGCCATTTTGCATCCAACTTTATTTTTCCCAATGGGAAAACTTAATCAAACTTAATGAGAATTTCACAAGAAAAACAATGGTATGCTTGGTTTTAACGTAACTTTATTCTTTCATGAGTTATTTACAAGTTTATCTTTGTTTACAGCCATTGGCATGTCGCAGAGGTTAACACGTGAGGAGCGGATATAAATTGTGTTGATGGTGAACGCGGTACCTGGGTCACTGCAGAAGATTTCAATGCGAAGCACCCTACGCAAGAAAACTGTCACCATCCCCATGTTATTTAGGCGCATCCATATAAATGGCCCACCCAAAAAAGTTTGCCTCATCACTAAACGTAATGTTCTGTGTAAAGTGAGGGTCCTGTTCCAATTTTTGTTTGCCCATTCTGCAAATTCAGCGCTCCAATCTGGGTCACCAACCATTCCCATTTCATTTAAGTGTATCCATATAAATGGCCCACCCTGTATATGACGAAATAATTAGTACACCAGCGCTTCGGCCTCACTGTATAAACAGAGCTGCAGTATGTATATCTGCTATCTGCTTATCCCACCCCTATAGTTAGATAATAATTGCGAAATAAATCCTAAAAACCACGCTTCCATGTAACAATAGATTTATCAAATACAGTATAAAGAGACATACACATCAAAGTGCTGAAGGTACTGCTCAGCGCCTACCTAAACAAGTAAAGGTACCTTCACACTGAACAACTTAACAACGATAACGATAGCGATCCGTGACGTTGCAGCGTCCTGGATAGCGATATCGTTGTGTTTGACACGCAGCAGCGATCAGGATCCTGCTGTGACATCGTTGGTCGGAGCTAGAAGGCCAGCACCTTACTTCGTCGCTGGCTCACCCGCTGACATCGCTGAGTCGGCGTGTGTGACGCTGATTCAGCGATGTCTTCGCTGGTAACCAGGGCCGCGCTTAGTAACCCGATGTTTACCCTGGTTACCATCGTAAATGTAAAAAAACCAAACACTACATACTCACCTTCTGATGTCTGTCGCGTCCCCCAGCGTCCGCTTCCCTGCACTGTGTCAGCGCCGGCCGGCCGTAAAGCAGAGCACAGCGGTGACATCACCGCTCTGCTTTACGGCCGGCGCGTACACAGTGCAGGGAAGCGGACGCCGGGGGACGCGACAGACACCGGAATGTAAGTATGTAGTGTTTGGTTTTTTTTACATTTTCACTGGTAACCAGGGTAAACATCGGGTTACTAAGCACGGCCCTGCGCTTAGTAACCCGATGTTTACCCTGGTTACCCGGGGACTTTGGCATCGTTGGTCGCTGGAGAGCTTTCTGTGTGACAGCTCTCCAGCGACCACACAATGACGAAACAGCGACGCTGCAGCAATCGGCATCGTTGTGTATATCGCTGCAGCGTCGCTTAATGTGACAGTACCTTAATAATCAGGTTGATGTGATTCAATAGATACGATAAGTGTCCACTGTTCCTGTGTTTGCACAGTCACCTCACCAGTCTGTATGCGAATCCTGGAGCAAGTAAGGTTATCATATTGGCACGCCGAACAGTGGCACCAAAACCAACTTACTGCAGTCAACAGAGCATTGATTCCCTAACGAAGGACAGTGATTCCTTTGAAACGCAGTGGTTAAACTGGATTCCTTTTTGACCCGGCTCTGTCCATAGCAGGTGACGTCACTCCATATAAGCGCAATGCTCCATCGATTGCAGTAAAGGTGTTTCGGGATGCCTATACGAAAACCTCTCTGAAAAGAAGATACAGTAGAGCTGAACACATGTCTGAACACACACAGTGCTCTAATATTCACACCGATGCAATGTGATCCTCAAATGGGGATTGTGGCTGCTAAGTGGGTTGAAGAAGAGGGATTGTTTGCTTCAAAAAAACTCAGCCATAAATATGAGGTACCGCAGCGTCAGACAGTGGTGCAATGGGCAGGTGGAGTGATATTGACACTACGAACCCACTGTTCACCTACATCCAAATATTACATTACCCTCATTCATAAATTTACCTCAGCTTCTATGTAATAATACACTGGGTAGTTTGTGGGCTGAATGATGAGATGCTGCTTCTGTCTGTACATTGCGGCAACCACTAATTATATAGGGTGGAGGGGAGCACTCTGGCACAGAGGCCTACCGGGGATGCACTTCTTCGCCTGTGGGTCAATCCAACATACCAAACCTGAGTTACTATAGGCCCATAGGTATTTCTGGCCAAAGCTTTTCTCCTTCATGCAAAAGTAGCTCATATGCCTCATTTATCGAAACAAGAACTCCTGACTTTGCCGCCTGTAGCAACAAATCAGATTTAAACTTTCATTTCTTAAACTGTACTGGAAAAATGAAAATTGAACCTTGATTAGCCGCAATGGGCAACAAAGCCAACTGGTCTGTTCCAAAGCTTTGATACATGAGGCCGATAGTTCTTAGTGTAAAATATCCTAGACTTGACTGCAATCGTTACCGAAACTAGACAAGAAGAATATGTTCATTCTTCCATCTGCCTTTTTTACGTCTTGACTTTATTGCTTTAATGCTTTTCTGCAGCTTTGCAGCTTACCTGTAAAATAAGACTACACAAGTCATTTATTATGTATGGTAGCTCTTTACCATTTTAGCCGCTTGTGAGAACTGAAAATTACAAAATTGAATAGAAATTACACGATACATTAACATTCATGTAATGCTCTGAAATTCTAGTGAAGTACCTAGATGTGCTCAAAATGTGTTTGTAAAGTAGAAGCAGCAGTAAATATTTTCTTGTTCTCATAATACGACAAATACTTTGCATATCGAAAATGTTCATCATTATCCCAAGACTCAGGTATGGGAATCAATCAGCTGGTATTGATACAGGTTACGGCAGCACTGCATCTCACCCGCTGTATTGTGCCATTTCCATTACACTTGCAGAGCTTATTCACTAACTGCACAATATGTATAATTTCTGCTAAATTACCCATTTGACTGTCATTTGCACACCTACTTTCTCTCTAATGGGGAATATATGACTCTGCACAACAAAAACAACTATTTTTATTAAGTCTGGATTTCCCATTTGCAAGGGTAAAAATAATATTCCTACATATGCATGTATATACAAGTCATACCTGACAACTAATATATTTGTAAATGTTAATGGTCAACTTGTATTTTACATCTAATGGTATTCTAGTATCCACTTCATCCTGGGTTTCCATTCCTTCCTGATCACCGTGATGTGGTGTGACGGCTTTTACATTTTTTAATCCAAATTATGTTAACTAAACACCCTATAGTATTTTCATGCACTAGTGCTGCTTATTTATTTACTGGAGGTTTTTTGCTATGTTTTTATCTTGGGTTTCATTAATGAACACTGTTTAACAATTTAGATATAAAAATCCACCCAAAAATATGTTTATCTTTTTACTTGTACTTTTTAATTATTTGTAGCCCTTTCTTGTTCTCAGACATATAAATAAATCCAAGTGCTATTGAGCTCAGATCTTACAGCAACCCTTGCTTGTTCGGTGTTTCTGCAGTAGGGAATTTGGCCATTTGAACTTTATAAAGAGATGATTTTTACACCAGATAGTGGGAAGTGAAGGCTCTCATATACAATGGAGAAAAGCAAGCCAAACCCAACAATTTTGCCAGGACCAAGCATGTTAAAGATACCTGGCAATGGTTTACTCTGTGTTTCCCCATTCAAACAAGCATTCATGCTTATTTGAGGTGAGCATTCATGTGTATGAAGGAATTGTGAGAGATATCTGTCAACTAAACAAGCATTTGGCCAAAAGCCATCCTAGGTGTATGGGCACCTTAAGGTCTCCTTTGCATATATATCCCCTCTGGATAACTTGGAACACAATCACAATCACAATGAAAAGTATGATGTCAAAAACAGTGGAGGATCATGTGTCCATTATGGAACATCTAAGTTGAAGGGACCCAATTCCAAATGTCACTGCTCTTCCCTGTGCCGAATGATATCTTGATTTCAATGGTATCTGCATCCTGAAAAAACAAGGTCAATGCAATGGTGGAACAGGGAACAGTCTGCTCTCTTACCCACCATTCAGCCTGTGCAGCTGAGTGCCAGCGTAGTAGCTGAAATGGTGTCACTATATCACGCCTGCTGTACAAAGCCTCAGTCAACATGCAGGACAGACTGGAGAAATGCATTGGAGGACAGGAGCTTGTCAGATAAATCATCTTCTTTCTGTACCAGGACTGATCATTCATTAACAAAATTCTCAATTCACTACTAAAATCTGGATTCAGCGAACACAGAATTCTACATTACTAACATAGGCGACGCCAATTGATACTGATGATATTCTATGGAGGAGTAGAGATGGGAAGGCAGAGTTCCTCTCACCCCATCATATCTTCATCTTCTATCTCTGTAATGGAAAAATCTGTCCTCACTGAATGCAGATTTTACCTGTGAATTGAGAATTTATTAAACGTAAGAGTAGTTCTGGTGAATAAAGAAGTAGATTTCTCTGAAAATATTTATTACAAAGTTGCATATTTTCATGTGTACTATTTATGTGTGAAATGAAAATTAAAATGATGGTTACACTTTAAGTCCAAGAAACACAAGATATATAGCATTACAACTTCATTCAAGATGTTCATTCACCAGACATGCAAAGTTTCAATATTAGAGTTCTTAAAAATACTTGAACTTCATTGTCATTATAATTAAACAAGTTCTCTGCTTCAACCTATCAAAGCGGGTCCTGAACTGTAGTCCCGCCTCGATAATGTCCTAATAGGGCTGTAAGGAAGTGGAGACGTTGCCCCATTCCCCCTTGAAGATATGTACAGTGATGTAATGTGTTATGACGTTGAATGCTTAATAAGCTGTATTAGTAGTGATAGGTTGTGTTCTGCC
The DNA here is from genome assembly GCF_051348905.1 of Ranitomeya variabilis. Lineage (NCBI taxonomy): Eukaryota > Metazoa > Chordata > Amphibia > Anura > Dendrobatidae > Ranitomeya > Ranitomeya variabilis. The sequence goes on along the minus strand of NC_135234.1, from coordinate 128,192,057 downwards.
CAGCACTATGCAGTCCACTGGGTTAATAGCTGGTAAGGGTCCAGGGGGAGGAGCTTAGCATGGACACAATGAGGAGTTTCCTGTCAGGAAGACAGAGCCTAGCTTGCAACTAGAGCAGACCTTTTGTCTGGTTAGTCAAAAGAGCCACGAGTTGGGTGTCCCTAAAGTTAGCGGAGACCGAGGCAACAGATAGCATGATCCAGAGTGGAGACAAGGAAAAGTGTTAGAAAGAGTGACTGATTCTCTCTCTGGAGATGAGGCCTTAGACAGGAAACCTAGCATAATGGTTTGGAGTTATCAGATGGTTAAATTATGGAGTAGCTCTGAAAAGGAAAGCGGGACGTAGATAGAGTGCCCTGTGCAGTAGTTCGAAGGTGTCGGCAAGCAGAGAAGTTAAATAATGGCCCTAGTGGCAAAAGTAGCTCTTCTAAAGGGAAAAAGGATGCGGCACCTTGGGTTTAAGAATAAAACTCTTGCTAACTGGTTAGTGATGCAGTTATTGGAGACTAGGGAAGCTCCCGAAGTGCTGTGCTGGATGGTGGTGAAGCTAGAAAGACAGGCTAATGGACAGAGAGCAGAGCAAGCTCAGTAAAGAAGGGGATGTGTATGAAGATGTTACATGTTCTAAGAGAAACGTCCACAAAGTTGTGCACCTGCTATCCCCTACTATACTTCTCACTACTTTATTGTTCAGTAAAAGACTATTTATTTTTGAGTGGTGGTCTTCATCATTGAACTCTACAACATCTGGTCCTGACCAGCTGAAATCACCAGTCTGCAAGGCATAGCATCCCCATAGCTGAAGTCCACACACCCAGCCAGGACTCCATTTTCATGTAACATTCCAGGGCGTGGAAGACAAGTACCTTGCCCATGGCTACATTGCCCATGGCACATTACAGGGCAAATGAACAGGGATTGGCCTGAGGGGACACTTATTTACCTGCTGTCTCATCATAAGGGTACGATCCAACAATTTGGTGCTCGGTCACGAGAAAATCACAACAGGTAAAATTGCTGCATTAGAGGCAAATTCATATTGCAATTTAAATAGAGTTACGAATTGTATCAAGTTGTACTTTACTCCAAACTACCACATGATCGCCATTCTATATAATAGAAAATACATATAAACAAATGCAAACCATTAATTGTTTCCAGCTTATAGGGATTCAATATAATTCCTATTTAGTCCCATAAATATGAATGATAATGATAAAATAATGCCAGTCATTTTCTTGCTGTCTGTATTAGGAAACAAATGCTTCATTAGTAGTTTCTAAACTGCAGAAGAACATTTTTCCATCCTACTTACCAGTTATATATCATTCCTAATTGTCATTTCTGTGAAATAAATTAATGAGATTTTTTCCTCCTGCTCTCATCATGTATTTCGAGTTAAATGCATATTTTTTAATCTCTTATTTTACCAGATGTTCTTAAAAATACTGATATTTGCCAAGTTGAATCAAAGCATGCACATGTGATAAACAAATCAAATGCTTTAATTAATTCCAATGGACAGAGAACATTTTAATTCTTATGTATCAATTATTCCACAATTGAAAATAATCAGCTAATAATTTAATTCTAAGATGTCAAGCAGCATTACTTACCAAACTGTGGGGGACATTTAATAATCTTGTGTTATGGTTAGAGGATAGAAGCAAAGACTAGGTAGCCTTGACTCCTTCACGGGATGTAGCGTGCTGGTATGTCTCATGTAGGGTCGCCTGTATGGGGTGGGCTCAGAAATGGCTTTTACTGTAACAGCAGCGACTGAGAATATCTCCGATTGCTGCTGTTTAACTATTGTAATGCCGATGTCAATCACTTTTCATGGGATTTAAATAGCATAATTACTCTTGTAAGCCCCTCGCGATCGCAATGGGATAATGGTTTCTCGGGGCAGTCAGGGGTCTGATGAAGGACCTTAATGGTGCTTTACTGTTAAGCTCAGTCTTATAAATGATTGCATATTCAAGTCCCGTAAAGAGGCTACAAAAAAAGTTCTAAAAATATGAAAACATATATAAAAATTCAAACCAGTCTCTTTTTTTGCTATTTATAAAAATGAAAAAAAGCATAATTGTTATCGCCACTTCCCTAAAAATCCAATCTATTAAAATATAACATTAAGCTTAACTTAATCGTCATAGTGATAAACAAAATTGCAAACACCAGCATTGCATTTTTTTTTTGTTCCAGAGAATGTTCATTACTAAATTGCCCTCATATTGTATGTTTCAAGGCAATGTAGCTAAATGAAATGAGTAGTACATGCCACCATAATCACATGAGCCATTGTGCTCCTATGTACATGGCTGTCTTCTAAGGACGCTTTATGGGGCCGCCATAGAGTTACATGAACTCTTCAAAATCATATTTCAGATAGAGGCTTGTGTATAAAATTGTGCATGCTCCTCTGGAGTTTGCATGTAGGTAGAACTAAATCTTGAGGACAAAACATGCAGATTTGATGCATCCTCCATAGCATTGCATGGGGTACCGAGGAGCTGTATGACCGGCCATACAACCTACATTGTCCTGTGGCCACACACCACCAATGAATATGAGATCTATATCCAAAGAATGTTTCATCAACAATCTCCGGGAGTGCACTGCTCCCCTGCCTCCAATCTGTCTGCTTCCCTGGAGGGGTACTCTCCTAATTATTATTATTATTATTATTATTATTATTATTATTATTTATATAGCACCATTAAGTCCGTGGTGCTGTACATGAGAAGGGGGTACATAAAAAAAATGATTGATTGACAGTTCGGACTAGCGGCATCATTGACCTGCTGGCCCAAATGGTGTGCTCTACGATGGTGCAAGGTGTGGCAGCTTTTATCTGCTGCATAGGAGGCGTGCAGCGACACTGAAGCTGTCAGGATCCAGTGAATGAGCTTGTAAGCGCAGCTTAGAAGCTTAGGAGACTGGCCACCACTGACAGACTGTAGTGGTGACAGAAAACCTAGGCAACTAGCAATAGACACAAAAATGAAAAACCTCACTGCTCTTGAGAACTTTGCAATTAAAATATTTCTCAAATACAAATGCCCTTAAACATCGATTTTTTGGGGGGATATGTATTAAAGCCTGCACCCCAACAATAACCAAAACAAAAAGACAGACACAGTAAAAGGGTACAAAGGGCAACGAGATAATGAAGCCCAGGCTACCAGGCAAAAAATAGGCAATAATATTCCCTTTTTAGGACCTAGCTGCAGAGTTGCCTAAATAATTGATGACAATGGCGCCCCCGCTCAACGATTGATCACCCTAGACCGCCCTAAGTAATCCCTATCAAATAGTGACGCAAGGAAATAATATTCATGTATAAACTTTAGATGTCAACACAATAGTGAAGGGATAAAAGGCAGTAAAGTCATTATAGTAACACAGTAAACAACCAGGTCGTTTTTAAGGGGATTTGTATGTGAGAAATACTTTGATGATCTATGACAAACAAAAACCACAATTATATGCCATATATAACACAGCATGAATAGAAAATTGATTAACATGATGAGTAATACAACTCTGTACTGGGCTCCAAATTGTAAGTCGAAATGTACAAACTCGTGTACACGAGGCTTCTTGTGTTTTTATGAAACATAACTAAGGAATATTAAAAATATCATTTAACTCTATTTCACTGTGCTTTTCTAAGCCTGTAATATATTGCTCCCTGCTGCCCCTGCCTTATAGACCAAGTACCCTGTGAAATTATCTTTTTCGGTTCAAGACAATTTCACCTTTCTATTTTATTTTGGGTTTTTTTCTTATATTAATAGCAGTTTAAACCATAAAAAGTCTCAATGCAGAAAACCAGAGAAATCACTGTTTGCTTTGTTTTCCATCTACAACCACTAGGGGGAGAGCTTCATCACTGAAGGTGAAATCATCCAGAGGAACATTTTTACTTTAAAGTCCCAAAATGTGTTTTGGAAAATCCATTCTTCCCTTATTCTATTTTATTTGATCAATGTGTCTGTATATACATATAACACACACACACACACACACACACACACACACACACACACACACACACACACACACACACACACACACACACACACACACACACACACACACACACACACACACACACACACACACATTATTATTATTATTTGTTTTACTTCTGTTTTTTTTTCTCTTTATAAATTGTTATCCCTCTATCCCCTTATAAGCATAATAATATATTTCATCCTTGTGAAATATGATTAATTTGTTTTAACAATCTCCTGGAATTTCTTGTAGAAAACTTTGTAAAACCTAATTTATGTTTCAGTTTTAAAGGTAAAATAAACTTATAAATAATGGTAACTAGAGTCTGGTTGGGTTGCAGGCAATTATTAGTTTATTGGGTAGCTACGTATGGACATGGGGAATACAGCGGCCACATTTTCTGCTTTTCAAACTTGGATTGTTGCCGTTTATACAGACAGATGGAAAGCTGGATAGATGGACACATAGACAGACAGACAGACGTTTTCTGACATAGAAAGTGTGTAACATAATCTACAATTGTACATCTTGAAGGACTTTTAGGGACCATTGAAAATAAAAAGCAAGAAGAAATGGCAGCTGTTGTTTTATGTATTTTCATAAATTCTTCGGGATTTATGTGCCCCCGATAAACAGCTGAAATTTAATGGATCTGCTCCCCTGGCTGATGGCAATTGTAGGATTTTCCAGTTTCTTTAGTGAAGAAGCAGTGCCATGATTATTGGCCAGCGGAAACATTTTAGTGTATGTGGCATGCTGCTCCTGTGTGGGAGAAGCCAGAAATCCACTGGATCTGATGGGTCTGTACAGCAAATGCAAACTCCCCAGACATGTCTCAGCAGAGCAGGCTCCAGAAAACTAATGGCTTAACCCAAACTAATGGCTTAACCCTAGAAATATGGCATTTTCAACATCCAGATAAAAAAATAGAGAAGTTTCATGCTGGTAATTATTGCACTGCTGACATAACTGCAGAAGGCTGCAGGTGGAGAGGGGATGTATGGTTCCTTTTTGGGGGGAGGGGGAAGTGAAGTATTTAAATGTCCCATTCTGTCAGACATTCTCATTAGGGACGTTAATATAAGTTTGGTACCTTGATGCCTTCTTCTACCAGTGAAGGCAGACACCCTTGCAAAATACAGAAGCAAAAGTAACAGTACATACTGTATATATATATATATATATATATATATATATATATATATATATATATATATATATATATATATATATAAATATATATATGATTGCACATATATATACATTTATATACGACAACACAGATATATATGTGTCTGTGTGCATATATATATATATATATATATGTATATCTGTGTGCTATCATATATAAATATATATACATATATATGTGTATGTGAGTATATATATATTTACATATACATATCTGTGTTGTCGTACATAAATGTATATATATATATGTGTGTGTGTGCTATCATATATATGTATGTGTATATATATATATATACTTACACACACACATGTATAGATATGTAAGATCTTCATAGTAGTATTCCTACCAAGCCATTAAATCGTGTGTTTTTATTACTTGGTCCTATCTATTGCTCTAATCATTTAGAGAACTACAAGTGAAGTAAGTCAGTTTTTAACAGTTTCCACGGCATCATTGGGTCCCCTCATGTCTCATTATTATTAGTGTGTGCACATTTTATCAGTCCAGTTTACAGATGAATTCAACCAGTAAACTCTGAATTTATGACAATTGTTGAAATGTTACATTCTTTTACATTTTGTGTCCTTTATATTCAGATGTCCGTCTGTAATTTTGGACTCTGTAGCCATAATCCCATGAGTAGAAATAGTGAAAATGATCATAACTATGGTGTATGGTGCAGAAACGACAAGAAATATGATGTTTGTTTAAAATATAAAGATCATTAATTTAATGATTGGGTTAACCTAGTTGCATATAGTGGAGTCTAGTAGTTTATCTTTAATGTAGCAAGCATTGAAATCAACGTTATATAGATCCTGATCTTGTGGAAAAAGTCTAGTAAGTCATTTATTAATAGAAATATTAGCAACATTGACAATATCACATTATGTTTTATCTACCTTAAAGTCCATGCTACAGAATGTTATCGGAACCCACAGGAGCCATGCACGTCACGATGTCATAAAGAACACTATTTAATAGCACAGTAAAGTTGTTAGCTTTGCTTTTTATTCTCTGGAGCTGGCAGTTCTGCTCTACATGCTGCTTTCGGTGCCTTGGGTGGATTTGCATTAGTCCCTGGTACCTCAGCCAGCAAGTAGTTTTACTGTTTCTAAAGAACTAGCGGCTTGTGGAAATCATAGGCTTATTTGGGGATTTATCTGCTACCACTGGGTAAATAGAAGAGATTACATGACCTGCCTCAGCATACATCATTTCCCCACAGGTGAGAGTGACCTGCTACCTTAAGAGTGACAGAGGGAAGGAAATGCCAGGAGTGAGTGCTGAGCAGTGAATATTAGGTGAAAGGATGTCTTTATCAATCCCAAGCACACAAATCACCATACAGAAAGAGCAGCTAAGGCTGCAGAAGTGTGGCCTGCATGGGGAGATGTGGCTCAGGCCTCATGAATAAGAACAACATGGGGAAGATACAAAAAAGGAAGATAATGAAGCCATAATGGGGACAAAACCTGCTGCATCAGTCATGAGAAGACAGGCTGCACTGCATCATATGGGGCAGGAACTGCTATAGCCAAGACAAGGACACTGGAAAACTAAAACATTAATTTATAGCTGGATGTAGCAGAGTTGAATTTGTTATTAACTCCATATGGTTTCTCCTTCTGAGTTAAGCTAAGGCAACACATTTATCAGCAGTCCAATGCATAAGCAAATATGTGGAAATATATTGTTGTTGGTGTGCGTGCGTGCGTGCGTGCGTGCGTGCGTGCGTGCGTGCGTGCGTGCGTGCGTGTGTGTGTGTGTGTGTTAGATTGTACAGTGCCATGGCTGGTGAGGGAGCTAATAAAATCCTATTAAAAATAAGAAGGATCTGATGGTGGAGATTAAGGATCCTGCAGATGTAATCAAGTGTAATGAATCGAATCAATCTCTTAAGTAAACAAGAGCTAGGTATAAACTATAGCTGAATTTATTAATGCAAATTACTAGGCTCACCAAGATATGGGGTGACATAATCTATACATCACATGGAAGTTTTGGCTTCTACAGTCAACATGTTAGTAGTCCTGTACATATGATTAATACAAATGTGATTTCTACAAATGCAGCCATGTTTTGCACATAATAATACCAGACATAGCACAGGTTAGCTGAGAGCTGAGGCTCTGCTAGTAGATGGTCTATGGGCTATCATCCATTGTCCTGCCTGGGAGCTCCATTCATTGTAAACCTCTGTTACCCTGGAGTTCCATGTTTACCTTTGTAGGAGCAGCCCTGACATTCCTTATAGCAGCACTTGAGTTCCTAAATATACACATTTCCATATGTTTTCATACTGTTTGAAATGTCTGATCAGAAATAACACATTACTGTTATTATTGGCAAGGCTTTGTAGGAAACCTCACATGTTTATTTGTCCAAATATGAGTGACAATGCCTATACAATGCCTGCATCATTTATTAAACACAGGTTGACAGGCTGAAAAATAATATAGTTTGTCCCAGGCTGGTGCTGATGTTAATATTATGATAAAAGTAACATTTGAAGAGGTTAATTTTGGCTGGCTGGAGTTAATATTGGAGCTTGTGCCCTCCTGCCTCTCCCAGCACTGGCTGTCAATCCTCAGGCTTGTTATCCTTACCAGGCATCACTTTGTTTGGCTGATCTCAGCAAGGTTTTCTGCTACAAGTATATGTATAATTGCTATAATTCTACTGTATCATTTGGATCATTGTACTATTGTTGTTTGCTGTTCTTCTTTCTCTCTGCTAACACTGGCAAATTAGCAGCTTGCGGGTACAGCAGCAATGAATGAAAGTTAGTTAAAAATAAATAAATAAGGGAATAACTTGGCAGCATTATGACAGGGCAGAGAATTCTTCCATGTAATCAGGGAGCATTGTCTCTGGGGCTGCTGCACAATGCTGCCTCGCAGAACAACAGGCGCATTCTATTGTTTAAATACAGGGAAGATGATCTTAATTATGGGGCCCCCAGCAGATCGCAGCCACATCCAGCCCCTATTCTCAGCTTCTTTTATGGGAATATTTCATATTATTTAACTAAACTGGTTAGGCTTCACAATTCATAGGCAATGAGGAAGGATGCCATTGTTTGCAGGTTGTTTTACGTCTTTCAGAATATTCAATTAACCCCTGATTCCATTTATATCCATATCTCGATATACCTATGATATATACACCCCCACAGTGACTGTATACACTGCTGTATATCACTGTGCACGATGAAGGTATATATATATATATATACATGTGTATATATATATATATATATATATGTATATATATATATGTATATATATATATATATACTTAATATAAATATATCTATGTATTGGATGTATAATATTTAACAATTTTATATCACAAAGCTCCAATATATTGTAGTAATATAAGCATTATATTCGAAGTTGCATAGTATGGTCTGTGGATTACTTAACAATATCATGATCTGAGACACATTATTATAAGATTACCTAGGCTATTATTATTATGCAGCATCGTTATTATAATACGTTTCTATGGATTACACAGATAGTAGTTGTATACTATGAAGCTGTATTTTGGGGGTACATATAAATATTTACACACATACATTTCGTACTTTATAGCGCCATAGAACTGCCCCGTTCTATATATGTGACTGTTAAACCACATATCTGCTGCTCTCGTGCTATGTGGACTGGCACTGGTGTTAGTTATAGCATCGGTATAGAATAGTTGGGTGTGTATATATATATACACATGTATAGAAAATTGTGTGTGTATATATATATATATATATATATATATATATATATATATATATACACTATATGAATATATATGTATATATAAATAATATTTATATTAGCAGCATCCCCATAAATATTTTTCAACCTCTCTCTCTCAGATACATGGACTAAATCATTACATTGTCACTAGAGATGGACACAGCTACCCCATTAAACAAAGACAACGCTCTTGCTATTATCTGCAGTCACTTTCCATACACAGAGAGTCCAGATCGACTGAATGCTGGATATTCAGCTTAAAGCAACCCCATGTGATCTTGTTCTGTAGCTAACATATCATTTATGCAAATTGTATAGTTCTCATCACTATCAATTGTTAACACTATAAAGTATGTGGGGATAGATAGATAGATAGATAGATAGATAGATAGATAGATAGATAGATAGATAGATAGATAGCTATGGGATAGATAGATAGATAGATAGATAGATAGATAGATAGATAGATAGATAGATAGATAGATCTAATTAGTAGACAGAGCCCCACAGCAACTTTAAGCGCAAAAAAAAACACTTTTATTTGCCCTTGTAGCTTCAACGTTTCGGCCCAGTGTATACAGGCCTTCCTCAGGGATAGATAGATGGATGGATAGATAGATAGACAGATAGATAGATAGATAGATAGATAGATAGATAGATAGATAGATAGATAGATAGATAGATAGAATGGGCCACCTCTGTCTACGCTACACTCCATGACATATTATCATGTGAAATCCGTCTCCAGATGTGGATTACACTTATGAGAAGTTCCCATTATGACTCCTTGTATTTTTAAATACTGACTGTCAGCGATTCAAGTACGTCTTTGTAAAATGCTCTTTTTATTAGATACGTTGAAGTGGAGAGGAGGGGGGTGATGGAGGTACAGATGATGATACATTAAACCTGCCCTGGATCACTATGTGGATGGAGCCGACATTAAATATGCTGTATCACATCTAGAGCCAGTGGAAAGCACATCAAGTTCATGGTAATTGAATTCAGCCATTAATAAATGCGGCACACAGGAGAGGGGGAGAGGACGGGGATATTCGGGACTCGTTCACTATATATTCATCAGGGACAATATATGTGATGGAGAATTATTATCACTTAGCCATCTATAATGGAAATACGCTAGGGTGTGTACTTATATTTCTGTCATATTCCTCAATACATACCGGCTTATTATCATCAGAAAGTTGACTTTTGTTACAGTTCATTATTTATTGATTTATTGCTGTTTGATATTTCAGCAATGTATCAATGATGTATCAATGTGTCAGGTATTTTCATATTGTAATTATGAAACAAGAAATCTCGCCCGTGTGTAACGATTCTACATTGATGGCATAACATATATGGTATAAATAAAATAAAGCTATATACTATATAAACATATTTGATTTAAAGGAAAAAAAATATATATAAATGCAACTAATGAAGCTATAGTGTCTTGCGACATTTCTAATTGTGTCTATTCCTGCTAACTTGTGTCTGTGAACAGTAATATACCATATGTGCAGGATATTGTGAGTAAATGACATCTACAGGGTAAGAGCTCAGGTCTCCATCATGCCTCATCTGAGCACTGTGCCCTTGGAGTGAGAACATTGAACCTGGTGTATAATAATGTGTTGGCAGTAGATGAATAATCCATGGTGATGAGGGGCTCCAGTCCAGGCTTTGGTGCCAACCATTGGCTAATCTGTGTATGAAGAGTAGCAGAGTGTGTGAGAGCCAATCCAGGAGCTCTGTGTAACACGTGGAGGAGAGGGCTCAGGAGCTGAGCTGTGCACTTCACTCCACTGCTGCCTGGTGCCCTGATCAGGAGCAGGGGGACAGGGACTAATGTGGGATCCTGCACACACTCTCATCAGACAAGCAGCAGCAGCACCAAGAGCAAGAGGGGCATCAAAGCACAGCCATGAGCAGCCAGTACCATGAGGAGGCAACCGAGAGGCCGGAGTGCAAAAGTAAATCCCCCACCCTGCTGTCCTCATACTGCATAGACAGCATTCTGGGCAGGAGGAGCCCCTGCAAGATGAGGCTGCTTGGCACCCAGACTCTGCCATCCCTGACCACCAGGACTGACCAGGATAAAACTTTGGAAGGTAAGGGAACCGAGATAGTTCACACACTGTGCAGGCCTGTGTGCCCAGCGTGTGCAGAAGACAACTGTACCAGCTCTAAAGTAATCACTTCTAGGGTATGATTTTTATTTTTATTTTTTTAACAATCACCTTTCAATTTGTATAAATTTTTTTTAGAATATTTTTTCTTAAATTCTTAGATAAAAATATTTTAGAACGTATATGTATATTAGTTGGTTTTGTTATTAAAGCATGTATTATTATTATTTTAAATACATATTTTAGTCTGAAATATTTACATTGATTTTTTTCAAACAAAGAACAGTTTTTTGTTTTTAACAAGAACTCAATAAATAGTTTTTCAGAATATACACTTGTGTGAATGCGTGTATGTATATATGTATGACTATATGTGTGTATATGCATGTGTAAACGTGTGAATATATGTATGCATAAATATATGTGTATATATATCTATGTATGTGTGTGTGTTTATATGCATATACATGTATATAAATATATATGTGTGTGTGTAATGTTGCTGCACTACATAGTACCTGTATGATAATAAGAAGATTTATTTACATTTTTATCATTGCATTAGATAAACTAATGATTGATAGGTAAATACATTTACAAAATGTAGGTAGAAATCTTCTGCATGTATTTTTACATTCTATGAAGGAATATTGTTTTCATTGCACACAATGTGCTGAGGAAATAGAATTCCTTCAGAGAACACAGTTACATACAGAATATATTTATCTGCAATGTAATACGACAGTTAATTTCGATGTCACAATTGAGCTATTATTTAATAGATATTTTGCAGTCTGATATCTGCCCCTTGTGCTCCCTGCTTCTGGCTGAGGGAAGGCTTCCAATCTGCCATCCTATTTCTCCTTGGCATGTCTTCGTCTCCGGAGCCCTGAGCCGACGTGCCCATGTAACTGTATCCCCTCACTTGTGGCTTTAATAAACATATGGAGGGTTGGAGGTGAAATCTACTTGTACATGTGTTGAAATTCCTTGTTGACAGTAATTAGAGCGCTTCCAGAGGCATCCAATTACCAGAATGTGTGATGTTAACTGCACCATTCAATCCAGTGCACAGGAGAATGGCTCTGCCATAGTGGCTGTGTGGGGCTGAATTGTTATCTTTCCAGCAGAGCATAGCTGAGGGATCTTCTCCTACTTCTTCATGGCCACTTTCACACCACATCCCGTGTTCCTGCTCGTATAATGTGCAGCATGAGCCGTGATATGGGGATGATACAATAGAAATAAATGGATTTCTACATATTCTCTCTTTTTCTGACCCCCTGAAGGTTCTCCCAAGAACAACTCTACATTTGAGGCTGAGCTGCATCTACCTCCCAAGCTGAGAAGGCTCTATGGTCCTGTGGGGGCAGCTGGGCGGATTCACATCCAGTCTCTGCCTGATGCCAGGTCAGCAGTGCCCAGGTCGGATAAAACTGATCGGCTCCTATTACTTGGGGGTGCAGGAGAAAGCAGCTGGGAGAACCACAGCCTGAAGATCAGCCAGGCCCCACAGGTCAGCATCAGCCGCAGCAAGTCCTACCGAGAGAACAGCGCCCCCCTGCTGCGAGAAGACCAGAGCAGTCCTGATGGTCTCCAGCCACCGCTCCAGACAGGTGCCTCTCTGCAGGACAGACTGGGAGTGATAGCCCAAAACCCGACAGAGGACGAAGAGGAGGATGAGGAAGATGAGGAAGATGAAGATGACGATGAAGAGGATGAGACTAATAAGCAGCACAATAGTAATAACACCAGCAACAATGCTAACAGAGGACTCCTGAAGGAGCAGCACCAACAATTCCAGCAACAGCAGCCGCAGCAGGCGGGATGTGGACCTGATGGAGACATGTCTCCTAAGGAGGAACTTCTGCTTCACGCTTCAGATGCTGATGGCAAAGATGGCGAGGACAGTGTGTGCCTGTCAGCAGGTAGTGACTCAGAGGAGGGCATGCTAAAGAGGAAGCAGAGGAGGTATAGGACCACCTTCACCAGCTACCAGCTAGAAGAACTAGAAAGGGCTTTCCAGAAGACCCACTACCCGGACGTCTTCACAAGGTATCTTCATGAGGCTTTATAGTAAAGTCGTTTCATCTATAAGAAATCTGAGACATCAGCCTAAATTACACAGGAACACTAATTCTAATTAGTTTATTATTATTAGTTATAATAAAATCTGCAATAATGTAACTGACTTGTAGTTAAACGTCACAGAAAGATTCCACCCCGGATCCGACCTGCTGCTCAAGGACGTTTACAGGTCCGCGATTCCTATTTTTATGATCAGGGCTCATTTCCACATGCGAGTCACACGTCCGTATCTCGCATGTGGAAACCAAGCTGTGGAGCCGGCACTGAGGAGCGGAGCGTGCGGCCGCATAGGAACACATGGAGCTGCACGCTCCGCTCCAAAGTGCCGGCTCCACAGCTTGGTTTCCACATGCGAGATACGGACGTGTGCCTCGCATGTGGAAATGAGCCCTGAGCCTCACACACGGCCGGTAATGGCTGTAATTCCCAGAGCAGAGGGATGTTACTACCAGCACCGGCCGATGTATTTATATCTGCCGTGTCAGCGGTGCCACAGATCAGTTACATTGTGTGCAGACGGAAAGCGAGGGCTGCAGGCGATCCCCACCCAGTCAGTGTCCGGGGGTCCTCACCAGCCACGCCTGATCACTGGCAGCATTAAGAAAATGCAATATATAGACATACACAAGTGTTCATGAGACCATTATTGTCTATTAATAAAACACATTTTTCAGTTAAAGTATGTTGCTTTCTGACCGGAATATCAGTGTGTATATATAGATAGATAGATAGATAGATAGATAGATAGATAGATAGATAGATAGATAGATAGATAGATAGATAGATAGATAGGTAGATTAAAAAATGCCTTGATCTAAAACTAGAAAATTTTGCCTTGATACTGAACCACAGAAATTAGCGGAATCGATGGCAGAGATTCTTCCCATGATTTGCGGATAAGGCTATACAGAATTTATGTAATTTAATTTTCTATGTAACAATCTTTACACACATGCCACACGTATGTATAATATTTAAAACACATTGTGTGAAAAGTGTATATATTTACCGTAGCATTATTTTCCTGATTTTTTTTTTATAACGGATGGAAGAAAAAAATATTACCTGTATCATTACTAATTTATAGTTCTATATGGGAATACATAGGAGATATGTATCTATCTATTTATCTATCTATCTATATTTAAACACATACATTATCAAGCAATTATATATTTCTACTTATATTAAAGTTCGTGAGTAATTTAATATGCAAGCATTCATTACTTAGGAAAGTAGAGCTGTAGATATAATTAATTAAATGTAATATATATATATATATATATATATATATATATATATAAACTTATACTTCCTATTTTCATACTTATTTGTGGTTCATTATTGTTGTTAATTGTTAGTATTAGTAGCAGTAATAGTAGTGTAATTGATTGATTGGTTATTCGTATAAGGATGAATTTGTCTATTATTTTTTAAGTAAAACTCTATGAACTGATATTATGTTTTGTTCACTTTTGTGTTCATGAAGAGAGGAGCTAGCCATGCGCCTGGACCTGACTGAAGCCAGAGTACAGGTGGGTACTGATGTGGTGTTAGGGTCTGTCTTTTTATACAAAATACATGATTCTATCTATATAGCTATGTATGATCTATCTATCTATTATCTATTATCTATCTATAGATCTATCTATCTATCCCCTATCAGCTCTATCTATCTGTCTATTTATTATCTATCTATCTATCTATCTATCTATCTATCTATCTATCCCCTATCAGCTCTATCTGTCTATTTATTATCTATCTATCCCCTATCTATCTATCTATCTATCTATCTATCTATCTATCTATCTATCCCCTATCTATCTAATCTATCTATCTATCTATCTATCTATCTATCTATCCTCTATCTATCTATCCTCTATCTATGTATCTATCTACCTATCTATCATCTATCTATCTATCTATCTATCTATCTATCTATCTATCTACCTATCTAACCTCTATCTATCTATCTATCTATCTATCTATCTATCCTCTATCTATCTATCTATCTATCTATCTATCTATCTATCTATCTATCTATCCTCTATCTATCTATCTATCTATCTATCTATCTATCTATCTATCTATCTCTATCTCCCTGACCTCCATTTCCCCCAGCACACATGTGTGCCCTTTGCTGCCTATTTATAGAAGCCCCAATGTCACTGCTGCCTGCAATCACAGACTAAATGCTACACTGAAAACAAATCAATCTCCCTTGAGTCCAGGAATTAATTAATCAAACAAAGTGCAATTATTACCTTCCACCTCTGATCAGTGTGAAGGCCACTGGGGATGAAGCCCCCGCACAGCACGGTGCTTGGGGCAGGTGAAGGGGGCTGGGGTGGTGGGGAGCAGGTTGGGGACTGTACAGTTGGGGCTCTGGTTGTTATAGACATTGTGCTGAGCTCAGGGCAGGTATTTGGCTGTGATGAAGCCTCCAATCGGGCGCTATAAAAGCACACTTAGTGCTAGAGCAAACAGGGCTGCTCCATGGCAGAGGGCTGTTTGATTTGCCCAAGGAGCTGGCTAATGCTATTTGATTTGCCCTTTTTGTGATAGCATTGATCTAATGGCTGCCCTGGGAGTGAGTGCAGTGCTATTAGAGGTGTTTGCTCTCCATATCCCGAGCCAGGGCTCATAACCACAGAGACGATAAACATTGGGATGCCCTGATTGCCAACACGAAGCAGATGTCTCCGAGCAAATCACTTTACTGGGACAATCAGGCGCTGATAAAGCATCATAAATTCCATATGGCTCATTTAATACACAACAGTTTCTAGCATTAGGTGGGGGGGATTGGCCCCTCTCCTTGTTGACACATTGCTCCATTGTCAAACAGGGATGTGACAGTACAGTCAGTGGATCTGACACTTGGGGGGCAGTCGTGGGAAAACCAGCTAAAACAAAACCAGAGAGGTTCACGAAATATTAGTATATACATGCAAGATATGGCGGTTAAATGGTTAATAAATGCTTAGGTGCATGCTGGTAATTAAGTGCTAAACTGACACAAAATGTATAATCTAATATAATCTATCTATCTCATTCCTTCTATCTATATATCTATCTATCTATCTATCTATCTATCTATCTATCTATCTATCTATCCCATATCTCTCTCTCTCTCTATCTATCCACATAATGTATGTAATAAATTATAATATACTATATGCATCTGTAACTTATTGTGTATTATATTCAGCACATATTTATTGCTTATATTTACACAGAACATTTAAGTTGGGTACTTATTAGATATATTTTTTTATTAAAAATATTAAATCATATTTTCGGTTGTATCGAAATAGTAAAGATAAAATAGAAAAAAAGCTAGGATATATATCCCTTGTACAGTTTAAATGCGCTGCATATATATATATATATTTATTTATTTAAAGAATATGTAATAGAAGAAGAAGCACTCATGGAGCTGCTAGAAATTATTACAATTATTAGTAAAGCAGATATGATCTCTGATTTTGGCGACGTGGCAGTGATTTCATAGTAGATGAGTGTAATATTGCCGCTCTGTGTACACACAGACACATGAGCTGATCATTTATGACACATGTTGCGGAGGATAGCACACTGTGTAGTATTTATAGGGCGGTAATGAGGATTTTATGAGCAAGTTTAATAGGCGATCGCCTTCCTGCTACCAGTGCTCCTGTCACATGCAGGACACATCACCCAAGAGGCGCCGCAGCTTCTCTTCCCGGACCGCGTGTCTCCATTATACACAGAATAATAGTGCTCATACAGCGACAACTCACAGTGACACCTATATACACATCTATCTATCTATCTATCTATCTATCTATCTATCTATCTATCTATCTATCTATCTATCAATCTCATATCTATCTATCTCATATCTATCTATCTATCTGCACATTACGTTAGTCTACGAGTATATAGTGTATTTTTACAACAACGGTTAATAGTTTAATAGCAGTAATATATCATGGTAGGGTATTATGTTTGATTGGGAATTAGTATGAATGCGACTCTGGAGCCCAGTGCCGGCTCCTCATCAGTGCAGGTAGTGCTATTAGTGTACAGTGCAGGCAGTAGCAGCTATCTGATGACAGCCTGTGTCTGGGCAATCACCTGCAGCACACACGGCTCTTATTAATCAGCCTGCCTGGATTCTAAGCAAGAAATAACTCTAGCAGTCATTATATACTGCTGTACTGTAATATACTACTGCGGCCATTATATACTGCTGTACTGTAATATACTACTGCGGCCATTATATACTGCTCTACTGTAATATACTACTGCGGCCATTATATACTGCTGTACTGTAAATATACTACTGCGGCCATTATATACTGCTGTACTGTAATATACTACTGCGGCCATTATATACTGCTGTACTGTAATATACTACTGCGGCCATTATATACTGCTGTACCGTAATATACTACTGCGGCCATTATATACTGCTGTACTGTAATATACTACTGCGGCCATTATATACTGCTGTACTGTAATATACTACTGCGGCCATTATATAGTACTGTACTCTGCTTCTGCTGTCCTGCCGGCAATTACTGACAGCACCAATTCATTACAGGCAATAGTATTATATCTGCCATCACTTTACATAAATCAGGTGTACTCCAGGGTAATGTGTATTTTACATTTTGCATACGAGCTGTATGTGCTCCGGATATAGATAGAAGAGATGTATGATGTAATATTACTGTCATTTGGCACAGCAACCTGTTGTAATAATACACATCACACTCTCATGCACAGACAATACTGACGCATACATACACACTGTATACACACACTTACACACCATATAGGCTCATACACACACACAGTATCCATACATACACATCACACGCTACATATACACACAGTATACATACACACAGTATACATACATACACATCACACGCTGCATATACACACAGTATACATACATACACACAGTATACACACAGTATACACACAGTATACACACATATACACAGTATACACACAGTATACATACATACACACAGTATACACACAGTATGCACATATACACACAATATACATACACTCTTTATGTACATTTTTCAGACGTAGTTACAGATTAAACAGATATTGTAAAGTCCTAGGAGAAGGATCCATCACTTTATAATGGAGCTGATCTTGTCGATATCAGGTTTGGTTTCAAAACCGAAGAGCCAAATGGAGGAAGCGGGAGAAGGCAGGTGCCCAGACCCATGCCCCAGGTTTGCCCTTTCCAGGCCCGCTGTCTGGCAGTCACCCGCTGAGTCCGTACCTAGATGCCAGCCCGTTCCCTCCTCACCACCCTGCCTTGGACTCTGCCTGGACTGCCGCTGCCGCCGCCGCTGCTGCTGCCTTCCCCAGTCTACCTCCCCCACCAGGATCCACAGGATTACCTCCCAGCGGTACCCCACTAGGACTCAGCACTTTCCTGGGGGCAGCTGTGTTCCGACACCCGGCCTTCATCAGCCCCGCATTTGGCAGGTAAATACTAACCACACTCATACTGGGCACTGCTACGTTATTGGATTGCACTAGATGACGCAATGGATGCAGGGGGATGTCAGCCTGATTTATTATGATTATTATTATTATTTCTCAATAGCCTATAGCACGTGTCTTAGGCAAGTCATAGATGTATGGCCTATGCATAAGACGATAGATAGATAGATAGATAGATAGATAGATAGATAGATAGATAGATAGATAGATAGATAGATAGATAGATAGATAGATAGATGTAAAAGGAAAAACAGGGACACTCTGGTACGTAAAAAAAAAATCAGACAAAAATAAAGAAATGGAGTCGGCACATTATAAAAGTATGGCAAAAGAAGTGTGGTTTATTAGCCCATAGTGGCAGGCAACGTTTCGGTTCTAAAGTGCGAACCTTCCTCAAGCTTCAGGAATATTCAACCTTTAGAACTGAAATGTTGCCTGACACCATCGACTAATAAATCACTTTTTTTGCCATACTTTTTGGTTTTCTGCCTCTCTTCCTTTTTTTCTGAATAGATAAACGGATAGAAAAATATCCAGGCAATAAAATAATAGAACAACACTATAATTGGTATAGTGGGTGCCAGGCCTCCGACAATGTCCAATTGTTGTGGCATACAACATAAAAAGAGAGGCAGCACTCCAGAGTAAATGTAAAGTGTAGACCTTATTCAGCCCAGTGACAACCATGCCCTGTCACAGTTCACATGGATTGAAAAAGGTTCTGTGAACCGAAACGTTGCCACTGGGCGGAATCATTTCCACACTCTATTTACATTTATTCTAGTTCTGCCTCTCTTTTAATATTTTTTTCAGATGGATAGATAGAAACCATCTTGAAACAACAAAAACACAGTATAAACCTGTAAACAATAATGAATGAAGGTCACAATAAATTAGAAATATATAATAATTCTACTAGAGACAGAAGTAACCGGAGATCCACAACCACCTGACTTGTGGCCAAGGGATCCAGAATAGAAAAAAAAAATAGAAAAAAAAAACAACCATTGTCATCACTTAGTCTCACAGGACCATTTCTCTCTCTTCTCTATGTCAATAATCCTATTATTATACACAGAGAAGACTGTAGGTTTAGTAGCCCTATAGCACAACCAGCAGGAATAAAGTCACTCATGTCCCTGCTTCACATACATTACAGCTAATAGAGGATTATTCTCAGAAAATGGGGGGACATTACACATTTGGACCCCAATTATTTGATTTATATATATGGTATAGTCATTTCATAAGAAGGCAGAGATGGAAATATATGTTCTATGTTTTTTAGACGAATGCTGCCTACCAGGCCATGGCTCATCTAGTTGTCTTTCTGTGAAAGTTGATTATCTGACAGTTTCTATAAGGCAACATACAGTATGGGGTAATGGGGACAGTGAAGGTCATATAGGAACGTGTGTACCCCAATATTTGTTGTCCCCTAACACAGTAGTCTCTGCAAAATGTCAACAACTGATCACAAAGTAATGCATTTTAACTGTAATAATAGCTTGTGTAGCTTGTGCTCTTAATTTTTTTTTTTTTTACAATTTATGTGATTTGTGCATCCTTATGAAGAACATTGAGGTTCCATTGCCACATTCCTTTATTTTGGAAATGTCCAGTTCCATATCCCCTTAGAGCTTTCTGTCTCTGAGGATTATAGTCTGTTATTTTGATAAACATGGGACATCTTTCCCCCCCACAGTATTTTAGGACATTCTTGGGCCATTTATCTGTCAGGAGTGTCACATATGCCCCTCTTCCTCTGTGTCTTCTCATTGGTAATAGTGCAGTGTATGTGTCTTTTGCTCCTGTCATTGCTCAGCTCCGCACAAGATAGTATCTCTCAGTAGCAGAGCCAAGAGTCTTCAAATATCACAGCAAGGAAGCTGATGATCACAAGCCTGGCTAATGGAGAGTCTATAAATCTCCCTATGTCTCCTGGGCCTGTCACCTGTATTTTGGTGGCTTCTGTGGGGAGAGCAGTAAAACATCTAGAGCAAAGTATAATTGCTCTTCTGTCATTCAGCCGAGATGCCAGGTCGCTGATGGGGATTTGACATTCAGCTACAGGGAAAAAAAATATAAGTATTACTTCCAGCTAGAGAAAGGCCATCAGTGTTGGGAAGCAGTTGAGCTCCTAACCTGGAGTCTTAAAGGAACATTGATCTTAAAGTCTTTGGATGATTGCACAGAAAATATTAGACACAGAATATTTTTGATGGGGTGCAAACAATTCCTTTATAACATTGATTACAGTCTGACATTAGGAGCCAAGTATCATTTA
The DNA here is from genome assembly GCF_051348905.1 of Ranitomeya variabilis. Lineage (NCBI taxonomy): Eukaryota > Metazoa > Chordata > Amphibia > Anura > Dendrobatidae > Ranitomeya > Ranitomeya variabilis. The sequence goes on along the minus strand of NC_135234.1, from coordinate 128,171,051 downwards.
AGCTGCTGATTAATTGGATGATTGATTTAATGTAAGAGATCACAGGAAACCTACTAAAACTGGCCATAGATATATGATTTACTAATGGGTCCATCAACATCACAATGTGGGTTTATAAGATCTGACCAGTCATTTTTTTTTTTTAAGTTAAACTGCTCCAAATTGGTTGCAGAAGTCTCTAAATATGGTACAGAACTCACCTCATTTATATATATATATATGTATGTATATAACAGAAGTTTCTAAATATGGTACAGAACTCACCTCATTTATCTATCTATGTATCTATCTATCTATCTATCTATCTATCTATCTATCTATCTATCTATATGAGTTACAGAAATTTCTAAGAAATTATTACCCTGTATCCACCCCTAGTTATTTGCAAAGCAGTCACACGCTATTTAGGGACCCCCTAATATAATAATAAATAATAATAATATGATAATCCTGTACTGAATATGTTCAGCTTTTCCTTTCTATGATTATATGATCTAAGATATGATATAACCACAACCCAGACTGTATTATGGCCATACCAGATCTGCTATTGGTGTGGACTTTTTCTTAAAATATTGTGTGATTAAGTGAAAGGAAAACACAAGTTGAATATTAGAGGGGATGTTCTATATTTGTAGCCTGGGCGGGTAGGCGAGTCAGACCATTTACACAGGTTTAGTAAAGATTCTTATTTTGCGCGGATACTCCGTGTATTGCTGTTGCTGTGCCCCATTGCCTCTGACCAGTGCCCTTTGCTCCGCAGGCTCTTCTCCACCATGGCTCCCCTGACTAGTGCTTCCACTGCTGCCGCTCTTCTCAGACAGCCCAACCCTGCCGTGGAGAGCGCAGCGCCACCTGGCGGCCTCTCAGACCCAGTCACAGCCGCAGCGGACAGGAGGGCGTCCAGTATAGCAGCCCTCAGGCTGAAAGCGAAAGAGCACGCAGCACAGCTCACACAGCTCAACATCCTCCCCGGGAACAGCACAGGGAAAGAGGTCTGCTAAGCCCGGGCCTCCACCCCACCTCACCGAGCAAGACCAAATGGAGGGCAAGGAACCCAGCCGAGGACCAGAGACTGGAGGACTGTGCCAGAAGAGTGATGGAGCCTCCTTGTCTCACAGTAATAAAGAGTGGACGACTTTATGCAGCTCCACAGCAGAAACCTTGGTACTGTACGACGTCACTGCTCTCTCTGTGACGTCACAGTATTGCTGTAGTTAAGCAAATGAAACAAGAAAAAAACACTTGAGCCAGTTTTATTTCTCGTCCTTCACACAATAATTTTTTTTTTCCTTTGGGAAAGAGGGGGTTTCTGGGACATTCCCTCCACCATATTATTAACCCTGCCTCTGCCAGGATGCCTCTACTGAGGCAGAGCTGTTCCTTTATGCAGAACTTTGCCATTGATACACAACTCTCCTTAGCTGAAAGATCTAGTCAGTGCACTTACAAGAGATGTATATCTGTGTTGTATTCTTTAGCTTGCACCAACCAAGGTTCTTTTTTTTTCTTTCTTTCTTTCTTTTTTTTTTTTCTTTTGTCTTTATACCAAACCAAAGGGAAATGAACTGTCAGATTTATGGACTGTTGAAGTCACTAAACTGTGATTACTGATTCTGTACATAATAACATTGTTATAAAAAAAAAATAAGGAAAAAGAGCTTTGTATATTTGAAATGTTATAAAAGAATTGCACTCAGTGTAGTGTTGTAAGTTTGTCGAGCTGTAGAATTCTATCTGTGTTGTAGATACCACACGGTTCCTAGCACAAATATTTATGTCAAAACCCTTTATTTAACTTATTAACTGTAGAGCTTTCCAAACCTTTAAATCAATGCTACCGTACCTGTGTAATGTTGTCTTCTTGTCGTCATTTTCCAGACTTTCCATTGGGGAAGCGCGCCACTCAGAATAAAACGAGACAAACAAAAAGCAGCAATTATATGTTTAACTAAACCCAAAGCCTTCTCCATGTATATACCTAGAAATATGGGTGCGAGTGATTTGTGTGACTGCACGGAGTGTCTTAGTTATTTCACAAGGTGTCTCATAATTCACTCAATGACATCAATCAGTAAGGATCTCATTTTAATGATAAAATCTGCTGGTTTCATCCCTAATTCCAGTAGACAGATGATAACACTTCCATAATACATGCACACACCTCTCCAATTAAATCAGGGACTGGGGTTTTTTTTAGGACCATTCATGAGACCCCTATCAATATTACTATTAGGACTGATGTTGGAAACATACATCAATTGCTGCATGATAATAAATCATCATTCACACTAATGTTGCAAATAATATAATTTACTATATTTTACTAAATTATAACCATTATATCATTAGTGGGTTTGCCTTACGTTTAGTTTTAATATATGTGACGATAGCCTTGATTATTTGTGTCTACATAAATTGTAATTTGAGGTTCACTAACTTTAAAAAAAAAAAAAATGAAAATACCCATGCTCTAATATAAAAGTGTGAATTGAAGTATGTTGACGTAAACATATATAATTGCAATGTGCGGCCTACAGGGATAAGACAAGATGATGCAATATAATAATAAATCAGGGTTAATATCAAACAAAAAAAATCTTCTTACTAGTGCGCCATATATTAGTAGTGACTGACTGAATATATTAATGTATTAATGTCTGAACTAATATAAAAGTAGCATCTGGAGTGTGATTCCTTATGTCTGACCTATATGTCGCCCATGTTTGTCTTATCTCCTTCTTTACAAGATAAATAGAAAGCTGTTGATACTTTTAGAGGGAACATTGCGATAATTTGATAAATATGGCACATGTATAGAATGCTGTATTTTCTAAAATAATGAATAACATAAGCCCCATTGTATCAAAGGCTACATGGCACGCTGAAGGTACGTAATGAGCATTTATTTAAATTTTGCTACACATGTAGAACCATTACTGAGGATATCAATAAATTGGTCCACTATTACCGGATTAAAAGCCAGGAAAATAAGAAAATGCTTACCTTGATTATGATGTAGTTGCTGAGGCTGATCCCCAGATCTCCTTTTAATAGAAAAAAAGGACCAGCATATCTAAACTAGTGTGAACAGGCGCCAACCAAAAAAAGCATAAAAGCAAACAAATAGTAAGGTTCTACCATAATATATAAAGGTATCACTCCTAGAATACTTCTGTCATCATTGGGCAGAAAAATATTCACCATAATATACAAAGAGGCATTACTCTAGAACATTGAAACTGCATTGCTGCCTCAGGAAATAGGAAAAAATGGAAAAAAGCGCTATATAATGTACACATGAAATAGGATCTCCTTTTAAGCGTCCAATCTTATACAATAGGGCCATATTATTGGTGACAGAAGTACTTTACGTCACAGAAAAACATTTTGGACATATAGTAACGGACATAAAAAATGCCATATCCGATATATGGAAATGATATAGGCACATTATGTTTTTTAAACACTGCTCCCTTGAAAGATATCATTGTATCTCCTGACAGTCCCGTGGCTGCCTAGCTTATTGCCTGAGTAATGTCTATTTTCTGCTTTGCAGCAATCAGTTCTATTTTATGTTCAGTTTATTTTTAAGTGTTCTTATTGTTTGTTGGAGAAAAATCACTGGGGTCTAATTTAGTCACATAAGCTGTAAAACATCCAAAATAACAAAGTGTCTTCAAGTGTTAGGAATCAAAGAGAGAAAGAAACTTTTAGGATTCACGCCAGCTTTCCAACATCCAACCACTTGCATTCTTTTATCTGGATAATATGGGTGGTCTGACACCAACAAGGACAGCCCCTGCTGACTTTTTCTTAATGGCGGCCAATAGAAGCCACCATGCAGCTGCTATGGGGTCCCTGGAGTGTGTCGGGGGCAGCCTTGGTGGGTCCTAGCCCATTCTCTACTAAGTGATGAGATCCTGTGCAGGAATACATTCCAAATCAAATACATTGTCATCAAGCAAATTGGGTGGCTGGGTGCAAAGGGTATGGCAGGTAACACATGCACATAGCTCATCTGCCTGGGAGCATCTGGCAATATAATGGGACCCTCCTCTTCTATGTACACTGCTATATACAGTAGATTAATTTCTGAAAGGGGACAAAGAAATTAAAAAAAAGGAACAATATATTGGTTATGTTTAAGAGACAATAGTATATTTCTGGAAGAGAAGATATTTATAGTGACCTTTAATACCTGTGAAACTCATGGCCCTCTCTGTCCCATAGGCACAGTGAGGTAGGATTTGTGCCAAGTTAGCAGTAAAGACTAAGGAGAGAGGGATGCTGGCCTGGCATCACCACCAAAATTCCTACTCTAATTATTAAGTACAGAGATGACAGGCACATATTTATTATACTCTACTCCGACACCCTCTTCTCTCCTTTAGACGCAGACTGGAAGTGTGGAGCAGAAGTAGGAGTTGCGCTTCCCTAGCATGGAGAGAGCCATGTAGTAGTTACTGTGTAGCAGCACTATTAGTATGGAAGTAAATAAGAGTGCACCATTACTGCGTGGGAGGTCCACATAGGGCACCCTTATATTGTTGGAGGGCACTATTACTGTATGGGAAGCACACATGGGGCACCTTTATATTCTTTGGGAGCACTATTACTGTGTCAGAGGCACACATGGGGCAACCTTATATTGTTGGGGAGCATTATTACTGTGTGGGAGGCACACATGGGGCACCCTTATATTGTTGGGGGCACTATTACTGTGTGGGAGGCACACATAGGGCACCCTTATACTGTTGGGGAGCACTATTACTGTGTCAGATGCACACATGGGGCACCCTTATATTGTTGGGGAGCACTATTACTGTGTGAGAGGCACACATGGGGCCCCCTTATATTGTTGGGGAGCAGTATTACTGTGTGGGAGGCACATATAGGGCCCCCTTATATTGTTGGGGAGCAGTATTACTGTGTGGGAGGCACACATGGGGCACCCTTATACTGTTGGGGAGCACTATTACTGTGTCAGATGCACACATGGGGCACCCTTACATTGTTGGGGAGCACTATTACTGTGTGAGAGGCACATATAGGGCACCCTTATATTGTTGGGGAGCACTATTACTGTGTCAGATGCACACATGGGGCACCCATATATTGTTGGGGAGCACTATTACTGTGTGGGAGGCACACATGGGGCACCCTTATATTGTTGGGGAGCACTATTTCTGTGTGGGAGGCACCCTTATATTGTTGGGGGCACTATTAGTTAATTATAATTAATTAATTATTTGATCCTTCTTGTGTTATTTGATAACTATTGATTGGTCCTTTAATTTGCATTACATTGGGGATCATGTAACAAAGCAATTACAGCCATTATTTTCAATATGAATGTTTTTACTTGAAAAGTGATGAACAATCTTCATACATGACCCCTCTCACCAAACATGCCAAGCTGGATGACAAAAGTGGAAACAATGAGTCAGAAAACATAGAGGCTCCTGAATCAATTACTGTACATAAGAAACATGACATAATTGTGTCAGATATTATGGCATAGACACAATAATTAATAACACATTGCACAATTATTTCCATTAAGTTCTAACAGATACATTTAGCATGATAATTCGTCATACTATTATGTTACAACTTAAAGGGAATGTGTAATAAAATGACATTGATTAAATCAAATTTTTTTGTTTAATGTATTTGATATCAATTTTGGACATTTTTTTTACATGTCACAATCATCATTAAAAAAAAATAGAAATGGGAAATCTTGCAATTTTCACAGTGGTCACTGGGGATTTTTTTAGACACACACTTCCTGATGTTTCTGGAAAAATAATGTGCATTAGCATCAATGAAAAGACTCAGACCCTAACTGTCATATTAAAGCATCTAATGAGCACGAACAATAGTCATTGTGAAGGGAGGAGGAGCAGGTCAGCTGTGACATCATCTGTTTTGATTGGTGAATCCTGTGCTATCAGCGGTGTTACCTGTCATTGTAGTTCTGCCTCTGATGATAAGGAAACTGCTGTAAACTCTTTCTGAAAGGACAGGATGTGAATGTAAAAAAATAACCCTTGTAGCTAGTGTGAAAATTGCAAGTTTACTAATTTTGCATGATAATAAAGATTGTTTAATTAAAAATGATAGTGACAAAAAATTAAGAAAAAAAAGAATTTAAATACATTGAACACAAAAGCCTGATATAAACAATGTCAATTTTTAACAACACACTCCCTTTAAGTATGATAAATTTATTATTCTCTACATGTAATTCAGAGAAGATTTTCCTTTCCCTAAAATGTAATTTATGACACATTTTTATTTATTATTTGACTATATACTACTAGATGGTGGCCCAATTCTAACGCATCGGGTATTCTAGAATATGTATGCGTAGTGTATAGCACAGCCCACGTAGTGTTGTGAAATTGGATTCTGGGCTCCCCCGGTGGCCACTTGTGGAATTGTACTTGTGTGCATCATCCCCTCTGTTCACCTGCTCCTATCAGGATGTGGGAGTCGCTATATAACCTTGCTCCTCTGTCAGTTTCATGCCGGTCAACAATGTAATCAGAAGCCTTTCTGTGCATGTTCCTGCTACTAGACAACTCCCAGCTAAGTTGGACTTTTGTCCTTGTGTGTTTTTGCATTTTGTTCCTGTTCACAGCTGCTGTTTCGTTACTGTGTCTGGAAAGCTCTTGTGAGCGGAAATTGCCACTCTGGTGTTATGAGTTAATGCTAGAGTCTTAAAGTAATTTCTGGATGGTGTTTTGATAGGGTTTTCTGCTGACCATGAAAGTGCCCTTTCTGTCTTCTTTCTATCTAGTAAGCGGACCTCGATTTTTGCTAAACCTATTTTCATACTACGTTTGTCATTTCATCTAAAATCACCGCCAATATATGTGGGGGCCTCTGTCTGCCTTTTGGGAAAATTTCTCTAGAGGTGAGCCAGGACTGTCTTTTCCTCTGCTAGGATTAGGTAGTTCTCCGGCTGGCGCTGGGCATCTAGGGATAAAAAAACGTAGGCATGCTACCCGGCCACTTCTAGTTGTGCGGCAGGTTTAGTTCATGGTCAGTATAGTTTCCATCTTCCAAGAGCTAGTTCTCATATATGCTGGGCTATGTTCTCTCGCCATTGAGAATCATGACAGTTTGACCGGACCAAAAAAAAGGGTTAAATTACTGGCTGAGAAAGGAGAGAAAAAAGAAGTCTGCTACAATTTTTTTTTTTTTTTTTTTTTCCTCTAGTTCTGAGTGTGCTCTTAATTGAATCACTTGCTAGCCTGCCTATACTGCAGCCTTCCTCTCTTTCTCTCCTTCTTATCCTTGAATGGCTCTGTGTTCACCTGTTTCAAATGGATCTTCAGAGTGTAGCTACAGGTTTGAATAATCTCGCCACAAAGGTACAAAATTTGCAAGATTTCGTTGTTCATGCACCTATGTCTGAGCCTAGAATTCCTTTGCCTGAATTCTTCTCGGGGAATAGATCTCACTTTCAAAATTTTAAAAATAATTGCAAATTGTTTTTGTCCCTGAAGTCTCGCTCTGCCGGAGACCCTGCACAGCAGGTCAGGATTGTAATTTCCTTGCTCCGGGGCGACCCTCAAGACTGGGCTTTTGCATTGGCACCAGGGGATCCTGCGTTGCTCAATGTGGATGCGTTTTTTCTGGCCTTGGGGTTGCTTTATGAGGAACCTCATTTAGAGCTTCAGGCGGAAAAGGCCTTGATGTCCTTGTCTCAGGGGCAAGATGAAGCTGAAATATACTGCCAAAAATTCCGCAAATGGTCTGTGCTTACTCAGTGGAATGAGTGCGCCCTGGTGGCGATTTTCAGAGAAGGTCTCTCTGATGCCATTAAGGATGTTATGGTGGGGTTCCCTGTGCCTGCGAGTCTGAATGAGTCCATGACGATGGCTATTCAGATCGATAGGCGTCTGCGGGAGCGCAAACCTGTGCACCATTTGGCGGTGTCTACTGAGAAAACGCCAGAAAATATGCAATGTGATAGAATTCTGTCCAGAAGCGAGCGGCAGAATTTTAGACGAAAAAATGGGTTGTGCTTCTATTGTGGTGATTCAACTCATGTTATATCAGCATGCTTTAAGCGTACTAAGAAGCCTGACAAGTCTGTTTCAATTAGCACTTTACAGTCTAAGTTTATTCTATCTGTGACCCTGATTTGTTCTTTGTCATCTATTACCGCGGACGCCTATGTCGACTCTGGCGCTGCTTTGAGTCTTATGGATTGGTCCTTTGCCAAACGCTGTGGGTATGATTTGGAGCCATTGGAGGCTCCGATACCTCTGAAAGGGATTGACTCCACCCCATTGGCTAGTAATAAACCACAATACTGGACACAAGTGACTATGCGTGTTAATCCGGATCACCAGGAGGTTATTCGCTTTCTGGTGCTGTATAATCTACATGATGTTTTGGTGCTGGGATTGCCATGGCTGCAATCTCATAACCCAGTCCTCGACTGGAGAGCTATGTCTGTGTTAAGCTGGGGATGTAAAGGAACTCATGGGGACGTACCTTTGGTTTCCATTTCATCATCTATTCCCTCTGAGATTCCTGAATTCTTGTCTGACTTTCGTGACGTTTTTGAAGAACCCAAGGTTGGTTCACTACCTCCGCACCGGGAGTGCGATTGTGCCATAGACTTGATCCCGGGTAGTAAATACCCTAAGGGTCGTTTATTTAATCTGTCTGTGCCTGAACACGCGGCTATGCGAGAATATATAAAGGAGTCCTTGGAAAAGGGACATATTCGTCCTTCGTCATCTCCCTTAGGAGCCGGTTTTTTCTTTGTGTCTAAGAAAGACGGCTCTTTGAGGCCGTGTATTGATTATCGACTTTTGAATAAAATCACGGTTAAATATCAATATCCGTTACCACTGCTTACTGATTTGTTTGCTCGTATAAAGGGGGCCAAGTGGTTCTCTAAGATTGATCTCCGTGGGGCGTATAATTTGGTGCGAATCAAGCAGGGGGATGAGTGGAAAACCGCATTTAATACGCCCGAGGGCCATTTTGAGTATTTGGTGATGCCTTTTGGTCTTTCAAATGCCCCTTCAGTCTTCCAGTCCTTTATGCATGACATTTTCCGCGATTATTTGGACAAATTTATGATTGTGTATCTGGATGATATTCTGATTTTTTCGGATGACTGGGACTCTCATGTCCAGCAGGTCAGGAGGGTTTTTCAGGTTTTGCGGTCTAATTCCTTGTGTGTGAAGGGTTCTAAGTGTGTTTTTGGGGTTCAAAAGATTTCCTTCTTGGGATACATTTTTTCCCCCTCTTCCATCGAGATGGATCCTGTCAAGGTTCAGGCTATTGGTGATTGGACGCAACCCTCTTCTCTTAAGAGTCTTCAGAAATTTTTGGGCTTTGCTAACTTTTATCGTCGATTTATTGCTGGTTTTTCTGATGTTGTAAAACCATTGACTGATTTGACTAAGAAGGGTGCTGATGTTGCTGATTGGTCCCCTGATGCTGTGGAGGCCTTTCGGGAGCTCAAGCGCCGCTTTTCTTCCGCCCCAGTGTTGCGTCAGCCTGATGTTGCTCTTCCTTTTCAGGTTGAGGTCGACGCTTCTGAAATCGGAGCTGGGGCGGTGTTGTCGCAGAGAAGTTCCGACTGCTCCGTGATGAGACCTTGTGCCTTTTTTTCCCGTAAATTTTCGCCCGCCGAGCGGAATTATGATATTGGGAATCGGGAGCTTTTGGCCATGAAGTGGGCTTTTGAGGAGTGGCGTCACTGGCTTGAGGGGGCCAGACATCAGGTGGTGGTATTGACTGACCACAAAAATTTAATTTACCTTGAGTCTGCCAGGCGCCTGAATCCTAGACAGGCGCGCTGGTCGTTGTTTTTCTCTCGGTTTAATTTTGTGGTGTCTTACCTACCGGGTTCTAAGAATGTTAAGGCGGATGCCCTTTCTAGGAGTTTTGAGCCTGACTCCCCTGGTAATTCTGAGCCCACAGGTATCCTTAAAGATGGAGTGATATTGTCTGCCGTTTCTCCAGACCTGCGGCGGGCCTTGCAGGAGTTTCAGGCGGATAGACCTGATCGTTGCCCACCTGGTAGACTGTTTGTTCCTGATGATTGGACCAGTAGAGTCATCTCTGAGGTTCATTCTTCTGCGTTGGCAGGTCATCCTGGAATCTTTGGTACCAGGGATTTGGTGGCAAGGTCCTTCTGGTGGCCTTCCCTGTCACGAGATGTGCGAGGCTTTGTGCAGTCTTGTGACGTTTGTGCTCGGGCCAAGCCTTGTTGTTCTCGGGCTAGTGGATTGTTGTTACCCTTGCCTATCCCGAAGAGGCCTTGGATGCACATCTCGATGGATTTTATTTCGGATCTGCCTGTTTCTCATAAGATGTCTGTCATCTGGGTGGTGTGTGACCGTTTCTCTAAGATGGTCCATCTGGTTCCCTTGCCTAAGTTGCCTTCTTCTTCCGAGTTGGTTCCTCTGTTTTTTCAAAATGTTGTTCGTTTGCATGGTATTCCGGAGAATATCGTTTCTGACAGAGGGACCCAATTCGTGTCTAGATTTTGGCGGGCATTCTGTGCTAGGATGGGCATAGATTTGTCTTTTTCGTCTGCTTTCCATCCTCAGACTAATGGCCAGACCGAGCGGACTAATCAGACCTTGGAGACATATTTGAGGTGTTTTGTGTCTGCGGATCAGGATGATTGGGTTGCTTTTTTGCCTTTGGCGGAGTTCGCCCTCAATAATCGGGCCAGCTCTGCCACCTTGGTGTCCCCGTTTTTCTGTAATTCGGGGTTTCATCCTCGATTTTCCTCCGGTCAAGTGGAATCTTCGGATTGTCCTGGAGTGGATGCTGTGGTGGAGAGGTTGCATCAGATTTGGGGGCAGGTGGTGGACAATTTGAAGTTGTCCCAGGAGAAGACTCAGCTTTTTGCCAACCGCCGTCGTCGTGTTGGTCCTCGGCTTTGTGTTGGGGACTTGGTGTGGTTGTCTTCTCGTTTTGTCCCTATGAGGGTTTCTTCTCCTAAGTTTAAGCCTCGGTTCATCGGCCCGTACAAGATATTGGAGATTCTTAACCCTGTGTCCTTCCGTTTTGACCTCCCTGCATCCTTTTCGATTCATAATGTTTTTCATCGGTCATTGTTGCGCAGGTATGAGGTACCGGCTGTGCCTTCCGTTGAGCCTCCTGCTCCGGTGTTGGTTGAGGGTGAGTTGGAGTACGTTGTGGAAAAGATCTTGGACTCTCGTGTTTCCAGACGGAAACTCCAGTATCTGGTCAAATGGAAGGGATACGGTCAGGAGGATAATTCTTGGGTCACTGCCTCTGATGTTCATGCCTCCGATCTTGTCCGTGCCTTTCATAGGGCTCATCCTGATCGCCCTGGTGGTTCTGGTGAGGGTTCGGTGCCCCCTCCTTGAGGGGGGGGTACTGTTGTGAAATTGGATTCTGGGCTCCCCCGGTGGCCACTTGTGGAATTGTACTTGTGTGCATCATCCCCTCTGTTCACCTGCTCCTATCAGGATGTGGGAGTCGCTATATAACCTTGCTCCTCTGTCAGTTTCATGCCGGTCAACAATGTAATCAGAAGCCTTTCTGTGCATGTTCCTGCTACTAGACAACTCCCAGCTAAGTTGGACTTTTGTCCTTGTGTGTTTTTGCATTTTGTTCCTGTTCACAGCTGCTGTTTCGTTACTGTGTCTGGAAAGCTCTTGTGAGCGGAAATTGCCACTCTGGTGTTATGAGTTAATGCTAGAGTCTTAAAGTAATTTCTGGATGGTGTTTTGATAGGGTTTTCTGCTGACCATGAAAGTGCCCTTTCTGTCTTCTTTCTATCTAGTAAGCGGACCTCGATTTTTGCTAAACCTATTTTCATACTACGTTTGTCATTTCATCTAAAATCACCGCCAATATATGTGGGGGCCTCTGTCTGCCTTTTGGGAAAATTTCTCTAGAGGTGAGCCAGGACTGTCTTTTCCTCTGCTAGGATTAGGTAGTTCTCCGGCTGGCGCTGGGCATCTAGGGATAAAAAAACGTAGGCATGCTACCCGGCCACTTCTAGTTGTGCGGCAGGTTTAGTTCATGGTCAGTATAGTTTCCATCTTCCAAGAGCTAGTTCTCATATATGCTGGGCTATGTTCTCTCGCCATTGAGAATCATGACAACGTAGTATATTGCACAGCCACACAGTACATTGTGCAGCTCACGCAGTACATGGCGCAGCCCACACAGTACATTGCGCAGCCCACGCAGTACATTGCGCAGCCAACGCAGTACATTGCACAGCCCATGCAGTACATTGCGCAGCCCACGTAGTACATTGCGCAGCCCACGTAGTACATTGCACAGCCCACGTTGTATATTGCGCAGCCCACGTAGTACATTGCACAGCCCACGTAGTACATTGCGCAGCCCACGTTGGACATTGCGCAGCCCACATTGTATATTGCGCAGCCCACGTAGTATATTGTGCAGCCCACATAGTACATTGTGCAGCCCACATTGTACATTGCGCAGCCCACGTATTATATTGCGCAGCCCACGTAGTATATTGCCCAGCCACATAGTATATAGCACAGCCCATGTAGTATATTGCCCAGCCCATGTAGTATATAGCACAACCCATGTAGTATATTGCCCAGGCACGTAGTATATTGCGCAGCCCACATAGTATATTGCGCAGCCCACATAGTATATTGCGCAGCCCGCGTTGTATATTGCGCAGCCCACGTAGTATATTGCGCAGCCCACGTAGTATATTGCCCAGCCACGTAGTATATTGTGCAGCCCGCGTTGTATAGTCACGTATATTTCCCAACTACGTAGTATATAGCACAGCCCATGTAGTATATTGCCCAGCCACGTAGTATATAGCACAGCCCATGTAGTATATTGCCCAGCCACATAGTATATTGCCCAGCCCACACAGTATATTGCCCAGCCCACGCAGTATATAGCAATGTGGGCATGATATCCCTGTTAAAAAAAAAGAAATAAAATAAAAAATAGTTATATACTCACCTTCCGGAGCGAAGCGGTTACCGACGCTGCTCGTGCGCTCCGGTCTCGAGTGCATTGTGGTCTCGCGAGATGATGACGTAGCGGTCTCGCGAGACCGCTACGTCATCATCTCGCGAGATCGCAGCATGGACCGGTTACCGGAGCGTCGCGAGCAGGGAAGGCCTGTTGTCGATCCGGGGGCCGACGGACGGTGAGTATATAACGATTTTTTATTTTTTAAATTATTTTTAACATTAGATCATTTTACTATTCATGCTGCATAGGCAGCATGAATAGTAAAAAGTTGGTCACACAGGGTTAATAGCAGCGGTAACGGAGTGCATTACACCGCGGCATAACGCGCTCCGTTACCGCTGCCATTAACCCTGTGTGAGGGCAGACTGGAGGGGAGTATGGAGCGGGCACTGACTGCGGGGAGGAAGGAGCAGCTATTTTTCCGCCGGACTGTGCCCTTCGCTGATTGGTCATGGCTGTTTTGCCACGACCATTCAGCGACTTGGATTCCATGACAGACAGAGGCCGCGACCAATGAATATCCGTGACAGACAGACAGACAGAAAGAAGGACAGACAGACGGAAGTGACCCTTAGACAATTATATAGTAGATGTTCCATGGTAGAAAAGTATGGAAATTAACACTTTCGCAGAGGAAAATAAACTATCTCCCAAGCACCCCATGTAGCACTGTCCAGCATAGTTTTAAAGACCTTTCTAATCCATTGCAGTTTTTTTTACCCGTGACCTTGCTTTAGGTGCACCATATACAGTGCCTACAAGTAGTATTCAACCCCCTGCAGATTTAGCAGGTTTAATAAGATGCAAATAAGTTAGAGCCTTCAAACTTCAAACAAGAGCAGGATTTATTAACAGATGCATAAATCTTACAAACCAAAAAGTTTTGTTGCTCAGTTAAATTTTTATAAATTTTAAACATAAAAGTGTGGGTCAATTATTATTCAACCCCTAGGTTTAATATTTTGTGGAATAACCTTTGTTTGCATTTACAGCTAATAATCGTCTTTTATAAGACCTGATCAGGCCGGCACAGGTCTCTGGAGTTATCTTGGCCCACTCCTCCATGCAGATCTTCTCCAAGTTATCTAGGTTCTTTGGGTGTCTCATGTGGACTTTAATCTTGAGCTCCTTCCACAAGTTTTCAATTGGGTTAAGGTCAGGAGACTGACTAGGCCACTGCAACACCTTGATTTTTTGCCTCTTGAACCAGGCCTTGGTTTTCTTGGCTGTGTGCTTTGGGTCGTTGTCTTGCTGGAAGATGAAATGATGACCCATCTTAAGATCCTTGATGGAGGAGCGGAGGTTCTTGGCCAAAATCTCCAGGTAGGCCGTGCTATCCATCTTCCCATGGATGCGGACCAGATGGCCAGGCCCCTTGGCTGAGAAACAGCCCCACAGCATGATGCTGCCACCACCATGCTTGACTGTAGGGATGGTATTCTTGGGGTCGTATGCAGTGCCATCCAGTCTCCAAACGTCAGGTGTGTGGTTGGCACCAAAGATCTCGATCTTGGTCTCATCAGACCAGAGAACCTTGAACCAGTCAGTCTCAGAGTCCTCCAAGTGATCATGAGCAAACTGTAGACGAGCCTTGACATGACGCTTTGAAAGTAAAGGTACCTTACGGGCTCGTCTGGAACGGAGACCATTGCGGTGGAGTACGTTACTTATGGTATTGACTGAAACCAATGTCCCCACTGCCATGAGATCTTCCCAGAGCTCCTTCCTTGTTGTCCTTGGGTTAGCCTTGACTCTTCGGACAAGCCTGGCCTCGGCACGGGAGGAAACTTTCAAAGGCTGTCCAGGCCGTGGAAGGCTAACAGTAGTTCCATAAGCCTTCCACTTCCGGATGATGCTCCCAACAGTGGAGACAGGTAGGCCCAACTCCTTGGAAAGGGTTTTGTACCCCTTGCCAGCCTTGTGACCCTCCACGATCTTGTCTCTGATGGCCTTGGAATGCTCCTTTGTCTTTCCCATGTTGACCATGTATGAGTGCTGTTCACAAGTTTGGGGAGGGTCTTAAATAGTCAGAAAAGGCTGGAAAAAGAGATAATTAATCCAAACATGTGAAGCTCATTGTTCTTTGTGCCTGAACTACTTCTTAATACTTTAGGGGAACCAAACAGAATTCTGGTGGGTTGAGGGGTTGAATAATAAATGACCCTCTGAAAAAACTTTTCACAATTAAAAAAAAAAATAAACAAAGAAATAACATTCTTTTTTGCTGCAGTGCATTTCACACTTCCAGGCTGATCTACAGTCCAAATGTCACAATGCCAAGTTAATTCCAAATGTGTAAACCTGCTAAATCTGCAGGGGGTTGAATACTACTTGTAGGCACTGTACATCCACTTAAATAAGTTGTACATATACTTAGGCCTCATTCACACATCAGTATTTTTGAATCAGTATTTCATTAGTATTTGTGTGCCAAAACCAGGAATGTCTCCAAAACACGGAAGAAGTGTCGATTTTTAATGATAGTTTTTCTCTGTAAGTTCCACTCCGGGCTATAGCCTGCAAACACTGATGCAAAAATACTGATGTGTGAATGAGGTCTTACAGTAATAAAGTCATGTAATAGATTTATAAGCATACCCGTGTAACACCTGACATACTGGCAGTGGAATAATACTCTCTATAGCTCATGTAAAAAAACAGATAGTGGTGACACATAATACCAGTGCAGACTAGAATGTTCTTCTCTGAAACTTAGTTTGAAGAACCGAGACGGTCCTTGGCCAATTATTCCCAACACCTTTTTAGATGATTGACAGATCTTTCCCAATATACAGACATGGAAGAAAACTGTGAGTCAATCAGAGTGGTGCCGGGAGAAGCCGGCCACAGGCAGCGCCGGACTCATCTGGTCTCTGCCTATAGTCCCCAGCCGCTCTTTAGACAATATGTCCTTTGAAACGCAGAAGCGTTTCAATGCAAAACATGCCCATCTATGATCGTACTGCCAGGCTATGGTTCATTCTGCCCACAGTTAGGGCAGCATCAACCATCTGACAAGTTTAGTGCTGGTCTTTTATGTACAAGTTTATGCAATATTGACCACTACAATTGTCTCTTCATAGTCCCACAGAATTGAGAAGAGAGGCAGCGCTGTACCTGAGGAGGGCGAGTACCAGCTCAGCTTTTTGTCTTATTAATTTGCTAATTTATGGATGATGTAGGTTTGTAACTACCAGAAAACCCTTTTTAACACTTTAAGGACTAGGCCATTTTTACTTTGTGGTCCTTCTTGAAAATAACTTTTTATTTTTCCATCAACCTAGCCACATGAGTTCATTTTCTGCAGAAAACAGTGTCATTTTGAATTCCACCAATCATTATACTATACAATATACTGTAAAATGTGGGGGAAAAAAAATACAATTACGCAACTGTTTTTTTGTTTTTATGGCTTTCATTGATGATCTGCAGGTCAGTTTGTTTATGACAATATGAAACTTTCATAGATTTTGTTTAAATGATGAGAAAAAATTCAGACGTTTGTAATGAAAAATTTGGTTTGCTGCCATTTTCTGAGGCCATTTTTATGTTTCCATCGAGCTGTGAGAGGGCTTGGTTTGCACCCTGAGCTGATGGTTTTTGCAATACTAAATTTGGATATATGTGATGTTTTGAACACTCTTAGGGTATGTGTCCACGTTCAGGATTGCATCAGGATTTGGTCAGGATTTTACATCAGTATTTGTAAGCCAAAACCAGGAGTGGGTGATAAATGCAGAAGTGGTGCATATGTTTCTATTATACTTTTCCTCTAATTGTTCCACTCCTGGTTTTGGCTTACAAATACTGATGTAAAATTCTGACCAAATCCTGATGCAATCCTGAACGTGGACACATACCCTTATTGCATTTTTTAGGGAGGTGTGGTGAACAAGAAACCTCAATCCTGGGTTTTGATTTTTTTGTCTTTACTGCATTAATCAGATGGATTAATTAATTTTATCTGTTGATATACTGGATTTTTACAGACGCAAAGATACCAAATATGTTTTTTTTGCTTCTTTATTTTTAATAGGGAGAAGGCAGGTAAATAAAATTTTGATATTTTTAACATTTATTTTCATTATTATTTTTAGTCCCCTTATGGACTTAAACCATCTTCAATCAGTTATACTATATACATTAATTCCATAGTATTAGTGAAAGTCATAGTCTGATAAGAAGCTGAGCCTATAGCTGAGCTTCTCAGAAGTACTAAGATGGCTGCACCAGTGACCCTCAACAGGCCCCCAGCGTTGATGGTAACTCCTCGGTGCCCCATGATTGAGTCACAGTGGCCTAATGTGAGACGATGTGTGTGAGCACTGGTAATGACTTAATTTAAATGTTGCTGTTAGTGTCTGAGTGGCGTTTAAATGGTTAACAGCAGCAATCAGAGCTTAGCTCAGGTCCTTGCTGTTATGCACAGATGGGGACCATATAATATAGCAAGCGTCAGACACGTGTGAAGAGAGCACAGCTATTAAGGGCTCATATTCACTTGCGAGAAACTCGGATGAGTCTCGCACGGCAATACCCGGCACTGCACCCGGCACTCAGGAGCGGAGCGTGTGGCTACATGTATTCCTATGCGGCCGCACGCTCCGATCTGAGTGCCGGCAGCAGCGCTGGGTATTAACATGTGAGACTCATCCGAGTTTCTCGCAAGTGAGCATGAGCCCTTAAAGGGAACCTGTCAGCAGGATTTTGCTAAGTAACCTACAGAGAATGTCAGGTCGGCGCCGTTATACTGATTAGGGCTCATGCCCACTGGCAATTAAATCGGACGAATTCAATCCGATAAAAAATCGGATTGAATTCGGACCAATGTTAATCTACGATTGTGTGCTCATCTGCGTTTTTTTTTCCAGCTCGGATCAGATCGTGATCGGGCTGGAAAAAATTGCAGCATGCTACGAATGGAATCAGAAAACGGATCGCATCCCACAATAGAAGTCAATGGGCGCGATAAAAAAAAAATTTTTACGCACCGGTGTTATTTGAAAATCCAGCATTTCATATGCGGCTAAAGTAAAAAACACACTGACAGGTAATAATTAGTGATGAGCGAGTATACTCGTTGCTCGGGTTTTCCCGAGCACGCTCAGTTGGTCTCCGAGTATTTGTGACTGCTCGGAGATTTCGTTTTCCCTGCCACAGCTGCATGATTTGCGGCTACTAGACAGCTTGATTACATGTGGGGATTCAGTAGCAACCAGGCAACCCCCACATGTACTCAAGGCTAGAAGCTGTAAATCATGCAGCTGCAACAACAAAAACTAAATCTCCGAGCAGTCATAAATGCTCAGAGACCACCCGAGCGTGCTCAGGAAAACCCGAGCAACGAGTACACTCGCTCACCACTAGTTATAATATAAAAGATAGATTACATATATACACATAAAATAGGTGTGTATATATATATATATATATATATATATATATATATATATATATATATATATATATATATATATACACTCACCGGCCACTTTATTAGGTACACCATGCTAGTAACGGGTTGGACCACTTTTGCCTTCAGAACTGCCTCAATTCTTCGTGGCATAGATTCAACAAGGTGCTGGAAGCATTCCTCAGAGATTTTGGTCCATATTGACATGATGGCATCACACAGTTGCCGCAGATTTGTCGGCTGCACATCCCAAAGATGCTCCATACAAGGCAGGATGGATCCATGCTTTCATGTTGTTTACGCCAAATTCTGACCCTACCATCCGAATGTCGCAGCAGAAATCGAGACTCATCAGACCAAGCAACGTTTTTCCAATCTTCTACTGTCCAATTTCGATGAGCTTGTACAAATTGTAGCCTCAGTTTCCTGTTCTTAGCTGAAAGGAGTGGTACCCGGTGTGGTCTTCTGCTGCTGTAGCCCATCTGCCTCAAAGTTCGACGCACTGTGCGTTCAGAGATGCTCTTAGGCCTACCTTGGTTGTAACGGGTGGCGATTTGAGTCACTGTTGCCTTTCTATCAGCTCGAACCAGTCTGCCCATTCTCCTCTGACCTCTGGCATCAACAAGGCATTTCCGCCCACAGAACTGCCGCTCACTGGATTTTTTTTCTTTTTCGGACCATTCTCTGTAAACCCTAGAGATGGTTGTGCGTGAAAATCCCAGTAGATCAGCAGTTTCTGAAATACTCAGACCAGCCCTTCTGGCACCAACAACCATGCCACGTTCAAAGGCACTCAAATCACCTTTCTTCCCCATACTGATACTCGGTTTGAACTGCAGGAGATTGTCTTGACCATGTCTACATGCCTAAATGCACTGAGTTGCCGCCATGTGATTGGCTGATTAGAAATTAAGTGTTAACAAGAAGTTGGACAGGTGTACCTAATAAAGTGGCCAGTGAGTGTATATAGTAGCTGAAGAGCCCGGCGTTGCCTGGGCATAGTAAATATCTGTGGTTAGTTATAGCACCTCACTTCTCTTATTTTCCCATCATGCCTCTCATTTTCCCCCTCACATCTCTCATTTTCTCCCTTACACCACTCACTCCTCTTATTTTCCCACTCACTCCTCTCATTCCCCCCTAACACTTGTCACTTTGACCTCACATCTGTCATTTTCCGATCACTCCACTATTTTCCCTCACTCCTCTCAATTTGCACTCACCTTTTCATTTTCACCTCTCTCCCCTCATTTTCACCTCACACCTCTCATTTTCCCCTCAGTTTATACATATTTGTCATCTCCCTTATACATAGTATACACCTGTATGTCATCTCCTGTATATAGTATATACCTGTATGTCATCTCCCCTGTAAATAGTATATACCTGCTGTATGTCATCTCCTCCTGTATACTGTAAATACCTATGTGTCATCTCCTCCTGTATATAGTATATACCTGTATGTTATCTCTTCTGTATATACTATATACCTGTATGTCATCTCCTATATATAGTATATACCTGTATGTCATCTCCTGTATATAGTATATACCTGTATGTCATCTCCCCTGTATATAGTATGTACCTGTATGTCATCTTCTCCTGTATATAGCATGTACCTGTATGTCATCTCCTCCTGTGTATAGTATATACCTGTGTGTCATCTCCTCTGAATATAGTATATACCTGTGTGTCATCTCCCCTGTATATAGTATATACCTGTGTGTCATCTCCCCTGTATATAGGATATACCTGTCTGTCATCTCCCCTGTATATAGGATATACCTGTGTGTCATCTCCCCTGTATATAGTGTATATGTGTGTGTCATCTCCCCTGTATATAGTATATACCTGTGTGTCATATATACCTGTGTGTCATCTCCTCCTGTATATAGTAAATACCTGTATGTCATCTCCCCTGTATATAGTATATACCTGTGTGTCATCTCCCCTGTATATAGTATATACCTGTGTGTCATCTCCCCTGTATATAATATGTACCTGTATGTCATCTCCCCTGTATATAGTATATACCAGTGTGTCATCTCCTCCTGTATATAGTATATACCTGTGTGTCATCTCCCCTGTATATAATATGTACCTGTATGTGTTCTCCCCTGTATATAGTATATACCAGTGTGTCATCTCCTCCTGTATATAGTATATACCTGTGTGTCATCTCCCCTGTATATAGTATATATGTGTGTGTCATCTCCTCCTGTATATAGTATATACCTGTGTGTCATCTCCTCTTGTATATAGTATATAACTGTGTGTCATCTATCCTGTATATAGTATATACCTGTGTGTCATCTCCTCCTGTATATAATATATACCTGTATGTCATCTCTTGTATATAGTATATACCTGTGTGTCATCTCCCCTGTATATAGTATATACCTGTGTGTCATCTCCTCCTGTATATAGTATATATCTGTGTCATCTCCTCCTGTATTAGACCGCGTTCACACGTTATTTGCTCAATATTTTTACCTCACTATTTGTAAGCTAAATTGGCAGCCTGATAAATCTCCAGCCAACAGGAAGCCCTCCCCCCTGGCAGTATATATTAGCTCACACATACACATAATAGACAGGTCATGTGACTGACAGCTGCCGTATTTCCTATATGGTATAGTTGTTGCTCTTGTAGTTTGTCTGCTTATTAATCAGATTTTTATTTTTGAAGGATAATACCAGACTTGTGTGTGTTTTAGGGCGAGTTTCATGTGTCAAGTTGTGTGTGTTGCGTTGCGTGTGGCGACATGCATGTAGCGACTTTCGTGAGATGAGTTTTGTGTGGCGACATGCGTGTAGTAACTTTTTGTGTGTCGAGTTGCATGTGACAGGTTAGTGTAGCAAGTTGTGTGCAGCAAGTTTTGCGCATGGTGAGTTTTGCGCGTGGCGAGTTTTATGTGTGGTGCGATTTGAGTATGTGCAAGTTTTTTATGAGGCAACTTTTGCATGTGTTGCAACTTTTGTGCATGTGGCAATTTTTCCGCGTGTGCAAGTTTTGCGTGTGGCGAGTTTTCCATGAGGTGAGTTTTGCACGTGTGGCGAGTTTTCCATGAGGTGAGTTTTGCGCGTGGCGAGTTTTGAGCGGCAACTTTTGTGTTTCGACTTTTATGTGGCGAGGTTGGTGTATGTGTGGTGAAATGTGTGCTGAGGGTGGTATATGTGTTCAAGCACGTGGTAGTGTGTGGCGCATTTTGTGTGTGTGTTCATATCCCCGTGTGTGATGAGTATCCCATGTCGGGGCCCCACCTTAGCAATTGTACGGTATATACTCTTTGGCGCCATCGCTCTTACTCTTTAAGTCCCCCTTGTTCACATCTGGCAGCTGTCAATTCACCTCCAACACTATTCCTTTCACTTTTTCCCCATTATGTAGATAGGGGCAAAATTGTTTGGTGTATTGGAACACGCGGGGTTAAAATTTCGCCTCACAACATAGCCTATTACGCTCTCAGGGTCCAGACATGTGACTGTGCAAAATTTTGTGGCTGTAGCTGCGACGGTGCAGATGCCAATCCCGGACATACACACACACATACATACACACACACATTCAGCTTTATATATATATACTAGCTGTACTACCCGGCTTCGCCCGGGTTAATGACTGCTGTTAGCAAAATAGAATGTGTTAACAAAAATTTATTCTGCACGCAAAAACCACAAAACAAATAGATAGAAATGTAATTATTAAAAGGCAAAAACTAAGCTAATAGAAGCATTTCACAACATATATTAGCTTTGTTATACTGAGAATGTCTTTGTTGCCTATATTAACCAATCAGAGCTCAGATTAATTAACTGTAGCAAAATAGAAGCTGAGCTGTGATTGGTTGCTATTGGCAGCCTGATAAATCCCCAGCCAACAGGAAGCCCACCCCCTGGCAGTATATATTAGCTCACACATACACATAATAGACAGGTCATGTGACTGACAGCTGCCGTATTTCCTATATGGTACATTTGTTGCTCTTGTAGTTTGTCAGCTTATTAAATCAGATTTTTATTTTTGAAGGATAATACCAGACTCCTGTGTGTTTTAGGGCGAGTTTCATGTGTCAAGTTGTGTGTGTTGAGTTGCGTGTGGCGACATGCATGTAGCGACTTTTGTGAGATGAGTTTTGTGTGGTGACATGCGTGCAGCAACATTTTGTGTGTCGAGTTGCATGTGACAGGTTAGTGTAGCAAGTTGTGTGCAGCAAGATTTGTGCATGGCGAGTTTTGCGCGTGGTGAGTTTTATGTGTGGTGCGTTTTGAGTATGTGCAAGTTTTGTGTGAGGCAACTTTAGCATGTGTTGCAACTTTTGTACATGTGGCAATTTTTCTGTGTGTGCAAGTTTTGCATGAGGTGAGTTTTCCATGAGGTGAGTTTTGCACGTGTGGCGAGTTTTGCGTGAACCTAGTTTTGCATATGGCGAGTTTTGCATGTAGCGAGTTTTGCGCGTGGCGAGTTTTGAGTGGTGACTTTTGTGTTTCGACTTTTATGTGGCGAGGTTGGTGTGTGTGTGGTGAAATGTGTGCTGAGGGTCGTATATGTGTTCAAGCACGTGGTAGTGTGTGGCGCATTTTGTGTTTGTGTTCATATCCCCGTGTGTGGTGAGTATCCCATGTCGGGGCCCCACCTTAGCAACTGTACGGTATATACTCTTTGGTGCCATCACTCTCATTCTTTAAGTCCCCATTGTTCACATCTGGCAGCTGTCAATTTTCCTCCAACACTTTTCCCTTCACTTTTTCCCCATTATGGAAAAAATATTTATGGGCAAAATTGTTTGGTGAATTGGAACACGCGGGGTTAAAATTTCACCTCACAACATAGCCTATGACGCTCTCGGGGTCCAGACGTGTGACTGTGCAAAATTTTGTGGCTGTAGCTGCGACGGTGCAGATGCCAATCCCGGACACACACACATACATACATACACACATTCAGCTTTATATATTAGATATACCTGTATGTAATCTCCTGTATATAGTATATACCTGTGTGTCATCTCACCTATATATAGTATATATCTGTGTGTCATCTCCTCCTGTATATAGTATATACCTGTATGTCATCTCCTCCTATACATAGCATATACCTGTATGTCTTCTCCTCCTGTATATACTATATACCTGTAGGTAATCTGCTCCTGTATATAGTATATACCTGTGTGTCATCTCCTCCTGTATATAGTATATACCTGTATGTCATCTCCTCCTGTATGTAGTATGTACCTGTATGCCATCTCCTCCTCTATATAGTATATACCTGTGTGTCATCTCTCCTGTATATAGTATATATCTGTGTGTCATCTCCTCCTGTATATAGTATATATCTGTATGTCATCTCCTCCTGTATTAGCCATCGTTCACACGTTATTTGGTCAGTATTGTTACCACAGTATTTGTAAGCTAAATTGGCAGCCTGATAAATCCCCAGCCAACAGTAAGCCCACCCCCTGGCAGTATATATTAGCTCACACATACACATAATAGACTGGTCATGTGACTGACAGCTGCCGGATTCCTATATGGTACATTTGTTGCTCTTGTAGTTTGTCTGCTTATTAATCAGATTTTTATTTTTGAAGGATAATACCAGACTGTGTGTTTTAGGGCGAGTTTCGTGTGTCAAGTTGTGTGTGTTGAGTTGCGTGTGGCGACATGCATGTAGCGACTTTTGTGAGATGAGTTTTGTGTGGCGACATGCGTGTAGCAACTTTTTGTGTGTCGAGTTGCATGTGACAGGTTAGTGTAGCAAGTTGTGTGCAGCAAGTTTTGCGCATGGCGAGTTTTGCGCGTGGCGAGTTTTATGTGTGGTGCCTTTTGAGTATGTGCAAGTTTTGTGTGAGGCAACTTTTGCATGTGTTGCAACTTTTGTGCATGTGGCAATTTTTCTGCGTGTGCAAGTTTTGCGTGTGGCGAGTTTTCCATGAGGTGAGTTTTGCATGTGTGGCGAGTTTTGCATGTGGAGAGTTTTGCGTGTGGCGAGTTTTGAGCGGCGACTTTTGTGTTTCGACTTTTATTTGGCGAGGTTGGTGTATGTGTGGTGAAATGTGTGCTGAGGGTGATATATGTGTTCGAGCACGTGGTAGTGTGTGGCGCATTTTGTGTGTGTGTTCATATCCTGGTGGTGGTGTGGTGATTATCCCATGTCGGGGCCCCACCTGTTGTGAATCTGCTTTTGGGCTCCTTCTGGTGGTGGCTAGTGGTACTGGTGACTCGGGTTTGTTTTCTTTCTCAGTTCACCTGTTTTCATCAGTAGTGGGGAGTTCCTATTTATTCCTGCTCTTCAGTCATTGCCTTGCCGGCCATCAATGTAACCAGAGCCTTTCTGTTGCATGTTCCTGCTCCTAGACTACTGATCAGCTAAGTTGGACTCTTAGTCCTAAGTTTGTTTGCATTTTTTGTTCCAGTTTACAGTTATATCATTCTCTGTAGCTGGAAGCTCTTGTGGGCTGAAATTACCACTCCGGTGTCATGAGTTGACACATGAGTCTTAAAGTAATTTCAGGATGGTATTTTAAAAGGGTTTTCAGCTGACCGTGCAGTTCCCTTTTGTATCTTTCTACTATCTAGTAAGCGGACCTCGCTTTGCTGAACCTACCTTCATACTGCGTATGTCTTTTCCTCTGAACTCACCGTCAATATATGTGGGGGGCTTCTGTCTCCTTTTCGGGGGAATTTCCCTAGAGGTAAGCCAGGTCTGTTTTTTCCTCTACTAGGGTTAGTTAGTCCTCCGGCTGGCGAGAGACATCTAGGGATAAAACGTAGGCACGCCCCCCGGCCACTATTAGTTGTGTGGTAGGTTTAGCTCACGGTCAGCTCGAGATTCCATCACCCAAGAGCTCGTCCGTTATTTATGTATCCTGACGTTCCCCTGCCATTGGGAACCATGACACCCACCTTAGCAACTGTACAGTATATACTCTTTGGCGCCATCGCTCTCATTCTTTAAGTCCCCCTTGTTCACATCTGGCAGCTGTTAATTTGCCTCCAACACTTTTCCTTTAATTTTTTCCCCATTATGTAGATAGGGGCAAAATTGTTTGGTGAATTGGAACGCGCGGGGTTAAAATTTCGCCTCACAACATAGCCTCTAACGCTCTCGGGGTCCAGACGTGTGACTGTGCAAAATTTTGTGGCTGTAGCTGCGACGGTTCAGATGCCAATCCCGGACATACACACACACATACATACACACATTCAGCTTTATATATTATATATATATATATGTATATATATATATATATATATATATATATATATATATATATATATATATATATATATATATATGTCAGTGACACACATATATCTTTATATTTCATAGACAGATAGAAGATAGAATAGCCGTTAATTCATTTGCCGGCTTCTGTAAAATCAATGAAGAATAGTTAGATATATAGATGTCAGTGACCAATACAATTAGTAAAGTGTGTGTGCAAATTAGGGGACATGTATGTATTTAATGAAAGAATCTTTTCGGGGAAAAAATGGCATGGGCTCCTGCGCAATTTTCTGTGCCAGAGAGGGAAAGCCAGCGACTGTAGAACCGATGTTTGTAGCCTAGGAAGGGGTTAATACCCATGGATCTTCCCAGGCTATGAATCTCAGCCCGCAGCTGTATATTTAGCCTTTACTGGCTATTAACATAGGGGGATCCCCCAAAAAATGACGTGGGGGTCCCTCTATAATTAATAGCCAGAAAAGGCTATGCAGACAGCTGCGGGCTGAGATTCATAGCCTAGGAAGGAAGCACGGCTATTGCCCCCCACCCGTCTACAAACACCAGCTCACAGCTGCCCCAGAAATGGTGCATCTCTAAGATGCGCCAATTCTGGCACTTAGTCTCTATCTCTTCCCTCTGCCTTGTAGTGGTGGCATATGGGGTAATAGGGGGTTAATGTCACCTTTGTATTGTAAGGTGACATTAAGCCTGCTTAGTAATGGAGAGGTGTCAATAAGACACCTATCCATTACTAATCCTATAGTTGTTAATGGGTTAAAAAAAGACACAGCCAGAAAAAAAGTATTTTAATGAAATAAAACACAAAACACAGTTTGACCATTTTATTGTTACTGGTAATCCATGGGAAGCCCTCGATCTCCTGTAAAAAATAAAGAATAAAAAAACAGCAATATACCCATACCTGTCCGGCGTACAGTCAGTCCCACGCCATAATCCATATCTGGGGTATATAAAGTTTACAACCAGGAGTGGTGCTAATGTGACCGGCCTGGCTGTAAACTACTGGGGAATGAATGAAATGCTAGGAGCGGAGCTTCAGAGACTAGCGGTGACGTCACTGAAGCTGCGCTCTCTCACAGCCTGAACTCAGATGAACTCTTAAGCGTGGGAAAATCAGCTGGCATCCCTCACTGACCTGCCCCCTATTTTACATAATGCATATAACATTGTGGGATTAGAAAAAAAAAAAATTACATTCAGCAAATTAGTGCCGACACCTGCTCAGTAGCATGTATCGCATAATGCATATAATATTTAAAAAAAATATTTAACATCAGGAAAATGGTGCTGGCAGCGCATGCACAGTAGCATCTATCTCGCTCCAATAGATGCTTCTGCGCAAGAACTGCCGGTGGCACCATTTTGCTGCAGCCCAAGTTTTTTCCTCCAGCAAAGTGGCGGCGCATGCGCAGTTGCATCTATCATGTTCCGATAGATACTACTGCGCAAGCACCGCCACTAGTGCCATTTTGCTGCAACCGTATTTTTTCTTTCTTCAGCAAAATGGCTCAGCTAGGTGACGTTTGCGCAGTAGCTTCTTTCTGAACACGATAGTTGCTATTGCGCAAGCGCTGCCGCTGTTTTGCTGGAGAACATTTTTTCTTGTCTGCAGCACAATGGCGCTGGCGCTTGCATGGTAGCATCTCCTCCACAATAATATGCAGTATGTAAAATAGGAGGCAGGTCACTGAAGGATCAGTGACCTGTCATAAGCCCATACAGAAGAAATCTCAGAATATGGTGGCACAAATCCAAATTGTATCATTTTTTATGTTTTTATTATTTAAAAGATAGAAAGAAATAAACAAAACTGTATATATTTACTATCACCCTAGTGGTACTCACCCCCAGGATAATAATATAATGTCATTTTACTGCATAGTGAATGCCGTAAAAAAAAAACCTCCATCAGCAATGGCAGAAATACATGTTATTTCTGTTCCACCCAAGAAAAAAATATATTTTTTCTCACTGCATTACATGGTAAATCAAAACTACAGCTAATTCCATAAAATCCGCTCCTGATACAGTAACAATATAATAATTTATCATGCCATACAATTGTGCTCAAGATTTAACGCTAATACAAGAGATAGGTAAAAATAGTTATGGCTCTTGAAAAAGATTGATTGCAAAAAAAAAAAACACAGTATAAAAAAAATAAAATAAAATAAATGACAGCGTCCTTAAATAGTTAAATTAGATGAAGTCATTGTGCTTGTTTGTTATAGATATTCTTCAGCTTGATCCTGCAAGAACATAGTATAAATCCAGGTTAATGGAGGATTGTGACATCTCATCATACTATACAAAAACCGAGTGGCAATAATGAAATTGGGTGAAAACTTGCAGAAGATCCAGTAAAACATTTATTGTGTTTTGTAAAATAGATTAAAAAAAAAAAATCCAACAGGCAACACCGACCATTACAGGCGATGAGCGCGGCTGAAATACTAAACCATATTAATATGAATCAATCAATAGATTTCGCTTACTAGGCATAGCTATTAACCTGAAACTTTGTGATCGTTGCTCCGATGGTTGAGAGAATAGAGAACGCTTATTTTTAATCTTTATTCCTTCCCAGAACTCTTCCACCATCTCAAGCAATCATCCCAGGGAGTTGATGTATTTTCGATTGTTTTCCAATCGCAAAGTGATATATTGAAGGTAATCTTGTTCTCCTATGAATCTAAATGAAGTCTATGGTATTGATTGCAACTTACACCAAGCGGCAGACATCTCCATTCCGCGCCGCTCTCCGAGGACCCATGCTGCTCTTCTGATCAGCCTGCGGTTTACTTTAAATAATACAAAACTTTAGGGAAGATCTTTTAGTCAATATCATTTCTGCCCTCAGTCCTAGTATCAGTCTTATTATTACTGTTAATGAATAAAGCTTTTTTTTTCCTAAATCATTTTTTTTCCTCCGATTTGACCCTTTCATGGAACGGAGGCAAACTGCGTGAAATTACCTGCAAGGATTATAAGTATTACAGGCCAACGAAAGCTCCCAGCCTTGTTTTACAAACCCTTAATCCCCTGTCATTCTGAAGATACAAACAAGCCTTGCTCTATTCTTTAACTTTCACCAGCTGGACACAGCTAATTCCAATGCTTAATATTCCCAAGAAATATCGTAAGTTTGTGGAGACCCCCGGATTTCCAGTGCATCCATTCTAAACATTTCACATAAGCATGCATGAAAAACTTTAAAGGTGTCTTTTAAAAGGAGGGCATTAAGACCCCTAAAGAAACCAATTTTCTTCTCTGTCCAAATCGGAATGTTTGGGGTTTAGAAGGAGCCGCTGGAGCGTATTTAGAGGATTTTATGAGATTTTCCAGAATGATTTAATCTTATTGTGATCATTATTAATGAATGGAACCCCAATTTGGTCCTAATATCTTGTACAATGCAAAGGGATCCTGACCCACAACCTTAAGCAAACCTCATCCAGCGCCTGCTAACAATCCAGCCGAAATCCCACAGACTGCGGCGAGACAATAAGACAACACAGAGCAGATAGCCTTCTACTTTGGTCCATCTGTGAATACCCCACCAATTTCCTAGAGCTTTGTGTTCAGCAAATGAAGTCATTATCTCAACAGATATTCTCACAAACTCAATAACGTCTTTAATAAAGATCGGGGATGTATTTGTCCTCCACAGTAGAGGATTATTCTGCACTACTTGGGACAGCAATTGTGCCATTGCAGTTGTTCTGCTTTGGCAGATGCTGTATTGAAAACTTTGACTAGAAGAACGCCAACTGTGCCTGACCGGACCGCCGGCTTTCAGTAGCTTGTCAGAAAAAAAAAAAAACAAGTCAAATTTTTAACTGTTAGAAACAAAGAAAAAACATTACAAAGAAACATTTTAGGAGACGACCAGCGACCTAAATCATTGATTTTGATTAAGTGCACTGGCATTTTCTGAAGAGCAATTTTTTTTTAGCCATTTCGGTTTTCGTACGTCAATTTTAATACATTGGGATGGATTATAAGAAAACATTAATACAAATTCAATTGAATCTGGACTTAGCGATAACAATCAGCGGCCAATCAAATGATAATTATGTTAAAGGCAATCTGTCACCCGTTTTTTTGCTGGATAAACTGAGAACAACAGAATGTATGGGCAGAGACCCTGATTCCAGTGATGTGTCACATTTGCTTCGAGTAGTTTTTATAAAATCACTGTTTTATCAGCAGGAGATTATCACTAGAGGACTAGTAAACCTGCTGCCAGGTAGTCCAACCACACCTCCGTCACTAAGTGGAAGCTTTTTGCCTATGCACAGTGTACACAGAAAGCTGCCAATCAGTGGCATGGGTGGGGCTAAACCGGGCTCATCAGTCAGAGAACTGGCTGATTTGCAGCAAATAAAAGGTTTTATCAAAACAGCAGTAAGCAGCCCAGTAAAATAAGTGACACATCGCTGGAATCAGGGTCTCTGCCCCTACATAATGTTGTTCTCAGATGAAGTAGCAAAAACCTGGTGACAGATTCTTTTTAGACCTCCTTCACATGCTGTATAAAACATGCACATGAAAAAATGGTACTGCTGTCCGCGGTTTCCATCAGTATGGCATTTGTGTCTACGTTTTTAACATCAGTGTCATCAGTGTTTTTCCAGTTTAGATAAAGCAATAAATTACAAATCTTCTCCTATACTTTGAAATGTTAAACATGGACGGCACACGGACTGTACATTGATGCCATCCATGTACTGTATGTGTTTTTCATGGACCCATAGACTTGTATTGGCCCTTGTCATCTGCACTGCCGAAAAAACCAGACATGTCTCTATGTGTTTTGCACAGGCACACAGGCCATATAAATACACAGACATGTCCATAGCACCATAGGCTATAATGGGCATGTGCTGTATCCGTGAGATACCACACGCACTGCAAACACGGACGTGTGAAGGAGGCCTTAGCCTTATTTTTATGGAAATATATAATTGTGGCTAATGTAAAAGAAAAAAAATCCAGTGGTCCCATATTATTCTTTGCTAGGCAAAGCCATGTGCAAGAAGCCTATAAAACAGCAGCTGATGTCCAGCATTGAGCCATGGGCAGCCCATGTGCCATTGCTTTATGGGGGGTTTCTCTGTAACATAGGATATGATGGAAAATGCGTAATAAACGTAGTGTGCTTCTGCATGAAATCACATGCAGGCGTCGTACAGAGTTCGTAATGTTCTAGCATAGTGTTGTCCAATAGGTTTTTATAGGTGTAAACAACACAAGTGTAGTATAGCGCTCCAAAGTTTGTAAAAAAAAAAAAAAAAATTGCTCCATTTTTCAGACCTGTGGCGTCTCCATTTTTCTTGATCTGGGGCTGGGTGAGGGCTAAGGCTACTTTCACACTAGCATTAACTGCAATATGTCGCAATGCGTCGTTTTGCCGAAAAAACGCATCCTGCAAAAGTGCTTGCAGGATGCGTTTTTCTGCATTGACTAACATTAGCGACGCATTTGCGACGCATTGACAAATGTCGCAACCGTCGTGCGATGGTTGCGCCGTGTTGTGGAGGACCGTCGGGAGCAAAAAACGTTACATGTAACGTTTTTTGCTCCCGACGGTCCGCTTTTTCCGACCGCGCATGCGCGGCCGGAACTCCGCCCCCACCTCCCCGCACTTCCCCGCACCTCACAATGGGGCAGCGGATGCGCTGGAAAAATGCATCCGCTGCCCCCGTTGTGGGGCGCAGAGAACGCTAGCGTCGGTAACCTCGGCCCGACGCACTGCGACGGCCCGGACCCGACGCTAGTGTGAAAGTAGCCTTATTTTTTGCGTGCCGAGCTAATATTTTTTATATCATTGTAGGGTAGATACAGTGTTTTCACTACCTTGTATTGCATTTTATTGCAATGTTGCTAAGACCAGAAAATCGTAATTCTGGAGTTTTGGTTTATTTTCTTATTACGCCGTTTACCGATCAGATGAATTGTTTTTATATTTTGATAGATTGGACATTTCTGAATACAGTGACACCAAATATGTGTATTTTTTTATTGTTTCATTTTGAATGGGGCAAAATGGAGGTGATTTGAACTTTTATATTTTTTAATTTTCTTTTTTTTCTACTTTATACTTGCTTCAATAGTCTCCTTAGGAGACTTCAATCTGTGATTTTCCAATCAATCTCTGACAAGATTGAGCCCTGCTATGTGTAGCAGAAATCATCATCTCCTATGAAAGCTGGCCATCTATAGACCCCCGGTTGTCATGCCAACCCATCAGCACCCCGCGATCATATGCAGATGGGTGGGGTTTGTGACACGCTTCCTGTTAGCCCAAGCTAAATGCTGCTGTCAGAGATTAACAGCGGCATTTAACATTTTAACAGCCACGGGTGGATCGCAATTCCACCAGCGGCTGTTAGGGGCATGTGACAGCTGATCAAATAATAAGTTATTATGTGAATGCCTGACAACATTTTTGACATGGCTACG
This sequence comes from Ranitomeya variabilis, assembly GCF_051348905.1. NCBI lineage: Eukaryota > Metazoa > Chordata > Amphibia > Anura > Dendrobatidae > Ranitomeya > Ranitomeya variabilis. The sequence continues at coordinate 128,138,919 of NC_135234.1, read as the reverse complement.
TTGCTAAGACAGACTTTCCTCATATAAGGGTTTCCACAAGGCCAATAATTGGGCCACTACAATCTGGATGAGATTATTTCTATATAGTCAGTATTACCAATAAAATATGTCTTGTCACCCTCTAAGTATTGCAGAATGGCTGGGTACATAACTTTAGTTGGTGAAAGGGTTGCAGTCGCCCACAGGGCCAGGAGACTAGGGGAGGACCAAAATATCACACTAAGAAAAGGCCATTAAAGACCAGTGATAACTGGGGGCACTTTGGAGGTTGCACTTTGGGGCCCATGAGCTTCGAGCTACACCATTTTTCTTACGTACACTTTGCCATAACACATGATTGTTACGACGTCCCCCTGCTTGGGATTCACTAAGAATCGGTATTGGTGTCTGGTAGATTAGCACCATGTCTTAGCTGGAAATATTTATTTTAGTTAAATGTATGGTGTTCTGTGCACTGAAAAACACTTTTGATAATCAATTTATCACACAAAGCAAAGAACAGGAGAATTTTCTTCTATATGTTGATCCAATAAAATTACTTCCCACTTTATACTTCACCCTCCCCCACTTTATTACCACATGGGGCCTTCATAAATGTCTCTCTCTGTTTAATAGCTGTAACGTTATTCTAATCATAGCTGGACACTTATATGTAATCACTCCATTTTTAAACACTTCATAAATGCATTTTTTATCCCTGTAATTAAGAAAATGGCCGTGTACAGTTTATCTCTTGCTGGGCATTGGCTGCAATGTTCAACAGTGCTAAGCTCCAAAGCCCGTAGCTGTGTAGCCCCCACAAGTCGCTCACTTTATGGGTTAAATCACTGTATTTGCTTTACCATAGCTCGATGCTCTGAACAACAATACAGCTAATCTGTCTCTGCGGAGCGTTGTGTGTAAATTACTTCACTTGTTCTAGGCCTCGAAGAATTTGCAGTGGGGGATATTGTTTCATACGGAATAAAAATACCAGAAATACCCCATGAAATCGACAAAAAAATGAAAAGTAGCTAGGGTTTAATGTCTTTAAGGTTGACATGGACTTTAATGTATTAGTCTTTGTAATATAGAGATATAGAAGAAGCCATGAAATCTTTACTATTAAGGAGTTAGTACTTTTCATACACCCAGCTTATATACTGTGCTGTATATAGAATTTCAGTTCCTGATTGACATCCTTGGTGACTGTATTTATGGGTGTAGTGTCAGACTGCGGAGCCAAGGGCCAACCAGTAACATTGACTCTGGGGCCCAGCTACATGCAAATATTACATTACCCTCATTCACAAATGTATCTCTGTTTCTATGTAAGAATACACCGGGTAGCTTCTTAAGTGAAGCATTAAATGCTGCATTTGTTTGTGTGTAGGGACTCAAGTATATTATTCCAACTATATGTCATATAGAGTGGGTGGGAGATAAACCTGCGCAGGGGCCCACCGGGGAATTCTCCTGTTCTCCTGTTGGCCAGTCTCAGCCTGTACGAGTATGTGGGGGAGAAGCCCATACCAATGCATATAGCATTCTTTATGGTCATGGTAGGCTTGTAGAGCTATCACATGTATATATCACATACAGGCAAACATACTGATGAGCATTTGGAAACTATTGTCTATGCAGTAAGACCCACGCTTAGTGAACTTATTTAAAGAGGTTTCCAAGTTTGTTTAAAAACCTGCCAATAGTAAGCCATGGGGATAAAGGAATAAAAAATATCTACTTAGCCAAGAATCTGCCCCCTCTACACAGCACTACCATTGTGACCATCCTCACAGGACCGCTACCGATCACGTCATAACCACCAGTCACCTGATCACTGCAGCCGCTGATTGGCTACAGAACCAACAGACTAGTGGCCGGGATTTCCCTGCTTGTAGTCTTCTGAAGACCATTGGTACAGCAACACTGGAGAGGGAATTGGATTCTCTGAGTATCCTCCTCAAAAAAACATTTGAAATATTCTTTGAATACTTTTCCAGAATATTCACTATTCATGTTTTTTGGGAGTTTTTTTCTCACCAGAGAAAAAAAAGTGACATATCACTATGTGGTGTGAAAGAAAAACACTTCAAAACATTTTCCAAGCTACTTCAGGAAAAGCTTCAAGAAAAAGACATAAAAAAGGAGCATTTCCTTAAACTTTGAAAAACTCACAGCATTTTCCACCTTGAAAAACACTATGTGAAGCTAACCTTAACCTACGGTATATCTTTTTCTATCCCAATTGGCACTGCACTGCTTGGTTTTTAAACAAGTTTTAAAACTCTTACAAACATATTTTTCTTGCAAATTAACAACGTGTTGTTGCTTACAACTCCAAACCTCGCTTTCTTTTTATTTATATCTATTTATTTCAATCTATCTCTCGGTCGATCTATCGATCAATCGATCATCTATCAATATATATACTATTAAAAAATCTAACATGTATCTTAAATTTATATGTAACTATCTACTCATCTTTTTATCAGTTTTATCTATCTATCTATCTATCTATCTATCTATCTCATATCTATCTCTTTATCTATCTCATATCTATCTTTCTATCTCTCTATCTATCTATGATCTCTCGTTCTTTCTATATAGCCATCTTCTGTTCTATTTATATATTTAATATTATTTCATGTCTATCAGTCTATCTTTAAGCTATTATGTATCAATAATTTTATTTAAATCTGTAACATATATCTACATATATGTATCTATTGTCTTACCCTTCTTCTATCTAACAGATGTCTGTATTATATATCTATCCACCTATCAATCAAACATCTACTACTGTATATTCATGAATTCAGCATATATATAATCTGCTATCTATCTAAAAGAAAAAAGAACAGCACCAGCAATATGGGTGCAAAGTCTCCCGGGCACATGTCAGTCATATCTATCTATCTATCTATCTATCTATCTATCTATCTATCTATCTATCTATCTATCTATCTATCTATCTATCTATCTATCACATATCTATCTATCTATCTATCTATCTATCTATCTATCTATCTATCTATCTATCTATCTATCTCATATCTATATCTTTATCTATCTATTACTTATCTATCTATCTGTCTCTCTATCAGTCCCATATCTATCTATCTATCTAAAAATGAAAAAGGAAAACAGCACAAAAAACTAAAAAAAAATGGACTTTATTGCCCAAATGGCGTGGCAACGTTTCGGATATAGTATTCTTTCTCAAGCCTTGAGAAAGGATACTATATCCGAAACGTTGCCACGCCGTTTGGGCAATAAAGTCCACTTTTTTTTAGTTTTTTGTGCTGTTTTCCTTTTTTATTTCTATTTTGAAAGCCATTTGAATATTGGTTGGGGAAACTTTGCACGTCATCAAGGTAGTGTCTGATGATGTTCCAATTTTTTCTCTTTATCTATCTATCTAGGAATCAAAAAAGATGGAGACAACACACCATTCCTAGTAGAAAAAGCAGGAGCTACTTTTATTAGCCCATCTCAGCAAAGTTTCGGTACTAACAGATGCGAACCTATCTATCTATCTATCTATCTATCTATCTATCTATCTATCTATCTATCTATCTATCTATCTATCTATCTCTCCCATATCTATCTAACATCTACTTTATTGATGGATATATATATATATATATATATATATATATATATATATATATATATATATTTCCAGCCTATTCATTACATATATAGTTTAAACAATACACTATGTAACTGGTCATATCCTCCAGACCATGGTGTAGTGACATGTCTGTATGTATTATCTTATTCAAATTCAAATAAGCTTTATTGGCAGGACCAAATAAACATTAGTTTTGCCAAAGCAGGTGTGCAGTAGGGAATAGGGATATGGACTGTAGGGATGATGGTTAGGGACTGTAGAAACGGTGGATGGGGCTCATCCAGGATGGAAGCTAAGGAAGTCCATGGCATATCATATTTGTCTTTCTCGCAACCTATGGCAGACGCACACATACTGCGCTTCTATCGCCAACGCGCTCTCATCTTCCCCCAGCAGGATATATGTTTTCTCTTACTCCTTCATGGAGTTGAAATCTGGGAAGAGATTGGATAGTCTCCTGAAGTGACTGTCCCTCACTGCTGGGAATTTGGTGCAATGTAGCAGGAAGTGGGTGTCATCCTCCAGGTCACAGAGTGGGCATAGTCTGTTCTCCCTAGGCTTGTAGCTCTGTCTGTGTCGGCCGGACTCAATGGACAGATTATGGGCACTGAGTCTATACCGGTTCAGGATCTGGTGGTCTCTGGGGTCCGAGAGTTTCTCCAGATATGAAGCCAATCTGTAGTCACTCTAGACTCCGGTTCATGGTCAGTTTTTATGAGATGCTGAAATCGTCCTTCAAGTCACTGACATACCTCTCCTGGCCCTCGTCTACCATCTTACTGATTTTGGCAGGTTGCTGTGGTTGATATTTCGGTCAGGTTGGGTTTGTGTGAGTTGCTCTGAGGGTCCTGGTTTGTTTGGCCCCTTTACATGTAGCAGGGCTTTATCTTGATGGGAGCTCGGACTGCTACTATGTAGGTGAGCCTGAAAGGACAGTGCCCTCTTCATAACTTCTAGGTGCAGTGGAAATCTGCCCAGCTTAGCCTGACAGGCACTGTTGGTGGTGCTCCAAAGGAACTGGAGAAGGTGCTTACTGAATCACAGGTGGAATATTTCTGTTGGGCTAGAATCCCCCTTTCACTGGTGTGGGTATGTGTAAGGGCCCCACACTTCACTGCCATACAGGAGGATTGGGGTGATGATGATAGTGAATATTTTTAGAAAAACTCTCACTGGCAGCTTCAGATGGTAGTTTCCTATAGAGGGTTTTGCAGGCCTTCCTTCAGGGTCTCTATGGCTTGTTTGAAGCTCCCTGACTGGTGAATTTCCAGGGCCAGGTAGGTATGTTTGTCCAGTCCTGTAAGAGTACAATTGTTTAGCACAAATGAAGGATGCTGGTCCGATCTTGGCTTTCTTCTCTGGAACACCATGATATTGATTTTGTCTGATTGATGAGTAGTACCCATGTTAAACTGAATTTCTCCAAGATTTTCAGGTTGTCTTGGAGACCTTTCTCAGTAGGTCATCTCCACACAGCAGGAATTTCACCTGGGCATCATGAAGTGGTGCCAAGGAGGATTCCAGGGCAGTGGGCAGCTCGTTGATGTAGATGTTGAAGAGAGTTTGACTTAGGTTGCAGCCCTGTCTGACTCCTCGGCTCTGCTGGAAATCAGCCATTCTTTTCCCGTTCACTCTAACGCTGCAGCGATTCTCGGTGTAGGATCTTTTGCTGAAATCATATGTCTTTTCTCCTATTCCGCTCTCCAACAGTTTCAGGAACAGGCTCAGGTGCCATACTAAGTTAAAGACATTTTTAAAATCCAAAAAACAAGCTTATATGTTCTTGCGCTTTGTGTTGGGGACGTGGCTCTGAATAAGGCTGTGTAGGGTGTGGATGTGGTTGGTGGTGCGGTGGTTTGGCATGGACCCTGCTTGGCTTTGCTGAGGAAATAGTGTTCGGTGAGGAAACAGGGGATCATCTTGGTCAGGATGTTTTTGAACAGTTTTCCCAGGTTGCTGCTAAGACATATGCCTCTGTAGTTGGCAGGGTCATACCTGTCCCCACTCCTGTAAATGGGTGAGATAAGGCCTTGGTCCCAGCTACGGGGGAAGTAGCCAGTGATCGATTGATCTATCTGTCTGGATTAAATATATATTTAATCCGTTAGTATAGTTGGAGATAGATAGATAGATAGATAGATAGATAGATAGATAGATAGATAGATAGATAGATAGATATGAGATAGATAGATACTCTGAAAAATAGAAGGAGCACACCTAGGTTCATATTTGGATTAGTTGCCATCTTTATGGGTCAATAGATAACTCACATTTTTTTTACCTTGGAGCGCTGCTTCCCTTTTTTTGGATATCTATTTATCTCCAACTATATTCATGGATGAAATAAATGTGTATATATGCACTGGATTCATGAAGATAGAAAGATAATACAGGCATGTCATTACACCATGGTGTGGAGGATAGGACCAGCTGTATAATATATTGTATAAATCACACGGTATATGTAAGGAACACACTGGAACTAAGTGCTGGGTATACTGGAAATAAGCTTGCACTCACTGGTCCTATCCTCCAGTTTCCCTCACACCTCCCAGTGACAATGGTGTAATGATATGCAGACACAGTGACCTCAGTACTGTCAATGCAGGGTGTTAGGATTTGCACCAGTGCTCAGCAATCCCATAACAGGGTGAAAAGCAGTTTACCTCCCAGTAATACAAGCAGTCGTGGTATTTATACTGTGCAATAATTAGTGTATTACTTGAATCCACATAGAAAGCCAGTGCCTCCTCTGGTGCTGCTGGAGTGGGGAGAGTGAATGGATGGAGACTGCTAGCACTACTCTCCTTTTGCATTGCCTTAATTCCCATCTCTTTCTGCTCTCATCCAATTAGTGCAGTGTATTAAGCGGTTTATCATCTCATAGTCAGCCATTGAGAGAAACAAGGCGAACACTTTGCTATAGAGCCTGCTCTCCTTTGACACCCTCAGGTACTTACATATTCCACTGTGCTATGAATAATAGAGGAAGAATAGAGCACTAATTCCCTCATCAAAGAATGCCTTGTCTGCTGCTTTGCTCAACAACACTATTCTGATCAAAAGAAAAGCAATAAAGCTTAGCATAACAAAACGAAACCTACTTATTAGCTTAGTGGTTAAATTAATGCAGAGCCGCAGCTATTCACATCCAACGTTTGAAAACAGCCTCCAACAACCTGATAAAGCGGCATTGGGGATGGAGGAATTTTAAGCTGAAATGTGAAGCTTGACTTAATCTAGAAAACAACTAGAAGGAGTTTGGGAAGAATGGAGTAATTAAGAAATATTTAGCTGATATACATCAGAGGCACCAGGGTGGAAAGCAAGGGATGAGGAGTACAAACATGCCGCTCCCCAACCTCCCATTCATTCCTATGGCCTGCTATAAGGGACAGCTCCAGAGTCCATGGCCATACATGCTCTGTGTGCCTGCAGTTGCCCTTTTCATTGGACACACAAGGAAGCTTGCTCCTATGGCATCTGGAGCAGAGACGCCTCCACTTGTAGGGGATGAAAGGACACAACAACACTAGGTGGCGCTATTGAGGGCACACCTACAGTCATTATATTCTGCACATGGCTTCCAATTTCATTGCGGAGTGTAGTATTATTGACAATTAATAATAGGGCTCTAAAGGTATATACTTACTTCTACATGTTATAAAGGTTGAGATTGTCCCATCTGGAGCAAATCGTGTCCAAGTGAACACCCAACAAAGCACAGATTTTAAGGTAACCATACACCTTCTCCTAAAGGGAATCTGTTACCATATCTGGCATATTTAAACTATTAATCTGGGCAAACAGAATATGTGTTGTTGTTTATAAATCCTCTTTTATCACTTGATTGATTTTATCACATGATTTTCTGTGTGTCAGCAAGCACCCTGAATGGTATGCAGTGAATATCCCCAGCTCTCCCTGGATCCTGAGTGTCTTTATATTTTGCAATGATTTTCTGTGTGTCAGCAAGCACCCTGAATGGTAATTTCATGTCATTCAACTCCTTTGCTAGAATTCATCATCATGACTCTGTAGATGCTCATCACAGAGGAGGTGTTAGTATAGAGATGTTATCAGGACTGCATCTTTGATCATCTATCCACACCAGGATGTGTTGGGCAGCTGTCCCTAATTTATAACTAACCAGCTCCCATAATCCCGCTGTCCTCTCCCTGCACTGGGGGCCTATAAATTTAGATTCATTCTTAGGGGTGCACGCATGTGTGGGGTAGCACGCATTCAGCAAAGCATCGCATTAGCTAAGCATCAAGTTATAGCAGTTATTCCATGGCAGTTGGGCAGGAGTCAGGTAACCCACACTCTGCTCTCCCTTCTATCCATGTGCTTTATTCCTATCCTCCTATGTTCCCTTGCAATCCACATCCACCGCCCAATCCCCCATCCATCACGACTCATATACATCAGCTCTTCTCTCCTTCCCTCTCCCATGTACAGCTCCCATGCACTTCTCACCTTCCTGAAAAACCTCAGTCCGTCTTGCCAAAACACACTGCACAAAAAACGTCTTACAATTCCAAAAACGTCTTACTTTTTAGCTTCCTACTCCTACTGATTTCGGGAGACATCTCCCCCATCCCTGGACCACCATCCCACAACCTCAACTGCTACCCTACCTCACATCAAAACCATTCTAACCTTATTATTATTACTTGCACTCCCTCATCTCCTTCTTTTAATTGTGCCCTTTGGAATCCACGGTCTGTATGTAACAAGCTTCCTTTCCTGCACAACTACTTTTTGAACAACTCTCTAAATCTATTGGCCCTCACTGAAACCTGGATCCAGGATTCTGACATGGTCTCCCCTGCTGCCATTTCCTATGGTGGCCTACAATTCTTCCATTCCCCGAGACCCACAAACAGACCTGGTGGTGGAGTCGGCATACTCCTGTCTCCACAATGCACCTTCCAGGTCATCCCACCAACTCCATCACTCTCATTCCCTTCTTTTGCGGTCCACACCATCAGGCTCTTCCATCCCCTCTCCCTCAGAGTAGCGGCCCCCAGGCTCACCCACCCACTTCCTGGACCATTTCTCAGCCTGGCTGCCGCACTTCATGTCCTCAGAACTCCCAACCCTTATCCTGGGAGACTTCAACTTCCCCACAAACAGCCCCACTTCTACATCTGCATCCCAGCTTCTTTCACTAACCACTTCGCTCGGCCTCTCACAGCTCTCAACCTCTGAGACACACAAGGACGGTAACACCCTTGACCTGGTCTTTGTCCGGCTGTGTTCAATCTCCTACCTAAATAACTCACCGCTTCCCCTCTCTGACCACAACATTCTCTCCTTCATGCTCACAAATCCTTGCTCACCCCAGCACCCTCCTACCTACCAGTCAGTCAGAAATCTACAAGCCATTAACCCTCATACACTTTCAGACTCCTTACACTCATCACTGTCCCCAATCTCCTCTTTTTCCTGTCCTGATCTGGCGGTACATCACTACAATGACACTCTTAGAAGCACCCTAGACCAAGTAGCTCCCCTCACCCTCAGAACCATCAAGCACAGAGTAAAACATCGCAAACCCGATTTCTCCAGCGATGCTCTAGGAGTGCTGAATGCTTATGGAGGAAAGCCCACACACCAGAAGACTTCATACACTTCAAATTTATGTTAAAAACCTATAACTCTGCCCTTCACATCGCCAAACAGACCTACTTCACCACTCTGATTTCCTCACTATCCAACAACCCCAAGAAACCTTTTGACACCTTTCACTCCCTCCTCAGGCCAAAAGCTCAAGCCCCTATCACATACATTTGTGCTGATGACCTGGCCTCCCACTTTATAGAGAAAATAGACAATATCCATCAGGAAATCCGTTCCCAATCACCAAGTTCAGTGACTCCCATCCCTCCCTGCATCTCCCCTGGCTCACTCTCCGCATTTGATCCTATCACAGAAGAAGAAGTCTCCAGGCTCCTCTCTTCTTCTCGTCCGACTACTTGCACTACCGACCCCATTCCCTCTCATCTCCTCCAGTCGTCACTACTCACCTAACTACAATCTTTAATCTCTCCCTCTCCTCAGGCATTTTCCCGTCCTCCTTCAAACACTCTATCATTACTCCATTACTAAAAAAACTGGCCCTAGACCCATCCTGCACAAATAACGACAGACCAGTCTCCAACCTCCCCTTCATCTCTAAACTCTTGGAGCGCCTAGTCTGCTCCCGCCTTACCCGTTACCTCTTCATTCACTCCCTCCTAGACCCTTCACAGTCCGGCTTCCGCCCCCTACACTCGACAGAAACTGCACTCATCAAAGTGACCAACGACCTTCTGACAGCAAAATGTAACGGTGACCACTCTCTGCTCATTCTTCTCGATCTTTCTACAGCTTTCGACACTGTTGACCACCCTCTCTTACTCTCTAGGCTCCAGTCACTTGGTATTAAGGACACCGCTCTCTCCTGGTTCTCCTCCTATCTTTCTGACCGCTCCTTCAGTGTTCTGTTCTCTGGCTCCACTTCATCTCCTCTTCCTCTCACTGTCAGGGTACCCCAGGGCTCAGTCCTTGGCCCCCTTCTCTTCTCCCTCTACACGGCCCCAATTGGACAGACCATCAGCAGATTTGGTTTTCAGTACCATCTTTATGCCGACGACACACAACTATACACATCATCCCCTGGCCTTACTCCTGCTGTACTACAGAACACCATTGACTGTCTGTCCACAGTCTCCGACATCATGTCCGCTCTCTATCTGAAACTCAACCTCTCCAAAACTGAACTTCTTCTGCTCCCACCATCTACTAACCTCCCTAAACCTGACGTTTCCCTCTTCGTGGGTGGCACCATAATAACACCCCGGAAGGCGCGCTGTCTGGGTGTTATGTTTTGACTCCGATCTCTCCTTCACCTCTCATATACAATCTCTTGCCCGCTCATGCCGCTTACACCTAAAAAACATGTCTAGAATCCGCCCTTTTCTCACTATAGAAACAACAAAAACCCTCACTGTCGCCCTGATCCATTCCCGCTTGGACTACTGCAACACTCTATTAATTGGCCTCCCCCTCACTCGACTTTCCCCTCTCCAGTCTATCCTTAATGCAGCAGCCAGGGTTGTCTATCTAGCTAATCGTTACTCAAACACGTCCGCTCTTCGCCAGTCATTACACTGGCTGCCCATTCATTACAGGATACAATTCAAAGTACTTGTTCTCACCCACAAAGCTCTTCACAGTGCGGCACCCCCTTACATCTCCTCCCTCATTTCTGTCTATCGGCCTAACCGACCTCTGCGCTCTGCAAATGACTTTAGACTAACCTCTGCACTATTCCGTACCTCCCACTCCCGACTCCAAGACTTCTCCCGTGCTGCGCCAATCCTCTGGAATGCTCTACCCCAAGAAATTAGGACCATCCACAATTTGCATAGTTTTATGCGCTCCCTCAAAACACATTTGTTCAGAGCAGCCTATCATGTTCCCTAATCAGTTATTTTGTTTGTGTGTAGCCCATTCACTACTTCCATCTATCCCCCACCCCCTGAAGATGGCTGGACCATCATTGTAAATACATCATTGTAACGACGTTACACGAACCCATGTAACCACGGTATACACGGTGGAAAATGAAATGCTAGGTGAAATCCCAAGAAACAATGAAAACCCTATATTAAGGGTCATCAATCTAACCCAAGAAGAGGTGCGAAACCGGCTAAATAAGATTAAAATAGATAAATCTCCGGGTCCGGATGGCATACACCCACGAGTACTAAGAGAACTAAGTAATGTAATAGATAAACCATTATTTCTTATTTTTAGGGACTCTATAGCGACGGGGTATGTTCCGCAGGACTGGCGCATACCAAATGTGGTGCCAATATTCAAAAAGGGCTCTAAAAGTGAACCTGGAAATTATAGGCCAGTAAGTCTAACCTCTACTGTTGGTAAAATATTTGAAGGGTTTCTGAAGGATGTTATTCTGGATTATCTCCATATCAGCATGGGTTTATGAGAAATCGCTCCTGTCAAACCAATCTAATCAGTTTTTATGAAGAGGTAAGCTATAGGCTGGACCACGGTGAGTCATTGGACGTGGTATATCTCGATTTTTCCAAAGCGTTTGATACCGTGCCTCACAAGAGGTTGGTACACAAAATTAGAATGCTTGGTCTGGGGGACAATGTGTGTAAATGGGTTAGTAACTGGCTTAGTGATAGAAAGCAGAGGGTGGTTATAAATGGTATAGTCTCTAACTGGGTCGCTGTGACCAGTGGGGTACCGCAGGGGTCGGTATTGGGACCTGTTCTCTTCAACATATTCATTAATGATCTGGTAGAAGGTTTACACAGTAAAATATTGATATTTGCAGATGATACAAAACTATGTAAAGCAGTTAATATAAGAGAAGATAGTATTCTGCTACAGATGGATCTGGATGAGTTGGAAACTTGGGCTGAAAAGTGGCAGATGAGGTTTAACAATGATAAATGTAAGGTTATACACATGGGAAGAAGGAATCAATATCACCATTACACACTGAACGGGAAACCACTGGGTAAATCTGACAGGGAGAAGGACTTGGGGATCCTAGTTAATGATAAACTTGCCTGGAGCAGCCAGTGCCAGGCAGCAGCTGCCAAGGCAAACAGAATCATGGGGTGCATTAAAAGAGGTCTGGATACACATGATGAGAGCATTATACTGCCGATGTACAAATCCCTAGTTAGACTGCACATGGAATACTGTGTCCAGTTTTGGGCACCGGTGCTCAGGAAGGATATAATGGAACTAGAGAGAGTACAAAGGAGGGCAACAAAATTAACAAAGGGGATGGGAGAACAACAATACCCAGATAGATTAGCGAAATTAGGATTATTTAGTCTAGAAAAAAGACGACTGAGGGGCGATCTAATAACCATGTATAAGTATATAAGGGGACAATACAAATATCTCGCTGAGGATCTGTTTATACCAAGGAAGGTGACGGGCACAAGGGGGCATTCTTTGCGTCTGGAGGAGAGAAGGTTTTTCCACCAACATAGAAGAGGATTCTTTACTGTTAGGGCAGTGAGAATCTGGAATTGCTTGCCTGAGGAGGTGGTGATGGCGAACTCAGTCGATGGGTTCAAGAGAGGCCTGGATGTCTTCCTGGAGCAGAACAATATTGTATCATACAATTATTAGGTTCTGTAGAAGGACGTAGATCTGGGGATTTATTCTGATGGAATATAGGCTGAACTGGATGGACAAATGTCTTTTTTCGGCCTTACTAACTATGTTACTATGTAAATATGCACCTGTACTTTGTATCTCCCCACCTCATTGTAGATTGTAAGCTCTCACGAGCAGGGTCATCTTGTGTTGCTTTAATTATTGTATTGTTAACATAGTTACTTATAACTGTTGTGTTTTAAGCTGCTAAACTGTAAAGCGCTGCGGAATATGTTGGCGCTATATAAATAAAGATTATTATTATTATTACTTTACTAGTAGAATACCCGCGGCTTTGGTCGTGGAAAATTTGTTAAATTGTTGGTTATGGTAGCTAAAGTAAAATTTTCATTGTCACCCTGAAATTGACATTTGCAGAGTGCTACAATAAATTTTTTTCCCATTTTAACCCCTTAACGACCGCCGATACGCCTTTTAACGGCGGCCGCTAAGGGTACTTAAACCACAGCGCCGTTAATTAACGGCGCTGTGGAAAAAGTGAATAGCGCCCCCCAGAGTCGGATTTTCTCTGGGGTCTCGGCTGCCGAGGGTAGCCGAGACCCCAGAGAACATGATTCGGGGGGGTTTTACCAACCCCCGAGTTGCGATCGCCAGTAATTAACCGTTTACCGGCGGTCGCAACAAAAAAAAAAAACGCGATTTGCCATTTAATTTCTCTGTCCTCCGATGTGATCGCACATCGGAGGACAGAGAAATAGGGTCCCCGATGGCCCCCAATAGCCCCCCAATACTCACCTATCTCTCCCGGTGCTCCTCGTGGCTCCCGATGGGCGCCGCCATCTTTTTTCCGGGGAAAAAATGGCGGGCGCATGCGCATTGAGCCCACCGGCCGGCACCCGGAAGATCTTTGGGGTCTCGGCTGCCGGGGGTAGCCGAGACCCCAAAGAACATGATCGGGGTCGGTTTTCACCGACCCCTGTTTTGCGATCGCCGGTAATTAACTGTTTACCGGCGACCGCAAAAATAAAAAATAAAAAAAAAAAGCGATCTGTAATTCTCTGTCCTCTGATGTGATCGCACATCAGAGGACAGAGAAATAGGGGGATTCGGGGACCCTATCATACTCACCCGGTGTCCCTGGGTCCTCCTGCGTCTCCTCCTGCCGGCCGGCTTCTTCCTCGGGAAAGAAAATGGCGGGCGCATGCGCAGTGCGCCCGCCATCTGCTGCCATCTGCCGGCCGGCAGGAGAGACGAGTTGGGGCTAAAACTAGGGTTAAGGTTAGGGCTAGGGCTAGGGTTAGGGTTAGGGCTAGGGTTAGGGTTAGGGCTAGGGTTAGGGCTAGGGTTAGGGCTAGGGTTAGGGCTAGGGTTGGGGCTAAATTTAGGGTTAGGGCTAGGGTTGGGGCTAAATTTAGGGTTAGGGTTAAGGTTAGGCTACTTTCACACTAGCGGTTTTTGGCTTCCGTCGCAATGCGTCGTTGGAGAAAAAACGCATCCTGCAAAAGTGCTTGCAGGATGCAGTTTTTCTCCATTGACTTGCATTAGCGACACATTGCGACGGATTGCCACACGTCGCATCCGTCGTGCGACGGATGCGTCATGGTTTGGAGGACCGTCGGCACAAAAAAACGCTACATGTAACTTTTTTTGTGTGACGTGTCCGCCATTTCCGACCGTGCATGCGCGGCCGGAACTCCGCCCCCGCCTCCCCGCACCTCACAATGGGGCAGCGGATGCGTTGAGAAAACAGCATCCGCTGCACCCGTTGTGCGGTGCTTACAACGCTAGCGTCGGTACGTCGGCCCGACACACTGCGATGGGCCGAGTACGACGCTAGTGTGAAAGTAGCCTTAGGCTTCTTTCACACTTGCGTTGGTACGGGGCGGTCGCAATGTGTCAGCCCGACGTACCGACGCACGTTATGAAAATTGTGCACAACGTGGGCAGTGGATGCAGTTTTTCAACGCATCCGATGCCCAGTCTATGTCCTGGGGAGGAGGGGGCAGAGTTACGGCCACGCATGCACGGAAATGGCGGACGCGACGTACAAAAAAAAGGTTACATTGAACTTTTTTTGTGACGACGGTCCGCCAAAACACAACGGATCCAGTGCACGATGGACGCGACGTGTGGCCATCCGTCGGTAATACAAGTCTATGGGCAAAAAAGGCATCCTGTGGGCACATTTGCAGGATCCGTTTTTTGTCCAAAAGGACGGATTGTGACGGATGCCACATGACGCAAGTGTGAAAGTAGCCTTAGGGTTAGGGTTGGGGCTAAAGTTAGGGGTAGGGTTAGGGTTAAATTTAGGGTTAGGATTGGGGCTAAAGTTAGGGTTAGGGCTAGGGTTGGGGCTAAAATTAGGGTTAGGGTTAGGGTTGGGGCTAAAGTTATGGTTAGGGTTGGGGCTAAAGTTAGGGTTAGAGTTGGGATTAGGGTTAGGGTTTGGATTAGGGTTACGGTTGGGATTAGGGTTACGTTTGGGATTAGGGTTGGGATTAGGGTTAGGGTTGGGATTAGGGTTAAGGTTAGGGTTGGGATTAGGGTTAGGGGTGTATTGGGATTAGGGTTAGGTTTGAGGTTAGGGTTGAGATTAGGGTTAGGGGTGTGTTGGATTTAGGGTTTTGATTAGGGTTATGGTTAGGGTTGAGATTAGGGCTGTTTTGGGGTTAGGGTTGTGATTATCGTTATGGTTGTGATTAGGATTATGGATCGGGTTGAGATTAGGGTTAGGGGTGTGTTGGAGTTAGGGTTGGAGTTAGAATTGGGGGGGTTTCCACTGTTTAGGTACATCAGGGGGTCTCCAAACACGACAGACAATTTTGCGCTAAAAAAGTCAAATGGTGCTCCCTCCCTTCTGAGCTCTGCCGTGCGCCCAAACAGTGGTTTACCCCCACATATGGGGCATCAGCGTACTCGGGATAAATTGGACAACAACTTTTGGGGTCCAGTTTCTCCTGTTACCCTTGTGAAAATAAAAACTTGGGGGCTAAAAATCTTTTTTGTGGGAAAAAAAATATTTTTTTATTTTCACTACTCTGCATTATAAACTTCTGTGAAGCACTTGAGCATTCAAAGTTCTCACCACATATCTAGATAAGTTCCTTGGGGGGTCTATTTTCCAGAATGGGGTCACTTGTTGGGGGTTTCTACTGTTTAGGTACATTAGGGGTCTGCAAACGCAACATAACGCCAGCAGACAATTCTATCAAAGTCTGCATTCCAAAATGGCACTCCTTCCCTTCCGAGCTCAGCCATGCGCCCAAACAGTGGTTTACCCCCACATATTGGGTACCAGCATACTCAGGACAAATTGGACAACAACTTTTGGGGTCCAATTTCTCTTGTTACCCTTGTGAAAATAAAAACTTGGGGGCTAAAAAATCTTTTT
Source organism: Ranitomeya variabilis (assembly GCF_051348905.1). Taxonomy (NCBI): domain Eukaryota; kingdom Metazoa; phylum Chordata; class Amphibia; order Anura; family Dendrobatidae; genus Ranitomeya; species Ranitomeya variabilis. Next base: position 128,122,753 of record NC_135234.1, on the reverse strand, counting down.
TGTTAAAAAAAAAATATTTTTTATTTTCACGACTCTGCATTATAAACTTCTGTGATGCACTTGGGCATTCAAAGTTCTCACTACACATCTAGATAAGTTCCATGGGGGGTCTAGTTTCCAAAATGGGGTCACTTTTGGGGAGTTTCTACTGTTTAGGCACATCAGGGGCTCTCCAAACGCGACATGGCGTCCGATCTCAATTCCAGTCAATTTTGCATTGAAAAGTCAAATGGCGCTCCTTTGCTTCCGAGCTTAGCCATGCGCCCAAACAGTGGTTTACCCCCACATATGGGGTGTCGGCGTACTCAGGACAAATTGTACACCAACTTCTGGGGTCCATTTTCTCCTATTACCCTTGGTAAAATAAAAATTTGGAGGCAAAAAGATCATTTTTGTAGAAAAAATGCAATTTTTTTTATTTTCACGTCTCTACGTTATAAACTTCTGTGAAGTACCTGGGGGTTTAAAGTGCTCACCACACATCTAGATACATTCCTTAAGGGGTCTAGTTTCCAAAATGGTGTCATTTGTGGGGGATTTCCACTGTTTAGGCACATCAGGGGCTCTCCACACGTGACATGGCGTCCGATCTCAATTCCAGCCAATTCTACATTGAAAAAGTAAAACGACACTCCTTCTCTTCCAAGCTCTGCGGTGCGCCCAAACAGTGGTTTACCCCCACATATGGGGTATCGACGTACTCAGGAGAAATTGCACAACAACTTTTGTGGTCTAATTTCTCCTGTTACCCTTGTGAAAATAAAAATTTGGGGGCAAGAAGATCATTTTTGTAGAAAAAATGTGATTTTTTATTTTCACTGCTCTACGTTATAAACTTCTGTGAAGCACTTGGGGGTTCAAAGTGCTCACCACACATCTAGATAAGTTCCTTAAGGGGTCTAGTTTCCAAAATGGTATCACTTGTGGGGGGTTTCCACTGTTTAGGCACATCAGGGGCTCTCCAAACGCGACATGGCATCCGATCTCAATTCCAGCCAATTCTGCATTGAAAAAGTCAAACGGTGCTCCTTCACTTCCAAGCTCTGCGGTGCGCCCAAACAGTGGTTTACCTCCACATATGGGGTATCGACGTACTCAGGAGAAATTGCACAACAACTTTTGTGGTCTAATTTCTCCTGTTACCCCTGTGAAAATAAGAATTTGTGGGCAAAAAAATCATTTTTGTGAAAACAAATGCGATTTTTTATTTTCACGGCTCTACGTTATAAACTTCTGTGAAGCACTTGGGGGTTCAAAGTGCTCACCACACATCTAGAAAAGTTCCTTAAGGGGTCTAGTTTCCAAAATGGTGTCACTTGTGGGGGGTTTCCACTGTTTAGGCACATTAGGGGCTCTCCAAACGCGACATGGCATCCGATCTCAATTCCAGCCAATTCTGCATTGAAACAGTCAAACGGCGCTCCTTCACTTCCAAGCTCTGCGGTGCGCCCAAACAGTGGTTTACCTCCACATATGGGGTATCGGCGCACAACAAAATTTGTGGTTAAATTTCTGTTTTTACACTTGTGAAAATAAAAAAAATGGTTCTGAAGTAAAATGTTTGCAAAAAAAAGTTAAATGTTCATTTTTTTCTTCCACATTGTTTCAGTTCCTGTGAAGTACGTAAAGGGTTAATAAACTTCTTGAATGTGGTTTTGAGCAGCTTGAGGGGTGCAGTTTTTAGAATGGTGTCACACTTGGTTATTTGCTATCATATAGACCCCTCAAAATGACTTCAAAGGTGATGTGGTCCCTAAAAAAAACATGGTGTTGTAGAAATGAGAAATTGCTGGTCAACTTTTAACCCTTATAACTCCCTAACAAAAAAAAAATTTGTTTCCAAAATTGTGCTGATGTAAAGTGGACATGTGGGAAATGTTATTTATTAACTATTTTTCGTGACATATCTCTCTAATTTAAGGGCATAAAAATACAAAGTTTGAAAATTGCAAAATTTTAAAAATTTTCGCCATATTTCCATTTTTTTCATAAATAATCGCAAGTAAGATCGAAGAAATGTTACCACTAACTTGAAGTACAATATGTCACGAAAAAACAATCTCAGAATCAGCGGGATCCGATAAAGCGTTCCAGAGTTATAACCTCATAAAGTGACAGTGGTCAGAATTGTAAAAATTGGCTCGGTCATTAAGTACCAAATTGGCTCTGTCACTAAGGGGTTAAATTTGTATTATTTTGGCATTTTACTACTTTGTCGTAACATTGTTGTTGTCTAGTTGCCCATAGCAACCAATCAGAGCTCAGCTTTCACTTTACCTCAGCAGCTTCAGTGATGAAAGCTCCCTGTATAGTAAGCAATAGTGACAATCTTACTATGAGGCATTTTTCGCCTGACCAATATTGCTGCTCAGTAATGTTCGTCCGTGTGCGTAGGGTGCGTCCATCTGAGTGTGTTTGCATGTGTGTGTGGTCCTTGCATGCATGAGTATGTGGGGTGTGCATGTTGTATTTATGGGGTGGTGTTGTGGTATTTGTGGGGTGGGGTTTGTGTTGTGTGTGTCTAGAGTTGTCTGGTGTTTGTGTGGTGTGTTGTGGCATTTGTGTGGTGTTGTGCTTGTGGGTTGGTGTATGTGTGCTGTCTGTGTGATGTTTGTATGATATTTGTAAAATGTTTGGGTGTTGTGTGTGGTGGTGCGGCCCCTTAAGTAGCGACTTTTCGGCGCCATAGCTATAATCTGTCCCTGTCAGTCACAACTGTTGTTTTCCCCTCAGCACTTTTATTTTCACCTTCACATTTCCACATTATATGTATAGGGCCTAACTTTGGGGGCCCCAATCTCATGACGGGGGGATGCTAGCGAGATGTAATGTGCGCAATATTCTGCTCCTGTGGGTGGAGAGGGGAAGTGCCAAATTTCACCCAAATCGGGGGAGAACTGTGGATTTGTATAGAGCGGGCAACTACAGATTTTGAGTTTTATATATATATATAGTTGTAAATGACCTCTTCCATGCTATTGGGGGACGCTGCCTTGAAGATAATTCTGCCTCCAGAGATTTTACATGAAGGGGGAGTTACCAGTGTGATGTGTAATGGCCATTCTCTGCTTTCCTGATCTTACTGGAGAGCTGTGTGTGATTATATCTGACATATCTGCAGGTTCCTCATAGCTTCAGCATCCATCTCATATACAGACAGGGTTACAATATTGTTGCATGCAGCAGAGCTCAGAGATCTGCAAAATTATGTTTGGAAGAAGACAAATTTTATTTATTCTGTTCTGTGTTAGTTACTTGTCTCACACTGAAAAGATGGTAACAAATTGCAAGGTTTCGAGCTTTTCAATTTGTTACCATCTTTTCAGTTAGCCATTAAAAGGTATCAACCACTGGGGACTCTCAATTCTAAATATTTTTCTATCTACTGGCTAACACGGTACCCAGATATACATCTTTCTTGTCTCACACTGGGAACTCCACCTTTATGTAAAATAGTCTCTGAAGGCAGAGTTATCTTCTAGGCAACATCTCCATAGCCTGGAAGAGGTCATTTACAGTGGGGGAAAAAGTATTTAGTCAGCCACCGATTGTGCAAGTTCTCCCATTTAAAAAGATAAGAGAGGCCTGTGATTGACATCATAGGTATACCACAACTATGAGAGTCAAAATGAGAAAACAAATCCAGAAAATCACCTTGTCTGATTTGGCAAGATTTATTTTGAAAATTCTGGTGGAAAATAAGTATTTGGTCATTAACAAAAGTTCATCTCAATATTTTGTTATATATCCTTTGTTGGCAATGACAGTGGTCACACATTTTATGTAAAGGTACCTTCACACTAAACGATATCGCTAGCGATCCGTGACGTTGCAGCATCCTGGCTAGCGATATCGTTTAGTTTGACACGCAGCAGCGATCAGGATCCTGCTGTGATATCGCTGGTCGTTGAATAAAGTTCAGAACTTTATTTGGTCGTCAGACCGGCGTTTATCGTCAGGTTTGACACCAAAAGCAACGATACCAGCGATGTTTTACGCTGGTAACCAGGGTAAATATCGGGTTACTAAGCGCAGGGCTCTGACTGAGCGCCGGCCCTAAAGTGAAAGTAAAAGCACAGCGGTGACGTCACCGCTCTGCTGTTAGGGCCGGCGCTCACACAGTGTAGGAAGCGGACGCCGGGAGACGCGCAGGTGAGTATGTACTGTTTGTTTTTTTTACTTTTACGATGGTAACCAGGGTAAACATCGGGTTACTAAGCGCGGCCCTGCGCTTAGCAACCCGATGTTTACCCTGGTTACCCGGGGACCTCGGCATCGTTGTCTGACAGCTCTCCAGCGATCAAACAGCGACGCTGCAGCGATCGGCATCGTTGTCGCTATCGCTGCAGCATCGCTTAATGTGAAGGTACCTTAAGTCTTCAGAAGGATGGCCACACTGTTGGTGGTATGTTGACCCATTCCTCCATGAAGATCTAATCTAGAGCAGTGATGTTTTGGGCCTGTCGCTGGGCAACACAGACTTTCAACTCCCTCCAAAGGTTTTCTATGGGGTTGAGATCTGGAGATTGTCTAGGGATTCCAGGACCTTCATATGGTTCTTACTAAGCCACTCCTTCATTGCCCTGGCGGTGTGCTTGGGATCATTATCATGCTGAAAGCCACATCCACGTTTCATCTTCAATGCCCTTGCTGATGGAAGGAGGTTTGCACTCAAAATCTCATGATAAATGGCCGCATTCATTCTTTCATGTACACGGATCAGTCGTCCTGGTCCCTTTGCAGAGAAACAGCCCCAAAGCATGATGTTGCCACCCCATGCTTCACAGTAGGTATGCTGTTCTTTGGATGCAACTCAGCATTCTGTCTCCTCCAAACACGACAAGTTTTGTTTTACCAAATAATTTTACTTTGGTTTCATCAGACCATATGACATTCTCCCAATACTCTTCTGGATAATCCAGATGCTCTCTAGCAACCTTCAGACGGGTCAGGACATGTACTGGCTTAAGCAGGGGGATACTGCAGGATCTGAGTCCCTGGAGGTGTAGTGTGTTACTGATGGTAGCCTTTGGTATGGTGGTCCCAGCTCACTAAGTCCCTCTGTGTGATTCTGGGATTTTTGCTCACTGTTCTTGTGATCATTTTGATCCCACGGGGTGTGATCTTGCGTAGAGTCCCTGATCGAGGGAGATTGTCAGTGGTCTTGTATGTCTTCCATTTTCTTATCATTGCTCCCACAATTGATTTCATCACACCAAACTGCTTGCCTATTGCATATTCAGTCTTCCCAGCCTGGTACAGGACTACAATTTTGTTTCTGGTGACCTTCGACAGCTCTTTGGTCTTCACCATAGTGGAGTTTGGAGTGTGACTGTTTAAGGTTTTGGACAAGTGTCTTTTATACTGATAACAAGTTCAAACAGGTGCCATTACTACAGGTAATGAGTGGGGGACAGAGGAGCTTCTTAAAGAAGATGTTACAGGTCTGTGAAAGCCAGAAATCTTGCATGTTTTTAGGTGACCAAATACTTATTTTCCCCCATAATTTGCAAAATGAATCTTGCCAAATCCTTTTTTTACCCACTAACCTAATACAGGATCCTGACGAGTCCACTGGCAAGGATCGGGCAGACCAAAGCACTGACACCGATCCGGGACTTTGACATCCTGTGGGTGCGTTGGAGCCTTTGCCGTTCTGTAGCCCTATGTTCCCTGGTAGCTACGCTACTGAGCTATAGCCTATGTTCACATGAATGTATTAGGCTATGTTCCCACAATAAGTATTCAGTGAGTTTGATGTTGCAGATGAATTAGGTTTTTCTATTTTCTTCATTGCCTTTTTATGAGCATTTCTTACATGCAGTTTTTTCACGTTTTTCACACTGCAGCTTTTGTCTCTCTTTGGCATGTCATGTTTTAAATAAAGCTGCTTTGCTTTTGATACCTACTGGTATTTAGCTTGAACAAAACTTTATTGATGCAGTCAGGTGCAGATTACATGCATTTTTTCAGTGTGTTTTGCTAGTAGATTTTCTGTAACTAATGCAATTCTATGGAGAAAATCTTCACATAACACTTGGCTTACCTGCCGGTGAAATTGGCATATTGTGGATTTCAGACATGCACTGTAGGTCAGTTTACACTGCATAAAAAACAGTGGGCATGAGATTTCTATAAATCCCAGACATAGAATCATAGAATGTTAGAGTTGGAAGTTACTTCAAGGGACATAGTGTCCAACCCCCTGCTCAATGCCAGATTCACTAAACCATCTCAGACAGATGTCTATCCAGCCTCTGTTTGAAGACTTCCATTGACGGAAGACTTACCACCTCTGGTGGCAGCCTGTTCCACTCATTGATCAACCTCAGTGTCAAAAATGTTTTTTTAGTATCTAATCTGTGTCTTCTCCCTTTCAGTTTTATTCCATTGCTTCTCATGTTTCCATGTGCAAATGAGAATAAGGATGATCCCTCTACACTGTGACAGCCCTTCAGATATTTGTAGACAGCTATTAAGTCTCCTGTTAGCCTTCTTTTTTGCAAGCTAAACATTTCCAGATCCTTTAACCGTTCCTCATAGGACATACTGTAAAAGCCCGCTCACCATCCTCGTAGCTATTCTCTGAACTTGCTCCAGTTTTTCAATGTCTTTTTTAAAATGTGGTGCCCAGAACTGGACACAGTATTCCAGATGTGGTCTGACCAAGGAAGAGTAGAGGGGGATTTTACTTCACACGATCTAGACAATGTTTCTCTTAATACATCCCAGAACTGTGTTAACCTTTTTTTGCTGCTGAATCACACTGTTGACTCATGTGCAGTCTGTGATCTATTGCAATTGGATTTGCAATCATTCATTATCACTCTTTGAGTATGATCACTGAGCCAGTTATGAATCCACCTATCCACACGCCCCCGAAGAATCTGGCGGCGAAACGCGCATCGGGGTGAGGGGATGCCACAAGCACTACTTCTTTATAAGCAATTACCGTTTCCATGATAAATAACTTGTTTTTACATATAGATGGGTTATCCCACTGGGTATTGTATAGAGGCCTTGAATTAGCCTTTTCTTACCTATCTTGTTTGCTCCTGTGTCAGCACATTTAGAGGTATATTATTATTTTGATCTTTGTCTAATTCAATCCGAAAGCATACCTTGTGCATCATGGAATTGTAACTATATTCTGTGGGATTTGACAGCAATTATTTCTTTATACCGATATGTGTTCACAGGTACTTTGACTATGTATCCAACATAATTAAACAATGGAACAGTAATATTACTGATATATTTTGTATTTTACAAATGTATAAGTTGGCACTATAGTAATTACTTCGGTATATCTCTATTGCATTATCCTATTTCCCTGGTACTGTACGTCTCCTAAAATGGCATTTTGCTATTTTATGTAATTTCTTTTTAATAGTAATTAATAAAAGTATTGGTTTTAATACGCTTGTGGGATCTCTTCCTGGTTTTATATGCATTATATATGGGAATAGTTGTTGCTATCCATAGCCTTGTCAATCCCATACTTGGTCATTTTTTCATTAAGAATAACATGAAAAACTTTATCAAATGCTTTGCTGAGTCGAGATATACTATATCTACCTCATTTCCCTGATCCACCCAGTCAGTGATTACATCATAGAAGGAAATTAGATTAGTCTGGCATGACTTGTTTGCTACAAAACCATGTGGGCTCTGGTTAACTACCGTATTCTTATCCAAGTACTTAAATACATGCTGTTTAATAACTTGTTCAAAGATATTTGCAGGTATAAAAGCAAGTCTCACTGGCCTGTAATTTCCTGGCTCCATCTTCTTTCCTTTTTTGAAGATAGAGACAACATTTGCCCTTCCCCAATCTTCTGGGACTTCTTTTGCTCTCCAGGATTTTTCAAACATTCTGGCTAGTGGTTCTCCAATTGTGTCAGCTAACCCTTTCAGTAGGCTAGGATGTAATTCATATGGACCAGGAGATTTAAATCCATTTCTCTGCTTATAAATAGTGTGGATTCTTTTATTTCTCTGATAGCACCGTGAAGATCAGTTAATGTTACAATTGCTTTCATAGATAACACAGATGCAAAATAGGAATTTAAAAGTTCGGCCTTCTCAACATCATTTTTGACCACGTCATCCTTTTCATCCTGTAAAAATAAATCCTATAGGATCTTTGACTATTCTTTTGCTTTTGACATACCCCCCAAATCCTTGTTTACTGCTTTTGGTCTCCCTTGCAAACCTCACTTCACTAGTGGCTTTAGCTTTTCCCTACAAGCAGCAATATATTCTTCTTTAAATATGTCCCCCTTTTACCATTTAATATACAGTTCTCAAAAAAATAAAGGGAACACTTAAACAACAGAATATAACTCCAAGTAAATAAAACTTCAGTGAAAGCAAACTGTCCACTTAGGAAGCAGCACTATTTGACAATCAATTTCACATGCTGTTGTGCAAATGGAATAGACAACAGATGGAAATTATTGGCAATTATCAAGACACACTCAATAAAGGAGTGGTTCTGCAGGTGGGGACCACAGACCACATCTCAGTACCAATGCTTTCTGGCTCATCTTTTGGTCACTTTTGAATGTTGGCTGTGCTTTCACACTCGTGGTAGCATGAGACGGACTCTACAACCCACACAAGTGGCTCAGGTAGTGCAGCTCATCCAGGATGACACATCAATGTGAGATGTGGCAAGAAGGTTTGCTGTGTCTGTCAGCGTAGTGTCCAGAGGCTGGAGAGCAACAACCCAGCAGCAGGACCACTAACCTCAGCCTTTGTGCAAGGAGGAACAGGAGGAGCACTGCCAGAGCCCTGCAAAATGACCTCCAGCAGGCCACAAATGTGCTTGTGTCTGCACAAATGGTTAGAAACCGACTCCACGAGGATGGTCTGAGTGCCCGACATCCACATATGGGGGTTGTGCTCACAGCCCAACACCGTGGAGGACACTTGCCATTTGCTACAGAACACCAGGATTGCCAAATTCACCACTGGCACCCTGTACTCTTCACAGATGAAAGCAGGTTCACACTGAGCACATGTAACAGATGTGACAGAGTCTGGAGACGCTGTGGAGAGCGATCTGCTGCCTGCAACATCCTTCAGCATGACCGGCTTGGCAGTGGGACAGTAATGGTGTGGGGTGAAATTTCATTCGAGGGCCGCACAGCCCTCCATGTGCTCGCCAGCGGTAGCCTTACTGCCATTAGGTACCGAGATGAGATCCTCATACCCCTTGTGAGATGATATGCTGGTGCGGTTGGTCCTGGGTTCCTCCTAATGCAGGATAATGACAGACCTCATGTGGCTGGAGTGTGACAGCAGGTCCTGCAAGATGAAGGAATTGAAGCTATGGACGGGCCTGCCTGTTGCCCAGACCTGAATTCAATTGAACACATCTGGGACATCATGTCTCGCACCATACACCAATGTCACGTTGCACCACAGACTGTCCAGGAGTTGGTGGATGCTTTAGTCCAGATCTGGGAGGAGATCCCTCAGGAGACCATCTGCCGCCTCATCAGGAGCATGCCCAGGCATTGTAGGGAGGTCATACATGCACGTGGAGGCCACACACACTACTGAGCATCATTTCCTTGTCTTGAGTCATTTCCACTGAAGTTGGATCAGCTTGTAACTTCATTTACCACTTTGATCATCATTCCAACTCCAGACCTCCGTGGGATATTAGTTGTGATTTACGTTGATAATTTTTAGGTTTTATTGTTCCACTATGCAATGAATAAAGATTTACAAATGGAATATTTAATTCAGTGATATCTAGGATGTGGGATTTTAGTGTTACTTTTATTTTTTTGAGCAGTGTATATTTCTTTTTTCCTTTTTAATAAGTGATTGAATTCTGTGTTCATCCATCCTAGTCTCTTTAACCCCTTTCTGACACCCAATGTACTATCTCGTCCATGTGGGCTGGGCCCATATGACCATGGACGGGATCGTACGTCGAAGCCGATCGCGGGTGGTGTGCGGCCGATTGGTGCCGAATGTCAGCTAAGTGCCAGGAGCAGTGAAGGACCGCTCCCGGAACTTTAACCCCCGGAACACTGCGATCAAACAAGATTGCAGTGTCCTGGTGACATAGAGAAGCATCACAAAGGGAGGGGGCTCCCTGCGTGCTTCCCTCAGACCCTCAGAGCAACGCAATGTGATCGCGTTGTTCTGATGTTCTCTCTGCCTGCAGACCCCCGGATCCAAGATGGCCGCGGGGTCATTCCGGGTCCTGCACAGACCTGGCTTCTCAGTGCCTGCTGAGAGCAGGACCTCAGAAGCCTCCTTCACTGCCTGTCAGATCGCTGTGCTATGCATAGTGTTAGATCAGCGACAATGCAAAAAAGTAGAAAAATAATTATACTGTGTAAAAGTACAGTATTTTAAAAAAATTCCTAAATAAAGAAAAAAAAATTTGTTCCAATAAATACATATTTTTATGTAAATAAAAACAAACAATAAAAGTACACATATTTAGCATCACAGCATCCATAACGACCTGACCTATAAAACTGTCCCACTAGTTAACCCCTTCAGTGAACACAGAAAAAAAAAAACAAGGCAAAGAACAATGCTTTGTCGTCATACTGCCGAACAAAAAGTGGAATAACACGCGATCAAAAAGACGGATATAAATAAACATGGTACCGCCGAAAACATCATTTTGTTCTGCAAAAAAACAAGCCACCATACAGCATTGTCAGCAAAAAAATAAAAAAAGTTATAGCTCTCAGAATAAAGCAATGCAAAAACAATGCAAAACATAAAAAATATAAATGCGGTATTGCTGTCATCATTACTGACCCGAAGAATAAAACTGCCCTACCAATTTTACCACATGCGGAATGGTATAAACTCCCCACCCAAAAGAAATTCATGAATTGCTGGTTTTGTTCATTCTGCCTCCCAAAAATCGTAATAAAAAGCGATCAAAAAATGTCACGTCCCCGAAAATGGTACAAATAAAAACGACAACCTGTCCCGCAAAGAACAAGACCTCACTTGACTCTGTGGACCAATATATGGAAAAATTATAGCTCTCAAAATGAGGTGATGCAAAAACTATTTTTGCAATAAAAAACATCTTTTAGCGTGTGACAGCTGCCAAACATGAAAATCCGAAATAAAAACCCGCTATAAATAGTAAATCAAACCCTTCTTTATCACCCCCTTAGTTAAGGAAAAATAATTTAAAAAAAATGTATTTATTTCCATTTTCCCATTAGGGTTAGGGCTAAAGTTAGGGTTATGGTTGGGGCTAAAGTTAGGATTGGGGTTGGGGCTAAAGTTAGGGTTAGGATTACGGTTAGGGTTGGGATTACGTTTACGCTTGGGATTAGGGTTAGGGTTGGAATTAGGGTTAGGGGTGTATCAGGGCTGGGTGTGTGGTTAGGGTAATGGTTAGGGTTGGGATTAGGGTTAGGGGTGTGTTGGGGTTAGGGGTGTGTTGGGCTTAGGGTTGTGTTTAGGGTTGTGATTAGAGTTAGGGGTGTGTCCTGTTAGGGGTGTGGTTAGGGTTATGGTTAGGGTTGGGATTGGGGTGTGTTGGGGTTAGGGTTGGAGTTAGAATTGGGGGTTTCCACTGTTTAGGCACATAAGGGGCTCTCCAAACGTGACATGGAGTCCGATCTCAATTCCAGCCAATTCTGCGTTGAAAAAGTCAAACAGTGCTCTTTCCCTTTCAAGCTCTGCCATGCGCCCAAACAGTGATTAACCCTCACATATGGGGTATCAGCGTACTCAGGACAAATTGCACAGCAACTTTTGGGGTCCTATTTCTCCTGTTACCGTTGGTCAAATAAAACAAATTGGATTTTTTTAAAAATTCCAAAAATTCCTTTGAAGCACCTGAAGGGTTCATAAACTTCTTGAATGTGGTTTTGAGCACCTTGAGGGGTGCAGTTTTTAGAATTGTGTCACTTTTGTGTACTTTCTATCATATAGACCCCTCAAAGTGACTTCAAATGTGATGTGGTCCTTGAAAAGAAGAAGACTGCATGAAAGTAAATACAGCGGTTCACTGCACTGTGCAAGCCACTAATAAGCATCAAGAATAAAAAGGCTAGACTGGACATTGCTAAAAAAATCTAAAAAAGCCAGCACAGTTCTGGAAGAATATTCTTTGGACAGATGAAACCAAGATCAACCTCTACCAGAAAGAGATGGAAAGAGAAAAGTATGGTGAGGGCGTGGTACATCTCATGATCCAAAGCATACCACATCATCTGTAAAACACGGCGGAGGCAGTGTGATGGCTTGGGCATGCATGGCTGCCCTTGGCACTGGGTCACTAGTGTTTATTGATTATGTAACACAGGACAGAAGCAGCAGAATGAATTCTCAGGTATTCAGAGACATACTGTGTGCTCAGATCCAGCCAAATGCAGCCAAACTGATTGGTCGTCGTTTCATGCTACAGATGGACAATGACCCAAAACATAAAGCCAAAGCAACCCAGGTGTTTATTAAAGCAAAGAAGTGGTATTTTCTTGAATGGCCAAGTCAGTCACCTGATCTCAACCCAGTTGAGCATGCATTTCACTTGTTAAAGACTAAATTTCAGACAGAAAGGCCCACAAACAAACAGCAACTGAAAACCACTGCAGTGAAGGCCTGGCAGAGCATCAAAAAGGTGGAAACACAGCGTCTGGTGATGTCCATGAGTTCAAGACTTCAGGCAGTCATTATCAACAAAGGATTTTCAACCAAGTACTAAAAATTAACATTTTATTTAAAATTATTGAATCTGTCCAATTACTTTTGGTCCCTTTAAAAACAGGGTGGCACATGTTAAGGAGCTGAAACTCCTAAACCCTTCATCCAATTTTAATGTGGATACCCTCAAATGAAAGCTGAAAGTCTGAACTTCAACTGCATCTGAATTGTTTTGTTTAAAATTCATTGTGGTAATGTCTATAACCAAATTTAGAAAAATGTTGCCTCTGTCCAAATATATATGAACCTAACTGTATCTGTGTGATTTAAGGGCATGAAAATTCAAAGTTGGAAAATTGCAAAATTTTTGCAAAATTTCTATTTTTTGCACAAATAATTGCAAATAATATCAAAGTTAAATTAAAATTAAAAATTTAAATTAAATTTTACCACTGTCATGAAGTACAATATGTCATGAGAAATCAGTGTCAGAATCACCGGGATCCATTGAAGCATTCCAGAGTTATAACCTCATAACTCAGTGGTCAGAATTGTAAAAATTGGCCTGGTCATTAACATGCAAACCCCCTTGGGGGTAAAGGGGTTAAATTCTTCTAACTCTTCCTTCTTTTCAGGATTATTACAGATTGTGCAGTGAGAATTTCATTTAGCAAAATGTCCCATCCTTCTTGGACATTTCTGTCCTTTAGAACATAACATTGGACATTTCCTACCCTCTTGCTGAGTCAATTAAAATCTGCCTTTCTGAAGTCCAACCTTAGGCTATGTGCACACGTTGCGGATTTAGATGCGGATCCACAGCGTTTTTGGATGTGCGGAATTGCATCAAATCTGCAGTGTAGTGCACAAGCAATGTTAGTCAATGTGAACTTGACATTTGGTGTGCACAAAAACATGTGGAGTTGCAGCTTTTTTTTCCGCAGCATGTCAATTCTGCTTGCGGATCTGCAGCGTTTCTGCACCCATTGACTTCCATTGTGTCAGGCCAATCGGCAGCAAAACCGCAGGTTTAAAAAAGATCTGCGGATTTGCCTGCGAGAAACGCTGCAGATAGGGAGGAGGAAGACTGTGTGGGCGGAGTGTGGGTGGATACGGTGTGTGTGGGCGGAGACTGTGTGTGTGCGGAGAAGATGTGCTGGGCTGGGTGCGGGTGTTTGTGTGTGTGTGCGGGGGTCTGCGGGGTTGTGTGTGTGCCTGTGTGTGTGCCGAAAAGATGTGCGGGGCTGTGTGTGTGTGGGTGTTAGTGTGTATCTATGTGTGCGTGTGCGTGGGTGTGCGGGACTGTGTGCGGGACTGTGTGCGGGGCTGTGTGTGTGCGGGTCTGTATGTAGGCAGGCATTGTCCGATGGGACTACTAGTCCCATGTGGCTATGCCTGCTACAGTGACAGCTATCCGGATGATGGGACAGTATAGTCTCATCATCCGGCTACTGTGTTCAAGTGTAGAAAAACCCCACATACACACATATACAGTACACACATATAGACATACAGTACATACAATATACAGTATATGCTTACCATACAGCTAATCCCCGAATCCAGGGGCTCCGGGATACAATGATGGAAGGTATCCTTCCGCACTGTATCCCTCCGCCGCTGTGAGTACAGTATAGTTCATACTGCCACTTGCGGCACCGCTGAGTGGGAAAATTCTCACGCAGCAGTGCTGTAAAGTGAGAGGTCATTGAACCCTCAGTGATAACACTACAGGAGCCATTGTCTCCTGTCAGTGTCACTGAAGGCCAATAGAGCTGTCACATCTCCTGATGTGACAGCTCTACATGGGAGATCGTTGTGGGACACTCATTATTAATTGGACTGCGTGGGACCAGCTAGTATACTGTTGGTTTATTTACTTTTTATTTTTTGCAGGTGATCTATGGCTTCGGGGAATTAGGCGTGGTTGTAAGTATGATGAAATTAAGAATATTGAAATACTTTTTTCTGGCTGTGTCTTTATTTAACTCTTTCACTACTATAGGATTAGTAATAAATAGGTGTCTTATTGATGCCTCTCCATTGCTAAGCGGGCTTAATATCACCTTACAATCAAAGGTGACATTAACCCCTTATTACCCCATATACCACCGCTACAGGGCAGTGGGAAGAGAGGCTAAGTGCTGGAATTGGCGCATCTTGCAGATGCGCCATTTCTGGGGTGGCTGGGGGCTGGTATTTGTAGCCGGGGGTGGCAATATACATGGCCCCTCTCTAGGCTATGAATATCAGCCCGCAGTCTGCATAACCTTTTCTGGGACCCCACGTCATTTTTTTTTGGGGGGGGGTCCCCTATTTTAATAGCCAGTAAAGGTTAATTATACAGCTGCAGGCTGAGATTCATAGCCTGGGAAGCTCCATGGGTATTAACCCTTTCCCAGGCTACAAGCATCGACCCCCCGTCTGCTTTCCCTCTCTGGTGCAGAAAACTGCGTGGGAGCCATTTCTTTTCCCTTTTTTTAATTAAGGATGTTGCGTGCAGATTTTGTGTGTGTGTCTTTATTTAGCTATTTATGTACCATTTTATTAGGTTTATTACTAAACATCAGCCTTTTTTTGTTAAATAATAGATCTTTATTTAGGTTACAAAACCGCAGACAAATCTTTAGGAAAAAACGCATGAAAATCAGCACAAAACACATTAAATCCACAGCAAAAACGCATAAAAAATGCATCAAATTCGCGTGGATTTTTACCTGCATTTTCTGCCAAGAGATGCAGAATCTGCGCAGAAAATTCCACAGCCAAATCTGCAACAAGTGCACATACCCTTAACCCCTTTACCCCCAAGGGTGGTTTGCACGTTAATGACCAGGCCAATTTTTACAATTCTGACCACTGTCCCTTTATGAGGTAATAACTTTGGAACGCTTCAACGGATCCCGGTGATTCTGACAATGTTTTCTCATAACATATTGTATTTCATGATAGTGGTAAAATTTCTTTGATATTATTTGCGTTTATTTGTGAAAAAAAATGGAAATTTTGCGAAAATTTTGAAAATTTCACAATTTTCCAACTTTGAATTTTTATGCCCTTAAATCACAGAGATATGTCACGCAGAATACTTAATAAGTAACATTCCCCACATGTCTACTTTACATCAGCACAATTTTGGAACCAAATTTTTTTTTTGTTAGGGAGTTATAAGGGTTAAAAGTTGACCAGAAATTTCTCATTTTTACACCACCATTTTTTTTTAGGGACCACATCTCATTTGAAGTCATTTTGAGGGGTCTATATGATAGAAAATACCCAAGTGTGACACCATTCTAAAAACTTCACCCCTCAAGGTGCTCAAAACCACATTCAAGAAGTTTATTAACCCTTCAAGTGTTTCACAGGAATTTTTGGAATGTTTAAATAAAAATGAACATTTAACTTTTTTTCACACAAAATTTATTTCAGCTCCAATTTGTTTTATTTTACCAAGGGTAACAGGAGAAAATGGACCCCAAAAGTTGTTGTACAATTTGTCCTGAGTACGCTGATACCCCATTTGTGGGGGTAAACCACTGTTTGGGCGCATGGCAGAGCTTGGAAGGAAAGGAGCGCCATTTTACTTTTCAATGCAAAATTAACTGGAATTGAGATGGGACGCCGTGTTGCGTTTGGAGAGCCCCTGATGTGCCTAAACATTGAAACCCCCCACAAGTGACACCATTTTGGAAAGTAAACCCCCTAAGGAACTTATCTAGATGTGTGGTGAGCACTTTGACCCACCAAGTGCTTCACAGAAGTTTATAATGCAGAGCCGTAAAAATAAAAGATCATATTTTTTCACAAAAATGATCTTTTCGCCCTGAATTTTTTATTTTCCCAAGGGTAAGAGAAGAAATTAGACCACAAAAGTTGTTGATCAATTTGTCCTGAGTACGACGATACCTCATATGTGGGGGTAAACCACTGTTTGGGCGCATAGCAGAGCTCGGAAGGGAAGGAGCGTCATTTTACTTTTCAATGCAAAATTGACTGGAATTAAGATGGGACGCCATGTTGCGTCTGGAGAGCCCCTGATGTGCCTAAACATTGAAACCCCCCACAAGTGACACCATTTTGGAAAGTAGACCCCTTAAGGAACTTATCTAGATGTGTGGTGAGCACTTTGACCCAACAAGTGCTTCACAGAAGTTGATAATGCAGAGCCGTAAAAATAAAAAATCATATTTTTTCACAAAAATGATCTTTTTGCCCCCAATTTTTTATTTTCCCAAGGGTAAGAGAAGAAATTGGACCCTAAAAGTTGTTGTCCAATTTGTCCTGAGTACGCTGATACCCCGAATGTAGGGGGGAACCACTGTTTGGGTGCATGGCAGAGCTCGGAAGGGAAGGAGCGCCATTTGGAATGCAGACTTAGATGGATTGGTCTGCAGGCGTCACGTTGCATTTGCAGAGCCCCTGATGTACCCAAACAGTAGAAACCCCCCACAAGTGACCCCATATTGGAAACTAGACCTCCCAAGGAACTTATCTAGATGTGTTGTGAGAACTTTGAACCCCCAAGTGTTTCACTACAGTTTACAACGCAGAGCCGTGAAAATAAAAAATCTTTTTTTTCCCACAAAAATTATTTTTAGCCCCCTAAATTTTTATTTTCCCAAGGATAACAAGAGAACTTGGACCCAAAAGTTGTTGTCCAATTTGTCCCGAGTACGCTGATACCCCATATGTTGGGGCCCACGGGAGAGCTCGGAAGGGAAGGAGCACTGTTTTACGTTTTCAACGCAGAATTGGCTGGAATTGAGATCGGACACCATGTCACGTTTGGAGAGCCCCTGATGTGCCTGAACAGTGGAAACTCCCCAATTCTACCTGAAACCCTAATCCAAACACACCCCTAACCCTAATCCCAACCCTAATCCCAACCGTAAATGTAATCCAAACCCTAACCCTAACTTTAGCCCCGACCCTAACCCTAACTTTAGCCCCAACCCTTTCCCTAACTTTAGCCCCAACCCTAACCCTAACTTTAGCTCCAACCCTAACCCTAGCCCTAATGGGAAAATGAAAATAAATACACTTTTTTAATTTTATTATTTTTCCCTAACTAAGGGGGTGATGAAGGGGGGTTTGATTTACTTTTATAGCGTTTTTATAGCTGATTTTTATGATTGGCAGCTGTCACACACTAAAAGACGCTTTTTATAGCAAAAAAGTTTTTGCGTCTCCACATTTTGAGACTTGTAATTTTTCCATATTTTGGTCCATAGAGTCATGTGAGGTCTTGTTTTTGCGGGACGAGTTGACATTTTTATTGGTAACATTTTCGGACACATGACAGTTTTTGATCGCTTTTTATTCTGATTTTTGTGAGGCAGAATGACCAAAAACCAGCTATTCATGAATTTCTTTTGGGGGAGGCGTTTATACCGTTCCACATTTGGTAAAATTGATAAAGTATTTTTATTCTTCGGGTCAGTACGATTACAGCGATACCTCATTTATATCATTTTTTTATGTTTTGGCGCTTTTATACGATGAAAGCTATTTTATAGAAAAAATAATTATTTTGGCATCGCTTTATTCTGAGGACTATAACTTTTTTATTTTTTTGCTTATGATGCTGTATGGCAGCTCGTATTTTGCGGGACAAGATGACGTTTTCAGCGGTATCATGGTTATTTATATCCGTCTTTTTGATCGCGTGTTATTCCACTTTTTGTTCGGCGGTATGATGATAAAGCGTTGTTTTTTGCCTCTTTTTTTTTTTCTTACGGTGTTAACTGAAGGGGTTAACTAGTGGGACAGTTTTATAGGTTGGGTCGTTACGGACACGGCGATACTAAATATGTGTACTTATGGGAATAATATTTTTTTTTCTTTATTTAGGAATTTATTTTTTTTTTTTTTTACACATGTGGAATTTTTTTTTTTAACTTTTTTACTTTGTCCCAGGGGGGGACATCACAGATCGCTGATCTGACAGTTTGCACAGCACTCTGTCACAGCAATCTGACTTACAGCGCTGCAGGCTTACCAGCGCCTGCTCTGGACCCGGAAGTAGTCCCTGCAGGACCCGGATGCAGCCCCGCGGCCATTTTGGATCCGGGGCCTGCAGGGATAGGAGGTAAGAGATGCTCGGAGCAACGCGATCACATCGCGTTGCTCCGAGGGTCTCAGGGAAGCACGCAGGGAGCCCCCTCCTTGCGCGATGCTTCCCTATACCGTCCGTGACCGCTCCTGGCACATAGTGCCGGATGTCAGCTGTGATAATCAGCTGACACCCGGCCGCAATCGGCCGCGCTCCCCCCGTGAGCGCGGCTGATCACGCTGGATGTACTATCCCGTCGGTGGTCATACGGGCCCACCCCACCTCGATGGGATAGTACGTCCGAAGTCAGAAAGGGGTTAATGTCTGAGTCCTCACTGGTCTTCCACCTATTGTAATCCAAATTCGAGGATAGCATGATCGCTGCATCCTAAATTCCCAGCCACCTTTAATTCCTCAACCATTTCATCCCTGTTAGTGAGAATTAGGTCCAAAATAGCAGATCATCTTGTTCTCTCTTCAACCCTTTGAAAGATAATGCTGTCAGCAAGAGAAGATAAGAATTTTCTGGACCCACTACTTGTGCCTGAGAGAGATTTCCAACAAATATCTATTTAGTTAAAATCTCTCATGATTACTATATTGTACTTTTTTTTTTTTAAGAACAGAGACATCTGATGTAAATGGTACTTCTATCTTACTACACAGTTCCCCAACTGCCTTGGGGCTTTTGATGGCAAACACATCAGAATGAAGAAAACACTGAACTCATGGTCCCAATACTAAAATTACAATCAGTATATTTTGGAAATGCTGTTTGATTTTGCCATCAGCCATTACTGGTTTTTAGTGGCCAATGGATTCCAGTAGCTCCAATGCATTCAGAATGAGTCAGTGGCTTCACTGCCTCGTTCCTCAGGCTTACAAACCCCATTTGGAATAGTAGGTGGTGAGGCATTCAGTAGCATGACTGATTTCCAAAGCATTTTTTACCATCATCTGACCAGGGCCAGAAGGTATGTTGAATGTGCCTTTGGCATGCTCTTCTCACAATGGCTGACGTTTATGAATTCGTAAAACTTCATATCTACACAGCATCATTTTTTAACTAAAAAACTATCAATATAGCACAACATTTTTTCAATTGTTATTTACTTTTTAACAAAAAAGTGTACATTCAAACATTAGCACCGGCCTAAGAAACTATAGAATTCAATATCCTACCAAACTGTTTGGGTAGCCAGTATTTGCAAATATGTGAACATTTTGAAAAAATTAACTAACATCTATGTCAATGAAACATATTATGCCCCAAATTAGGACATTAATGACAAAATCACTATAGAGCCAAATGTTTGGTCTAAGATACACATTTTCTAATAAGTATAGAAACCACTATGAGTAGAAGGAGAACCAGTTGCTGAGGAGGACCAATCAAAAATATGTTGCCCTTTATCTTGGCCTGTAATGTAGCCAGACATTGATGGCTGGGCAAAGAGGAGTAGTTGCCCTGATGATGTGGAATGACTGTGTTGTGCAAGTAGGCCTTTCCTTGCTCTGTGAAAATATGGATTATCTACAATCATATGAAGGTTTTGCATATGAGTAGCTTGGGGTGGGGGAGGCAGAGGCTGTGGCGATTACATAGTAATGTGGCCAGTCATGCGCCACTTCTCAATTGCTGAAAAATATTCATTTGGATCATTGTGTGATGCTCCAGAATGTATTAATATTAAAATGCCCGAATACCCTGAAAATGTTGACAAGATGGCAAAGTTTGCAGTCCTTTAATCATCCCCATAGCTCTTAATTTTTCTTTTGACATACCCCTAAAATCCTTTTTTATTGCTTTTAGTCTCCATTGCAGGCCTAGCTTCATTACTAGCTGCAGCTCTACTAATGCTTACCCTGCATTCCCTGCAGGCAGAATTATATTCTTCTTTAGATATACCCACCTCTTTCCATTTGATATACATACAGTGGGGCAAAAAAGTATTTAATCAGTCAGCAATAGTGCAAGTTCCACCACTTAAAAAGATGAGAGGCGTCTGTAATTTACATCATAGGTAGACCTCAACTATGGGAGACAAACTGAGAAAAAAAAATCCAGAAAATCACATTGTCTGTTTTTTTATCATTTTATTTGCATATTCTGGTGGAAAATAAGTATTTGGTCAGAAACAAAATTTCATCTCAATACTTTGTAATATATCCTTTGTTGGCAATGACAAAGGTCAAACGTTTTCTGTAAGTCTTCACAAGGTTGCCACACACTGTTGTTGGTATGTTGGCCCATTCCTCCATGCAGATCTCCTCTAGAGCAGTGATGTTTTTGGCTTTTCGCTTGGCAACACGGATTTTCAACTCCCTCCAAAGGTTTTCTATAGGGTTGAGATCTGGAGACTGGCTAGGCCACTCCAGGACCTTGAAATGCTTCTTACGAAGCCACTCCTTCGTTGCCCTGGCGGTGTGCTTTGGATCATTGTCATGTTGAAAGACCCAGCCACGTTTCATCTTCAATGCCCTTGCTGATGGAAGGAGGTTTGCACTCAAAATCTCACGATACATGGCCCCATTCATTCTTTCATGTACCCGGATCAGTCGTCCTGGCCCCTTTGCAGAGAAACAGCCCCAAAGCATGATGTTTCCACCACCATGCTTTACAGTAGGTATGGTGTTTGATGGATGCAACTCAGTATTCTTTTTCCTCCAAACACGACAAGTTGTGTTTCTACCAAACAGTTCCAGTTTGGTTTCATCAGACCATAGGACATTCTCCTAAAACTCCTCTGGATCATCCAAATGCTCTCTAGCAAACTTCAGACGGGCCCGGACATGTACTGGCTTAAGCAGTGGGACACGTCTGGCACTGCAGGATCTGAGTCCATGGTGGCATAGTGTGTTACTTATGGTAGGCCTTGTTACATTGGTCCCAGCTCTCTGCAGTTCATTCACTAGGTCCCCCCGCGTGGTTCTGGGATTTTTGTTCACCGTTCTTGTGATCATTCTGACCCCACGGGGTGGGATTTTGCGTGGAGCCCCAGATCGAGGGAGATTATCAGTGGTCTTGAATGTCTTCCATTTTCAAATTATTGCTCCCACTGTTGATTTATTCACTCCAAGCTGGTTGGCTATTGCAGATTCAGTCTTCCCAGCCTGGTGCAAGGCTATAATTTTGTTTCTGGTGTCCTTTGACAGCTCTTTGGTCTTCACCATAGTGGAGTTTGGAGTCAGACTGTTTGAGGGTGTGCACAGGTGTCTTTTTATACTGATAACAAGTTTAAACAGGTGCCATTACTACAGGTAATGAGTGGAGGAAAGAGGAGACTCTTAAAGAAGAAGTTACAGGTCTGTGAGAGCCAGAAATCTTGATTGTTTGTTTCTGACCAAATACTTATTTTCCACCAGAATATGCAAATAAAATGATAAAAAAACAGACAATGTGATTTTCTGGATTTTTTTTTCTCAGTTTGTCTCCCATAGTTGAGGTCTACCTATGATGTAAATTACAGACGCCTCTCATCTTTTTAAGTGGTGGAACTTGCACTATTGCTGACTGACTAAATACTTTTTTGCCCCACTGTATCTGTTTTCCTTTTAAGCAAGTGTTTAAGTTATCCTGGTCTTTTTAAATGCTTCCAATTCTTCCTTCTTTTCAGGATTGTTACTGATGTGCAGTGACATTTTAGTAAAATCTCCCATCCTTCTTGGACATTTCTGTCCTTTAGAACATCCAGCCTTTGGACTTTTCCTTCTTTCTGAGTACATAAAAATCTGCCTTTCTGAAGTCCAACCTTAAAGTCTGAGTCCTCGCTGGTCTTCATCCTCTTGTAATGCAAAGTTCCAGGATAGCATTATCGCTGCCTCTTTAATTCCCAGCCACCTTTAATTCCTCAACAATTTGTTCCCTGTTGGTAAGAATTAGGTCCAAGATAGCAGATCTTTTTGTTCTCTCTCCTTACCTTTTAAAAGATAAAGTTGTCAGAGAAGATATCTTCACCATCCTCAGCTAGAGATTTCCTGTGGTATATTTCATAACCTGAGGATCTATCAGGGTTGCAGCAGAAATCGTGTATGTTCTTTTTTTGGCCTCCCTTAGGACCACTTGCTGATGCTGGAGTAGAGGTTTAAGCAGTGGTTTACTCTGGAGCTGTTGTCTGGCTAATGGCTTTCACCAGATCTGTGGTCTGATCATTAGTTACAACAGGAGCTGAGATAGTATATCTGATTTTGTCTTGATCTGTGACATTAATCACTTCAGATGTAGAGGTGCAATCAGGGTCTGACTGAGCCACCGGAGAACCGGAGAATTCTCCAGTGGGCCCAGGCACTGACACCTGCTGGCATACTGGCCAGCAGCTGCCTAGGGCTCCCCACTGCTCCAGGAGTCCCCAGCCTGTGGGCAACTGCTATGGTGGCCTCAGATGCCAGCGGAGTAGCAGGAGTGACAGGAAGCAGAAGCCCCTGTCCCCGCTGCTAAAGGGAAATTAATATTCAATGCTTCCCACGCCCCCATGGGCATGGAGAAGGGTGAATATTAATTTCACTTTAGCAGCAGGCATTGTTTGCCTCAGTCTGCACATGAGCGCTGTATTACTTACAAATCCTGAGCCACAGGTTGCAGCAGCAGTAGCCAAAAATGGCAGCTGTCATCAGTCATGCCCACACTGCTCTCCGACTAACTGTGGGAGGAGCCGTGAGCAGGACGTCGTCCCATCGTGATGTCACCACTACTCCCGTCTCCGGCGCTCAGAGAGCAGTGCGTGTGCCACTGTTAACAGCTGACAGGTTCAGCTGCTGCAGCCTGCGGCTCAGGATTTGTAAGTAACACAACGCTCCAGTCCTGATGACTTTTTCTGTCACTCTCCACTCTTCCCTGCGGTGGAGCAGCTCTTAATAAGGTTTAAGGTAAAACTGATTGGCCAGAGCGCAACCAATCAGTGTTAACTTTGTTTGTGTCCTCATCTCCCGAGCCGTACAGCACAGCTCAGGTAATGAGCTGCTGTCATCTGTACCGTGCACTCCCCTCCCCCACAGTGTAAGCAGCAAAGGAAGATAGAGGGCTCCCTGCTACAGCTGCAAAGGTTGAACTAGGCCCCCCTGCCACCCTAAAAGTAAGTGTAAATTGGGGGCCTTTAGTCTGGAGTGAGAGAGGAGGAGGGGCTAAGTTACTTAGGGATAAATGAGGGCCCCATTACCTCATCTCTCCTTTCACTCCTGACTGACTGCACCTCTCCCTCTATATCACCCCTGACTGAACCCCCTCTCTCTATATCACCCCTGACTGAGCCCTCTCCCATTATATGACCGGTGACTGAGCTGCCTCCCTTGTATCACCCCTAACTGCACCCTCTCCCCTGCTGAATCCCCTCGCCCCAGAATCACCCTGACTGAGCCCCTCTACCCCTGTATTACCCCTGACTGCACCCCCTCCTCCATATCACCCCTGCTAAGTCCCCTCGCCCCAGAATCACCCTGACTGAGTCCCTCTGCCCCTGTATTATGGAGCGCCCCCACACCGCCGCAGGGCCGAGGGGTACCCGGAGCCGGGCCTCTAGGTCTCAGTCCTGGGGTTGTCACGGTGGCTAGACCCGGTCCGTGGCCCTGTCCGTCAGTGGGGGGACGTCCGGTGAAGTAGGTGCTGTTAACGGTGGTGTAGCGGTGCAGTTGTGGGGTGCAGGTCGCGGTAAATAACGAGGACACCAGGTTGCAGTCTCTTTACCTCTTTACTGAAGATGTGGGAGACCTCAGTCCAGAGCGCTGTTAACTGGGTTTTCAGAGACCGGCCGGTCCAACGACACATCAGGAGCTCTCTTTACAGGTGGGAATCAGTATCTACCTTCTAGCGCTGTGTGTTGTAGTTCTTCCCTGCTGAGCTCCCGGGATAGTCCTCACAACTGTTTCTTTCTGTCTCTACTGTTCCTTCTCCGTCCTCCAGTTGATATGGTAGGACGCACCCGTATGACGGGGTAGGCCTGGAGTTCTTCCGGGACCCTAGAGTCGCCCCTCTCCCACAGCTGCCTTCGTTGTCTGCTTAGGTGTTAAGTGAGACAGCCAACCTGTAGTTAGCTGCCCTGCCGTGGTTTGCAATGTACTTAAAGTCTCTTACTTGCTCGGCGTTCCGGCCACCGACTGTTTGCGCCTCAGAAGGATGTTGCCTCGGTCTAACAGCAAGACCCCTTCTGGTATTTCTCCTTTTCTGTATTCCCGTTGTTTACTGGTTAGTTCTGCTCTGAGGAGTCTGCCAGGATCCCATCCCTGACAGGTCCTCTCACTAGCTCTTCCCAGCTACTTCTCCCTATCTTCCTGTCCAACCCCCAGTTTTACCAGAGTTGTGAGGAGTGGCCTACTAGATAGGACCACCCCCCCTGGTGGCCGGAGTGTGAAGTGTGGTGTGAGTGTACCTGATCAGAGAAACTCCCTAGTGCAATCAGACGCACCATAGCTCCCCGTAGTGGCGGAGCCACAGCACTGCAACAACCAGGACTCTGGGGTGCTGCACTCCCCCCCGGTTAAATCCAGTACTCCGGGACTGGGAAAACAAGAACAATAATACATGTTAACAGAAAACACACAAATTTTTGAAATAGCATAACAATTGAACATAACAGAGCTTCCCTTTACGGGAGGTGAGGATTCTTGAACGTTGCGAAAGTTTGGTCATGCACAGTTTATGACTCTAAGTTCAGTGGTTGAAACAGCGGGGACCCCGGGTAAACAAAGGGGCCCCCCTTGTGGAAGTTTTTGAGCAATTCACCGTCCATTACTCTAGTGTCCATTTAAAAACCTGTAACAAAAGGATATGCATACAAACATTTTCAATTACATAGCAGCCCTATCAATACCTCCAAGTTTTGTAGCGGAGGGGAGTTTGATTTTGAGTGCTGCGTGTGGACCTTCGCAGCGCAGGGGTTGCTATTGGTCTAACAGGGCCCGCTATGCTTGCTACCGCTGGTGTAGTGCGCTGTTTTCTAACTACACTTCTAGTGAGTCTGGGTAGCACTGGCAGGTTGGGGCTCTCAGAGCTGCTGCTATCAACAGTGGGTACGGCAGGCTCACTGATAGCAGAGGGAGGATTTGCCGGTTCAACGGTTGGCATGGCTTCTTCAGGCAAGGCTTGTTGAGGTTGCGGGACCGGATGATCTGGTACCACCATTGTTTCTGGTGGGTCCGGCTGTGGAAACGTTAGAACAGGTACCGCGATGGCCTGATTTATCTGAGTCCAGGACTGGGGAAAGTCACCAAGGACAGTATGGAACACCTTCTCCTTTTCCACCGGCGGGGAGATTTCTGGGGCCGTGCCCCTCTCTTTCAACTTATCGGGGCAGACCTTAAGGTGATCCCTGGATACCGCTGTCAAGGTCTCCCCTCTGTCCTTGCTGATGAGACAGACCTTAGTGTTGTCGAAGTCGGATGGCAAGATGGTATACGGTTCCGCTTCCCATTGGTCATCAAGCTTGTGTAACCTCCTCTTTCGTTTAAGCACTTGCTCACCAGGTGACAGGGGAATCGCAGGAGCGTGTTGATTGTAGTCCCTTTCTTGTTTCTGCCTAGCCTGGGCGAGACTTCTCTCCACACACTCCTGTACTTCGCGGTATCTTCGCTGCCTTTCTGTATCCCAATCTGCCTCCGGCGAGGTATCTTTGGGTACTAGGACCCCCATGTCCAGATCAACGGGTAACTGACTAGACCTTCCTCGCATCAGGTACGCTGGAGTACAGTTGGTGGAACTTACTGGGATGTGGTTGTACATATCCACCAAGTCAGGCAACTTTGTCGGCCACAGGTTCCGTTCCTCCACAGGCAAGGTCTTCAATAAATCGATTACTACCTGGTTCATCTTCTCGCACATCCCGTTGGTTTGGGGGTGGTACGGTGTAGTTCTGATCTTCTTACACCCGTACAACTGGCAGAATTCTTGGAACACTTCCGCTTCGAATGCAGGCCCCTGATCGGTCAGTACTTTCTCTGGGTAGCCATGGGGTCTACAAAAGTGCTGCTGGAAGGCCCTGGCGGCAGTCCTAGCTGTTAGATCCTTGACAGGCACAACCACCAAAAACCTGGAGTAGTGGTCCACGATGGTAAGGGCGTAGATATAGCCCGACCGGCTAGGCGTCAGCTTCACATGATCCAGCGCGACCAGTTCGAGCGGCCGTTTGGTGATGATAGGCCGCAGGGGAGCCCGTTGACTGTCACGGTCCTTCCTTCGCAGACTACACGGACCACACTCTCGACACCACTTCTCAATGGTTCTCTTCATGCCAATCCAATAGAACCTCCCTCGGAGCAGCTTCTCCAGCTTCCTCCATCCGAAGTGTCCGGCTCCATCATGGTAGGCTCCCAGAACCATGGGCGCATCTCGCCTTGGCACCACTATCTGCCACACCAATTCATGAGTACGTGGGTCGATGCTCCTCCTGCACAACTTGCCATCATGGATAAACAGTTTGCTTCTCCCCTTCCACAGCTGTTGAGTTTCTTGTGGATCATCTGGGCCAGGGTGCAACCCAGCCTGCGTCAAGAGTTCCTTCACCTGACGGACCGCGGGGTCACTATCCTGGGTTTCTGCCCATCCGTGGTGGGGCAGGGGATTCAGCATGGCATCCGGTTGGTTCTTGTGCCTGTTCTTCACATGGTGAGAGTTCTGAGTGGCTTTGGGGCGATGGAAGGCAGGCAGCTCCACCTCTTCAAGTGCCTCCGGGTCTTCTCCCACTTCTGGTAGATTGGGCATTCGGGACAGAGCATCGGCATTGGCATTCTGGTGTCCTGCCCGATATTTGATGGTGAAATCATAGTTGGACAGCCGGGCCATCCACCGCTGTTCCAAAGCCCCGAGTTTGGCAGTACCCAGATGCGTTAGCGGATTGTTGTCCGTGAAGACGGTGAATTTCGCGGAGGCCAGGTAGTGCTTAAACCTCTCTGTCACTGCCCAGACGAGGGCCAGGAATTCCAGCTTAAAGGAACTATAGTTGTCAGGGTTCCTTTCCGTGGGACGGAGTTTCCTGCTGGCGTAAGCGATCACCCTTTCTTTGCCATTCTGAACCTGGGACAGCACGGCTCCTAATCCCACATTACTGGCATCTGTGTACAGCACAAACGGTTGATCGTATTCGGGGTAAGCCAGTATCTCTTCTCCCGTCAGTGCCGACTTCAAACAGGTGAAGGATTCCTCCAGCTCTTCGTTCCAATCAAAGGGGGTTTTCCTCCCCTTGGTCTTCTTTGGTTGGCCCACCAGCAGATTTTGCAAGGGTGCGGCCTTCTTGGTGAAATCCTTAATGAATCTCCGATAGTAACCTACCAACCCGAGGAACTGCCGGACTTCGTGGAGGTCACTAGGCTTTGGCCAGTCCTTGATCACTGTGACCTTGTCGGGGTCTGGGGCCACTCCTTCAGCGCTCACCACATGGCCCAGGTACTGCACTTTAGGTTTGAGCAGATGACACTTGGACGGTTTCACCTTTAAGCCGAATTTGGACAGGGCTTCGAACACCTCGGCCAGGTGCTTCAGATGGTCTTCGTAGGTCTTAGAGAAGACAATGACATCATCCAAATACAGCAGCACAGTTTCAAAGTTCATGTGTCCTAGGCAGCACTCCATCATCCTCTGGAACGTTCCTGGAGCATTGCACAGTCCGAAGGGCATGTAGTTGAACTCGCAGAGACCCATTGGTGTCGTGAAGGCCGTCTTCTCCTTGTCCGCCTCCGCTACAGGAACCTGCCAGTACCCACTGGTGAGATCTAAGGTAGAGAAGTAGTTAGCAGATTTTAAAGCAGCCAGAGATTCCTCTATCCTGGGCAGTGGGTATGCGTCCTTATGTGTAATGCGATTCAACTGCCTGTAATCAACACACATCCTCATTGTACCATCTTTCTTTTTAACGAGGACTAACGGAGCTGCCCAGGGGCTACAGCTGTCTCTCACCACCCCAGCCTCCTTCATTTCCCGCAACATGTCCTTGGCACACTGGTAATGAGCTGGGGGTACAGGGCGATATCTCTCTTTTATGGGTCGATGATCTCCCGTGGGGATGTGATGTTGGATCCCTTTCACCTGCCCAAAATCTGAGGGGTGTTTGCTGAATACCTGCTCGTACTCGTGTACCACCCTGTAAGCCCCCTGTATTTGATGAGACGGGGTGGAGTCAGTGCCCACATGCAGTTCCCGACACCAGTCTTTCGAGTGCTCTGCAGAACCTTTGTTCTCCGCCACGTTTGACGGGACCAAGGGTTCAGGTGTCTGTATTACACTATTATTGACAGTGAACAATTTGGCGAGCGTGGTATACTTGGTTAGGTGGACCTCTTCCTCCCCACAATTGAGGACACGTACGGGCACTCTCCCCTGTCGGACGTCAACCACCCCCCGGGCTGTCAGAACAGTAGGCCTATTGTCTGAATATACAGGTTCTACCAAGGCCTGGTAGTCCTTACCCCTGAGGCCTATGGCTGCCCGACACCATATTAACATTTCACTCTTGGGAGGTATCGCGATGGGGTTTGAATCACTTACAGTGACACGACCAATCTCACCACCAGTCAGCTCTACCTGCTGTCTCTGCATCAGAGCTCTGATTTCCTTCTGCAGGGCACGTTGCTCACTGTGGCCAGCGTTTTCTGCCACCTGTTGCAACAAAACAATCACTTCTGCAAGACAATTTTCTATAACATTAGTACCAAGAGTCATCATGGGATTACATTCTCGACGATCAATATCTACAATCACAATCCCTTGGGCTTTCAATTCCACCCGCCCCACTTTGATGGTGACCTCCTTATACCCCACTTGTGGCAACGGCTGACCATTACTGGCGATTATGGTGAAATCATCGTCAGGGCCACGAGTAATATCAGCGTCCTCCCAATACCGTTTGTAGAGCACGTAAGGTATAGTCGTCACCTGAGAACCGGTGTCCAGCAAAGCATTCAAGGGGATTCCATCAATCACTACAGGGAGAACTGGTCGTCCTCCAATATACTTGGTTCTCCAATGCTGCGGGCCTGACCGTCCTACTCCTGGGGGTTGGCCCTTTGCCCCAGGGGTTGCTCGTTTAAAGGACAGTACCTTGCAAGATGGCCCACCTGATGACAGCGGCGGCAGATGGGTCGTCCATCCTGGTGGAAGCGATCGTCGGGCCGGCTCCTGGTCGGCGGAGTCCTCCTCCGTCGCATCCAAGGGACATCCTCCGGGCTGGAAGCCAACTGGATCTTCTCTTTGGGGGCCTCCTGTAGGGACTGCACCGTCCGGGCCAGGGCAGCAACGCTCTTGGTTAGCTCTTGCATCTGGAGACGGAGTCCTGCAGGAGAGTCGTCCTCGAAGCTCTGGGCGTCGGCCTCCGCGGCAACTGGGGTATCCGATGCCACCTCCTGGTGGTAGGTGAGAGCGGGGCGCCTGGGTGGCACTGCGCGGCTGGGCTGCCGCTCCTGCAATGCCTGGATAGCTTTATCTTTAAACTGTGCAAAAGTCAAGTCTGGATTTTGCATGGCCAGGAAGTGCAATTGGCCCCGCTGGTGACTGCACAGGAGCCCCTCGATGAACCGCTCCTTCAGGATTTTATCCTCATCCTGCATGCTGCCGGGGTCACTCTGCTTAATGGCCCGCATCGCTTCCTGGAGATTAAGGGCATAGTCCCGTAAGCTATCCTGCGACCTCTGTTTGCATCCATAGAAAGTCAGTTTAATCTCTGTGGCAGTGCGAGTATCAAAGGTGGCTTTAAGCTTGGCAAAAATCTGTTGTGCAGTTCCTTTATCCTCAGCGGGCCAGGATTTCACTTCTCTCAGAGCCGCCCCAAAGAGTTGACCGGTTATCATATGGACCTTCTGAGGCTCGGTTAGGGGATAGAACTCGAGTAGGCTGCAGAGCCCTTCTTTAAAGTCAGTGAATGTATGCGCCTCCCCAGAGTATCGTGGGAGCCAGGTCGCTCCGGGCAGGTAGGGCATGGAGAAGGGCATTATGGCTTTTGCGTTAGCGGCGGTGTCCGACTGGCTGATGGGGGCAGCGGGCTCTGCGGCAGCCAGTGGCGGTATTAGGGCCGCGGCTTCGCCTGCTGCGGGGACCGGAGCTGCCCCTGCGTCCGCGGCTACGACCGCCACCTCCTCTCCTCCCGACTCGGACATGGCCGTCCCTTCCTCCCACTAACCTGCTGGAGGTCGGAGTTCCTCTTCCGGGATTGGCGTCTCACCGCGCTTTCCGTTCCGCGCTTCTTTTGGCCGATCCCGCCCACGTAGCTAAGGCTCCTCCCTCCGCGCGCGGCAATGGCGAATTTTGGCGGTAACTTTCCGCGGCAAGCAGTAGCACACAGTTCTCTCAATAAAGTACAGTTCAAGCACGACAAATCACAGTCTCTAGGCACACATGACCTGATTCTTCAGGCTTAAGTAGATCCTGTTCGTGACGCCAAGTTGGAGCGCCCCCACACCGCCGCAGGGCCGAGGGGTACCCGGAGCCGGGCCTCTAGGTCTCAGTCCTGGGGTTGTCACGGTGGCTAGACCCGGTCCGTGGCCCTGTCCGTCAGTGGGGGGACGTCCGGTGAAGTAGGTGCTGTTAACGGTGGTGTAGCGGTGCAGTTGTGGGGTGCAGGTCGCGGTAAATAACGAGGACACCAGGTTGCAGTCTCTTTACCTCTTTACTGAAGATGTGGGAGACCTCAGTCCAGAGCGCTGTTAACTGGGTTTTCAGAGACCGGCCGGTCCAACGACACATCAGGAGCTCTCTTTACAGGTGGGAATCAGTATCTACCTTCTAGCGCTGTGTGTTGTAGTTCTTCCCTGCTGAGCTCCCGGGATAGTCCTCACAACTGTTTCTTTCTGTCTCTACTGTTCCTTCTCCGTCCTCCAGTTGATATGGTAGGACGCACCCGTATGACGGGGTAGGCCTGGAGTTCTTCCGGGACCCTAGAGTCGCCCCTCTCCCACAGCTGCCTCCGTTGTCTGCTTAGGTGTTAAGTGAGACAGCCAACCTGTAGTTAGCTGCCCTGCCGTGGTTTGCAATGTACTTAAAGTCTCTTACTTGCTCGGCGTTCCGGCCACCGACTGTTTGCGCCTCAGAAGGATGTTGCCTCGGTCTAACAGCAAGACCCCTTCTGGTATTTCTCCTTTTCTGTATTCCCGTTGTTTACTGGTTAGTTCTGCTCTGAGGAGTCTGCCAGGATCCCATCCCTGACAGGTCCTCTCACTAGCTCTTCCCAGCTACTTCTCCCTATCTTCCTGTCCAACCCCCAGTTTTACCAGAGTTGTGAGGAGTGGCCTACTAGATAGGACCACCCCCCCTGGTGGCCGGAGTGTGAAGTGTGGTGTGAGTGTACCTGATCAGAGAAACTCCCTAGTGCAATCAGACGCACCATAGCTCCCCGTAGTGGCGGAGCCACAGCACTGCAACAACCAGGACTCTGGGGTGCTGCAATTACACTGGACTGGGCCACCTCCCCCGGTATCACCGACTGCACCCCTCCCCGTATCACCCCTGACTGAGCCCCCTCCCACTATATGACCACTGGCTGAGCCACCTCCCTTGTATCACCTGATTGCACTCCCTTCCCTGCTGAATCTCATCGCCACTGAATCACCCTGACTGAGCCCCTCTACCCCTGTATTACCCCTGACTGCACCCCTCCCATGTATCACCCCTGCTGAATCCCCTCACCCCGGAATCACCTTGACTGAGCCCCTGTATTACCCGACTGCACAACCTCCCTCTATATGACCCATGACTGATCCCCCTCCCCTGTATCACACCTGACTGCACCCCTTCCCCTGTATCACCCCCGCTGAACCCTCTCACCCCGGAATCACCCTGTCTGAGCCCCTCTATCCCTGTATTACCCCTAACTGCACCCCTCCTCCTGTATCACCCCTGACTGTGTCACCTCCCCTTTATCATCCTGATTGAGCTTCTTTCCCACTGTATTACCTCCGACTGCACCACCTCCCCCAGTATTACCCCTCACTGACTGTGTCCCCTCCCCCAGTATCACCCCTGACTGACTGTGTCCCCTCATTCTGTATCACCCTGACTGCACCACCTCCCCCTGTATCACCCCTGATTGACTGTGCCACTTCTCTCTGCATCACCAATGACTGAGCCTCTCTCTCCCTTTACCACCCCTGACTGATTGAGCCCCTCTCTCCTGTATTACCCCTGACTGACTGCGTCACCATCCCCTGTATCACCCCTGACTGACTGGATCACCTCCCCCTGTATCACCCCTGACTGACTGCGACACCTCCCCCTGTATCACCCTGATTGAGCCCCTCTCCCCCTTTTTCACCCGACTAAAACTTTTCTTTCCCTGCCACTAAAAATGAGGCCCTTCTTAAAATGTTATGGCCTTATTGGTGGCCGAGAGATTTCTGTAAAAAGTGTATGGGGGATGTGAGGGGAAAGCTCTTTCGATATTACTCCAATGTCATATATAAGTGATCTAGGACCCACACCACTAGAAGAGCGGGCATTCACATAATATATTTGCTGCAGAAATCAAACAGCAAATTAACAGCGGAAATATTCACACAGACATTGCTGCGTTTACTACTACAGCCATGGATTTTCTCAGAATATAGATGAGATGTCATAAAATCCCCTCCACTAAACTGGTGCTATAACACGTTGGCCTAGTGGTTAATAAACACCAGGGGACAGTTATCATTAAGTTTGAATCAAAATGTGGGCCCCAACCCCTGCTATATCATTATACCTTATGTTCTGATATTAGCGTGTTATATCGCACAATTAGTGGTCTTGTATTTATTTCTATGTAGCTACATAGTGGTCCCCAAGAATGATTTTCTCTGGTGGGCTCAAGGTGCTCCAGTCCGACGCTGGGTCTATTGGTCTCTGCAGCAGCATTTTCCACTTGTATAGGTACCTGACACACACTAGATGCCTACTCTGATTCTGAGGAAGCAGCCTCTTCAAGGTTGGTATCCAATCTGTTATTTAAAAAAAAACAAATATGAATTTCTGTTCATAATGGTCACTGTGTAATTAGTACTTACTCCCACAAGTCTGTGACTGCAGATAGAAAATTCAGCTAATGCAGGTAAATATATGGATGTTTTCGTGGGGCTGAATTTCCACTCAAACTTCTGTTGCACTTCTATATTGATCAAAGAGGCTCTGCCTCTTATTGGTAACATGGTCATTTTAAATATGAAAAACAGATAAAAATTAGGCCACATATAATATGAGTTTCACTTTTTGTATTGAAGAACTGAAATAAATTAACTTTTTGATGATATTCTAATTTTCCGAGAAGCACCTGTAACTTTAGTACATTTCCATTTATTTCTGAAGATATTGTACAGTCTATGAAAAAAATGAAGGGGTGCCAATAATGGTGAGCAGCACTGTATGTGCAGATGCAGCAGGTGAAACAATTCACAATTATCTGTTGTGGCTGCACATTCTTCCTGTTCTACATGGTCACAGAGCTTTTCAGGATGGATCTAATAGAAGGAAGGCAAACTGGCAAATAAATGCGTAGAACTTGTATGGAAAGGGCAACACTTACCGTATATTTTAAATAAATAAATTCATAATAGAATAATAAAATTGACATCTTCATATTCAAAGTGCTAAAATGGTATCCAGCTGCTTCTTAGATATACACTCACCGGCCACTTTATTAGGTACACCTGTCCAACTTCTTGTTAACACTTAATTTCTAATCAGCCAATCACATGGCGGCAACTCAGTGCATTTAGGCATGTAGACATGGTCAAGACAATCTCCTGCAGTTCAAACCGAGCATCAGTATGGGGAAGAAAGGTGATTTGAGTGCCTTTGAACGTGGCATGGTTGTTGGTGCCAGAAGGGCTGGTCTGAGTATTTCAGAAACTGCTGATCTACTGGGATTTTCACGCACAACCATCTCTAGGGTTTACAGAGAATGGTCCGAAAAAGAAAAAAAATCCAGTGAGCGGCAGTTCTGTGGGCGGAAATGCCTTGTTGATGCCAGAGGTCAGAGGAGAATGGGCAGACTGGTTCGAGCTGATAGAAAGGCAACAGTGACTCAAATCGCCACCCGTTACAACCAAGGTAGGCCTAAGAGCATCTCTGAACGCACAGTGCGTCGAACTTTGAGGCAGATGGGCTACAGCAGCAGAAGACCACACCGGGTACCACTCCTTTCAGCTAAGAACAGGAAACTGAGGCTACAATTTGTACAAGCTCATCGAAATTGGACAGTAGAAGATTGGAAAAACGTTGTTTGGTCTGATGAGTCTCGATTTCTGCTGCGACATTCGGATGGTAGGGTCAGAATTTGGCGTAAACAACATGAAAGCATGGATCCATCCTGCCTTGTATGGAGCATCTTTGGGATGTGCAGCCGACAAATCTGCGGCAACTGTGTGATGCCATCATGTCAATATGGACCAAAATCTCTGAGGAATGCTTCCAGCACCTTGTTGAATCTATGCCACGAAGAATTGAGGCAGTTCTGAAGGCAAAAGGGGGTCCAACCCGTTACTAGCATGGTGTACCTAATAAAGTGGCCGGTGAGTGTATATATTTGCCATAAAGTGGATGGCAACTAACAAAATTATTAATACAGTACTTACTGCTTTCTATGTAGGTGATTTTCTAGAGCATAAACAAGCTTTAGGCTGCATTAACAGGCAGTGCATTTGTTGCAGATTTTGCCACAATCACCATAAAAATCCATAGTTTTGCTGCAATTTTCCTAAATTGTGGGCAAAATGTTGTGGTTCTATTGCAATTAAGGCAAAAAAATTGCATCACCACCCCAATGCGTGAACACAGCCTTAGGCCGGTTTCACACGTCAGTGTCTCCAGTACGTGAGGTGCCAGTTTCCTCACGTACCGGAGACACTGACACACGTAGACCCATTAAAATCAATGCATCTGTGCAGATGTCATTGATTTTTTGCGGACCGTGTCTCCGTGTGCCAAACACGGAGACATGTCAGTGTTCGTGGGAGCGCACGTATTACACGGACCCATTAAAGTCAATGAGTCCGTGTAAAACACGCACCTCACACGGACGTTCTCCGTGTGGCGTGCCGGAGACAGCGCTACAGTAAGCGCTGTCCCCCCCACATGGTGCTGAAGCCGCGATTCATATCTTCTGTGCAGCAGCGTTTGCTGCATAGAAGATATGAATAATAGTGTTTAAATGAAAGATCTCCCTGTCCGCCGCCCCCCCACCCCCTGTGCGCCCCCCCCGCTGTTCAGAAAATACTCACCCGCTCCCACGTTGGCTGTCGCTGCTTCCTCTCTGCCCCGCGCCTTCTACTGTATGCGGTCACGTGGGGCCGCTCATTTACAATCATGAATAGTCGGCTCCGCCCCTATGGGAGGTGGAGCCGCCTATTCATGATTGTAAATGAGCGGCCCCACGTGACCGCATACAGTGGAAGCAGCGGCCAGACCAGGAAGGAGCGACAGCCAACGTGGGAGCGGGTGAGTATTTTCTGAACAGCGGGGGGGGGGGGGGCGCACAGGGGGTGGGGGGGGGGGGGCGGCGGACAGATAGATCTTTAATTTAAACACTATTATTCATATCTTCTAAGCAGCAAACGCTGCTGCACAGAAGATATGAATTGCGGCTTCAGCACGATGCAGGGGACAGCGCTAAACTTTAGCGCTGTCTCCTGCACGCTCCGTGTGGTACCCACTCGCCACACGGGCGGCACACGTGTGCCGCACGTATGGCCTACGTGAGCTCACGGGCACACGGAGACGGATAACTCCGGTACCGATTTTTTCCGGTACTGGAATTATCTGGACGTCTGGGACAGCCCTTATAGGATTCAAAGGAGGGCGTAGATAAATACAAAAGCAGTAGGTGGGAACCACTCTGAACTTATCAGTCATGCCAAAGGGACACTGAGCACCTTATTAGCATATTTGAATAAAGAATAATTTCTGAAGATAGAAAAAATTGGAGTCCGGCTCAACATGACTGGATTTTCCTTTTCTTTTTCAAAAGAAATTATAGTGCATACAAAAGAAAAATGTATATGGTCGACATGACCCAGTCGACGAGTTTCGACTGCACTAGGCAGTCTTACTTATGAAGTAAGAAAAAGAAAAGGAAAATCCAGTCCTATTGAGTCGGACTCCAATTTTTTCTATTTTCCTTGGTGTGGGGTCAGGGCGGGGCCAGTGTCTGAGCCCCAGGTGGATGGGCATGGAGCAGCTGGGTGAGCTGGAGTCAAGTTTCTATAACAATAATTGATGCCAAACTCAGTAATAGATTTTCACCCTAAGGCCATGTTCACACGGCAGTATTTCGGTCACTGTTTCACATCAGTATTTGTAAGCCAAGATCAGGAGTGGTTAAAAAAATGCAGAAGAGGTGTACGTGTTTTCATTATTCTTTTTCCCTAATTGTGCCACTTCTGATTTTGGCTTACAAATACTGATGTGTAAATGTGGCCTAAAAGCATAGCTCACAATCGTCCCAATTTGATGTCTCAGTCGGCCATCCGGACTTTGTCCAAGCTTCTAAAACTCCCCTGTCGCCAATGTCTTTATCGCTTCTTAGCTCCTCCTACTGGGTGGGGGCGCATCTTTCTGCTCAGTGCATAAATTAAATTATGATGGGGCGCATCTTTCTGCTCAGTGCATAAATTATGATATCCACTGCTTCTCCTCCTTGTCTCCCTGACTCAATCTCATGGCTCCATGCTCTAAGGCTACTTTCACACTAGCGTCATGTGACGTACGTCGCAATTCGTCGTTTTGTGAAAAAAACGGATCCTGCAAATGTGCTCGCAGGATGTTTTTTTCTCCATACACTTGTATTAGCGACAGATTGCCACACGTCGCATCTGTCGTGCGACGGATGCGTCGTGTTTTGGCGGACCGTCGGCACAAAAAAAGTTACATGTAACGTTGTTTGGTGCGTCGTGTCTGCCATTTCCGAAAATTAACAAACATCACAATTAATAAACATCAAAAATATAAAATAACTTATTTGCTGTCTCTGTAATCGTGACAACCCACACAACACAGCAATCAGATTTACAGGGATTGGTAAATGGCGCAAAAAAAAAAAAATGGTGTGATTGATATTTGTTTTCTATTAAACCCATAAAAAATGGAATAAAAAAGTGATGCTGAGGCCGTCTGTGTTGACCTGTGGTGTAAATGCTAATTTTTTTCTGCACGTTTTCTGCAGGTGTCATGTTTGATAAATTTCTTTCATATGTATTCCCCCATATTTCATGCAGATGTGAATCCTCATTTTTAATGCTTTTTTTAGTGCTACAAAGAAGCTTTGATTCTGAACTTAAAAATGCAACTGCATTTTTTATTTTCCTGCGTTTTTTTCAGGCTCAACATAGGAGCCTATGGATGAAAAATGCACCAATACCGCAGAGCACAAAAGCGTCTTTACATACACCCATGGCAGAGATTTCATGAAATAACATCCACTTTGCTTGGACATTTAGACCCTGTTCATAGTATTTTCTACTGCTTTCTTGCACAGAAAGTCTGCTGTGTTTATCTGTCCAAGCAAAGTGGATGTGATTTCATGAAAACTTCATCTCCTTCTCCCCCCTCCGTGCATCTAAACACACTACTGAACTGTGCTGTTTTTGGTGCTTTTTTCTCTCTTGTCTTATACAGCTCTGGCAAAAATTAAGAGACCACTGCAGTTTTATAAAAATCAGCTTCTCTACACGTCTGACAGCCATTCCAGTGTCAGTTGAATTCCAACCAGAGTACACCTCATTCTACTTAATGTGCTTCTGATTAGGTGATCACCTGAACCAAATCTTATTTAATGAAGGAAAGTATAAAAAACCCTGCTGTGGTGTTCACAATCCTCTTGCAATAGGACAAGCTGGATGGCAAAACAAGTGCTAGCAATATCCCAAAAGTAATAGGAATGAAAAAATAACTATGTCAAAGGAGTTGAAAAGTCTCGAGTGAGGAAAAGAAGGGCTCAATTCTGGCTTTACTAGCAGAGGGATAGAGTGAGTGTCAGGTTGCCTCTATCCTTAAAATTTCTAAGATGGCAGTCCCTTACAACAAGGTCAAGCAGCAGACATTGGGGACAACAAAGCTACAGACCGGCAGAGGGTGAAAACGACTCTCCACTGACTGGGATGACCGTCATCTTATTCGAATGTCACTCAGCAACCGCAGGATGACATCAAGTGACCTACAAAAGGAATGGCAAATGGCAGCTGGGGTGAAGTGCATGGCAAGAACAGTTCGTAACAGGCTCCTAGAGGCAGGGCACAAGTCATGTAAAGCTATTAAAAATAAAATAATAAAAAGCTGAGTGGCGCCAAGTATTATAGGGTTAATACTCCTGCTGCGAATATAACAACCACCACCAATGATTGTGTAAAACCAAAAATCAATCTAAGATAGATATTGAGAAATATCCATATTTGAGCTAATAAAAACCCTGAGAAGGAGAAATTATTCCACAATATGTAAATTAAATCAATCAGTGCATAAATTGCCAAAACAATAAGCTAATATCTTATAGACACATCACCCCGTATGGGTGAATGATAATTGGCCTAATACTGGGTGTAAGCAGCTGCAAAATATTCTAAATATCATTGGAGTTCTTACCCAGAAGAGAAGTTCATGTCAGTGAAGGAGCTGCTTGGCTGAAGACTGTAATCCCAAGTATCAGCTGGTAGTATTATACTGAAGGCTGTAGTCAAGAGTTTTGCTCACATGCGGCAGCTGCCCCGGCCGGTGGCAGCGTGACGCTTAGCTGAGCTGGCACATGCAGCGGCGTGCACTCATGCAGGCAGGCCGATGTCCTCCTTGGTGCGCAAAGTGAGAGCGGCGCTGGGAAAGGACCTGCGTGCCGGGGTGAGTAACGTGACCGCTCACGTGACTGAAGGTGCAATACGGATGGCGGTAGGGACCAAAAAAGCCGACGCGTTTCAGAGACGTCTATCCTTCCTCAGTGACATGAACTTCATGAGAAGTTCTGGGTAAGAACTCCAATGATATTTAGAATATTTTGCAGCTGCTTACACCCAGTATTAGGCCAATTATCATTCACCCAGACGGGGTGATGTGTCTATAAGACATTAGCTTATTGTTTTGGCAATTTATGCACTGATTGATTTAATTTACATATTGTGTAATAATTTCTCCTTCTCAGGGTTTTTATTAGCGCGAATATGGATATTTCTCAATATCTATCTTAGAAAGCTAGAAAAAGCCTTTCATCAATGAGAAGCAAAGGAGAGCCAGGCTGAAGTTTGCCAAAGACCATACAGATTGGACCATAGAGGACTGGAGTAAGGAAATCTTCTCTGATGAGTCTAATTTTCAGCTTTGCCCAACACCTGGTCATCTAATGGTTAGACTGAGACCTGGCGATGCATACAAGCCACAGTGTCTTGCACCCACTGTGAAATTTGGTGGCGGATCAGTGATGATCTGGGGATGCTTCAGCAAGGCTGAAATTGGGCAGGTTAATATTTACTAAGGACGAATTAATCAAGCCGCACACAAGGTTATCCTGGAAAAACAGTTGATTCCTTCTGCTCAGGCAATGTTCCCCAACTCTGAGGACTGGATTTCCAGCAGGTCAATGCGCCATGGCACACAGCTAGAATAATTAAAGTGTGGATGAAGGACCACCACATCAAATCCCTGTCATGGCCAGCCCAATCTCCAGACCTGAGCCCCATTGAAAACCTCTGGAATGTAATCAAGAGGAAGATGGATAGTCACAAGCCATCAAACAAAGAAGAATTACTTAAATGGTTGTACCAAGAGTGGCATAAGGTCACCCAAAAGCAGTGTGAAAGACTGGTGGAAAGCAAGCCAAGACGCATTAAAGCTGTGATTAAAAAGCATGGTCATTGCATAAAATATTGATTTCTGAACTCTTCCCGAGTTAAAACATTAGTATTGTTGTTTCTAAATGATTATAAACTTGTTTTCTTAGCATTATTGGAGGTCTGCAAGCACTGCATTTTTTGTTATTTTGACAATTTCTCATTTTCTAAAAATAAATACAAAATTTAGTGCTTGAAAATTCGAAGACATGTTCTCAGTAGTTTATAGAATAAAATAATTTACATTTTACTCAAATATACCTATAAAGAGAAAACTCAAACAAACTGAGCATTTTGCAGTGGTCTCTTAATGTGTGCCAGAGCTGTATGTGGAGCCTAAAAAAACAGCATGTAAAAAACTGCAGTTACTTTATTAAGTGCAGAATCAAAGCTTTTTTGTCCTATAAAAAGCACATTAAAAATGTGGCTTCACATCTGCACCACAAACGCATAAAAAAAAAGAGAAACGGCATAAAAAATGCAGTAAAAATGCATTAACTAGAGAAGATTATTTTATAGTTTTGCGAGGACGCCTGAGGAAAGCAAAAAAACGCAGTGTTTCAGTAACCTGTAAACATGGATTTACAAAAAAGAAAATGCCAGATGTCATATAGTGAAGCTACATAAAGATCAGAAAGTTCTGGCGGCTATGACAGTGAATGAATAAACACAA
Organism: Ranitomeya variabilis; assembly: GCF_051348905.1. Taxonomy (NCBI): domain Eukaryota; kingdom Metazoa; phylum Chordata; class Amphibia; order Anura; family Dendrobatidae; genus Ranitomeya; species Ranitomeya variabilis. The sequence goes on along the minus strand of NC_135234.1, from coordinate 128,081,633 downwards.
AATAAATTCACAGGTCCCGCTTAGAGATGAGCAGGATGGACAGATAATGTTGAGCCATCTCAGGCTAATGAAAAGCCATGCCAGGGACACCAGAAGGTAAGAGATTCGTGGCCTCCCATCCAGTTGTTTGGTATCACTGTCCTGGACGCTGGACCAGAGTCTCGTGAATTGATCAGCTCATCTGCAGTTTCAACCATCCCTGATACAGCAGATAATCCCAGATTTGTGTTTACGTCCTTGTAGTGCAGCTGGGTTGGTGCAGTGTGACAGACAGGCAATGACCAAATGAAAGTTCAAAACAAAACGTGTCTTTAACGACCAATGTACTCACAAATGGAAAACAAATGGTATCGTCCGGATCGCTGTCAAGAATCAATTTTGTGAGAAGCACCTGTAATACCTGTCATTGCCTCACAGTCCTGCAGTCTCAGGCATCTGAATTTCTCCCACTACCACCACCCCCCTCTGGCATCTCATGCCAGAGGAGAAAGAAACAGTAAATAGGCCTGGACTTGTGTGTGACCAAAATTTGTAGAGGCGCATGTAGCATAATTAGTCCCCCTTTCTGTTCTTTAAATGTTGGGAGGTATGCTAACCGTACAATTTTTATTATTATTTTGTCCCCTAAAAGGCATTGTGCTTACAGTCATGTTGTGTTGATAAACTACCTTTAATGCATCTGGCAAATATCTAGTGTCATATCACATGAAGCTGTAATGGTGGCCATTTTGATTGTTGCTTTTAATGAGTGAAAAAAAACAATTCAACTTGTTTTTTATTTACTAGTAATTTATTGCAGGGAAAGTAGCTGAAGATAAACACTGCATTCTGCCTAAAGATAATACACAAATATCACAACTAGGAGATAGCTTACAGTGGACCAGAGCTACTCATTGACTCTATTTACTGGCGATATTTACTTCTACAGATAGACTACTACACTTGAAACTCAGCAGTATAATAAACCAAGCTAAATGGCAAAATACTAAACTCATTCTTTGTCTAAAGTCAAAAGTGGAAAATCAAATTACAGGCTGATCCATCTTCAGTGGAAATGCCTCAAGACAAAGAAATGATGTTCAGTTGTGTGTGTTGCTTCCATGTGCCTGCATGACTTCCCTACAATGCCTGGGCATGCTCCTGATGAGGAGGTGGATGGTGTCCTGAGGGTTCTCCTCCCAGACCTGGACTAAAGCATCCGCCAACTCCTGGACAGTCTGTGGTGCAATGTGACGTTGGTGGATGGTGCGAGACATGATGTCCCAGATGTGTTCAATCGGATTCAGGTCTGGCAAATGGGTGTGCCAGTCCCTAGCATCAATGCCTTCATCTTGCAGGAACTGCTGACACACTCCAGCCACATGAGATCTGGCATTGTCCTGCATTAGGAGAAACCCAGGGCCAACCGCACAGCATATGGTCTCACAAGGGGTCTGAGGATCTCATATCGGTACCTAATGGCAGTCAGGCTACCTCTGGTGAGCACATGGTGGGCTATGCGGCCCTCCAAAGAAATGCCACCCCGCACCATTACTGACCCATTGCCAAACTGGTCATGCTGAAGGATGTTGCAGGCAGCAGATCGCTCTCCACAGCATCTCCAGACTCTGTCACGTCTGTCACATGTGCTCAGTGTGAACCTGCTTTCATCTGTGAAGAGCACAGGGCACCAGTGGCGAATTTGCCAATCCTGGTGTTCTGTCGCAAATGCCAATCTGTTATGGTTTCCAATGGCAAGGAAACATCAGAAGCATAGAATAAACGGACAAGCTCTCGGGTGATGGAAACTAGAGCTGACCGCGATGCTACACCTACACACCACACTAGAAGTAGCCAGGGAGCATTCCTGCGTTGTCTCTAGATGCCGCGCGCCAGCCGGAGAACTAACTACCCCTGGTAGAAGAAAACACAGTCCTGGCTTGCCTCCAGAGAATGTCCCCACAGGAGATAGGAGCCCCCCACATATAATAACGGTGAGAGCAGATGAAAAGACACACGTAGTATGAAAGCAGACTTAGCACAGAGAGGCCCGCTAACTAAATAGCAGAAAGATACAACAGAGGACTTCGCGGTCAGCTGCAAAACCCTTCAAAACACCATCCTGAAATTACCTTAACTCATGTGACAACTCATGCCACTGGAGTGGTAATTTCAGCCCAACAAGAGCTTCCAGCTGCAGAGATTCACATAAGTGCAAACTGGACAAAACATACAAAAATAGACTTAAGGACTAAAGTGTCCAACTTAGCTGAGCAGAAAACTGGGAGCAGGAACATGCAACAGAATCAGTCTGGATACATTGATGGCCAGCATTAGAATGACTGAGGAGCAAGGTTAAATAGGATACTCCCACATCCTGATAGGAACAGGTGAACTGAGAAGGCAAAGCTTGCAGGACACCAGTACCACAAGAGACCACCGGGGGAGCCCACGAACCGAATCACAACACCAATCATCCTGCACAGTGTTGGGCTGTGAGCACAACCCCCATCTGTGAACGTTGGGCACTCAGACCATCCTCGTGGAGTCAGTTTCTAACCATTTGTGCAGACACATGGACTTTTGTGGCCTGCTGGAGGTCATTTTGCAGGGCTCTGGCAGTGCTCCTCCTGTTCCTCCTTGCACAAAGGCGGAGGTAGCGGTCCTACTGTTGGGTTGTTGCCCTACTACGGCCCTCTCCACGTCTCCTGGTGTACTGGCCTGTCTCCTCGTAGCACCTCCAGCCTCTAGCTACTACGCTGACAGACACAGCAAACCTTCTTGCCACAGCTCGCATTGATGTGTCATCCTGGATGAGCTGCACTACCTGAGCCACTTGTGTGGGTTGTAGAGTCCGTCTCATGCTACCACGAGTGTGAAAGCACAACCAACATTCAAAAGTGACCAAAAGATCAGCCAGAAAGCATTGGTACTGAGATGTGTTCTGTGGTCCCCACCTGCAGAACCACTCCTTTAATGAGTGTGTCTTGATAATTGCCAATAATTTCCATCTGCTGTCTATTCCATTTGCACAACAGCATGTGAAATTGATTGTCAAACAGTGTTGCTTCCTAAGTGAACAGTTTGATTTCACAGAAGTTTGATTTACTTGGAGTTATATTCTGTTGTTTAAGTGTTCCCTTTATTTTTTTGAGCGAAATATATATATGTATATATATATATATATATATATATATATACATACACACTACCGTTCCAAATTTTGGGGTCACCCAGGCAGTTTTGTGTTTTCCATGAAAAATCATACTTTTATTAATCAAATGAGGTAACAAATGAATTTAAAATCTAGTCCAGACATTGACAAGGTTCGAAAAAAAGATTTTTATTTGAAATAATAATTTTCTCTTTCAAACTTTGCTTTTGTCAAAGAATACTTCCTTTGCAGTAATTACAGCATTGCAGACCTTTGGCATTCTAGCAGTTAATTTGCTGAGGTAATCTGGAGAAATTTCACCCCATGCTTCCAGAAGCCCCTTCCACAAGTTGGTTTGGCTTGATGGGCACTTTTTGCGAACCATACGGTCAAGCTGCTCCCACAACAGCTCAATTGGCTTGATTGTGCTTGCCACTCCATTACAGATAGAATACCAGCTTCCTGCTTCATCCTGCTTGCATAATTTGGAGGTGTGCTTTGGGTCATTGTCCTGTTGTAGGATGAAATTGGTTCCAATCAAGCGCTGTCCACATGGATGGCGTTGCAAAATGGAGTGATAGCCTTCCTTATTCAAAATCCATTTTACCTTGTACAAATCTCCCACTTTACCATCACCAAAGCAACCCAGACCATCACATTACCTCCAGCATGCTTGACAGATGGCGTCAGGCACTCTTCCAGCATCTTTTCAGTTGTTTTTCATCTCACAAATGTTCTTCTGTGTGATCCAAACACCTCAAACTTGGATTCATCCGTCTATAACACTTTTTTCCAATCTTCCTCAGTCCAATGTCTGTGTTCTTTTGCCCATATTAATCTTTTCCTTTTATGAGCCAGTCTCAGATACGGCTTTTTCTTTGCCACTCTGCCCTGAAGGCCAGCATCCCGGAGTCGCCTCTTCATGTAGACATTGCCACTGGTGTTTTGTGTGTACTATTTAATGAAGCTGCTAGTTGAGGACCTGTGAAGTGTAGAACTCTTAAACTACAGAATCTAATGTACTTGTTTTGTTGCTCAGTTGTGCAGCGGGGCCTCCCACTTCTCTTTCTACTCTGGTTAGAGCCTGTTTGTGCTCTCCTCTGAAGGGAGTAGTTCACACCATTGTAGGAAATCTTCAGTTCCTTGGCAATTTCTCGCATGGAATAGCCTTAATTTCTAAGAACAAGAATAGACTGTTGAGTTTCACATGAAAGTTCCTTTTTTTCTGGCCATTTTGAGAGTTTAATGGAACCAACAAATGTAATGCTCCAGATTCTCAACTACAGTTAAGTCCATATATATTTGGACAGAAACAACATTTTTCAAATTTTGATTATAGACATTACCACAATGAATTTTAAACAAAACAATTCAGATGCAGTTGAAGTTCAGACTTTCAGCTTTCATTTGAGGGTATCCACATTAAAATTGGATAAAGGGTTTAGGAGTTTCAGCTCCTTAACATGTGCCACCCTGTTTTTAAAGGGACCAAAAGTAATTGGACAATTGACTCCAAGGCTATTTCATGGACAGGTGTGGGCAATCCCTTTGCCGATTGGTAAAGGGCGTAACAAGAAAAAAAATTAAAATGCAGAATTGCGGTTTTTGGTCGCCGCAACATAGCAATAAAAAGTAATAACAGGCTATCAAAATATTGTATCTACTCCAAAATCGTATCAAGAAAGTCAGCTCGGCGTGCAAAAAAAAATAAGTTCTCAGAAAATGGCATCTTTTTTTTTCTTTCCAAATTTTAGATTTTTTTTTCACCACTTAAATAAAAAACAATCCATATATATATTTGGTATCTGCGAACTTGTAATGACCTGGAGAATCATAATCGTAGGTCAGGTTTATCAATTAGTGGACATGGTAAAAAACAAAAAACAACAACCCAAAAAACAATTGTGGAATTACAATTTTTTTTGCAATTTCATAGCACTTTTTTCCCCATTTTCCAGTACACTATATGGTAAAATCAGTGGTGTCGTTCAAAAGTACAACTCGATCCGCAAAAAAAAAGCCCCCACATGGCCATATTAAAGGAAAAATTAAAAAGTGATGGTTCTGGGAAGGAGCGCAAAAAATGAAACCGCAGAAACAGAAAATCCCAAGGTTGTGAAGGGGTTAAAGACAATTTAACCCCTTTCTATCATTGGACGTACTATTCCGTCCATGTGGGGTGGGCCCTACTTCCCAAGGACGGAATAGTACGTCCAGCGCGATCGGCCGCGCTCACGGGGGGAGCGCGGCCGAGTGTCAGCTGCCTATCGCAGCTGACATCCGGCGCTATGTGCCAGGAGTGGTCACGGACCGCCCCCGGCACATTAACCCCCGACACACCGCGATCAAACATGATCGCGGTGTGCCGGCGGTATAGGGAAGCATCGCGCAGGGAGAGGGCTCCCTGCGGGCTTCCCTGAGACCCCTGCAGCAACGCGATGTGATCGCGTTGCTCCGAGGGTCTCCTACCTCCTTCCTCACTGCAGGTCCCGGATCCAAGATGGCCGCGGCATCCGGGTCCTGCAGGGAGGGAGGTGGCTTACCGAGTGCCTGCTCAGAGCAGGCGCTTGGTAAGCCTGCAGTGCTCTAAGTCAGATCGGTGATCTGACAGAGTGCTGTGCAAACTGTCAGATCACCGATCTGTGATGTCCCCCCCGGGACAAAGTAAAAAAGTTTAAAAAAAAAATTTCCACATGTGTGAAAAAAAAAATAAAAAAAAATTCCTAAATAAAGAAAAAATATATATATATTATTCCCATAAATACATTTCTTTATCTAAATAAAAAAAACAAACAATAAAAATACACATATTTAGTATCGCCGCATCCGTAACGACCCAACCTATAAAACTGTCCCACTAGTTTAACCCCTTCAGTAAACACTAAGAAAAAAAAAAAACCAGGCAAAAAACAACGCTTTATTATCATACTGCTGAATAAAAAGTGGAATAAAACGCGATCAAAAAGACAGATATAAATAACCATGGTACCGCTGAAACGTCATTTTGTCCCGCAAAAAAAGAGCTGCCATACAGCATCATCAGCAAAAAAATAAAAAAGTTATAGTCCTCAGAATAAAGCGATGCCAAAATAATTATTTTTTCTAAAAAATAGTTTTTATCGTATAAAAGCGCCAAAACATAAAAAAATGATATAAATGAGTTATCGCTGTAATCGTACTGACCCGAAGAATAAAACGGCTTTATCAATTTTACCAAACGCGGAACGGTATAAATGCCTCCCCCAAAAGAAATTCATGAATAGCTGGTTTTTAATCATTCTGCCTCACAAAAATCGGAATAAAAAGCGATCAAAAAATGTCACATGCCCGAAAATGTTACCAATAAAAACGTCAACTCGTCCCGCAAAAAACAAGATCTCACATGACTCTGTGGTCTCAAATATGGAAAAATTATAGCTCTCAAAATGTGGTAACGCAAAAAAGATTTTTTTCAATAAAAAGCGTCTTTCAGTGTGTGACGGCTGCCAATCATAAAAATCCGCTAAAAAACCCGCTATAAAAGTAAATCAAACCCCCCTTCATCACCCCCTTAGTTAGGGAAAAATTAAAAAAATGTATTTATTTCCATTTTCCCATTAGGGCTAGGGTTAGGGCTACGGTTAGGGCTACAGTTAGGGTTGGGGCTAAAGTTAGGGTTGGGGCTAAAGTTAGGGTTTGGATTACATTTACGGTTGGGAATAGGGTTGGGATTAGGGTTAGGGGTGTGTCTGGGTTAGAGGTGTGGTTAGGGTTACCGTTGGGATTAGGGTTAGGGGTGTGTTTGCATTAGGGTTTCAGTTATAATTGGGGAGTTTCCACTGTTTAGGCACATCAGGGGCTCTCATGTCATGACATGACATGGCTTCCGATCTCAATTCCAGCCAATTCTGCGATGAAAAAGTAAAACAGTGCTCCTTCCCTTCCGAGCTCTCCCGTGTGCCCACACAGGGGTTTACCCCAACATATGGAGTATCAGCATACTCAGGACAAATTGGACAACAACTTTTGGGGTCCAATTTCTCCTGTTACCCTTGGGAAAATACAAAACTGGGGGCTAAAAAATAATTTTTGTGGGAAAAAAAGGATTTTTTATTTTCACGGCTCTGCGTTATAAACTGTAGTGAAACACTTGGGGGCTCAAAGTTCTCACAACACATCTAGATAAGTTCCTTGGGGGGTCTAGTTTCCAATATGGGGTCACTTGTGGGGGGTTTCTACTGTTTAGGTACAATAGGGGCTCTGCAAACGCAAGGTGACGCCTGCAGACCAATCCATCTAAGTCTGCATTCTGTTATGATCCTAGTGGCAAGGATCGCAGGTCGGACTAGCTAAGTAACTGAACAGACTACTAGCTCTGGGGAAGTGGTAACTAGTTTGACCGCAACCTGATCCTATCCGCAAACAACTATAGGCAGCCGTGGAACGTTACCTAAAAATCCTAGACGTCTCTTCACGGCCTGAGAAACTGACTATTCCTGGAGGGAAAGAAAGTCCTCTCTTGCCTCAGTGGAATGACCCCAAAGATATAGAATAGCCCCCCACAAATATTAATGGTGAGTTAAGGGGAAAGCACAAACGCAGAGATGAAATCAGATTTAGCAAATGAGGCCCGCTAATACTAGATAGCAGAAAATAGGAAGGGAACTGTGCAGTCAATAAAAAAACCCTATTCAAAATATCCACGCAGAGATTGCTCGAGCCCCCGCACCAACTAACGGTGCGGGGAAAGCAACTCCGTACCCCAGAGCTTACCAGCAAAAAAGAAATCACATATTAGCAAGCTGGACTAGACTCATCATACACAGAAATCATATTGCAGGCAGATGAGCAAAAAATATTCAAACAGAACTTAGCTTATCCTGAAGAGGCAGAAAACGAGATAATCAGGAGTAATCAGAATAGCACTGAATACATTGACAGCCGGCAACAAGTGGAAGTGAAGCAGAGCTAAATAGGAGCCTCCCTGGTGAATAACGAGGCAGCTGATCCAGCCAGACCCGCAGGATAATAAACCAAACCACCAGGGGGAGCCAAAAAACCAAAGTCACACAATACCATCTGTGACCACAAGAGGGAGCCTGAAAAGGGAGTTCACAACAGCATTCCAAATGATGCTCCTTCCCTTCCGAGCTCTGCCATGCGCTCAAACGGTGGTTCCCCCCCACATATCAGGTATCAGCGTACTCAGGACAAATTGGCAACAACTTTGGGGGTCCAATTTCTCCTGTTACCCTCGGAAAAATTCAAAACTGGGGGCTAAAAAATAATTTTTGTGGGAAAAATTGTTGTTTTATTTTTACGGCTCTGCATTATAAACTTCTGTGAAGTCCTTAGTGGGTCAAAGTGCTCACCACACATCTATATAAGTTCCTTAGGGGGTCTACTTTCCAAAATGGTGTCACTTGTGGGGGGTTTCAATGTTTAGGCACATCAGTGGCTCTCCAAACGCAACATGGCGTCCCATCTCAATTCCTGTCAATTTTGCACTGAAAAGTAAAATGGCGCTGCTTCCCTTCCGAGCTCTGCCATGCGCCCAAACAGTGGTTTACCCCTACATATGGGGTATCGGCATACTCAGGACAAATTGTACAACAACGTTTGGGGTCCATTTTCTCCTGCTACCCTTGGTAAAATAAAACAAATTGGAGCTGAAGTAAATTTTTTGTGAAAAAAAGTTAAAATGTTCATTTTTATTTAAACATTCCAAAAATTCCCGTGAAACACCTGAAGGGTTAATAAACTTCTTGAATGTGGATTTGAGCACCTTGAGGGGTGCAGTTTTTAGAATGGTGTCACACTTGGGTATTTTCTATCATATAGACCCCTCAAAATGACTTCAAATGAGATGTGGTCCCTAAAAAAAAATGGTGTTGTAAAAATGAGAAATTGCTGGTCAACTTTTAACCCTTATAACTCCCTAACAAAAAAAAATTTTGGTTCCAAAATTGTGCTGATGTAAGTTAGACATGTGGGAAATGTTATTTATTAAGTATTTTGTGTGACATATCTCTGTGATTTAATTGCATAAAAATTCAAAGTTGGAAAATTGCGAAATTTTCAAAATTTTTGCCAAATTTCCGTTTTTTCACAAATAAACGCAGGTAATATCAAAGAAATTTTACCACTATCATGAAGTACAATATGTCCTCAGAAAACAATGTCAGAATCACCGGGATCCATTGTAGCGTTCCAGAGTTATAACCTTATAAAGGGACAGTGGTCAGAATTGTAAAAATTGGCCTGGTCATTAACGTGCAAACCACCATTGCGGGTAAAGGGGTTAAGGTACTGTAGTTATTATTGTACTAGTGGCTAAGTAAATCACTGGGTATGTGTACCTTTCCACCTTGGAATGTCACTATTGGAGAGCTACTCAAGGCAATTAATACTATAGTTAATTCAGTACATATATATTACATGGTGAAATGAGGGAAAATGCAAATAGATTAACCATCAAATAGAATGTAAATTATGTTCTTGACAAAGCATTAATGTACACCCAAATAGCAGAAAAGCTTTGTGTCTGGAGATGTTAATTAATAAATCAATAGTGCAGCCATCTGTAGCCATGGTCTAATAAATGGTTGTGTTATAGCCCCGTGGAATGTGGTCAGCTGCAAGAGTTTCAAATAATGAAAAGTGCATATAATACCATCTGCTCCATATCCAAAGTTAAACTGATTAATGATGACTGGTGATGAAGATAATATTGTTATGGTGACCAAATAATTAGTCACATTTTCTATGATATATGTATACATCTCTATGTACATACATCCATACAGTGGCATGTAAAAGTTTTAGCACCCCTGGTCAAAATTACTCTTATTGTGAACAATTAAGGGAGATGAAGATTAAATTATCTCTAAAAGGCCTAAAGTTAAGGAAGACACATTTCCTTTGTATTTTAGGCAAAAAAAAGTCTTTTTTTTTTTTTTTCAGTTTAAAAATTACAAAAAGGGAAATGGGCCAATGCAAAAGTTTGGACATCCTTGGGGATTTGTGTGCTCAGATAACTTTTACCAAGGTTTCAAACCTTAGTTAGCCTTTTAGGGTTATGTCTTATTGACCATCATCGTTAGGAAAGGTCAGGTGATGCAAATTTCCTAGCTTTCTAAAAATCCAGCCTCCTCTAACATTGTTCCAAAAAACAGCAGCCATGGGTTCTTCTAAGCAGATGCCTAGCACTCTGAAAATGATGGAGGCCGACAAAGGAGGAGAAGGCTATAAGAAGATAGCAATGCGCTTTCAAATTGCTCTTTCCTCAGTTTGAATATTAAGATATGGCAGTTAACAGGAACAGTGAAGGTCAAGCTAAGGTCTGGAAGACCAAGCAAAGTTTCAGTCAGAGCTGCTCGTAGAATTGCGAGGCAAGTTAGAACCCTTGCTTGACTGCAAAAAAACCTTCAGAAAGATTTAGCAGACTCTGGAGTTGTAGTACATTGTTCTACCAGGCAGCTCCCACATGTACTTATGCTGGCTAACAGATGTAAATCATTCAGCTGCAGCAAGAAAAACAATCTCCGAGCACTAAAAAATACTCGGAGGACCCCCGAGCATGCTCGAGAAATCTCGAGTAACGAGTATATTCGCTCATCTCTACTGAGAACCCCTTAGGGCGAGGCATAGTCCCTTTAAGAGGAAGGGAGCTCACACACACCCCCTACGCATAGAGTCGGGACCTACAACTGAAACTTGGGGGACACGGACACATAGGGGGCGAGATGAGGAGGTGGTGTGTGAGGGGGAGACACTGAATGTCCTGTCTGTTATGTATGAGAAGATCCAACAAAGGGCCCAGTCTGTAATGCCAAGAGATCAGAAATTATGTAGTAAGAGGGAATGGTCCACTGTGTCAAAGGCTGATGCCAGATCCAGGAGGACAAACTAGCATCGCTTTGATTTGCCGTTAGTCAGGTCAGTTTCAGTGGAATGGTGTGGCCGGAAGCCATATTGTAAGTGGTCAAAGAGTGAGCAAGAGGAAAAGTGGGAGGACAGTTCAAAATGGACGTGTTGTTCCAGTAGTTTGAAGGCATAGGGGAGAAGGGAGATGGGGAGATCGCTAGACACAGAGGATGGGTCAAGGGAGGACTTTTTGAGGATGGGTGTGATTGAGGTGTTTGAATCATGAGGGGAAGACACCAGATGTTAGTGACAGGTTGAGGAGGTGGGTTAGGCTTGGGATGAAGACTGTGGCAAGGTTTGGAATGAGGTGGGACGTTATTGGGTCCAGTTCACAGGTGGTGAGGCTTGATTTGAAGAGGAAAGTAGATCTTCTGTGATGGTGAAATTGATTTTGGAGGAGAGTTGAGTACTTATGAGGGGTTGTGGGGACTTTAAGCAAAGGCTTTGCCTTATGTTGTCAATCTTCTACTTGGCAATCTTCTAGATGGCAAGTGCTGCATCAAGTGGCCTCTGCTCCTCTTCCTCCAACTTAACATCACACACAGTACAGTCCTCAGAGATGGCACCACAATTACCCTTGTTTTTACCCACATCACAACAACTATCCAACCATCCAACTGACTGCAGGGAATCACAGATGGCTGTGTCTGCAGATCTGTTCACGCATTCTATGCCATGAGCATCGGAAGTGTACTCCAAAGATTCAGAGTCAAGAGGAGGAAATTATCTGCACCAATGCCCAATTTTTTTCAGTTTGATCCAAGGCCGTAAGAAGTAGGGTCCGAGCAGAAGCCAAACCCTCATCAACAGACATTTATTCCTGGGGGTGGTGATCCTGATGAGACTCAGATACTTGAGGTGCACGCAGACTGTACAGGGTGGGCCATTGATATGTATATACCTGGGTGGGCCATTTATAAAGTTGGATCCAAAATGGCCGACTTCAAAATGGCCACCATTGTCACCACCTATCTTGATAAAGTTTTCCACCTCCCATATACTAATGTGCCACAAACAGGAAGTTGATATCACCAACCATTCCCATTTTATTTAGGTGTATCCATATACATGCCCCATCCAGGTGTATCCATATAAATGGCCCACCCTGTACAGTGCTGTCCGGGCAGGAAGAGGAGAAGGGTGACTCTCATGGCAAGGAGTGGGAGAACAGAGAGGATGATGATGAGGTAGTAGATCTCACTTGGTGTAAACCCAGAGGCATGCAGCTGAGTAGCTCAGCAGAGGAAAAGGAGGAAGAAGAGTAGGTTAAGACAGAGTTATTCAACCACGACAAGCAATGCATCCTCAGCCACAACTCTGTCAGTGGACAGCATTGTTCTCAGATATGCAGTTGCCTAGCTCGGGTCTTTTTTTCAGACTGCCAAAAATGACACAAATCACATTATCTGCCAACTTCGTTAAAAACAACAGTATAGTTAAAAAAACTCAATAAATTGACTACTACATGCATGAACTGGCACATGCGCGATAAACATGTGTTAAATTGGGAATCTCACAGGTGCTAAAATGCAGATTAGCAGGCCTTTGCCCACCTGATGATTTGCCCACCATCGTCCACCCCATCAAACGCATCTTCTGATTCTTCCTCCTCCTTCACCGTGGCAAGTGTTGTCACACATGTCTCCAGCCACAGAATCTCCACTTGTTTACCTGCTACAGTCGTGGTGAGTGAGAGCCAGTCAGCTAATATGGAAGTGGACATGGTGTTTTTGACTGACCTTACATACCAAGCACACCCCATCTGTCTCAAACCACAGTAACATCTGCACCTCTCTCACAGTCCAGCAGCTTGTCTTGTTCACCCTACTCCACCCTCTGTCAGCACAGAAGCCAGCCATCGTTTGTGCAGTTGTGCTCACGTAAAAGATTGTTTCCTCCTACACATGCCAAAACTAAGAACTTGAACTTCAGCATCATCAATCTACTAATAATAATCTTTATTTATATAGTGCAAACATATTCCCCAGAGCTTTACAAGTCAGCAGTTCATATAAAACAAACAGTCAAACGTTTCAAAGTTTACGATACTCAAACAATTAAAGCAAAAATAATGACGACACTGCTCATCAGAGCTTACAATCTACAATGAGGGGGGGTGACACAAAGTACAGGTGCTTATTTACATTGATGGGCCAACCATCTTGAGGAAATGGGGTGCAGATAAAGGCTGCATGAGGCTTTTTGGTATGTTTCAGTTTGATGACCAATTATGTTCAGAGAAATACAGAGCATGGGCTATAGCTATACAGCGGGGAAAAAGTATTTAGTCAGCCACCAATTGTGCAACTTTTCCCACTTAAAAAGATGAGAGAGGCCTGCAATTGTCATCATAGGTAGACCACAACTATGAGAGTCAAAATTGAGAAAACAAATCCAGAAAATCAACTTGTCTGAATTGGCAAGATTTATTTTTTTAAATTATGGTGGAAAATAAGTATTTGATCACCTAACACATGCAAGATTTCTGGCTCTCACAGACCTATAACTTCTTCTTTAAGAGACTCCTCTGTCCTCCACTCATTACCTGTAGTAATAGCTCCTGTTTGAACTTGTTATCAGTATAAAAGACACCTGTCCACACCTCACACAGTCACATTCCAAACTCCAATATGGTGAAGACCAAAGAGCTGTCGAAGGACACCAGAAACAAAATTGTAGCCCTGCCCCAGGCTGGGAAGACTGAATCTACAATAGGTAAGCAGCTTGGTGTGATGAAATCAACTGTGGGAGCAATAATAAGAAAATGGAAGACATACAAGACCACAGATAATCTCCCTCAATCTGGGTCTCCACCCAAGATCTCACCCCGTGGGGTCAAAATGATCTCAAGACCGGTGAGCAAAAATTCCAGAACCCCACGGGGGGACCTAGTGAATGACCTGCTTAGAGCTGGGACCACTGTAACAAAGGCTATCATTAGTAACACACTACAAAGCCAGGGACTTAGATCTTGCAGTGCCAGATGTGTCCCCAGCTTATGCCACTACATGTCCGGATCGGTCTAAAGTTTGCAAGAGAGCATTTGGATTATCCAGAAGAGTATTGGGAGAATGTCATATGGTCTGATGAAACCAAAGTAGAACTGTTTGGTAGAAATAAAACTGGTCATGTTTGGAGGAGACAGAATGCTGAGTTGCATCCAAAGAACAGCATACCTACTGTGAAGCATGAGGGTGTCAACATCATGCTTTGGGGCTGTTTGTCTGCAAAGGAACCAGGATGACTGATCCGTGTACAAGAAAGAATGAATGAGGCCATGTATCGTGAGATTTTGAGTGTAAACCTCCTTCCATCAGCAAGGGCATTGAAGATGAAACGTGGATGGGTCTTTCAGCATGATAATGATCCCAAGCACACCGCCAGGGCAACAAAGGAGTGGCTATGTAAGAAGCATATGAAGGTCCTGGAGTGGCCTAGCCAGTCTCCAGATATCAACCGCATAGAAAACCTTTGGAGGGAGTTGAAAGTCCATGTTGCCCAGCGATGGGCCCAAAACATCACTGCTCTAGAGGATATCTACATGGAGGAATGGGCCAACATACCAACAACAGTGTGAGCCAACCTTGTGAAGACTTATAGAAAATGTTCGACCTCTGTCATTGCCAACAAAGGATATGAAACAAAATATTGAAATTAACTTTTGTTAATGACCAAATACTTATTTTCCACCAATAAATCTTGCCAAAGCAGATAAGGTGATTTTCTAGATTTGTTTTATCAATTTTGACTCATAGTTGGGGTATACCTACAGTGCCATGCGAAAGTATTCGGCCCCCTGGAACTTTTCAACCTTTTCCCACATATTATGCTTCAAACATAAAGATACCAAATGCAAATTGTTGGTGAAGAATCAACAACAATTGGAACACAATTGTGAAGTTGAACGAAATTTATTGGTTATTTAAAATTTTTGTGGAAATTCAAAAACTGAGAAGTGGGGCGTGCAATATTATTTGGCCCCTTTAACTTAATACTTTGTTGCGCCACCTTTTGCTGCTCTTACAGCTGCAAGTCGCTTGGGGTATGTCTATATCAGTTTTGTACTTCGACTGAAATTGTTGCCCATTCTTCCTTGGCAAACAGCTCGAGCTCAGTGAGGTTTGATGGAGATCGTTTGCGAACAGCAGTTTTCAGCTCTTTGCACAGATTCTCGATTGGATTGAGGTCTGGACTTAACTTGGCCATTCTAACACCAGGATATGTTTATTTGTGAACCATTCCATTGTAGATTTTGCTTTATGTTTGGGATCATTGTCTTGTTGGAAGACAAATCTCCGTCCCAGTCTCAGGTCTTTTGCAGTCTCCAACAGGTTTTCTTCAAGAATGGTCCTGTGTTGTGAATTTGGATTCTGGGCTCCCCCGGTGGCTACTGGTGGAATTGAACTGTGTCTTCATCTTCTCTGTTCACCTGTTCCCATCAAGATGTGGGAGTCGCTATATAACCTTGCTGCTCTGTTAGTTGCTTGCCGGTCAACAATGTTATCAGAAGCCTCTCTGTGCTTGTTCCTGCTCCTAGACAACTACTAGATAAGTTGGACTCTTGTCCATGTTTGTTTTTGCATTTTTGTTCCAGTTCACAGCTGTAGTTTCGTTACTGTGTCTGGAAAGCTCTTGTGAACAGGAATTGCCACTCTGGTGTTATGAGTTAATGCCAGAGTTTTAAAGTAATTTCTGGATGGTGTTTTGATAGGGTTTTCAGCTGACCATGAAAGTGTCCTTTCTGTCTTCTGCTATGTAGTAAGTGGACCTCAAATTTGCTAAACCTATTTTCATACTACGTTTGTTATTTCATCTTAATTCACCGCCAATACATGTGGGGGGGCCTCTGTCTCCTTTCGGGGTATTTCTCTAGAGGTGAGCTAGGACTAATATTTTCCTCTGCTAGCATTATTTAGTCCTCCGGCTGGTGCTGGGCATCTAGAATCAACGTAGGCATGCTACCCGGCCACTGCTAGTTGTGTGTTAGGTTTAGTTCATGGTCAGCTCAGTTCCCATCTTCCAAGAGCTAGTTCCTATATATGCTGATGCTATGTTCTCTTGCCATTGAGAACATGACAGTTTGACCGGCCCACTAAAGGGTTAAAATCCTTGGCTGAGAAAGGAGAGAAATAAGAAGTCTGCTGAGATTTTTTTTTTTTTTTTTTTTTTTCCCTTCTAATCTTTGAATGGCTCTGTGTCCACCTGTTTGTAATGGATCTTCAGAGTGTAACTGCAGGTTTGAATAATCTCGCCACGAAGGTACAAAATTTGCAAGACTTTGTCATGCACCTGTATCTGAGCCGAGAATTCCTTTGCCGGAATTTTTCTCGGGGAATAGATCTGGGTTTCAGAATTTTCGAAATAATTGCAAATTATTTTTGTCCCTGAAATTTCGCTCTGCCGGAGATCCTGCACAGCAGGTCAGGATTGTGATTTCCTTGCTCCGGGGCGACCCTCAAGACTGGGCTTTCTCATTGACACCAGGGGATCCTGCGTTGCTCAATGTGGATGCGTTTTTTCTGGCCTTGGGGTTGCTTTATGACGAACCTCATTTGGAGCTTCAGGCAGAAAAAACTTCGATGTCCCTATCTCAGGGGCAAGATGAAGCGGAAATTTACTGCCAAAGATTCCGTAAATGGTCTGTGCTTACTCAGTGGAATGAGTGCGCCCTGGCGGCGACTTTCAGAGAGGGTCTCTCTGATGCCATTAAGGATGTTATGGTGGGGTTCCCTGTGCCTGCGGGTCTGAATGAGTCCATGACAATGGCTATTCAGATCGATAGGCGTTTGCGGGAGCGCAAACCAGTGCACCATCTGGCGGTGTCCACTGAGAAGTCGCCAGAGAGTATGCAGTGTGATAGAATTCTGTCCCGAAGCGAGCGGCAGAATTTTAGACGGAAAAATGGGTTGTGTTTCTATTGTGGTGATTCTACTCATGTTATATCAGCATGCTCTAAGTGCACTAAAAAGCTTGATAAATCTGTTTCCATTTGCACCTTACCGTCTAAGTTTATTCTATCTGTGACCCTGATTTGCTCTTTGTCATCTATTACCACGGACGCCTATGTCGACTCTGGCGCCGCTTTGAGTCTTATGGATTGGTCCTTTGCCAAACGCTGTGGGTATGATTTAGAGCCTTTGGAGACTCCTATTTCTCTGAAGGGGATTGACTCCACCCCATTGGCTAATAATAAACCACAATACTGGACACAAGTAACTATGCGTATTAATCCGGATCACCAGGAGATTATTCGCTTTCTGGTGCTGTATAATCTACATGATGATTTGGTGCTAGGATTGCCTTGGCTGCAATCTCACAACCCAGTCCTCGACTGGAGAGCTATGTCTGTGTTGAGCTGGGGATGTAAGGGGGCTCATGGGGATGTACCTGTGGTTTCCATTTCATCATCTATTCCCTCTGAAATTCCTGAGTTCCTGTCTGACTATCGTGACGTCTTTGAAGAATCCAAGCTTGGTTCGTTACCTCCGCACCGAGAGTGCGATTGTGCCATAGATTTAATCCCGGGTAGTAAATACCCAAAGGGTCGTTTGTTTAATCTGTCTGTGCCTGAACATGCTGCTATGCGAGAATATATAAAGGAGTCCTTGGAAAAGGGACATATTCGTCCATCGTCATCTCCCTTAGGAGCCGGTTTTTTCTTTGTGTCAAAAAAAGACGGCTCTTTGAGACCATGTATCGATTATCGGCTTTTGAACAAAATCACTGTTAAATATCAATACCCATTGCCGTTGCTGACTGATTTGTTTGCTCGCATAAAGGGGGCCAAGTGGTTCTCTAAGATTGACCTTCGTGGGGCGTATAATTTGGTGCGAATCAGGCAGGGGGATGAGTGGAAGACCGCATTTAATACGCCCGAGGGCCACTTTGAGTATTTAGTGATGCCTTTTGGTCTTTCAAATGCTCCGTCAGTTTTCCAGTCCTTTATGCATGATATTTTTCGCGATTATTTGGATAAATTTATGATTGTGTATCTGGATGATATTCTGATTTTTTCGGATGACTGGGACTCTCATGTCCAGCAAGTCAGGAGGGTTTTCCAGGTTTTGCGGTCTAATTCTTTGTGTGTGAAGGGTTCTAAGTGTGTTTTTGGGGTACAGAGGATTTCCTTTTTGGGATATATTTTTTCTCCCTCTTCCATTGAAATGGATCCTGTCAAAGTTCAAGCTATTTGTGATTGGACGCAGCCCTCTTCTCTTAAGAGTCTTCAGAAATTTTTGGGCTTTGCTAACTTTTATCGTCGATTTATTGCTGGTTTTTCGGATATTGCTAAGCCATTGACCGATTTGACTAAGAAGGGTGCTGATGTTGCTGATTGGTCCCCTGACGCTGTGGAGGCCTTTCGGGAGCTTAAGCGCCGTTTTTCCTCTGCCCCTGTGTTGCGTCAGCCTGATGTTGCTCTACCTTTTCAGGTTGAGGTCGACGCTTCTGAGATCGGAGCTGGGGCAGTGTTGTCGCAGAAAAGTTCTGACTGCTCCGTGATGAGGCCTTGTGCCTTCTTTTCCCGTAAATTTTCGCCCGCTGAGCGGAATTATGATGTTGGGAATCGGGAGCTTTTGGCCATGAAGTGGGCTTTTGAGGAGTGGCGCCATTGGCTTGAGGGGGCCAGACATCAGGTGGTGGTATTGACTGACCACAAAAATTTGATTTATCTTGAGACTGCCAGGCGCCTGAATCCTAGACAGGCGCGCTGGTCATTATTTTTCTCTCGGTTTAATTTTGTGGTGTCATACCTACCGGGTTCTAAGAATGTTAAGGCGGATGCCCTTTCTAGGAGTTTTGAGCCTGACTCGCCTGGTAACTCTGAGCCCACAGGTATCCTTAAGGATGGAGTGGTATTGTCAGCCGTTTCTCCAGACCTGCGGCGGGCCTTGCAGGAGTTTCAGGCGGATAGACCGGATCGTTGCCCACCTGATAAACTGTTTGTTCCTGATGATTGGACCAGTAGAGTCATCTCTGAGGTTCATTCTTCTGCGTTGGCAGGTCATCCTGGCATTTTTGGTACCAGGGATTTGGTGGCAAGGTCCTTCTGGTGGCCTTCCCTGTCACGAGATGTGCGAGGCTTTGTGCAGTCTTGTGACGTTTGTGCTCGGGCCAAGCCTTGTTGTTCTCGGGCTAGTGGATTATTGTTGCCCTTGCCTATTCCTAAGAGGCCTTGGACGCACATCTCGATGGATTTTATTTCAGATCTGCCTGTTTCTCAGAAGATGTCTGTTATCTGGGTGGTGTGTGACCGTTTCTCTAAGATGGTCCATTTGGTTCCTCTGCCCAAGTTGCCTTCTTCTTCCGAGTTGGTTCCTCTGTTTTTTTCAAAATGTTGTTCGTTTGCATGGTATTCCTGAGAATATCATTTCTGACAGAGGGACCCAATTCGTGTCTAGATTTTGGCGGGCATTCTGTGCTAGGATGGGCATAGATTTATCTTTTTCGTCCGCTTTCCATCCTCAGACGAATGGCCAGACCGAGCGGACTAATCAGACCCTGGAGACATATCTGAGGTGTTTTGTGTCTGCTGACCAGGATGATTGGGTTGCTTTTTTGCCATTGGCAGAGTTCGCTCTCAATAATCGGGCCAGCTCTGCCACTTTGGTGTCCCCGTTTTTCTGTAATTCGGGGTTTCATCCTCGATTTTCCTCTGGTCAGGTGGAATCTTCGGATTGTCCTGGAGTGGATGCTGTGGTGGAGAGATTGCATCAGATCTGGGAGCAGGTGGTGGACAATTTGAGGTTGTCCCAGGAGAAGACTCAGCTTTTTGCCAACCGCCACCGTCGTGTTGGTCCTCGGCTTTGTGTTGGGGACTTGGTGTGGTTGTCTTCTCGTTTTGTCCCTATGAGGGTCTCTTCTCCTAAGTTTAAGCCTCGGTTCATCGGCCCGTATAAGATATTGGAGATTCTTAACCCTGTTTCCTTCCGTTTGGACCTCCCTGCATCCTTTTCTATTCATAACGTTTTTCATCGGTCATTATTGCGCAGGTATGAGGTACCGGTTGTGCCTTCCGTTGAGCCTCCTGCTCCGGTGTTGGTTGAGGGTGAGTTGGAGTACGTTGTGGAGAAAATCTTAGACTCTCGTGTTTCCAGACGGAGACTCCAGTATCTGGTCAAGTGGAAGGGATACGGCCAGGAGGATAATTCTTGGGTGAATGCATCTGATGTTCATGCCTCTGATTTGGTTCGTGCCTTTCATAGGGCCCATCCTGATCGCCCTGGTGGTTCTGGTGAGGGTTCGGTGCCCCCTCCTTGAGGGGGGGGTACTGTTGTGAATTTGGATTCTGGGCTCCCCCGGTGGCTACTGGTGGAATTGAACTGTGTCTTCATCTTCTCTGTTCACCTGTTCCCATCAAGATGTGGGAGTCGCTATATAACCTTGCTGCTCTGTTAGTTGCTTGCCGGTCAACAATGTTATCAGAAGCCTCTCTGTGCTTGTTCCTGCTCCTAGACAACTACTAGATAAGTTGGACTCTTGTCCATGTTTGTTTTTGCATTTTTGTTCCAGTTCACAGCTGTAGTTTCGTTACTGTGTCTGGAAAGCTCTTGTGAACAGGAATTGCCACTCTGGTGTTATGAGTTAATGCCAGAGTTTTAAAGTAATTTCTGGATGGTGTTTTGATAGGGTTTTCAGCTGACCATGAAAGTGTCCTTTCTGTCTTCTGCTATGTAGTAAGTGGACCTCAAATTTGCTAAACCTATTTTCATACTACGTTTGTTATTTCATCTTAATTCACCGCCAATACATGTGGGGGGGCCTCTGTCTCCTTTCGGGGTATTTCTCTAGAGGTGAGCTAGGACTAATATTTTCCTCTGCTAGCATTATTTAGTCCTCCGGCTGGTGCTGGGCATCTAGAATCAACGTAGGCATGCTACCCGGCCACTGCTAGTTGTGTGTTAGGTTTAGTTCATGGTCAGCTCAGTTCCCATCTTCCAAGAGCTAGTTCCTATATATGCTGATGCTATGTTCTCTTGCCATTGAGAACATGACAGTCCTGTATATGGCTCCATCCATCTTGCCATCAATTTTAACCATCTTCCCTGTCCCTGATGAAGAAAATCAGGCCCAAACCATAATGCTGCCACCACCATGTTTGA
Source organism: Ranitomeya variabilis (assembly GCF_051348905.1). NCBI lineage: Eukaryota > Metazoa > Chordata > Amphibia > Anura > Dendrobatidae > Ranitomeya > Ranitomeya variabilis. Next base: position 128,060,495 of record NC_135234.1, on the reverse strand, counting down.
CAGGGAGCATGGTGTGTTCAGGGTGATGAGCTGTGTTGCCTTTACGCCAAACATATCATTGGGCATTGTTGCCCAAATGTTCAATTTTGATTTCATCTGACCAGAGCACCTTCTTCCACATGTTTGGTGTGTCTCCCAGGTGGCTTGTTGCAAACTTTAAACGACACTTTTTATGGATATCTTTGAGAAATGGCTTTCTTCTTGCCACTGTTCCATAAAGGCCAGATTTGTGCAGTGTATGACTGATTGTTGTCCTATGGAGACTGTCCCACCTCAGCTGTAGATCTCTGCAGTTCATCCAGTGATCATGGGCCTCTTGGCTGCATCTCTGATCAGTCTTCTCCTTTTTTGAGATGAAAGTTTAGAGGGACGGCCAGGTCTTTGTAGTTTTGCAGTGGTATGATACTCCTTCCATTTCAATATGATCGCTTGCACATTGCTCCTTGGGATGTTTAAAGTTTGTAAATCATTTTGTATCCAAATCCGGTTTTAAACTTCTCCACAACAGTATCACGGACCTGCCTTTGTGTTCCTCGGTCTCTGTGCTTCAAACAGAACCCTGAGACTATCACAGAGCAGGTACATTTATACAGAGACTTGATTATACACAGGTGGATTATATTTATCATCATTAGGCATTTAGGACAACATTGGATCAATGAGAGATCCACAATGAACTTCTGGAATGAGTTTGCTGCCCTGAAAGTAAAGGGGCCAAATAATATTGCATGCCCCACTTTTCAGTTTTTGAATTTACACAAAAATTTAAAATAACCAATAAATTTAGTTCAACTTCACAATTGTGTTCCTCTTGTTGATTCACCAAAAATTTACATTTAGTATCTTTATGCGGCCTCCTCGGTTGATCGTAATTGTTTGGATGATAGGTGTCAGCTGAGAATTCTTGGCTCCAAAGATCACAGCAGGTGGTTCTGCAAGACTCTCGGTCTGTGATTATTGGATGGCCAATTTAGTCTGCCGGCCATGGAAATACAGCCTTTCTGCCTTGTGGATACAGATGGTTTCTGAAAGCTGATGACCATCGCAGTCATCCAGTACCAGTTGCCCAGTCATCATTACTTAACCCCTTCCCGACTCATGACGCCTATGTGGCGTCATGGAATGATCGCGTCCCTGCAGATCGGGTGAAGGGGTTAACTCCTATTTTACCCGATCTGCAGGGAGAGGGGGAGTGGTACTTCAGCCCAGGGGGGGTGGCTTCACCCCCCCGTGGCTACGATCGCTCTGATTGGCTGTTGAAAGTGAAACTGCCAATCAGAGCGATTTGTAATATTTCACCTAAAAAACTGGTGAAATATTACAATCCAGCCATGGCCGATGCTGCAATACCATCGGCCATGGCTGGAAAACCTTAATTGACCCCCCCACCCCACCGATCGCCCCCCCAGTGCTCCGTTATGGGGTCCGGTCCCCTCCGTCCTGTGCTCCGCTCCCCCGTCCTCCTGCCCGCTCCCCCCTGCTCCTATGTCACCCCCCCGGTGCTCCGACGCCCCCCCGTGCCCCGATCTCCCCCCCCTTATACTTACCGAGGCTCCCGGTGTCGGTCCGTCTCCTCGCTGGGCGCCGCCATCTTCCAAAATGGCGGGCGCATGCTCAGTGCGCCCGCCGAATCTGCAAGCCGGCAGATTCATTACAGGTACATTTTGATCGCTGTGGTAGGTTCTATCACAGCGATCAAAATAAAAAAATAATAAATAAACCCCCCCCCTTTATCACCCCCATAGGTAGGGACAATAATAAAATAAAGAAAATATTTTTTTTTCTTTTTCCACTAGGGTTAGGGTTAGAACTAGGGTTAGAACTAGGGGTAGGGTTAGGGTTACGGGTAGGGTTAGGGTTATGGCATGTGCACACAGAGCGGATCGGCAGCGGATCGGCAGCGAATTGGCAGCGGATCCGCAGCGGATCGGCAGCGGATTGGCCGCGGATCCGCAGCGGATTGGCCGCTGCGAATTCGAAGCAGTTTTCCATCAGGTTTACAGTACCATGTACACCTAAGGAAAACCAAATCCGCTGTGCCCATGGTGCGGAAAATTCCATGCAGAAACGCTGCATTGTATTTTCCGCAGCATGTCAATTCTTTGTGCGGATTCCGCAGCGTTTTACACCTGTTCCTCAATAGGAATCCGCAGGTGAAATCCGCACAAAAAAACACTGGAAACCTGCTGTAAATCCGCAGGTAAAACGCAGTGCCTTTTACCTGCAGATTTTTCAAAAATCGTGCGGAAAAATCTCACACGAATCCGCAACGTGGGCACATAGCCTTAGGGTTAGGGTTGGAATTAGAGTTAGGGTTGGAATTAGGGCTAGGGTTGGAAATAGGGTTAAGATTAGGCTTGTGGTTAGGGTTACGGATAGGGTTAGGGGTGTGTTGGGGTTACAGTTGTGGTTAGGGTTGGGATTAGGGTTACGGTTGGGATTAGGGTTAGGATTAGGGTTGGAATTAGGGTTACGGGTGTGTTGCGGTTAGGGTTGTGGTTAGGGGTGTGTTGGGGTTAGGGTTGTGATTAGGGTTATGGCTACAGTTGGGATTAGTAGGGTTGAGCGAAACGGGTCGATCATTTTCAAAAGTCGCCGACTTTTGGCTAAGTCGGCGTCTCATGAAACCCGATCCGACCCCTGTGCTTGTCGGCCATGCGGTACGCGACTTTCGCGCCAAAGTCGCGTTTCAATGACGCGAAAAGCGCCATTTCTCAGCCAATGAAGGTGAACGCAGAGTGTGGGCAGCGTGATGACATAGATCCTGGTCCCCACCATCTTAGAGAAGGGCATTGCAGTGATTGGCTTGCTGTCTGCGGCGTCACAGGGGCTATAAAGGGGCGTTCCCGCCGACCGCCATCTTACTGCTGCTGATCTGAGCTTAGGGACAGGTTGCTGCCGCTTCGTCAGAAGCAGGGAGAGCGTTAGGCAGGGTCCACTAACCACCAAACCGCTTGTGCTGCAGCGATTTCCACTGTCCAACACCACCTTCGGTGTGCAGGGACTGTGGAAGCTATTTTTTTTTTTTTTCCCTCAGCGCTGTAGCTCATTGGGCTGCCCTAGAAGGCTCCGTGATAGCTGTATTGCTGTGTGTACGCCACTGTGGAAACCAACTGCTTTTTTCAAAGCACATATCCTCTTGTTCCTTCCTTTCTGCACAGCTATCTTTTTTGTTTGTCCACACTTTTTATTTAATTTGTGCATCAGTCCACTCCTATTGCTGCCTGCCATACCTGGCTTACATTACTGCAGGGAGATAGTAATTGTAGGACAGTTTTTTTTTTTTTTTTTGTTTTTTTTGTGGGAGATTAAGATTGGCATTTCTGCTACAGTGCCATCCCTGTGTGTGCCATCTCTCACTGAGTGGGCCATAGAAAGCCTATTTATTTTTTTTTTTAAATATTATTGGGTTTCTAAAGTCTCCCTTAAAAAACAAAAAATACATAAAAAAACAGTGGGAAAGTAATATTGCCCTTTCAGCTTGTGTGCCAGTCTTGACTCCTGGGTGTGCCACCTCTCTCTCTCATTCAGTGGGCCATAGAAAGGCTATTTTTTTTTTTTGTTTTTTTAATATTATTTGGTTTCTAAAGTCTCCCTGAAAAAAAAACAAAAACATACAAAAAACAGTGGGAGAGTAATATTGCCCTTTCAGCTTGTGTGCCAGTCTTGACTCCTGGGTGTGCCACCTCTCTCCCTCTCATTCAGTGGGCCATAGAAAGCCTATTTATTTTTTTTTTTAAATATTATTGGGTTTCTAAAGTCTCCCTTAAAAAACAAAAAATACATAAAAAAACAGTGGGAAAGTAATATTGCCCTTTCAGCTTGTGTGCCAGTCTTGACTCCTGGGTGTGCCACCTCTCTCTCTCATTCAGTGGGCCATAGAAAGGCTATTTTTTTTTTTGTTTTTTTAATATTATTTGGTTTCTAAAGTCTCCCTGAAAAAAAAAAAAAAAACATACAAAAAACAGTGGGAGAGTAATATTGCCCTTTCAGCTTGTGTGCCAGTCTTGACTCCTGGGTGTGCCACCTCTCTCCCTCTCATTCAGTGGGCCATAGAAAGCCTATTTATTTTTTTTTAAAAATATTATTGGGTTTCTAAAGTCTCCCTTAAAAAAAAAAAAAACATAAAAAAACAGTGGGAGAGTAATATTGCCCTTTCAGCTTGTGTGCCAGGCTTGACTCCTGGGTGTGCCACCTCTCTCCCTCTCATTCAGTGGGCCATAGAAAGCCTATTTATTTTTTTTTTTAAATATTATTGTGTTTCTAAAGTCTCCCTTAAAAAACAAAAAATACATAAAAAAACAGTGGGAGAGTAATATTGCCCTTTCAGCTTGTGTGCCAGGCTTGACTCCTGGGTGTGCCACCTCTCTCCCTCTCATTCAGTGGGCCATAGAAAGCCTATTTATTTATTTTTTTAAATATTATTGGGTTTCTAAAGTCTCCCTTAAAAAACAAAAAATACATAAAAAAACAGTGGGAAAGTAATATTGCCCTTTCAGCTTGTGTGCCAGGCTTGACTCCTGGGTGTGCCACCTCTCTCCCTCTCATTCAGTGGGCCATAGAAAGCCTATTTATTTTTTTAAAAAAATATTATTGGGTTTCTAAAGTCTCCCTTAAAAAACAAAAAATACATAAAAAAACAGTGGGAGAGTAATATTGCCCTTTCAGCTTGTGTGCCAGTCTTGACTCCTGGGTGTGCCACCTCTCTCTCTCATTCAGTGGGCTATAGAAAGCCTATTTTTTTTTTTTTTTTTTTTTATATTATTTGGTTTCTAAAGTCTCCCTGAAATAAAAAAAAAACTTAAAAAAACAGTGGGAGAGTAATATTGCCCTTTCAGCTTGTGCGCCAGTCTTGACTCCTGGGTGTGCCACCTCTCTCTCTCTAATTGTGGGCCATAGAAAGCCTTTTTTTTTTTTTTTTTTTTAATATTATTTGGTTTCTAAAGTCTCCCTGAGAAAAAAAAAAAATAAATTAGGTGGGAGATTAATATTGACATTAGTGCTTGAGTGACAGTCCTGCGTGTGTGTCATCTCTGTGATTTTGTGCCACAGAAAACAGAGTGTGTAACATTGTGCCTGATTTTCCTTGTGGTCTCACCAACCTGTTAAGGGATATTGAAATCATACTGAAGTTATAGCTCACCGTGTAAGTTGTTTGACAGCAACAAATAAAGTTACTTTGGTTAAGATTTTAAAACAATGAGGAAGTCTGGTGCAAGAGGTCGTCGTGGGCGTTCATTGTCAGCTGGTAATGATGGTAGTGGTAGTGGAGCATCAGGTGGTCGTGGGGATAAAAATATTCCACCTAAGTCTGGAGCTGTGGAGCCAGTTTCGTCGTCAGGCTACACAAGGCCTCGAACGCTCTCTTTTCTGGGAGTAGGAAAACCGCTTTTAAAGGCGGAGCAGCAACAGCAAGTTTTGGCTTACATTGCAGACTCAGCCTCTAGCTCTTTTGCCTCCTCTTCCGAAACTGGTAAATGTAAAAGCAGCGCGTCGCTTGTGGATGTTCACGGTCAGGGACAAGTCGCTTCCTTGTCCTCCTCAGCAAAAACTACAACAAGAGAGAAGGATGCAGCAGGCGACACAACGGGTCACTCCATGGAGCTCTTTACACATACCGTCCCTGGCTTAGAAAGTGAAACATTTAACAGGCCATGCCCATTACAAGTATATTCTGACATGGAGTGCACTGATGCACAGCCACAGCCAGAGTACTATGCTGCTCCTTTGACTCAGACCACCACATTGCCCTCTCAGGGTACAGATCCACAATCAGACCCTGATGAGACTATGTTGCCCCGCCACGAACGCTATACCACCGACCGACACAGTGACACAGACGAAGTTGCACACGAGCTCGAAGAGGAGGTAATAGATGACCCAGTTATTGACCCCGATTGGCAGCCATTGGGGGAACAGGGTGCAGGCGGCAGTAGTTCAGAAGCGGAGGTGGAGGAGGGGCCGCAGCAGGCATCAACATCGCAACAGGTTCCATCTGCCGGGCCCGTATCTGGCCCAAAACGCGTGTCAAAGCCAAAACCTGTTGGAGCACAGCGTTGCCATCCGGTTAAAGCTCAGTCTGCAATCCCTGAAAAGGGATCCGAGTCTAGGAAGAGTGCAGTCTGGCATTTTTTTAAACAACATCCAACTGATCAGCGCAAAGTCATCTGTCAAAAATGTTCAACTAGCTTAAGCAGAGGTCAGAATCTGAAAAGTCTAAATACTAGTTGCATGCATAGACACTTAACCACCATGCATTTTCAAGCCTGGACTAACTACCAAACGTCCCTCAAGGTTGTAGCACCCTCAGCCAATGAAGCTAGTCAGCAACGCAACATCCCTTCCGTCACTGTAAGGCCACCATTTTCCGCACCACCGGCAGTATCTGTGCAGGTTTCTTTGCCAGCCAAAAGCAGTCAGGGTCAGGGAATCACCAGTTTTGTAGGAGGAAATATTGCATCTAGGGCACCGGCGGAAACAATACCGTCTCCAACCGTCTCTCAGTCTGCCATGTACACCGGCACACCCGAAAGTTCCACGATCTCCAGCTCTCCAGTCCAGCTCACCCTACATGAGACTCTGGTTAGAAAAAGGAAGTACTTATCCTCGCATCCGCGTACACAGTGTTTTAACGCCCACATAGCTAGACTAATCTCGTTAGAGATGATGCCCTACCGGTTAGTTGAAAGCGAAGCTTTCAAAGCCCTGATGGAGTACGCTGAACCACGATACGAGCTACCCAGTCGACACTTTTTTTCCAGAAAAGCCATCCCAGCCCTGCACCAGCATGTTAAACAGCGCATCGTCCATGCACTCAGGCAATCTGTGAGTACAAAGGTGCACCTGACTACAGATGCATGGACCAGTAGGCATGGCCAGGGACGTTATGTGTCCATCACGGCACACTGGGTGAATGTGGTGGATGCAGGGTCCACAGGCGACATCAATTTAGGGACAGTTGTGCCTAGCCCACGGTCTAGGAAACAGTTGGCTGTAGGCGTTCGCACCCCCTCCTCCTCCTCCTCCTCGTCCTCCTGCAGAAGCTACAGCTCTTCCACAGAACGCAGTCTGCCAACCACTCCATCGGCAGATGACACTGTTGCACACCAGTTGTCCCATTATGGGCCAGCTACTGCCAAGCGTCAGCAGGCTGTATTGGCTATGAAGTGCTTGGGCGACAACAGACACACCGCGGAAGTTCTGTCCGAGTTCTTGCAACAAGAAACGCAGTCGTGGCTGGGCACAGTAGATCTTGAGGCAGGCAAGGTAGTGAGTGATAACGGAAGGAATTTCATGGCTGCCATCTCCCTTTCCCAACTGAAACACATTCCTTGCCTGGCTCACACCTTAAACCTGGTGGTGCAGTGCTTATTGAAAACTTATCCTGGGTTCTCCGACCTGCTCCTCAAAGTGCGTGCACTTTGCTCACATATCCGACGTTCGCCTGTACACGCCAGCCGTATGCAGACCTATCAGCGGTCTTTGAACCTTCCCCAGCATCGCCTAATCATAGACGTTGCAACAAGGTGGAACTCAACACTGCACATGCTTCAGAGACTGTGCGAACAGAGGCGTGCTGTTATTTATTTGTGGGAGGATACACGGGCAGGCAGTAGGATGGCAGACATGGAGTTGTCAGGTGTGCAGTGGTCTAAGATACAAGACATGTGTCAAGTCCTTCAGTGTTTTGAGGAATGCACACGGCTGGTTAGTGCAGACAACGCCGTAATAAGCATGAGCATCCCCCTAATGCGTCTGCTGATGCAAAGTTTGACGCACATAAAGGAGCAGGCGTCTGCACCAGAGGAAGAGGAAAGCCTTGATGACAGTCAGCCATTGTCTGGTCAGGGCAGTGTACAGGACGAGGTAGCGGGCGAAGAGGAGGTGGAGGACGAGGAGGATGATGGGGATGAGTATATTTTTAATGCCGAACCTTTCCCGGGGGCACAGGAAATTGGTTGCGTGTCACGGCCGGGTTCTGGTTTTTTGAGGGACACAAGTGACGTAGATTTGCCTGCAACTGCCCCTCAACCAATCACAACCGGAGATTTGACAACTGGAACTTTGGCCCACATGGCGGATTATGCCTTACGTATCCTAAAAAGGGACACACGCATTACGAAAATGATGAACGATGACGATTACTGGTTGGCCTGCCTCCTTGATCCACGCTATAAAGGCAAATTGCAAAATATTATGCCACATGAGAACTTGGAACTAATATTAGCAACCAAACAATCAACTCTTGTTGACCGTTTGCTTCAGGCATTCCCAGCACACAGCGCACGTGATCGTTCTCACACGAGCTCCAGGGGGCAGCAGACTAGGAGTGTTAGGGGTGCACACATCAGAAGTGGCGTTGGACAGAGGGGTTTTCTGACCAGGTTGTGGAGTGATTTTGCTATGACCGCAGACAGGACAGGTACTGCTGCATCAATTGAAAGTGACAGGAGACAACATTTGTCCAGTATGGTTACTAACTATTTTTCATCCCTTATCGATGTTCTCCCTCAACCGTCATTCCCATTTGATTACTGGGCCTCCAAATTAGACACCTGGCCAGAATTGGCAGAATATGCATTGCAGGAGCTTGCTTGCCCGGCAGCAAGTGTCCTATCAGAAAGAGTATTCAGTGCTGCAGGTTCAATATTAACCGAAAAAAGGACTCGTCTGGCTACCCAAAATGTTGACGATCTAACATTCATTAAAATGAACCACAACTGGATTTCGAAATCTTTTGCCCCACCTTGCCCGGCCGACACCTAGCTTTCCTATGAAAGGCTCTTGCCTGTGAATTACTTTTCTAATGTCTAATTTGCTGCAGCTGATTGTACAGCATACGACATGTTTACACCTCCCTAAATGGCCAAACTCCCCACACGGGGCCGTGGTATCGCGACTTGGCGCAAGCACCCGTGAGACTGCTGTTTGTCTGAAGAGGTGGGTGTGCTCGCTTTTGGTTGACGGCATTGCTACTGGGTCCCTCATAGTACAATGTAGTGTCTCTGGCGGTGGTGGTGCACACCCAACGTCAGACACACCGTTGTAACATGAGGGGCCCTGGGGCGGTCCCGCCGGCCTCTAGAGAGTTCCCCCCTACCCCAGCTCAAAATGTGCTCTACCACATGCAAAATTATGTCGCACAGCTCCACCAATCTTTAGTCTATTCGCTGACATCATTCAATGTCTGGCACTGACAATACAAATTTGTAGACATCTACGATGCAACTTAAAGTAGTCTGTGTCTGTGTCCTATATTGGCACCATTAAATAGTTACTGCCAAATTACTATGTCAGAAACTCAGCAGATGAGCCCACCCCTGTACCTAAGTATGCCACCTTTTTTTTTGTTTTGGTTGTTTTGCGAGACATTAACATCTATTTATATTTTGGGAGTACTGGGACAGACACTCCTTGCACTACTCCTCCACTCACCACCAAGCTGCCCGTGTATCCATGTAACCGCTGTAAAACTGCCATGAGCCTATTGTTTGTTATTTTAGGCCTTTGAAGCCTGTCTGCGGTCCCTCCTTCCACTAGTCCTCCACTGACCAGACCACTGCTGCCCGTGTACCCCTGGAACCAATTATAAAGTGCCTACAGCCAGCCCATTTTCTTATGTTAGGCCTTTGAAGCCTGTCTGTGGTCCCTACTTTAAATACTCCTCCACTGACCACCAAGCTGCCTGCCCGTGTATCCATGTAACCGCTGTAAAACTGCCATGAGCCTATTGTTTGTTATTTTAGGCCTTTGAAGCCTGTCTGCGGTCCCTCCTTCCACTAGTCCTCCACTGACCAGACCACTGCTGCCCGTGTACCCCTGGAACCAATTATAAAGTGCCTACAGCCAGCCCATTTTCTTATGTTAGGCCTTTGAAGCCTGTCTGCGGTCCCTACTTTAAATACTCCTCCACTGACCACCAAGCTGCCTGCCCGTGTATCCATGTAACCGCTGTAAAACTGCCATGAGCCTATTGTTTGTTATGTTAGGCCTTTGATAGCCTGTCTGCGGTCCCTACTTTAAATACTCCTCCACTCACCACCAAGCTGCCTGCCCGTGTATCCATGTAACCGCTGTAAAACTGCCATGAGCCTATTGTTTGTTATTTTAGGCCTTTGAAGCCTGTCTGCGGTCCCTCCTTCCACTAGTCCTCCACTGACCAGACCACTGCTGCCCGTGTACCCCTGGAACCAATTATAAAGTGCCTACAGCCAGCCCATTTTCTTATGTTAGGCCTTTGAAGCCTGTCTGCGGTCCCTACTTTAAATACTCCTCCACTGACCACCAAGCTGCCTGCCCGTGTATCCATGTAACCGCTGTAAAACTGCCATGAGCCTATTGTTTGTTATTTTAGGCCTTTGAAGCCTGTCTGCGGTCCCTCCTTCCACTAGTCCTCCACTGACCAGACCACTGCTGCCCGTGTACCCCTGGAACCAATTATAAAGTGCCTACATCCAGCCCATTTTTTTATGTTAGGCCTTTGAAGCCTGTCTGCGGTCCCTCCTTCCACTAGTCCTCCACTGGCCAGACCACTGCTGCCCGTGTACCCCTGGAACCAATTATAAAGTGCCTACAGCCAGCCCATTTTCTTATGTTAGGCCTTTGAAGCCTGTCTGCGGTCCCTCCTTCCACTAGTCCTCCACTGGCCAGACCACTGCTGCCCGTGTACCCCTGGAACCAATTATAAAGTGCCTACAGCCAGCCCATTTTCTTATGTTAGGCCTTTGAAGCCTGTCTGCGGTCCCTACTTTAAATACTCCTCCACTGACCACCAAGCTGCCTGCCCGTGTATCCATGTAACCGCTGTAAAACTGCCATGAGCCTATTGTTTGTTATGTTAGGCCTTTGATAGCCTGTCTGCGGTCCCTACTTTAAATACTCCTCCACTCACCACCAAGCTGCCTGCCCGTGTATCCATGTAACCGCTGTAAAACTGCCATGAGCCTATTGTTTGTTATTTTAGGCCTTTGAAGCCTGTCTGCGGTCCCTCCTTCCACTAGTCCTCCACTGACCAGACCACTGCTGCCCGTGTACCCCTGGAACCAATTATAAAGTGCCTACAGCCAGCCCATTTTCTTATGTTAGGCCTTTGAAGCCTGTCTGCGGTCCCTACTTTAAATACTCCTCCACTGACCACCAAGCTGCCTGCCCGTGTATCCATGTAACCGCTGTAAAACTGCCATGAGCCTATTGTTTGTTATTTTAGGCCTTTGAAGCCTGTCTGCGGTCCCTCCTTCCACTAGTCCTCCACTGACCAGACCACTGCTGCCCGTGTACCCCTGGAACCAATTATAAAGTGCCTACAGCCAGCCCATTTTCTTATGTTAGGCCTTTGAAGCCTGTCTGCGGTCCCTACTTTAAATACTCCTCCACTGACCACCAAGCTGCCTGCCCGTGTATCCATGTAACCGCTGTAAAACTGCCATGAGCCTATTGTTTGTTATGTTAGGCCTTTGATAGCCTGTCTGCGGTCCCTACTTTAAATACTCCTCCACTCACCACCAAGCTGCCTGCCCGTCTATCCATGTAACCGCTGTAAAACTGCAATGAGCCTATTGTTTGTTATTTTAGGCCTTTGATAGCCTGTCTGCGGCCCCTACTTGCAATACTCCTCCACTGACCACAATGCTGCCTGGAGTGCTTGCCTGTGTATCCATGTAACCGATGTAAAACTGCCATGACTGCCTACTGTTTGTTATTTTAGGCCTTTGATAGCCTGTCTGCAGCCTCTACTTGCAATACTCCTCCACTGACCACACCAATGCTGCCCGTGTACCCCTGGAACCTATTTAAAAGTTCATAGAGCCTAGTTATATATTTTATTTACTATTAATAAGGCCATGATGGACTACGCTGTACCACGCTACAAGCTAACCAGTCGACACTTCTTTTGCGAGAAAAGCCATCCCAACCCTCCACCAGCATGTAGAAGACCGCATTGTCCATGCACTCTGGCAATCTGTGAGTACAAAGGTGCACCTGACAACAGACGCATGGACCTGTAGGCATGGCCACGGAAGATTACGTGTCCATTACGGCGCAATGGGTTAATGTGGTGGATGCATGGTCCACAGGGGACAGCCTACTAAGTCTGTCTGCAGTCCCTAATTCAAATTGTCCTCCACTGTCTAAATCGGAGCTTCCACCTTCTGGCTTTCGGCCTATAGTATCAGAAATTAAACTGCATTTGGCCTTCAACTTTGGTTAGGGCCTACTAACGGCTTCTGCCCCTCCCTGGTGTTGCCCTCAACTAAATAAAGCTGAGCTTCAACCTTCTGCTCCAAATTACCATTTTAAAAAATGCAATAGGCTTTTCCGGCCTACTAAAGGTGTCTGTCTGTGTGCCCCTGCCTGGTGTTGTCCTCAACTAAATAAAGCTGAGCTTCAACCTTCCGGCTCTCATTAAGTGGTTTTAAAAAAAAAAAATGGTGGTTAGGGCCTACTAACGGCTTCTGCCCCTCCCTGGTGTTGCCCTCAACTAAATAAAGCTGAGCTTCAACCTTCTGCTCCAAATTACCATTTTAAAAAATGCAATAGGCTTTTCCGGCCTACTAAAGGTGTCTGTGTGCCCCTCCCTGGTGTTGCCCTCAACTAAATAAAGCTGAGCTTCAACCTTCTGCTCCAAATTACCATTTTAAAAAATGCAATAGGCTTTTCCGGCCTACTAAAGGTGTCTGTCTGTGTGCCCCTGCCTGGTGTTGTCCTCAACTAAATAAAGCTGAGCTTCAACCTTCTGCTCCAAATTACCATTTTAAAAAATGCAATAGGCTTTTCCGGCCTACTAAAGGTGTCTGTCTGTGTGCCCCTCCCTGGTGTTGCCCTCAACTAAATAAAGCTGAGCTTCAACCTTCTGCTCCAAATTACCATTTTAAAAAATGCAATAGGCTTTTCCGGCCTACTAAAGGTGTCTGTCTGTGTGCCCCTGCCTGGTGTTGCCCTCAACTAAATAAAGCTGAGCTTCAACCTTCTGCTCCAAATTACCATTTTAAAAAATGCAATAGGCTTTTCCGGCCTACTAAAGGTGTCTGTCTGTGTGCCCCTGCCTGGTGTTGTCCTCAACTAAATAAAGCTGAGCTTCAACCTTCCGGCTCTCATTAAGTGGTTTTAAAAAAAAAAAATGGTGGTTAGGGCCTACTAACGGCTTCTGCCCCTGCCTGGTGTTGCCCTCAACTAAATAAAGCTGAGCTTCAACCTTCTGCTCCAAATTACCATTTTAAAAAATGCAATAGGCTTTTCCGGCCTACTAAAGGTGTCTGTCTGTGTGCCCCTGCCTGGTGTTGTCCTCAACTAAATAAAGCTGAGCTTCAACCTTCCGGCTCTCATTAAGTGGTTTTAAAAAAAAAAAATGGTGGTTAGGGCCTACTAACGGCTTCTGCCCCTCCCTGGTGTTGCCCTCAACTAAATAAAGCTGAGCTTCAACCTTCTGCTCCAAATTACCATTTTAAAAAATGCAATAGGCTTTTCCGGCCTACTAAAGGTGTCTGTCTGTGTGCCCCTGCCTGGTGTTGCCCTCAACTAAATAAAGCTGAGCTTCAACCTTCTGCTCCAAATTACCATTTTAAAAAATGCAATAGGCTTTTCCGGCCTACTAAAGGTGTCTGCCCCTCCCTGGTGTTGTCCTCAACTGAACAAAGCTGAGCTTCCACATTCTGGCTTTCGCCCTATACTATCAGATATTAAACTGCATTTGGCCTACTAGTGTGGTTAGGCCCTTGAAACAGTGTCTGCTGCTCTTGGGTTTGCTACTCCACTGAACAAAGCAATGCCGCCTGTTTAGTCCTGTTACCAATTTTGAACTGCATGTAGCCTACTTTATTCTTTGGCCCTATATCTGTTTCCTCCTCATCCTGCCCATTGCCCAGCCACTGCTAAATGAGTCTGCTGGTACATTGACCTAGACCACTACATTCCCCTTGTACTCTACACAGCCAGAATCTGTCCCTGCTGAAAGTAAGGTTCCCCTTCCCGCATGTTATACCACCTTACACAGGGACAAAGAGGAAGGTGCAGATGAAAGTGCAGGTTCCTTCATCAGGTGGGGGGGCATACTCGTTGGCGACGTCACTGGCACAGGGCCCCTCAGAGTACGCAAAAGTGTCGCTGCTGGTGGGAGGCGCCCCCGCCATGCAAACACACCGCCGTACTTTGAGGGGCCCTGTGCCAGTGGCAATGCGAACGAGTGGGCCCCCCCCTGCTTGCTCAGGATCACAGCACTTGCAACTTTTAAATACTTACCTTTCCCTGCAACACCGCCGTGACGTAGTCCGCATTTCCTGGGCCCACGAAAAACTTGAGCCAGCCCTACTCCCCCCACAACTTTCCCCCAATTCCCTATGCCCAACTATTATTATACAGTTAATTAAGATTGGCAAGCTTCAGAAACAAGAATGGATGTTTTTGGCATTAAAATGGGCACTGTAGGTGTTTTCCTGGCCTCCACTCACTGCCGACTATGCTTCCCCATTGACTTGCATTGGGTTTCGTGTTTCGGTCGATCCCCGACTTTTAGCGATAATCGGCCGACTGCACTCGACTCGACTCTGGACAAAATCGGGTTTCCCAAAACCCTACTCGATCTTAAAAAAATGAAAGTCGCTCAACCCTAGGGATTAGGATTAGGGGTGTGTTGGGGTTAGTGTTGAAGTTAGAATTGAGGGGTTTCCACTGTTTAGGCACATCAGGGGTCTCCAAACGCAACATGGCGCCACCATTGATTCCAGCCAATCTTGCGTTCAAAAAGTCAAATGGTGCTCCCGCCCTTCCAAGCCCCGACGTGCACCCAAACAGTGGTTTACCCCCACATTTGGGGTACCAGCGTACTCAGGACAAACTGGGCAACAACTGTTGGGGTCCAATTTCTCCTGTTACCCTTGCAAAAATAAAAAAATTACTTGCTAAAACATAATTTTTGAGGAAAGAACAATTATTTTTTATTTTCACGGCTCTGCGTTATAAACTTCTGTGAAGCACTTGGGGGTTGAAAGTGCTCACCACACATCTAGATAAGTTCCTTCGGGGGTCTAGTTTCCAAAATGGGGTCACTTGTGGGGTGTTTCTACTGTTTAGGCACATCAGGGGCTCTGCAAATGCAATGTGACGCCCGCAGACCATTCCATCAAAGTCTGCATTTCAAATGTCACTACTTCCCTTCCGAGCCCTGACGTGTGCCCAAACAGTGGTTTACCCCCACATATGGGGTATCAGCGTACTCAAAACAAACTGGGCAACAAATATTGGGGTCCAAATTCTCCTGTTACCCTTGTGAAAATAAAAAATTGCTTGCTAAAACATCTTTTTTGAGGAAAGAAAATTGATTTTTTATTTTCACGGCTCTGCGTTGTAAACTTCTGTGAAGCACTTGGGGGTTGAACGTGCTCACCACACATCTAGATAAGTTCCTTGGGGGGTCTAGTTTCCAAAATGGGGTCACTTGTGGGGGGTTTCTACTGTTTAGGCACATCAGGGGCTCTGCAAACGTAACATGATGCCCGCAGACCATTCCATCAAAGTCTGCATTCCAAAACGTCACTACTTCCCTTCCGAGCCCCGGCATGTGCCCAAACAGTGGTTTACCCCCACATATGGGGTATCAGCGTACTCAGGAGAAACTGGACAACAACTTTTGGGGTCCAATTTCTCCTGTTACTCTTGCAAAAATAAAAAATTCTGGGCTAAAAAAATATTTTTGAGGAAAGGAAACACATTTATTATTTTCACGGCTCTGCGTTATAAACTTCTGTGAAGCACTTGGGGGTTCAAAGTGCTCACCACACATCTAGATAAGTTCCCTTGGGGGTCTAGTTTCCAAAATGGAGTCACTTGTGGGGAGTTCCTACTGTTTAGGCACATCAGGGACTCTGCAAACGCAACCTGATGCCCGCAGAGCATTCCATCAAAGTCTGCATTTCAAAACGTCACTACTTCCCTTCCGAACCCCGACGTGTGCCAAAACAGTGGTTTACCCCCACATATGGGGTATCAGCGTACTCAGGAGAAACTGGACAACAACTTTTGGGGTCCAATTTCTCCTGTTACTCTTGCAAAAATAAAAAAATTCTGGGCTAAAAAAATATTTTTGAGGAAAGGAAACATTTTTTATTTTCACGGCTCTGCGTTATAAACTTCTGTGAAGCACTTGGGGGTTCAAAGTGCTCACTACACATCTAGATAAGTTCCCTTGGGGGTCTAGTTTCCAAAATGGAGTCAATTGTGGGGAGTTCCTACTGTTTAGGCACATCAGGGGCTCTGCAAACGCAACCTGACGCCCACAGAGCATTCCATCAAAGTCTGAATTTCAAAACGTCACTACTTTCCTTCCGAACCCTGACGTGTGCCAAAACAGTGGTTTACCCCCACATATGGGGTATCAGCGCACTCAGGAGAAACTGGACAACAACTTTTGGCATCCAATTTCTCCTGTTACCCTTTGGAAAATAAAAAATTGTGGGCTAAAAAATCATTTTTGAGAAAAGAAAAATTATTTTTTATTTTCATGGCTCTGCGTTATAAACTTCTGTGAAGCACTTGGGGGTTCAAAGTGCTCACCACACATCTAGATTAGTTCCTTGGGAGGTCTAGTTTCCAAAATGGGGTCACTTGTGTGGGAGCTCCAATGTTTAGGCACACAGGGGCTCTCCAAACGCGACATGGTGTCCGCTAATGATTGGAGCTAATTTTCCATTCAAAAAGCCAAATGGCGTGCCTTCCATTCCGAGCCCTGCCGTGCGCCCAAACAGTGGTTTACCCCCACATATGGGGTATCATCATACTCAGGACAAACTGGACAACAACATTTGGGGTCCAATTTCTCCTATTACCCTTGGGAAAATAAAAAATTCTGGGCTAAAAATCATTTTTGAGGAAAGAAAAATTATTTTTTTATTTTCACGGCTCTGCGTTATAAACTTCTGTGAAGCACCTGGGGGTTATAAGTGCTCACTATGCATCTAGATAAGTTCCTTGGGGGGTCTAGTTTCCAAAATGGGGTCACTTGTAGGGGAGCTCCAATGTTTAGGCACACAGGGGTTCTCCAAACGCGACATGGTGTCCGCTAACGATTGGAGCTAATTTTCCATTCAAAAAGTCAAATGGCACGCCTCCCCTTCCGAGCCTTGCCGTGCACCCAAACAGTGGTTTACCCCCACATATGAGGTATCGGCATACTCAGGAGAAATTGCCCAACAAATTTTAGGATCCATTTTATCCTGTTGCCCATGTGAAAATGAAAGAATTGAGGCTAAAAGAAATTTTGTGTGAAAAAAAAGTACTTTTTCATTTTTGCGGATCAATTTGTGAAGCACCTGGGGGTTTAAAGTGCTCACTATGCCTCTAGATGAGTTCCTTGGGGGGTCTAGTTTCCAAAATGGGGTCACTTGTGGAGGAGCTCCAATGTTTAGTAACACAGGGGCTTTCCAAACGCGACATGGTGTCCGCTAACGATGGAGATAATTTTCCATTCAAAAAGTCAAATGGCGCTCCTTCCCTTCCGAGCCTTACCATGTGCCCAAACAGTGGTTTACCCCCACATGTGAGGTATTGGTGTACTCAGGAGAAATTGCCCAACAAAATTTAGGATCCATTTTATCCTGTTGCCCATGTGAAAATGAAAAAATTGAGGCTAAAATAATTTTTTTGTGAAAAAAAAGTACTTTTTAATTTTTACGGATCAATTTGTGAAGCACCTGGGGGTTTAAAGTGCTCACTATGCTTCTAGATAAGTTCCTTGGGGGGTCTAGTTTCCAAAATGGGGTCACTTGTGGGGGAGCTCCAATGTTTAGGCACACGGGGGCTCTCCAAACGCGACATGGTGTCCGCTAAAGATTGGAGCCAATTTTTCATTCAAAAAGTCAAATGGCGCTCCTTCCCTTCCGAGCCCTGCCGTGCGCCCAAACAGTGGTTTACCCCCACATATGAGGTATCAGCGTACTCAGGACAAATTGGACAACAACGTCCGTGGTCCAGTTTCTCCTTTTACCCTTGGGAAAATAAAAAAATTGTTGCTAAAAGATCATTTTTGTGACTAAAAAGTTAAATGTTCATTTTTTACTTCCATGTTGCTTCTGCTGCTGTGAAACACCTGAAGGGTTAATAAACTTCTTGAATGTGGTTTTGAGCACCTTGAGGGGTGCAGTTTTTAGAATGGTGTCACTTTTGGGTATTTTCAGCCATATAGAACCCTCAAACTGACTTCAAATGTGAGGTGGTCCCTAAAAAAAATGGTTTTGTAAATTTTGTTGTAAAAATGAGAAATCACTGGTCAAATTTTAACCCTTATAACTTTCTAGCAAAAAAAAAATTTGTTTCCAAAATTGTGCTGATGTAAAGTAGACATGTGGGAAATGTTATTTATTAACTATTTTGTGTCACATAACTCTCTGGTTTAACAGAATAAAAATTAAAAATGTGAAAATTGCGAAATTTTCAAAATTTTTGCCAAATTTCCATTTTTTTCACAAATAAACTCAGAAATTATCGACCTAAATTTACCACTAACATGAAGCCCAATATGTCACGAAAAAACAATCTCAGAATTGCTAGGATCCGTTGAAGCGTTCCTGAGTTATTACCTCATAAAGGGACACTGGTCAGAATTGCAAAAAAACGGCAAGGTCATGAAGGGGTTAAGAAAGATGTGCCTTTGCTACACCAGCATGTTACAGACAGCATAACCCGTTCCCTGAAAAATGCTATGTCTGCCAGGATGCATTTCAACATTAACCCCTGGATGAGCAAGCCTGGACAGGGACATTACATCTCGCAGACTGGGTGACTATGCTGGCTGTGGGGGCAGTCGGGGAAGGGGCTGCTCCACAAGTCTTGGAATATCCAAGGCTTGCAGGGTACATGGGGATGGAGAACTAAACCACTACACACCATAACATGGAGAACTAAACTACAAGACAACTGAGGTGGGAGAACTAAACTACTAAACAGCTAGGGTTGGAGAACGAAACAAATACACACCAGAACATGGAGCACTAAACTAATAGACAACAGGGGTTGGAGAACTAAACTACTAAATAGCTTGAGTTTGAGAAGTAAACTAGTATACACCAGGGAATGGAGAACTAAATCACTAGACACCAAGGTGTCACTAGACCTGTATGGAGAACAATATCAGCACTCAAAAAATGTAAAACTGACGTCTAGCCTGCTGTATAACATTAATAGAAGTATTTTTTAACTGTGGATGAGGCCTCTATACAATAGAATTCATGCTCAAAACAATGTCAAACTCAGATCTAGCCTGCTGTTTCACGTTTTACATAATTTTTTTTTCAATCCCCATGAGCTCTGCAGCCAGCTTAATTTCACCACCACCAAATTACAACGCGGGAGATTGCGTGCTGAATCACAATAGCAACAGCCAAAAAAACTATTTTTACTGTGCAACAGCTGTGCACACAGTACAATTTCACCATCACAAAATTAAAACGTGGGATATGGCGGGCTGTATCACGTTTAGCAACAGATTTTTTTTCAATGTGCATGAGCTCTGCACACAGCTTCATTTCACCACCACAAAATGACAACATGGGATATGGCTGGCTGTATCACATTTAGCAACAGAAAATGTTTATTTTTTTTAATCTGCATGAGCTATGCAGGCAGTTCAATTTCACCTCCACAAATTTACAAGTGACATGGCGGGCTGGATCATGTTTAGCAACAGAATTTTTTTTTTTCATGTTCATGAACTCTGCAGTCAGCTCCATTTCACCATCACTAAATTACAATGTGGGATATGGCGGGTTGTATGGCTGGCTGTATCACATTTAGCAACAGAAAGTTTATTTGTTTTTTAATCTGGAATTCTGTGTGCTGAATCACGTTAGCAATTACCAAAAACAAACAGTTCTACTGCATAACAGCTCTACATACAGAACAATTTCACCGTCACAAAATTAAACGTGGGATATGGCGGGCTGTATCACATTTAGCAACTGAAAAAATATATATTTTTTTAATGTGCATGAGCTCTGCAGTCAGCTTCATTTCACCACCACAAAATTGCAACGTGGGACATGGCGGGCTGTATCATGTTTAGCAAAATAAATTTATTTTAATCTGCAATTCTGCATTAGCTATGCAGACAGTTCAATTTCATCGCCACTAAATGACAAGGTGATATATGGCGTGCTGAATCACAGTAGCAACTGCCAAAAAAATGTTTTACTGTACAACAGCTCTACACACAGAACATATGGCAGGCTGTATCACGTTTAGCAGAATTTTTTTTTTTTAATGAGCATGAGGTCTGTACACAGCTTAATTTCACTGCCCCAAAATTACAATGTGGGATATGGCTGGCTGTGTCACGTTTAGCAACAAAAAATTTTTCTGTAAGACAGCTAAGTTTTACTGCCACAAAATTACAACGTGGGATATGGTGGGCTGTGTCAAGTTTAGCAACAGAATTTATTTTTTTAATCTGCTTGAGCTATGCACAGTGAAATTTCACCCCCACTAAACAACAAGGTGATATATGGCATGCTAAAACATGGTAGCAACTGCCCCCCCAAATATTTTTTATGGCCAACAGCTGAAATCACAGAACAATGTCACACCACTAAATGACAAGGTGACATATGCCTTGCTGTATTACATTTAACAAGTAAAAAAATATGATTTACAACGATCTACTCGTGCATGAAGCACAATAGAAGCAGTACACAGTATGCTTCTATGAAACGTGCCCTGCTGTCTTTGTGGACATCCGTAACAGCACAAAAAAAAAATCTGCTGGAAGGTCGATTTCACAGCCACACAGAACACTAGTTATCTAAACTATCTGACTAAGAAACAACTGCCTAGATAACTAGCTAAAATCTATCAGCAAACAGTCCCAGCGTCAGGAGCACCCTCTCTGTGCTGTTAGGGTATGTGCACACGTTGCAGATTTGCCTGCGGATTTTTCAGCACTGAATCCGCATCTCTTGGCAGAAAACGCAGGTGCGTTTCTGATCCGTTTTTTAATAAAGATCAAATATTGAAAAAAAAAAGATTTGTGATGTCATTTCTTGTCCAACCTCCACTTTTACATTTGTCCAACCCACACTCCATTACACAGATAGACGTTAGATAATAGATATAAAGATAGATAGAAGGAATGAGATAGATGATAGATAGAAGGAATGAGAAAGATAGATAGATCTATAGAAAGAATGAGATGGATAGATCTATAGATAGATTGACAGATATTATCTACCTATAGATCTATCTAACTATCCATATATCTATCTAACTATTCATATATCTATCTACATCTGGCCATAGATATATAATAGCAAGACCAATGTTTATTAATGAACTTGTTTAATTAAAAAAAAAAAGGCAAAAAAATGGCGTGGGCTCGTGAGCCAGAGGGAGAAAGCCGACGGCTGGGGGCCTTATATTTGTAGCATGGGAAGGGGTTAATGCCCATGGCCTCTTCCCAAGCTATGAATTTCAGCCCACAGCTGTCTGCATAGCCTTTGCTGGCTATTAAAATAGGGGCACCCCAAAAAAAATGACATGGGGTCGTCCTATATTTTATTGCCAGAAAGGCTACAGACAGCTGCAGGCTGATATTCATAGCCTAGAGAGGGGCCATGGATATTTGCCCCCCCAGCTACAAATACCAGCCCACAGCCACCCCAGAAATGGCACATCTGTAAGATGCGCCAACTCCGGCACTTAGCCCCTCTCTTCCCACTTCCGTGTAGCGGTGGGATATGGGGTATTAAGGGGTTAATGTCACCTTTCTATTGTAAGCTGACATTAAGCCCGGTTAATAATGGAGAGGCGTCAATGAGACGCCTATCCATTATTAATCCTATAGTAGTGAAAGAGTTAAAAAAAAAAGACAGCCAGAAAAAAGTATTTTAATATTCTTAATTTCACCATACTTACAAGCACGCCTAATTCCTGTGACGCCCTCAATCGTCTACAAAAAAATTAAAATTAATAAACCAACCATATACTCCCTTTCCACCGTAGTCCAATTAATAACGATTGCCCCATGACGATCTCCCCATCGGGTGATGTCACTACTCTATAGGGCCTCCAGTGACACACAATGGCTCCAGCAGTGCATCACTGGAGGTTACCTTAGTTTATTGCTCCCACTTAATGGCAATGCTGTGTGGGAATTTTCCCACACAGCAGTGCCGCAAGTGAGAGTATGAACTATACTCACAGCGGCAGAGGATTACAGTGCAGAAAGATACCTTCTGTCATTGTATCCCCGAGCCCCTGGAGAGCGATCGCATCAGCTGATGTGGCAGCTCTCCACGGGAGATTGTCATGGGACACTCGTATTAATTGGATTACTGCGGATCAGGGAGTATTGTTTGTTTATTATTTTAATATTTTTTACAGGTGATCAATGGGTTCGGGATCAAGGTGATTGGTGAGTATGTTCTCTATGTTGTATATTGCATGTACTGTATGTTGTATGTACTGTATGTTGTACATACACACCCCCAGACAGCCTCGGCAGACACCCACGGACAGCCCGTAGACCCCCAGCAGACACCCGCACACCCACAGATAGCTCACAAACCCACGAACAGCCCCACACACACACAGACCCCGCACACAGACATGCAAAGCTCCGCCCACACTCTACCCTCCTCTTGATCTGCAGCATTTCTTCCACAGCTAACCGAAGATCTTTTTTACATCTGCGGTTTTGCTGCAGCTGTGCCTGACTCAATGCAAGTCAATGGGTGCAGAAACGCTGCAGATCCGCACAAAGAATTGACATGCTGTGAAAAAACACTGCTGCATTTCCGCACGTTTTTTTCCGCAGCATGTGCACAGCGGATTTGGTTTTCCATAGGGTAACATGCCACTGTAAAACGCATGGAAAACTCCTGCAGATCCGCAGCGTCAAAAACGATGCGGATCCGTGGGAAAATCCGCAACATGTGCACATAGCCTTAGGGTAAGTTCACTCAGGGCGTTTTTGCTGCGTTTCTTCTGCAGCAAAACCTGATCATCTTGGCAGGAAAGACGCTGCGCCAAAAACGCAGGTTTACGTGCCTTTTTTTGTGCGTTTCTTTTTCTCTTTGTGCATGCCAATAAAGTTGAGTGCACAGAGAAAAAAAAAACAACTTCCTGTAGATAGAATGATTAGATTGATAAAATAGATAGAAGGAATAGATAGAATGAATAGATCGATTGATAGAATAGATACATTACCTGCGGTATCCTCTTCCCTGGCATTTTCCCACGGTGCAGAGGTTACCTCAGGTCAAGCTGTGAGGGAGCACAGGCTCAGTGACGTCACCGCTAGTTACTGAGCCTGCGCCCACTCCATTTTATTCATTCCCCAGTAGCTTAGCCGGGAGTGGTCGCATTAGCAGCGCTCCCGGTTGTAAGCTTAATCTCCCCCAGATACTGCGTGGGTCATTAGTTATATCGGACTATGACGGATCAGGGAGTATACTTTTGCTTTTTTATTTTATTTTTATTACAGAAGATAAGATGGCTTCGCTTTGGAATGGCAGAACAATAAAAAGATGGTCAAAACTGTGTGGTGCTTTATTTAATTAAAAGACTGTTTTCTGCACGTGTGTTTATTTAACCCTTTAACTGCTACAGTTATATGAAAACGTTTGGGCACCCCTATTAATCTTAAGCTTAATGTTTTATAAAAATTGTTTTTTTTTTTGCAACAGCCATTTCAGTTTCATATATCTAATAACTGTTGGACACAGTAATGTTTCTGCCTTGAAATGAGGTTTATTGTACTAACAGAAAATGTGCAATCTGCATTTAATCAAAATTTGACAGGTGCATAAGTATGGGTACCCTTATCATTTTCTTGTTTTAAATACTCCTACCTACTTTTTACTGACTTACTAAAGCACTTTTTTTTGTTTTGTAACCTCATTGAGCTTTGAACTTCATAGCCAGGTGTATGCAATCATGAGAAAAGCTACTTAAAGTGGCCACTTGCAAGTTGTTCTCCTGTTTGAATCTCCTCTGAAGAGTGGCATCATGGGCTCCTCAAAACAACTGTCAAATGATCTGAAATCAAAGATTATTCAACATGGTTGTTCAGGGGAAGGATACAAAAAGCTGTCTAAGAGCATTAACCTGTCAATTTCCACTGTGAGGAACATAGTAAGGAAATGGAAGAACACAGGTACAGTTCTTGTTAAGGCCAGAAGTGTCAGGCCAAGAAAAACATCAGAAAAGCAGAGAAGAATGGTGAGATCAGTCAAGGACAATCCTCAGACCACCTCCAGAGAGCTGCAGCATCAACTTGCTGCAGATTGTGTCACTGTGCATCGGTCAACTATACAACGCACTTTGCACAAGGAGAAGCTGTATGGGAGAGTGATGCGAAAGAAGCCGTTTCTGCAGGCACGCCACAAACCGAGTCGGCTGAGGTATGCAAAAGCACATTTGGAGAAGCCAATTTCTTTTTGGAAGAAGGTCCTGTGGACTGATGAAACCAAGATTGAGTTGTTTGGTCATACAAAAAGGCGTTATGCATGGTGGCAAAAAAACACAGCATTCCAAGAAAAACACTTGATACCCACAGTAAAATTTGGTGGAGGTTCCATCATGCTTTGAGGCTGTGTGGCCAATGCCGGCACTGGGAATCTTGTTAAAGTTGAGGGACGCATGGATTCCTGTTATGATCTGGTGGCCTAAGAGCAACATGGGACGTACTCTGGAGAAGGTGGAACCTGTACTGACCGCAGACCCTGAACCTAACACCGCAACTAGAAGTAGCCGTGGAATGTACCTAGCGCTCCCCCCTAGACATCTCGACACAGCCGGAGGACTAATTACCCCTAGAGATAGAAAAGGGAAAACTATCTTGCCTCAGAGAAAATCCCCAAAGAACAGGCAGCCCCCCACAAATATTGACTGTGAGAGGAGAGGGAAAAAACATACACAGACTGAAATGAGAATTTAGCAAAGGAGGCCACTTCTAGCTAAATAGAAAGGACAGGACAGAGTACTATGCGGTCAGTATTAAAACACTAGAAAATATCCACCACAGAAAATACAAAAACTCCACAGCTAACTTAAGACATGGAGGGTATATCTGCATCTCCAGAGATACCAGCTTGGCTAAACAAATTCTTATACAGACCAAGCTGGACAAGACAAAACATGGAAAATAACTGAACAATAAGACCACAGCATGTGGACAGCAAAATCAAGGCCAGAACTTATCTTTGTTGAAAAGAACTGCAAAGCAGAAGAGACAAGGCAGGGATGTGAATCCTCCAGGAACAATGGACAACTGGCACTGACTAAAGGGTGAAGCAAGACTAAATAGCACTGTCCAAATTGCAAAAAGTGAAAACACCTGATAAATGCTGTGATTCAGAGACAGCAGCGCTACCACTTACAACCACCAGAGGGAGCCCAAGAGCAGAATTCACAACAATACCCCCCTCTTGAGGAGGGGTCACCGAACCCTCACCAGAGCCCCCAGGCCGATCCGGACGAGCCAAATGAAAGGCACGAACCAAATCATCAGCATGAACATCGGAGGCAACAACCCAAGAATTATCCTCCTGGCCATAACCCTTCCATTTGACAAGATACTGAAGCCTCCGCCTCGAAAAACGAGAATCCAAAATCTTCTCAACCACATACTCCAACTCCCCATCAATCAACACCGGGGCAGGAGGATCAACAGAGGGAACAACGGGCACCACATATTACCGCAACAAAGATCTATGAAAAACATTATGGATGGAAAAAGAGGCTGGAAGGGCCAAACGAAAAGACACTGGATTGATAATCTCAGAAATCCTATAAGGGCCAATAAACCGAGGCTTAAACTTAGGGGAAGAAACCTTCATAGGGACATGACGGGAAGATAACCAGACCAAATTCCCAACCCGAAGCCGGGAACCAACACAGCGACGACGGTTAGCAAAACGCTGAGCCCCTTCCTGAGACAACACCAAATTGTCAACAACATGAGCCCAAATTTGCTGTAACCTGTCAACCACAGAGTCCACCCCAGGACAATCAGAAGGCTCAACATGCCCTGAAGAAAAACGAGGATGAAAACCAGAGTTACAAAAGAAGGGTGAAACCAAGGTAGCAGAACTAGCCCGATTATTAAGGACAAACTCGGCCAATGGCAAGAAAGCCACCCAATCATCCTGATCAGCAGACACAAAGCATCTCAAATAAGTTTCCAAAGTCTGATTAGTTCGCTCGGTTTGGCCATTTGTCTGAGGATGAAATGCGGAAGAAAAAGACAAATCAATGCCCAGCCTAGCACAAAAGGCCCGCCAAAACCTAGAAACAAACTGGGAACCTCTATCGGACACAATGTTCTCCGGAATGCCATGCAAACGAACCACATGCTGAAAAAACAACAGAACCAAATCAGAAGAGGAAGGCAACTTAGGCAAAGGTACCAAATGAACCATCTTAGAAAACCGGTCACAAACCACCCAGATAACTGACATCCTCTGGGAAACCGGAAGATCAGAAATAAAATCCATAGAAATATGCGTCCAAGGCCTCTCAGGGACCGGCAAAGGCAAAAGCAACCCACTAGCGCGGGAACAGCAAGGCTTGGCCCGCGCACAAGTCCCACAGGACTGCACAAAAGAACGCACATCCCGTGACAAAGAAGGCCACCAAAAGGACCTACCCACCAAATCTCTGGTACCAAAAATCCCAGGATGACCGGCCAACACAGAACAACGAACCTTGGAAATCACTTTACTAGTCCATCTGTCAGGAACAAACAATTTCCCCACTGGACAGCGGTCAGGTTTATCAGCCTGAAATTTCTGAAGAACCCGTCGTAAATCAGGGGAGATGGCAGAAAGAATCACCCCTTCCTTCAGAATACCGACCGGCTCAAGGACCCGAGGAGAATCAGGCAAAAAGCTCCTAGAGAGGGCATCAGCCTTAACATTCTTAGAACCTGGAAGATACGAGACCACAAAATCAAAACGGGAGAATAACAGGGACCATCGGACCTGTCTAGGATTCAGCCGTTTGGCAAACTCGAGATAAATCAGATTCTTATGATCGGTCAAGACCACAATACGGTGCTTGGCCCCCTCAAGCCAATGTCGCCACTCCTCAAATGCCCACTTCATAGCCAACAACTCACGATTGCCGACATCATAATTGTGTTCCGCAGGCGAAAACTTTCGAGAAAAGAAAGCACACGGTTTCATCAAGGAACCATCAGAATTCCTCTGAGACAAAACGGCCCCTGCCCCAATCTCAGAAGCGTCAACCTCAACCTGAAAAGGAAGAGAAACATCCGGCTGACGCAACACAGGGGCAGAAGTAAATCGGCGTTTAAGCTCCTGAAAGGCAGAAACAGCCGCAGAGGACCAATTTGTCACATCAGCGCCTTTCTTCGTCAAATCGGTCAGAGGTTTAAACACACTAGAGAAGTTGGCAATGAAACGGCGATAAAAATTAGCAAAGCCCAAAAATTTCTGAAGGCTCTTCACGGATGTGGGCTGGATCCAATCATGAATGGCCTGAACCTTAACCGGATCCATTTCTATAGATGAGGGAGAAAAAATGAAGCCCAAAAAAGAAATATTCTGTACTCCAAAGAGGCACTTAGACCCCTTCACAAACAAGGCATTATCACGAAGGATCTGAAATACCATCCTGACTTGTTTCACATGAGACTCCCAATCATCTGAAAAAATCAAAATATCATCCAAATATACAGGTCCTTCTCAAAAAATTAGCATATAGTGTTAAATTTCATTATTTACCATAATGTAATGATTACAATTAAACTTTCATATATTATAGATTCATTATCCACCAACTGAAATTTGTCAGGTCTTTTATTGTTTTAATACTGATGATTTTGGCCTACAACTCCTGATAACCCAAAAAACCTGTCTCAATAAATTAGCATATCAAGAAAAGGTTCTCTAAATGACCTATTACCCTAATCTTCTGAATCAACTAATTAACTCTAAACACATGCAAAAGATACCTGAGGCTTTTAAAAACTCCCTGCCTGGTTCATTACTCAAAACCCCCATCATGGGTAAGACTAGCGACCTGACAGATGTCAAGAAGGCCATCATTGACACCCTCAAGCAAGAGGGTAAGACCCAGAAAGAAATTTCTCAACAAATAGGCTGTTCCCAGAGTGCTGTATCAAGGCACCTCAATGGTAAGTCTGTTGGAAGGAAACAATGTGGCAGAAAACACTGTACAACGAGAAGAGGTGACCGGACCCTGAGGAAGATTGTGGAGAAGGACCGATTCCAGACCTTGGGGAACCTGAGGAAGCAGTGGACTGAGTCTGGTGTGGAAAGGCGTGTGCAGGAAATGGGCTACAGGTGCCGCATTCCCCAGGTAAAGCCACTTTTGAACCATAAACAGCGGCAGAAGCGCCTGACCTGGGCTACAGAGAAGCAGCACTGGACTGTTGCTAAGTGGTCCCAAGTACTTTTTTCTGATGAAAGCAAATTTTGCATGTCATTCGGAAATCAAGGTGCCAGAGTCTGGAGGAAGACTGGGGAGAAGGAAATGCCAAAATGCCTGAAGTCCAGTGTCAAGTACCCACAGTCAGTGATGGTGTGGGGTGCCATGTCAGCTGCTGGTGTTGGTGCACTGTGTTTCATCAAGGGCAGGGTCAATGCAGCTAGCTATCAGGAGATTTTGGAGCACTTCATGCTTCCATCGGCTGAAATGCTTTATGGAGATGAAGATTTCATTTTTCAGCACGACCTGGCACCTGCTCACAGTGCCAAAACCACTGGTAAATGGTTTACTGACCATGGTATTACTGTGCTCAATTGGCCAGCCAACTCTCCTGACCTGAACCCCATAGAGAATCTGTGGGATATTGTGAAGAGAAAGTTGAGAGACGCAAGACCCAACACTCTGGATGAGCTTAAGGCCGCTATTGAAGCATCCTGGGCCTCCATAACATCTCAGCAGTGTCACAGGCTGATTGCCTCCATGCCGCGCCGCATTGAAGCAGTCATTTCTGCCAAAGGATTCCCGACAAAGTATTGAGTGCATAACTGAACATTATTATTTGATGGTTTTTTTGTTTGTTATTAAAAAACACTTTTATTTGATTGGACGGGTGAAATATGCTAATTTATTGAGACAGGTTTTTTGGGTTATCAGGAGTTGTAGGCCAAAATCATCAGTATTAAAACAATAAAAGACCTGACAAATTTCAGTTGGTGGATAATGAATCTATAATATATGAAAGTTTAATTGTAATCATTACATTATGGTAAATAATGAAATTTAACACTATATGCTAATTTTTTGAGAAGGACCTGTACAATCATGAATTTATCAAGATAATTCCGAAATATATCATGCATGAAGGACTGAAACACAGATGGAGCATTAGAGTCCGAATGGCATCACAAGGTATTCAAAATGGCCTTCGGGCGTATTAAACGCAGTTTTCCATTCGTCCCCCTGCTGAATACGAACCAGATTATATGCCCCTCGAAGGTCAATCTTAGTAAACCAACTAGCCTCCTTAATCCTAGGAAACAGATCAGAAAGCAAAGGCAAAGGGTATTGGAATTTGACCGTGATCTTATTCAAGAGGCGATAATCAATACAGGGTCTCAAGGAGCCATCTTTTTTGGCAACAAAGAAAAAACCTGCTCCCAATGGTGAAGATGGCCGAATATGCCCCTTCTCCAAGGACTCCTTCACATAGCTCCACATGGCGGTATGTTCTGGCACAGACAG
Organism: Ranitomeya variabilis; assembly: GCF_051348905.1. Lineage (NCBI taxonomy): Eukaryota > Metazoa > Chordata > Amphibia > Anura > Dendrobatidae > Ranitomeya > Ranitomeya variabilis. The sequence continues at coordinate 128,030,801 of NC_135234.1, read as the reverse complement.
GTTGAAAAGTCGGCCTTTAGGGAACTTACAGCCTGGAATCAAATCAATAGCACAATCACAGTCCCTATGCGGTAGAAGGGAACTGGACTTGGACTCATTGAATACATCCTGGAAATCTGACAGAAACTCAGGAATTTCAGAAGAGGGGGAGGAGGCAATTGCCATCACAGGAACGTCACCATGAACCCCCTGACAACCCCAACTAGTCACAGACATAGATTTCCAATCTAATACCGGATTATGCATCTGTAACTATGGGAAACCCAGCACAATAGCATCATGCAAATTATGCAACACCAGAAAACGACAATCTTCCTGATGGGCTGGCGCCATGCACATGGTCAGCTGTGTCCAAAACTGAGGTTTATTTTTAGCCAACGGTGTAGCATCAATGCCCCTCAAAGGAATAGGACTCTGCAAAGGCTGCAAGGGGAAACCACAACGTCTGGCAAATTCTAAGTCCATTAAATTTAGAGCGGCGCCTGAATCCACAAATGCCATGACAGAAAATGACGATAATGAGCAGATCAGGGTCACAGATAACAGAAATTTAGGTTGTACAGTACTGATGGTAACAGAACCAGTGATTCTCTTGGTACGCTTAGGGCAATCAGAAATAACATGAGCAGAATCGCCGCAGTAAAAACACAACATATTCTGACGTCTGAATCCTTGTCGTTCAGCTCTAGACACAATCTTATCACACTGCCTAGGCTCAGGACTCCGCTCGGAAGACAATGCCATAGTGTGCACAACTCTGCGCTCGCGCAAGCGCCGATCAATCTGAATGGCCAGAGACATAGAATCACTCAGACCAACAGGCGTGGGGAACCCCACCATAACATCTTTAACGGATTCAGAAAGACCCTTTCTGAAGATTGCCGCCAAGGCATCCTCATTCCATTTAGTCAGTACAGACCATTTTCTAAACTTCTGGCAATATGATTCTGCCGCTTCTTGACCCTGAGACAGGGCCAACAAGGTCTTCTCAGCATGATCCACTGAATTAGGTTCGTCATACAATAACCCAAGCGCCTGAAAAAAGGTGTCTACATTAAGCAACGCCAGATTCCCAGGTTCCAGGGCAAATGCCCAATCCTGGGGGTCACCACGCAGCAGAGATATAATTTTAACCTGCTGGATGGGATCACCAGAGGAACGGGGTTTCAGAGAAAAAAACAGTTTACAGTTATTTTTAAAGCTCAGAAATTTGGACCTATCCCCAAAAAAGAAATCAGGAGTTGGAATTCTAGGCTCTAAAACTGGAGTCTGAACGATATAATCGGAAATACCCTGTGCTCTAGCAGCAAGTTGATCCACACGAGAAGCCAATCCCTGAACATCCATACCAGCGCCGAACTCCTGAGCCACCCAGAGGCAAAGGAGGGAAGAGAAAAAAAAAACACAACAGACTACAGAAAAAAAATGGCTCAGCACTTTCCTTCCCTTCTTCTGAGATGCGGTTAACTCATTGTGGGCCAGTTGTACTGTTATGATCTGGTGGCCTAAGAGCAACATGGGACGTACTCTGGAGAAGGTGGAACCTGTACTGACCGCAGACCCTGAACCTAACACCGCAACTAGAAGTAGCCGTGGAATGTACCTAGCGCTCCCTAGACATCTCGACACAGCCGGAGGACTAATTACCCCTAAAGATAGAAAAGGGAAAACTATCTTGCCTCAGAGAAAAACCCCAAAGAACAGGCAGCCCCCCACAAATATTGACTGTGAGAGGAGAGGGGAAAAACATACAGACTGAAATGAGAATTTAGCAAAGGAGGCCACTTCTAGCTAAATACAAAGGACAGGACAGAGTACTATGCGGTCAGTATTAAAACACTAGAAAATATCCACCACAGAAAATACAAAAACTCCACAGCTAATTAAAGACATGGAGGGTATATCTGCATCTCCAGAGATACCAGCTTGGCTAAACAAATCCTTATACAGACCAAGCTGGACAAGACAAAACATGGAAAATAACTGAACAATAAGACCACAGCATGTGGACAGCAAAATCAAGGCCAGAACTTCTTTGTTGAAAAGAACTGCAAAGCCGAAGAGATCAGGCAGGGATGTGAATCCTCCAGGAACAATGGACAACTGGCACTGACTAAAGGGTGAAGCAAGACTAAATAGCCCTGTCCAAATTGCAAAAAGTGAAAACACCTGATAAATGCTGTGATTCAGAGACAGCAGCGCTACAACTTACAACCACCGGAGGGAGCCCAAGAGCAGAATTCACAACAGATTCCTCTCAGTATCAGCAGATTCTTGACAATGTTCATGAATCAGTGACAAAGTTGAAGTTACGCAGGGGATGGATCTTTCAGCAAGACAATGATCCAAAACACCACTCAAAATCTACTCAGGCATTCATGCAGAGGAACAATTACACTGTTCTGGAATGGCCATCCCAGTCCCCAGACCTGAATATCATTGAACATCTGTAGGATCATTTGAAGAGGGCTGTCCATGCCCGGCGACCATCAAACTTAACTGAACTGGAATTGTTTTGTAAAGAGGAATGGTCAAAAATACCTTCATCCAGGAACTCATTAAAAGCTACAGGAAGCGACTAGAGGCTGTTATTTTTGCAAAAGGAGGATCTACTAAATATTAATGTCACTTTTCTGGTGAGGTGCCCATACTTATGCACCTGTCAAATTTTGATTAAATGCAGATTGCACATTTTCTGTTAGTACAATAAACCTCATTTCAAGGCAGAAACATTACTGTATCCAACAGTTATTAGATATATGAAACTGAAATAGCCGTTGCAAAAAAAACAATTTTTATAAAACATTAAGCTTAAGATTAATAGGGGTGCCCAAACTTTTTCATATAACTGTATAAGATTAGTAATGGATAGGTGTCCTCTCCATTACTAAGCCGGCTTAATGTCACCTTACATTAGCAAGGTGACATTAACCCCTTATAATAAAAGTAAACCTAGCACTCAGCTTAAATGCGTGAAGACAAATTTATTGTAGCATGTGAAAAAACGTTTCGGTCCAAACAGAACCTTTGTCAGTATCATTTTGTGCTTAGCATATAGATTACGTAGTTCCCAGTTGAGTCTGTATGTGCTGGGTACTTTAGCGGGAGCCCGCACTTAATGGTACATGGAGACTGATAGAAGATAGGTCAGGTACAGGTGTAACCAAACGCGGAATCCACCGCATGTCTGTAGATTGGGATTTTTTTTTTTTTATAGCCCAACTCTGACTTGTACTTTTCAACAACTTTGTCCCTGACTTGTTTGGAGATCTCCTTGGTCTTCATGGTGTTGTTTGGTTAGTGGTGCGTCTTGCTTAATGGTTTTGCAGCCTCCGTGGAATTTTGAATTGAAGGTATAATCAATCATCAAAAAACATTGCTGTGTCCATTAAGAGGGTAAGTGTAAGATATATGTCCACAAAATATGAAAGCCATCCTTATATTGTCCACTATGCGATATCTATGCAAGGCCATGTTAGTCAATGATGAAATTAAATGTAATTAGAGCATACGTGACAGTTACTTCATAAAGGCAGAAGATGGGGACAGTTAAGTCTATGTCACCTAAAAGTCCAGCACTGTAGTCTAGAAATAAAATGAAAAGGAGGGAAAGCATCAACTTACTGGCAGAAAGTATCCACAGTCTTGAAAAAATACTGTGCACGGATGTGTCAGTTAAAACTTTTTTTTAAAACAGAAAAATCCACTGTTCAGCTGGGGAGGGCGAAGACTTAAAGCTTATATTTTTATTGTTACCTTTGTGTATCGCTGTTATGTCTTCACTAAAAAAGTGCATTCGCTAATTTATCATGAAATACCATATCACAAGTTCTAATATAGTTAAATAGATTGCACCAACATGGAAATTTAAAATCTTAATCAAAATGTAAAAAACAAGCTATCAATGACATTAGTAACCATGAAGAAATACTCAATTCTTAGAATACACTGACGAACATAAGGGTAACAATTAGTGATGAACGAACATTCTTGTATGCTAATATTGTATCTATGTTCGAGTCGCGGTGGCTGCATGTCTCGTGGCTGTTTGACAGCTGCAACACATGCAAGGATTGACTGTTAGGCAATCACTGCATGTGTCGCAGCTGTTGTGAGACATGCAGCCACAGCAACTCGAAAATAATATTTGAGCACGCCGAAGATACTCTATCAGCACACAAGCATACTCGCTCATCAAAGCAACAATGTTTTGAACTTTTGACTTTCAGGCTCCAAATCTCTTCATCCAATACTTCTTCAAACGTGAGACTACCATTATTTTATAGACAATCACCTTGACTATCTCATACCTAAATTTGACTTTCAATTATTTATGATAACTAGTTATGCAGATCATTGTCATGTCACTGCATTGTTACTGTTTTGTTCCTAAAAATATAATTTATTTTTATTATTTTGTTAGTATTTTGTAAATCCATTTTTAGCTTTCAGCACTGCTTGAATCCTTCTGGGCATGCTATGCTCTCGATCAGATTCAAGCAAGTGAAGTGCGCACTAACCCACCCATTAGTGCCCTTGTTCCATGAGCTCGGGGCGCCGATAGGTTGGCAACTGCGTGTCTGCAGAGGACCCCTGTGCTTGTTATTGCAGATCTGCTATGAACGACTACCCGTGGCTGGTGTTCATAGCAGATGATCATTTCTGCTATATGCGTAGCACAAGTGATCAGAAGATTGCACCTTCAAGTCTCCTAAGGAGACTACTGAAGCAAGTTAAAAGTGTAAAAAAATGTTTTTAATTTTAAAAAATATAAATGTTCAAATAACCCACCTTTTACCCAATTAAAAATAAAACAATAAAAAATACACATTTTTGTATTCAGAAACGCCCAATCAAAATATAAAAATAATTAATCAGATTGGTAGCTAGAAAAACAATCAAAATGGCAGAATTATGTTTTTGGTCTCAGGAATATTGAAATGAAATGCAATAACAGGTGATCAAAAGATCATATCTAACCCAAAATGGTATTAATAAAAATGGCAGCTCAGCATGCAAAAATAAGCCCTCATCCAGCTCCAAATCCCCAAAAATTGAGACTCTATAGGTCTCAGAAAATGACGCCATTTATTTAGTTTACAAACTTTGGATTTTTTTTTTTTTTGCAATAAAATAGAACCTATACATGTTTGGTATCTGCGAACTCATAATGACCTGGTGAATCATACTGGCATGTCAGTTTTAGCATTTAGTAAACAAGGTAAAAAAAAAAAAAAAACAGTTGTGGAATTGCACTTTTTTCTTGCAATTTAGCCAGTCCTGGAAGATTTTTCACTTTGTCCACTCCACTATATGATAAAATCAATGATGTCGTTCAAAAGTACAACTCGTCCCACAGGAAACAAGCCCTCATTTGCCCATATTGACTGAAAAAATAAAAAAAGTTTTGGCTCTGGGAAGGGAAGCAAAAAATGAAAACTGAATATCCTAAATTGGTGAAGGGGTTAATATTTGTAGTGTAAATATACTGCAAAATGTAAAGTTAAACACATTTACACTGAAATAATATAAAAAGGCTTGAGCTGGTTCCATTGTGCCACTACCGCCCCTCATGAAGAGCAGGTAAAAAATGTAAGAGCCATACCATTTGTGAGGGGCAAATGGATTTCAGTCACTTAAGAGGAACTGTTCTTCCTATCTCAAAATGGCTAAATTTGTGAGGGCTGGGGAGAATATGTACCTCATCGAAAATCCTAGTCTTTGTAAAAAAAAAAAAATAAAAAAAAAAAAAAAAAATTAAAGTTAATATTTTCTAAAACAAAAGTTATGATTTAAAAGAAACAGAACTAGAATAAAAAAAATCCTAAATGGGATCTGTAAAAGTACTAAACATATTGAAATAGTTTACATTAATATGCAATTCTGTTTGCAAGTATTTAAAATTTGACCGGGCAAGTTGCACGTTGGCAAGAAAAAGCCCACTTCAGTTTTTTTCATATTGAAAAAATAATGACAATGTTTGTCATAATTACTTTATTGTTTGGAAAATAAAGTTCTGTTTAAAATTGTCATCTCTGATTTTTATATTCTTTAGCGTAAGGGGACAAGGCCTCTATGTCATGGGTATATGGGCACAGGTCTACGGGATGGAGCTTGTGTGATGGGTATATGGGCACTGGACCATGGGATGGAGGTTGTGTGATGGGTCTATGGGCACAGGACTATGGGATGGAGAAGAATCATAAAATTTTTTCTACAAACAACACTTTTATAGAAAAATAACCACATGAAAGTAACAAATATTTATTTTTTATTAACCAGAAATCCAAATGGACTTTAAAAAAAAAAAATCAAAAAAAAAATCAGAAGACACAATTGTATATTGATCTTGAATTCGATTCATAGGGATCTTGGCTTTTTCTAACTTTTGGTGCACCAAAACTTTTGGTACACCAGCACAGGAGTATTGCCAGTGCACGGCACCTTCTGGACTCAAAGTAGTCAGTGAAGGTTTCTCTCACACGCACACCCGGGTTGGACGGCCTTCCCAGACCCACATTGACCACTGGATTAAATACTGGCTGCTGGTAGTCCACATCTATGTCAGTGTTGTACTCACGAGCATAGTTGTGGAGTACACAGCAAGCCTTAATCACAGCGTCAACGGTGTCTGTGTCCAACTGGATGGCAGTGTGAAAGATCCTCCACTGACTACTCATGATCCCAAAGGTGCATTCCACATATCTGCATGCACGACTCAACTGATCATTAAAAATCCTCTGCCGGGCATTCAGTCCCCTTCATGGGTATGGGCGCAGCAGGGTTGTCGTTAAGGGAAACGCCTCACCCGATACCATCACAAAGGGCACTGGATGTGTGGAACCCGGCAAAGGTCGTGGGGCTGGGAGCATTCTGCCATCTTGAAGAATTTGTAGCCCAATCAGTGATGTTCGCAGCACCCAAGAATCCCCAGTACTGCCATAGGCACCAACATCAATGGCAACAAATTTGTAATGGGCATCAGCCACCGCCATCAGCACCACAGAAAAATACTTCTTATAATTATAGAAGCCTGATCCTGATCGTGGTGGCTGCTGAACCCTTACATGTTTACCATCAACTGCACCTATGCAGTTTGGGAAATTGGCCACAGACTGAAAGCCTGCTGCAACCTGTAGCCAAGTCTCCTCGGTTGGGGAAGGCATCACGATGTGCTGCAACTTCTGCCAGATGACGGTACATGTGCACCTCACAATTTTAGAGATGGTGGATTTACCAACTCTAAATTGGAGGTGCGGGGATGTATAGCTCTTTCCTGTGGCCAAAAATCTGCAAAGAAACAAAAAAGAATATTAGAAATGTCACACAAAAATATAAGGAAACATGTCAGCAGTTATGGCTCTATAATATGCGTCCAGCACCTTTCATGTCTTATCTAAAGCATTCTATAATGCTGGCCCTAGCAACCCGGCCATAACACAAAGGGTATCAAAAAATAAACCGCCAGTCATATCAGATGGGACTTGCAGGTCCGTGTCCAGCCAATCCAATGTTTAGCCAACGCCGCCGCCCTCCTGCTTGCTTCAGCGCACTAATCTGGCCTGTTGAGGGCAGAAGTCCTGCAGAGAGTGAATGCAAGGAAAGGTGAGAGGCCCAAGCGCATGCACATCTGCGCACTTTGCTCTATGCTCATCAGGACACTAAAGTACGTCTGCGCAGTAGAGCAGGAGAGTGGTATCGCAAGAAGGGAGGCGCAGGACCTGGATACAGCTATGGGATAAGATGGGATAACATCACACGATAGCACCCCACAAATGGGTATAATCACAATTATGTGTCTAATTGTTCTGATCTATCTCCACTGACCCGGGGCCTTAATTATAGAATGCTGTAGATAAACCGTAAAATACAGTGGGCGCATCTGCTAGCAAGCAAAAATGGTTACAGTTTCCCGGCATGTTTTAAACATGATATTTCAGGTACCGTAAAACACAGTACCAGAGATATCCATGTCCATGTGTGTGCGGCACACTTGAGGCAACCGTGTGCCGCCCATGTGCTGAATCTTTCCCACACGGATGGCTAGTAGGGATAAAAGCGCTACAGTAAGCGCAGTTAGCGGTGTCAGGTGATGAAGACAAATCCCATTCTTCCTTGATGGCGCTGAAATCATGCAGAGCAGGGGAGAATGATGACAACATCTTCATCACCTGCCACCAGGGAACAGCGCTTCCTGTAGCGCTTCTTCACCAGTGCAATGCGTGTCACACGAGGATATCAATGTGTGTTCTCCATGTGCACGTGTGCGGGACACTTTGTGGAACGTTCAAATGGAAAAAATCTGGAATGTCAGCGTGTTTTACCCATGGACACACGGCCGCCAAAAACGCGCTGACATGTGCATAGTTGAGTGGGTCTAAGTTTGTCAGTGTCTTCGGGACATGTGAAAACTTTCATCACACGTACCGAACACACTGATGTGTGAAAGAGCCCTAATGACACAAACAAAAAATTAGTTACTTACCGCAAGGTGATGAGCAGCCTATCCTCAGCAGAGATGGCCTTCCTCATCACTGTGTCATTCAGTGTCAGATGGGGTGAGAGTATTGTCAGCAGTCTGTCGAAAGCCGGAAGGGAGAGATTGCAGAAGGATATAAATTCTTCTGGATATCTGAAAATTTAAAAAGAAAAAAAATGGTTACTTAACATATCATAACATTTTTGGAAAAACAGTTTAATTTGTCTTTCCATGTATTTCAACTTACCTTCTCAAATTGTTGTAAAGGACATAAAAGTGGCCCTTCTGTGTGAGTTCGGCTACAAGAGGGTGCACCCAGATTCTTTTTCGCGCACGCCTTCTCTGCTGCCGCCTCTAAAATAAAAACAAATATATATATTTTTTAGAACACAACACTGTGAAAAATATGTAAAAAATAAAGAGGTCTGTAAAGAGCTACGGAATATGTTAGTGCTCTATACAAAAAAAAAAAAGACATGCACTTTAGCTTACCTGCTGTCTATGATTCAGTATTTGCAGCAGCAACCCCAGCATTAGGGTATGTGTCCACGGGCGTATTACATCTGGAATAGCTACAGATTGAACGCTGCGTAGAGCCGCAGCATCCAGATGTTACAGCATAGTGGAGGGGATTTTATTTTATGCACCCGGCGGCCCTGCGTTTTCGGACATGTGGCACTTTTTAGAACGCAGCATGTCCGTTTACCTTGCGGCGACGCTGTGCCGCCGCAAGGTAAAACACAGGGCCCTATGTGTGGGGTGTGATGATTCCAGATGTGTGCAATGAACACATCCGGAATCATCACGTCTACAGAAGGGGGCGGCGCGAGTTTTCCGCTCCGTCCAAAGCGCCAGCCATCCTGAACGTGGACACACACCCTTAGAATCCGGTGTGGCCTGCGGAGCTGTATCTGCGGCGGTATATTTTGGCTACGCTCTGCTGAGCGCTGTCATGGTTGAAAATACTTCCGCTCATTGTGATGTTTTCACAAAATGGAGGATGGAAGAAAGGGTTGGACGCGGAAATTACATCATTTTTTTTTTCTTACTGAAGTTTGTCAAGTTTCAAAGCTTTATTTGGCGTCAAAAACGCAGACAATCTGCAGGGAAAACCGCATTAAAAACCACACCAAAAACCGCACCTGCGTTTTCTGCCAAGAGCTGCGGATTTAGTGCAGAAAAATCCGCAGGCAAATCTGCAACGTGTGCATACACCTTCATTCTTCGGGTCAGTACGATTACAGCGATATTCCATTTATATATTTTGTTTTGGATATTTTATTGAAAACATAATTATTTTTACATCGCTTTATACTGAGAGCTATAACTATTTTTTTTGCTGATGGAGCTGTATAGCGTCTTGTTTTTGTGGGACAAGATGACGTTTTGAGTGGCACCATTTTTATTTGATACGCTGCAATGGTTCTGCACTGCAGAGCATCAGATCAGCATCTGACAGGCAGGGAACGAGGCACTTAGGCGCCTACTCTTAGCAGTCGATGACAAGCCACCTTCCCTGCAGGACCCTGAAGGACTCCGCGGCCATTTTGCGGATGGGGGTGTCCATCAGAGTAACATGATAGCATCCCACCCGCACCTGATCACCGCAGAGCTCAGCATGAGGCCGTTCTATCAATGCGCCGTACATACACTGCTCATTGTGGAAACGCAGCTCCCACAAAGCAGTATATGTACGGTGCATGTCTTGAAGAGGAGTACGGTAAAGCAGGCTCCCTCCCTGAGTGGTGGCTGAGACACATAGAGGAGGATAAGGATATGCTTCATTTTACTGCCAAACAGAAAGAATTTATGAGAGTAATAGCAAACCTCAAGTCATAATAAACACCTGTCTCTGAAAGGTTCATGGAAGTTTCATTTTTTTTAAATCCTGAAAAATCAGATCTCACCTTATCAGGCTACTCTTTAATTCTTACCTAAATGGAATGACAATCCTCATGCAATCCAAGTCAGTTTTCTATAAAATTATTACCCAAGCAAATATATGTGGAAAATAGCATCTATGTCATGATCCAGACAGGATTTTGAGTCGTTTTCAATTTTCCCGGTCTGATCATGTTAGGGGTTACCTTTTCTCAGCCTCAGTCTGGTCTCAGGTTTGCTATTTATCCCCGCTGTGCCCTGCAGACCATGTCAGTTTTAGTTGTCTACGGCGTGCATAGCTGACTCTGGTATATCCGGATTTGTCTCTGCTGCCTTAATCCGTGTCTGTTTTCCAGTTAACATCTTTACTCAGTGTTTCCCTTTAGTGTGCACTCCCCTGGTTTTGACTTGGCTTGTGTCCTGACCTGTTTTTGCCTTCTGTCTTTGGCTTACCTGCTCCTGTTACTGACCTCTTGGCTTGTCTCCGAATGTGTTTTGTCTTTTCCTTTGGTACTGCGCTGCTGGAAATATAGAACCAGCTTGTTTGACTATTCTGCTGCCATCTGCGGTAGCCTCACTGCTGCACTGCCAGTCAGCTGTTTAGGTGCAGACCTGCTTCCTCTACTGTCATCTAGTGAATCCTGCACCTACCTGCATTGCAGCATGACAATCCAGACTTGCAGAGTTCCTCCTGAAGGCTTTCACACTCAAACAGGTTGACTTCGCTAAGTGATGGTCTGCAGACTAAGGTCCTTGCAATATTGGAAGAGATTAATATGTGCCCTTGCATTCATTATTGCCCACCAATTGTTGATTGCTGCAGAAAATGCCTTTGACAAACCAGTGTCAAATGCCTCAGGGATTGCCTTTCTTACAAGTTAATTGTTTAGAATAATTGTGATTTTACGTTAAGTCAAATAAAATATATTTTTAAAAATTCTAAAGGTACCGTCACACTCAGCAACTTTGCAAAGACAAAGAGAACGACAACAATAAGTGACATTGCAGCGTCCTGGATAGCGATCTCGTTGTGTTTGACACGCAGCAGCGATCTGGATCCTGCTGTGCCATCGCTAGAAGTCCAGAACTTTATTTCGTCGCCAGGTGTATCGTCATGTTTGTCATCAAAAGCAACGACGCCAGCAACGAGCATAGGGGGCGTCGCAGCGTCTCCTTCTAGCCAGTCGGTACACTCCGGCTGTTTGACATGGAGCTAATAACCAGCGAGAACGAGAAGTGAGTTGCCGTTACATCACTGGATCGCTCCTGCATCGTTCTCGAGTTGCTGTGTTTGACATCTCTACAGCGACCTAAACAGCGACGCTCCAGCGATCTAGTTTAGGTCGGCTCGCTGTCTATATCGCCGCAGCGTCGCTGAGTGTGATGGTACCTTAGCAGAAATTTCTCTTTAACCCCTTCCTGTACCCTTTTTGTTTACCTTCCCTTCTTCTAATTGGCTACAACTTTATTTTACCATCCAAATAGTCATATTAGGGATTGTACTTTTTTTGTGGGTTGAGTTGTGTTTTAAATGAAACTCTTCATTTTACCATTCAATGTACTGGAAAATTGGGGGAAAAAAATCTAAGTGTGGTGAAATTGAGCAAAGAATGCAATTCTACAATTGCTTTTTGGGTCTTATTTTTACACCGAGTGATGGAAATGACCTGGCAGTCTGATTTTCCAGGCATTATGATTGCAGCGTCACTAATCTTGTAACATTGAAAAATAAAATTTTAGATTTTTTTTTTCACTTGTGTCGTCATGTTTCAAGACCCGTAGCATATTCATTTGTCGCTCTATGGAGCTGTGTGAGGGTGTATTGTTTGCACCCTGAGCCAGTGTTTTTATTGATAAAATTTAGTAGTAGATATATTTTAATCTTATTGCAATTTTTGGCGTTGTTGCAGTGTCTGAAAATGAGCAATTCTGGTGTTTCAATTTTGGTCTTGGGTCCAAGGGGTAATGATACTCCTTGCGGAGATTGACATGTCAAGCTTGACATGCCAAGGTGAGGAGACTTTTTAAGCCGCAATACTCCTCTGGGAAATATACAAATTGTCTTTTCAGAGAAGAGTACTAGAACTCTAGTGCCACCTATTGGAAGTAACAATCCTAAAAGTAAATATCGACTCTAACGAGCCTTGTCACATGACATAGGATAAAAAGCCAAAAAGAAAATCAGAAAATCTCAATATGCAGACATTGTGTTTTGGGGTACTGACCCTCTTCAGTGCAAAGTGTGAGATCTGTATTGGCTGGGTGAGAGGGGTCTGACCGGGATGCAAGGAGCAACGTATCTTGGAGATTGCTTGTGACAGTTCATTAATTGGGTAGTTAAAACTTATATTTTGATACAAGGGACTTTTGTGGTCATGGCTATAACAAATATGTTCATTCTTATCTTTATTTTTAACCCCTTCCCTCCACAATGTTCATTTACATAATACGGCAGATTCCGTTCACTGAAGCAGTCTCTCACTGATTTTTGGCAGCAGCATTTACAGCACGCGGCCTACATTTGCAATATTCTAAGTGACCACTGTCAGTTCTGACATCCGAGGTACAGAAAGGTTGCCATGACTGGTGGGATGTCATAAAAGTACTCCTGTGAAGACCAGAGTGTAGCTGAACTCAACAGGAGACCATGTTTTTTTTACCTTGGCATGGCAGAATATAGTACAAGAGATCAACATGGTTGTAGGCTTAAGCCCCCCTGAAGGGACTTCAAAATAGACAAAATTAATTTTTTCAAATAATGTTTCTAATCGCTCATCCCCCCTCTTTTCTTGCATTTAAAAATAAGTAGGAGCAGGATAGCTTCTGCTTGAGGAATTGTGTAGCATGCCCAATTTCAAGGACTGCCAGTACCCAGTAGAGATTGTGTACGTTCATGACTTCTTGATTGACTTCAGCAAACAGTGCTGCTGGCTCTTAAGGCCCCGTCTCACATAGCGAGATCGCTAGCGAGATCGCTCCTGAGTCACAAGTTTTGTGACGCAACAGCGACCTCAGTAGCGATCTCGCTATGTGTGACACGTACCAGTGATCAGGCCCCTGCTGTGAGATCGCTGGTCGTGTCAGAATGGCCTGGACCTTTTTTTGGTCGTTGAGATCCCGCTGACATCGCTGAATCGGTGTGTGACACCGATCCAGCGATGTCATCACTGGTAACCAGGGTAAACATCGGGTTACTAAGCGCAGGGCCGCGCTTAGTAACCCGATGTTTACCCTGGTTACCAAAAAAAAAAAAAAAAACAGTACATACTCGCCTTTCGGTGTCCGTCAGGTCCCTTGCCGTCTGCTTCCTGCTCTGAGATCCGGCCGTACAGTGAGAGCAGAGTGCAGCAGTGACGTCACCGCTGCGCTCTGCTCTCACTGTACGGCGGCTCAGTCAGAGCAGGAAGCAGACGGCAAGGGACACCGAAAGGCGAGTACGTACTGTTTGTTTTTTTGGTAACCAGGGTAAACATCGGGTTACTAAGCGCGGCCCTGTGCTTAGTAACCCGATGTTTACCCTGGTTACCCGGGTGCTGCAGGGGGACTTCGGCATTGTTGAAGACAGTTTCAACGATGCCGAAGTCGTTCCCCTGATCGTTGGTCGCTGGAGAGAGCTGTCTGTGTGACAGCTCCCCAGCGACCACACAGCGACTTACCAACGATCACGGCCAGGTCGTATCGCTGGTCGTGATCGTTGGTAAATCGCTATGTGAGACGGGGCCTTTACTAGACCAATTGTCACAAAATCAGTGCTGTTTTGCACTGTAACAGAATTTCATGTCCTTCCCAAAGGTCTTTTCTAAGCTTCTGGGGGAAGTTGTAAAATAATTGGTGATGAGCAAAGGTGCTCAGATAATGTGTTATCAGAGAATGCTTTGGTGTTATCTTGGGTGTGCACAGATAATACACTGCTCAAAAAAATAAAGGGAATACTAAAATCCCCACATCCTAGATATCACTGAATGAAATATTCCAGTTGTAAATCTTTATTCATGACATAGTGGAATGTGTTGAGAACAATAAATCCTAAAAATGATCAACGTAAATCACAACTAATATCCCACAGAGGTCTGGAGTTGGAATGATGCTTAAAATCAAAGTGGAAAATGAAGATACAGGCTGATCCAACTTTAGTGGAAATGCCTCAAGACAAGGAAATGATGCTCAGTAGTGTGTGTGGCCTTCACGTGCCTGTATGACCTCCCTACAATGCCTAGGCATGCTCCTGACGAGGCGGCGGATGGTCTCCTGAGGGATCTACTCCCAGACTTGGACTAAAACATCCACCAACTCCTGGAGCGTCTGTGGTGCAACATGACGTTGGTGGATGGTGCGAGACATTATGTCCCAGATGTGTTCAATCAGATTCGGATTCAGGTCTGGGGAATGGGCGTGCCAGTCCATAGCTTCAATGCCTTCATCTTGCAGAACTGCTGACACACTCCAGCCACATTAGGTCTGGCATTGTCCTGCATTAAGAGGAACCCAGGGCCAAACGCATCAGCCTATGGTCTCACAAGGCATCTGAGGATCTCATCTCGGTACCTAATGGCAGTCAGGCTACCTCTGCCGAGCACATGGAGGGCTGTGCAGCCCTCCAAAGAAATGCCACCCCTCACCATTACTGACCCACTGCCAAACCGAACATGCTGAAGGATGTTGCAGGCAGATCACTCTCCATGGCGTCTCCAGACTCTGTCACATGTGCTCAGTGTGATTGTCAACTGTGAAGAGCACCAGTGGCGAATTAGCCAATCCTGGTGTTCTTTGGCAAATGCCAAGGGTCCTGCACCCTTGGTGTTCGGCTGTGAGCACAATCCCCATCTGTGGATGCCGTGCACTCAAACTTTCCTCATGGAGTCGGTTTCTAACCATGTTTGTGCAGACACGCACATTTGTGGCCTGCTGGAGGTCATTTTGCAGGGCTCTGGCAGTGCTCCTCCTTGCACAAAGGCTTAGGTAGCGGTCCTGGGTTGTTGCGCTCTTACGGCCCCCTCCATGTCTCCTGGCCTTTCTCCTGGTAGCGCCTCCAGCCTCTGGACACTATGCTGACAGACAGCAAACCTTCTTGCCACAGCTCGCATTGATGTGCCATCTTGGATGAGCCAATAATTTCCATCTGTTGTCTATTCCATTTACACAACAGCATGTGAAATTGATTGTCAAACAGTGTTGCCTCCTAAGTGGACAGTTTGATTTCACAGAAGTTTGATTTACTTGGAGTTATATTCTGTTTAAGTTTTCCCTTTATTTTTTGAGCAGTATGTGTTCAAGTCCCTGCAGCTGCATGTTTTGCGGCTGTTAGGCCTCTTTAACACTTCCGTCTTTGTAGTCCCGTCAAAATACGTTGTTTTTTGAGAAAACGGTATCCTGCATTTTCTCAGACTTGTATTAGCGACGTATGGCAACACGTTTCGTCCGTCGTGCACTGGATCCTGCGGAATTTGACAGCCCGTCTTTTCCAAAAAACGTTCCATGAAACATTTTTTGTCTGCAGTGGAAAAACGTTCGACACCTCCTTCGGCATATGTCGTTTGTGAACTGTGAAACACAGGAATCCAGTGACGGATGCAGTTTTTACATCTGGGCATGCCTGGAAACACATTCCAACCCGGGGAAAAATCAATCTCTCGCTCTCGTCCCAGAATAGAAAATCCTGCTTCTCCACTATGCAAATTCTGGAGACGCATCCGTTGAAATACTGGAAACGTTGCATACGTTTTAACCAATATTTTCTAAGATCCGTCGGGACGTCTCGCCGACACATTGAGATGTGACACTCCCGACGGAAGTGTGAAAGAGGCCTTAGGCAATCTCTTGCATGTGTTGCGGCTGTCTAACAAGGACAGGGACTCAAACATATTATCCAAGCACGCCCAAGATACTCTGATAACACCCAAGCATGCTCGGATAGTACGTTATCTGAACATGGTCGCTCATCACTAAAAATAATGACGTGAAAACTAAACAGAAGAGAGGCATTATTACGATAACTAAAATAAATCTGCTATCAGATTTCGCAATACAGATGGTATGCCTCAGTAATGAAAAACATCTCTTGGACCTAAGACTGGTGCATCAACTTGAAAATTTACTGAAAGGCTATGTGCACACGATGCAGTTTTTATGCATTTTTGCGTTTTTTTTTTTTACACGCATAAATGCTCCAAAAACACAATGGAATACTAAAGCAAGGTAATTCAATGACAATCCTGAAGTGTTGTGCACATGATCCGTAAATTTCTATCCATATTTGCAGCGTTTTAGGTTCTGCAGCATGTCAATTCTATTTGCGTTTTTGACACTGACTTCAATTGAGTCGGTAAAATCCGGAGGTGTAAAAAGGTTTGCTTATTTGCTGCCAAAAACGCTGAGATTTGTCAAAGGGAAATGTAAGAAAGACGAAGAGTGTGTGTGGGTGAAGAATAAGAATGTGTGTATGTGTGTCTGTGCCTATGCGACGTGTGTACCCAGGCGTCGTCTCATGGGACTACTACTCCCATCCGGCTATGTGTGTTGTCACATATAACAGACAGCATGAGCTGATGATGGGAGAATAGTCTTATCATCCGGCGCCTGTGTTCAATTGTAAAAAAAAATCTAAACATTTACATATTCACATACAAAATACATACTCACCGAACACCTAATCACCGATGCCTGTGTCTCCTGCAAACAATCAAAAATAATAAAGCAACATATACTCACCTTTCCGCCATAGTCCATTTAACAACGAATGTGCCACGTCGTTCTCACCTGGCCACCGGCGATATACTGGCAGGAAGTGATTGCTCCCGCAGTGCATCACTGAGCTGCTGTGAGAGTTCACCGAAGTTCATCAGTTGATCAGCTCCAGGGCTCTCACTTACGGCACTGATGTGTGGGAAAGTTCTCACACTGCGGTAGTGCCGTAAATGAGTGCACTGGAGCTGATGAACTCTGGTGAACTCTCATGGAGGCTCAGTGATACACTGCAGGAGCGATTACCTCCTGTCAGTGTATTGCCTTAGGCCGGGTAGAGCAGTCACATCTCCCGATGTGACTGTTCTACACGTGAGATCGCCTTGGGACACTCAGAATTAAATGGACTATGCTTTAGAGGATTTAAGACCCCCTTTCTTTTTTTTTTTTATGTCAGTTTCATTATGGATCGTCCTTAAAGGGAACCTATCAGCAGGATTGTGCACAAGAACCTACAGACAGTGTCAGGTTGGTGCTGTTATACTGATTAAAATGATACCTGGGGTGATAAAATCTGTCTTGTGGTTGTTTAATCTCCATTTTCAGTTTTAAGTTAATGATACTGTATGTTTGTGCTCCGGGGGCATCCTGTGGGTGAGGGGGGGGGGGGGGTGTCTTTATGTGGTGTTCTCCTTAAGTATTCACCAGTAAGGCTTCTGACAGGCCACTGATCTCAGTGACCTGTCCCCTAGAGTCAGCACTGCAGCATGATCGTTTCTATAATGTGTATCTAATAATTTTTTTTGATTGTATACATAAATAAAAAAAATATCTGAAAATGGGACCAACTGCACAGTAGCAGCTATCAGCGATCTGAATCATGGCAGGTCAGTTTTAGCATTTAGTGAACATGGTAAAAAAAAAGGCCCAAAAACAATTGCGCAATTGCACTTTTTTTTGCAATTTCACAGCACTTGGAATTTTTTTCCCTGTTTTCCAGTACATGATATGGTAAAAATCAATGGTGCCATTCAAAAGTACCAACTCATCCCGCAAAACACAAGCCCTCATATGGCCATATTGACGGAAAAATAAAAAAGGTATTGCCTTGAAAAAAAGAGGAGCAAAAAATGGAAACGCAAAAACAAACGTCCCTGGTCCTTAAGGGATTAAGCTGGGTTCCAATGAGGTGTCTTGTTGCTTGAATGGGAAAAATTGTACATAATCATCAACTAAAACTCTGACTCGGATGTGAACATAGCGTTCTATAACCGAATTAGGTTTCTCTAATGTCAGCTATTGCTATGCGAGCTCAGGAAAGTATTTAATAACACAATTCACACTATGTTACCAACTTTCCTTTTTGTCATTTATGTAGGCAACCCCCTGCCCTACTGTCTCCATCCCCAGTACCCTGTAGATTGTAAGCAGGTAAGGACAGGATCCTCTCTGTACTAGTCTATCATTGTTAGTTTGGTCACTGTAATTGTAATATGTTTTTTGTATGTAATCCACATGTACAGCACCATGGAATTAATAATGCTGCAAAAATCAATAGGGAATATTGTCCAACGCATGCCACTAATAGAAGGCTCTTACATGTGCCATTGTTTATTTAACACTCTCCCATCTGATTTAGAAAGGGGTTTGTAACCAATATTTCTATTGTGTGATTGTATCTGAATGAGCAGCTCTCCCCCTTCCTCCAGTAGGTAGCTTCACAGGCCCATGGTAATGTATGAGTTATTACGTAGTTTATTGGCAAGACGTGCTTGTGCAGCAAGGTAAGTCTTATGTCTCTGTTCCCTTTGAATTGTGCTCTCTCTCTACATGTTCTAACCTACTAATGCCCTTAGGTGCTTACAGAAGATATCCAAAGCCTAGTCACTGGCAAATTTACATAGTCCAACTTTTTGATGTACTCATGAGGCATAATTTAGTACCGCACATTATATCAGGTAAATCACTGATGACCTGGATGGTCTGTGTGAGGGAGAAAATGAAACATCTTACATCACTCACCTTTAGAATCTTAAAGAGTTGTTGTGGATGAGGGTTTTTCTTTTGGGGAACAAAAAGTCCTCAATCACTTATACAACATATGGTAAATGACATATAATTTGGCAATGACCGCCCAGTAAGAACACAACATTGGCAGACATAACACTAGTATGTTACAATGCATTTAAAAGACTTTATTTTATTAGTTTACTTTATGTAAAAATGTACACTTATGTGTTGGAAACTACAAAACTTACAGAGTCTCGACATTTATTAAAAACAGTGGGCTCAAACCGGTCTCAGAAAAATTATCTTTATGCCAACCTGAACATCACCTTTCAATTCCTAGATGATTCTGGAAAAGGACACAGTTTTATCGGAAGCTATGTGCAACAATGTCATGCTTTGTCTTAGTTTTGATGCACACATTTCAAAAGAACATTAAACACAGTATATAAAAAAATAATCAGTTAACATACAAAAACATTAAACCACCAAACAACAACATTGTTATGTAATTTATAATAAAATCATATTCACATGTAAAGTACAGGGATGCAATTTACTGCTAGTCTGCTCTACACCTCTATATTTAAATATACAATTTCAGACATTGCTCTATTGAGTCACTTTATTAATTACTAGGTTTGTGACGAGAAGCTGATAAACTGGAAAAGGACAAAACATTAGTGCTCCTGCCAAGACCTTCGGTAACCTTGTTTGCTGAAAGCACCTCCACTAAACACTGAGCAGTAATGTCTAGGATCACTTACACTGCAGCCTCGCTCACTGGAAATTATTCAATTAATGTAGCAGTCCATTTATCGCTCAGGTCTTCAAGGATTTTACAATAAAAATACAATATAATGTGACAGAATGATGTATAAAAACACTATTGAAACTATTCATTTTAACAAATATATATTGCTTACAAAGAATAATTAACCTAAAAGTTCCAAGTAAACCTGATCCTAATGAAAACTCTCACGTTAAGGTCAATGTTGACACTTCAAGGCACTTAGTGAAACTATTTTATTTTATTTGATTACAGTGAGGGTCTGGAACAGCTTGCTCAGATTTACTTCAGAGTATCCACTACGTGAGAGAATTTGGTCTGTGGCGTGTTTTAGCTTCTTATAGGCAGTTTCTGCTTCTTGATAATGCTTTTTCAAGTAACCTGCAACAAAAATAAATTACAAAACTTGTAAAATAAAATAAACAGCAATGTGGCTTAGAATGAGTCAATTAGCAAATAAATACATAACCATCAGACACAAAGTAAAAAAAAAAAAGATTTAAGTTAAGAGGCATCACACAAAATAAATGCTGAAAGAAGCACTCCCATCAAAGTTTGTATCACATAATATATTGCAGTCGTCATATTATATATCACTGTGTGCTTACAATTGCTTGTTTTGCCTTTCTACCCAGTTAATTTTTCTCTTCTCCATTAGGTCTATGACATCACATGTTTAATAACCGATTGGCTGAATCCTTCTAAGCTCTGTGTAGAAACAGGAAGTCTCACTTCACTGCATGACTCATCATTAGAACTACAATTCTACATCACTGCAAAGTCCCTGGCAGGGGAAAGTGGCAGAGCAGCTGGGACAGGAGGTGAAGGGGGATGACATGTGGGGAAGAGACTTTCTGTTTCTACATAGAGCAAATGGAAGAATTAACTGTGGAGAAAGTCAAAATGAGCACTTGTAAGTAGTGGTACACAGTGCTATATGATATGATGATTGCAATTTATTAAGAGGATAAAAACTGATGGGAAGAGTAGCTCTTTAAGTCAACCTGAATTCCTGTCAGTAAGCTCAGGGCTTGTTAAAGCCTTAGGGGGGATTCATCAAAGCTTTTATGCTAGAAAATGCTTTGAAACATGTAATTTTTTGAGTAATTTTTTTTAAACTTTTGCAATTTTCCCAACAGTTTGAGGGTATGTGCACACTAAGTACCTGCTGCAGAAACCTCTGAATCTCCTTGAAGGAAAAACACTGTGAAATAGGCGTGTTTTTACATGTGTTTTGTTTCAGATTTTTCCACACATTAGTATGGGTGACATTTGCTCAAAAACTCTGAAAGAATTGACATGTTGCAGATTTTAATCTGCTCCAAAACTGTAAGGAAAAAAGCAAGGTGAGACCTCAGGAATTTCATTCACTTTGCTGGCACTGGGAAATCCTTCAGAATCTTCGCAGAAGACAACATAACATAATTGCAATGTGTGCACAGACCCTGAAGCAGCTCCGCCAATATAGGCAGAGCTAAGGCGTGGCTATGCCCACCCATCACGTTCTGTTAAAGGGACAGTCTTTATTTTACACAAAAAATTCTACTAGGAGAGTGGACCTAGAGGCAGACAAATAGATACTACTGCAATCTCTCCTGAATGATAGTTCTATTCTCCATATACTTTTTCCGTAATGGGAAAATCTGTGTTCATTAAAGACAAATTTTACTGCTGCACTGAAAATCTTGATAGTGAATGATAGGTTCAGGAGCAGAAAGAAGCAGATTTCTATAAGATGCATTACAAAGTATTATTTTCACGTGTACTATTGATTTAACGAAAAAAATATTAAAATTGTTATTCTGATATTCATGATAAAGGTGGTTCTACAAACTATTGAAATGTGGGTGTACTTTATTTTTCACACACTGCTTCTACAGTTTGGCCTAGTTTGACATGATGCAATTTGTCATGTGATGTCCATCAGAGCTTATATTTACCCAATTTTTAGACATTTCAGGATGGTTTGTATAGGTCCCGATATGTAAAACCATAGAAGTCTGAGGGTGTACTTTACTTTTATTATGACTATGTAAAAAAAAGTTACTTCAAGTAAATAGCAACCCCAAAAAATTGCTATTGAAGTTTTTTTTTACTATAAAGCATTAAATATAAAATACATAAACATTTGTGTCAAACATTACTCAGCAAAAGTACCATTTTATTCAGTGTGCTGTAGATTCCTGCACATCATCAGCTGGAAAAATTTCTGTAAAGTACTCAGAACTCCCATCCCGCCAATATATGTCTACTGTAAAATAGTAAATATGCCGTGAGAAAGGGGAGAGGAGGGAGAAGCTGCTGCAGTATATTCTCCTCTAGTGCAAGTTGTGCAAGAGGAGGGGAAGCAGCCAGATGAAACGGAATTGGCTTAGAGTACATATAATAGCTTTATTATACCCAGAAAAGCCCATCCATTTTTATATAAACTAATAGAGGATAGAAAATAACTAAAATAAGCAGGTCCAGCAGTATACTTTTGAATTGGATTGATTGTGGTATTAATAATATCAGGCTAAGAGTCTAATGGCTAATTTACACTAGCTGATAAATCTGGAAAAGAACTTTACTACCGATTCTCCATGTCAAAACGGGCAGAAAATCACTAGGAGAACAAGATACTTGTTCACTAGGCGAACTGATTTTTAAGAATGTTTGAAAATGACCATTCTTAGCAGCACACTGTTCCGTGTACACCAGAAGACATGTTGACGAATTTTATTTGTTCACAGAATGATTGAATTAATGATCGTTACATGCACGTAGAAGTGCAGTCGACCAGTGTAAATAGACTAACAAGTGAACACCAATTGCCTTACATGTAGCCTATAGGCGGTTGTTTAACGGCCATGATCGGGCCGACTAAATGCAATCTAAGACCCTAAATGCCAAATTATAATGCCTAAAAAAACAAACATTTGAACTGCCATCAGCTGAGTGCCACTGTAGCTAAATAATAACTTGATAGAAGCTGTTAGAGCATGAAAAGTTAGAAATTAGTTTTGGTAAAAATAATTAAAAAAATAAAAATGTAAAAACCTCTTCAATCTGCAGTAATGATGCTATAGCTAAACAGTATTTTTATAGTTTAGGCTATGTAGGAAGGCAATAAGACATAGCTAAACAGGTTTAAGTGGCAGTTTGCAGATCTACAGTATTCCTTTAAAATTTGAAGGTGACACTTTGATAAATGCATTAGGCAATGTATGTTATCACCACTCACAAATATACACTGTACTGCAAAGTTGTGATTTAAATTCTAACTTTACACATTTAAGAAAGTGTACACTTCAGATAATTTCTCAGATTCAAACGCTTATGACTCATCATCCATGATAATTCTATAATCTAAATTCACAGTAACCAAACAATATGGCTAAAAACCTTTGTTCGTAGTGCACAATTCATTTATGCAAGTAAATAACATTATCGCTTCCCGTGCACACATTGAGGGACATTATTTTATGTATACCAGATTCTAACTGAAAATGCCATAAGAATTTTGACTTCTGATATTTGTGTTACTTACAATATAGAAATATGTCAAAGGTGCCCCAAATTTTACAAATTCAACATTTTCGCTTTTTCTGCTCAAAAGTGGGCAAGTTTTAGACTCATTAAGTCTTTAAAAACGGGAATCTTTTTCATTTTCGCTTTTTTTCCCCTCCTTCTTCCAAAAGCCATTACCGTATATACTCGAGTATAAGCCGAGATTTTCAGCCCAAATTTTTGGGCTGAAATTGCCCCTCTCGGCTTATACTCGAGTCACGGTCGGCGGGTGAGGGGGAGAGAGGACTGTCGCATACTCACCTAGTCCCGGCGCTCCTCCTGCCCGTCCCACGGTCTTCGGTGCCGCAGCTCATCCCCTGTTCAGCGGTCACGTGGGACCGCTCATTAACCCCTTCCCGACCTTTAACCCCTTCCCGACCTTTGACGCCACGTAGGCGTCATGAAAGTCGGTGCCAATCCGACCTGTGACGCCTATGTGGCGTCATGGAATGATCGCGTCCCTGCAGATCGGGTGAAAGGGTTAACTCCAATTTCACCCGATCTGCAGGGACAGGGGGAGTGGTACTTCAGCCCAGGGGGGGTGGCTTCACCCCCCCGTGGCTACGATCGCTCTGATTGGCTGTTGAAAGTGAAACAGCCAATCAGAGCGATTTGTAATATTTCACCTATAAAAATGGTGAAATATTACAATCCAGCCATGGCCGATGCTGCAATAGCATCTGCCATAGCTGGAGACCCCGATCTGCCCCACCCACTGCCACCGATCGCCTCCCCAGTCATCCTTTCTGCCCCGTCCGCCTGTCCGCTCCCCTCCGTCCTCCTGTCCGCTCCCCCCGTGCTTTGATCCCCCCCCCCCCCCGTGTTCCGATCCCACCCCCCCATACTTACCGAGCTCTGATGTCCCTCCCGGTGTCTTGGAAAATGGCGGGCGCATGCGTAGTGCGTCCGCCGAATCTGCCGGCCAGCAGATTCGTTCCCTGTACATTTTGGTCGCTGTGATAGAACCTATCACAGCGATCAAAATAAAAAAAATAGTAAATAACCCCCCCCCCCTTTATCACCCCCATAGGTAGGGACAATAATAAAATACAGAAAATATTAGTTTTGTTTTGCACTTAGGGCTAGGGTTGCACTTAGGGCTAGGGTTGCACTTAGGGCTAGGGTTGCACTTAGGGCTAGGGTTGCACTTAGGGCTAGGGTTGCACTTAGGGCTAGGGTTGCACTTAGGGCTAGGGTTGCACTTAGGGCTAGGGTTGCACTTAGGGCTAGGGTTGCACTTAGGGCTAGAATTAGGGTTAGGGTTGCAATTAGGGTTAGGGTTACAATTACGGTTAGAATTAGGGCTAGGTTTGGAATTAGGGTTAGAATTAGGCTATGTGCACACGGTGCGGATTTGGCTGCGGATCCGCAGCGGATTGGTCGCTGCGGATTTGTAGCAGTTTTCCATCACATTTACAGTACCACGTAAACCTATAGAAAACCAAATCCACTGTGCCCATGGTGCGGAAAATACAGCACGGAAACGCTGCGTTGTATTTTCCGCAGCATGTCAATTCTTTGTGCGGATTCCGCAGCGTTTTAAACCTGCTTCATAATAGGAATCCGCAGGTGAAATCCACACAAAAAACACTGGAAATCCGCGGTAAATCCGCAGGTAAAGCGCAGTGCGTTTTACCTGAAGATTTTTCAAAAACGGTGCGGAAAAATCCACACACAAATCCGCAACATGAGCACATAGCCTTAGGTGTCATGAATCCCAATGGCTAGGGATAGCAAGGGACAAGCAAAGTAATACAAAATATCGGACGAGCTCTAGGGTGATGGAACCTGGGCTGACCGCTGCCCTACGCCTGACAAACGCAACTAGAGATAGCCAGGGAGCGTGCCTACGTTGGTTCTAGACGCCACGCACCAGCCTAAGAGCTAACTAGTACTGCAGAGAAAATAAAGACCTCACTTGCCTCCAGAGGAATGAACCCCAAAAGGTATAGTTGCCCCCCGCATGTATTGACGGTGAAATGAGAGGAAGGCACACACATAGAGATGATATATATAGGTTCAGCAAATTGAGGCCCGCTGTAAACTAGAAAGCAGAACGATACAAAAGGGGTCTGAGCGGTCAGCAAAAAACCCTAATCAAAAAACCATCCTGAGATTACAAGAACCCATGTGCCAACTCATGGCACATGGGGAGAACCTCAGTCCACTAGAGCTACCAGCTAGCATAGAGACATAATAAGCAAGCTGGACAAAAAACCAACAACTGAAAATCAGCACTTAGCTTATCCTGAAAGATCTGGGAGCAGGTAGGCAGGAACCAAACAGAGCACATCTGAATACATTGATAGCCGGCAAGGGAATGACAGAAAGGCCAGGTAAAATAGGAAACACCCAGCCTCTGATGGACAGGTGGAAACCAAAGGCCGCAACCCACCAAAGTCAACCAGTACCAGCAGTAACCACCAGAGGGAGCCCACAAACAGAATCCACAACAGTACCCCCCCCTTGAGGAGGGGTCACCGAACCCTCACGAGAACCCCCAGGGCGATCAGGGTGAGCTCTATGGAAGGCGCGGACCAAATCAGTCGCATGAACATCGGAGGCGACCACCCAGGAATTATCCTCCTGACCATAACCCTTCCACTTAACCAAGTACTGGAGTTTGCGTCTGGAAACACGAGAATCCAAGATCTTCTCAACAACATACTCCAATTCTCCCTCCACCAGCACCGGAGCAGGAGGCTCAACCGAAGGAACAACGGGCACCTCATACCTCCGCAACAACGACCGATGGAACACATTATGAATAGCAAACGATGCTGGGAGATCTGTCATGGTTCTCAATGGCAAGAGAACGTAATTAAGCATACAAAAGGACTAGCTCTTGGAAGATGGGAACTCGAGCTGACCATGAGCTAAACCTACCGCACAACTAACAGTGGCCGGGTAGCGTGCCTACGTTTTATCCCTAGACGCCCAGCGCCAGCCGGAGAACTGACTGACCCTAGCAGAGGAAAATACAGACCTGGCTTACCTCTAGAGAAATTTTCCCCAAAAGGCAGACAGTAGCCCCCACATATATTGGCGGTGATTTTAGAGGAAAATGACATACGAAGTATGAAGATAGGTTTAGCAAATTGAGGTCCGCTTACTAGATAGTAGGAAGACAGAAAAGGGAACTTCACGGTCAGCTGAAAACCCTTTCAAAATACCATCCTGAAATTACTTTAAGACTCTAACATCAACTCATGACACCAGAGTGGCAATTTCAGCTCACAAGAGCTTCCAGCCTCAGAAATATTCAATCACAGAGAACTGGAACAAAAATGCAAAACAAACTTAGGACAACAAGTCCAACTTAGCTGATAGTAGTCTAGGAGCAGGAACATGCAACAGAAAGGCTTCTGGTAACATTGTTGGCCGGCATAGAAATGACTGAGGAGCAAGGCTAAATAGAAAACTCCCACATACTGATGGAAAACAGGTGAACAGAGGAGATAAAGCACACAAGTGCAGTACCACCAGAAACCACCGGGGGAGCCCAGAAACCAAATTCACAACAGAGATCCAAACGAAAAGATACAGGGTTAAGAATCTCCGAGATCCTATAAGGACCGATGAACCGAGGCTTGAACTTAGGAGAAGAGACCTTCATAGGGACAAAACGAGAAGACAACCACACCAAATCCCCAACAAGAAG
Source organism: Ranitomeya variabilis (assembly GCF_051348905.1). NCBI lineage: Eukaryota > Metazoa > Chordata > Amphibia > Anura > Dendrobatidae > Ranitomeya > Ranitomeya variabilis. Next base: position 128,003,753 of record NC_135234.1, on the reverse strand, counting down.
TCGGGGACCCACGCGGCGACGGCGATTAGCAAACTGCTGAGTCTTCTCCTGAGATAACTTCAAATTGTCCACCACCTGATTCCAAATCTGATGTAGCCTGTCCACCACCACGTCCACTCCAGGACAATCCGAAGACTCCACCTGACCAGAGGAAAAACGAGGATGAAACCCCGAATTACAAAAAAAAGGAGAGACCAACGTGGCAGAACTAGCCCGATTATTAAGAGCAAATTCGGCCAGTGGCAAAAAAGCAACCCAGTCATCTTGATCAGCAGAAACAAAACACCTCAAATAAGTTTCCAAGGTCTGATTAGTTCGCTCCGTCTGGCCATTCGTCTGAGGATGGAATGCAGACGAGAAAGACAAATCAATGCCCATCTTGGCACAAAACGTCCGCCAAAATCTAGACACAAACTGGGATCCCCTGTCAGAAACGATATTCTCCGGAATCCCATGCAAACGAACCACATTCTGAAAAAACAAAGGGACCAACTCAGAGGAGGAAGGCAACTTAGGCAAGGGCACCAAATGAACCATCTTAGAAAAGCGGTCACACACAACCCAGATAACGGACATTTTCTGTGAAACCGGGAGATCAGAAATAAAATCCATGGAAATGTGCGTCCAAGGCCTCTTCGGGACGGGCAAGGATAACAACAACCCACTGGCCCGAGAACAGCAAGGCTTAGCTCGAGCACACACTTCACAAGACTGCACAAAGGTACGCACATCCCTAGACAAGGAAGGCCACCAAAAAGACCTGGCCACCAAGTCTCTAGTACCAAATATTCCAGGATGACCAGCCAACACAGAAGAATGGACCTCGGAGATGACTCTACTGGTCCAATCATCCGGAACAAACAGTCTTTCTGGTGGACAACGATCCGGTTTATCCACCTGAAACTCCTGCAATGCGCGTTGCAAGTCTGGGGATACGGCGGACAATATTACCCCATCCCTAAGGATACCAGTAGGCCCAGAGTCTCCAGGAGAGTCAGGCACAAAACTCCTGGAAAGAGCATCTGCCTTCACATTCTTTGAACCTGGCAGGTATGAAACCACGAAATTGAAACGAGAAAAAAACAACGACCAACGAGCCTGTCTAGGATTCAAACGCCTGGCAGACTCAAGGTAAATGAGATTCTTGTGATCAGTCAAGACCACCACACGATGCTTAGCACCCTCAAGCCAATGACGCCACTCCTCAAATGCCCACTTCATGGCCAAAAGCTCCCGATTACCCACATCATAATTGCGCTCGGCGGGCGAGAATTTTCTAGAGAAGAATGCACATGGCTTCATCACCGAGCCATTAGAACTTCTCTGTGACAAAACTGCCCCCGCTCCAAATCTCGGAAGCATCAACCTCAACCTGAAAAGGAAGTGAAACATCTGGTTGACACAACACAGGAGCAGAAGAAAACCGGCGCTTAAGTTCCTGAAAGGCCTCCACGGCCGCAGGAGACCAATCAGCAACATCAGCACCCTTTTTAGTCAAATCAGTCAAAGGTTTAACAATACTGGAAAAATTAGCAATGAACCGACGATAAAAATTAGCAAACCCCAAGAACTTCTGAAGGCTCTTAACAGATGTAGGTTGTGTCCAGTCACAAATCGCCTGAACCTTGACGGGATCCATCTCAATAGTAGAAGGAGAAAAAATGTACCCCAAAAAAGAAATCTTCTGGACTCCGAAGAGACACTTTGAGCCCTTCACAAACAGAGAATTGGCCCGCAGAACCTGAAACACCTTCCTGACCTGTAAAACATGAGACTCCCAGTCATCAGAAAACACCAAAATATCATCCAAATACACAATCATAAACTTATCCAGATATTCACGGAAAATATTGTGCATAAAGGACTGAAAGACTGACGGAGCATTGGAGAGTCCAAAAGGCATTACCAAATACTCAAAATGGCCCTCAGGCGTATTAAGTGCAGTTTTCCACTCGTCACCCTGTTCTATCCGCACCAAATTATACGCACCACGAAGATCTATCTTAGTGAACCACCTAGCCCCCTTAATGCGAGCAAACAAATCAGTCAATAATGGCAGTGGATACTGATATTTGACTGTAATCTTATTCAGAAGGCGATAATCTATACAAGGCCTCAGGGAACCATCTTTTTTTGCCACGAAAAAAAAACCTGCTCCCAGAGGGGACGAAGATGGACGAATATGTCCCTTTTCCAAGGACTCCTTAATATAATTCCGCATAGCAGTATGCTCTGGCAGTGACAGATTAAATAAACGACCCTTAGGGAACTTACTGCCAGGAATCAATTCTATAGCACAGTCACAATCTCTATGAGGAGGGAGCGAATTGAGCTTAGGCTCCTCAAAAACATCCCTATAGTCAGACAAAAACGCAGGGATCTCAGAAGGAGTAGATGACGCGATTGAAATCGGAGGTGCATCATCATGAACCCCCTGACATCCCCAGCTTAACACAGACATTGTTTTCCAGTCCAGGACAGGATTATGAGTTTGTAACCATGGCAGACCAAGCACTAGTACATCATGTAAATTATACAGTACAAGGAAGCGAATCACCTCCTGATGAACGGGAGTCATGCGCATGGTCACTTGTGTCCAATACTGCGGCTTATTCATAGCCAATGGTGTAGAGTCAATTCCCTTCAGAGGGATAGGAACTTCCAGAGGCTCCAGACTAAAACCGCAGCGTTTAGCAAATGACCAATCCATAAGACTCAGGGCAGCGCCTGAATCCACATAGGCATCGACGGAAATGGAAGACAGTGAAAAAATCAGAGTCACAGACAAAATGAACTTAGGCTGCAGAGTACCAATGGCAAAAGATTTATCAACCCTTTTTGTGCGTTTAGAGCATGCTGATATAACATGAGCTGAATCACCACAATAAAAACACAATCCATTTTTCCGCCTATAATTTTGCCGTTCACTTCTGGACTGAATTCTATCACATTGCATAGTCTCAGGTGCCTGTTCAGAAGACACCGCCAACTGGTGCACGGGTTTGCGCTCCCGTAAACGCCGATCAATCTGAATGGCCATAGCCATCGACTCATTCAGACCTGTAGGCGTAGGGAACCCCACCATAATATCCTTAATGGCCTCGGAAAGACCATTTCTGAAGTTTGCAGGCAGGGCGCACTCATTCCACTGAGTAAGCACCGACCATTTCCGAAATTTTTGACAATATATTTCCGCTTCATCATGCCCCTGAGAGAGGGCTAATAAAGCCTTTTCAGCCTGAATCTCCAGGTTGGGTTCCTCATAGAGCAATCCCAATGCCAGAAAAAACGCATCCACATTGAGCAATGCAGGATCCCCTGGTGCCAATGCAAATGCCCAATTCTGAGGGTCGCCCCGCAGGAGAGATATTACAATCTTGACCTGTTGAGCAGGGTCTCCAGAGGAGCGAGATTTTAAAGAAAGAAACAATTTACAATTGTTCCTGAAATTCAGGAAGGTAGATCTATCTCCAGAAAAGAACTCTGGAATAGGAATTCTAGGTTCAGACATGGGAGTGTGAACAACAAAATCCTGTATGTTTTGAACTTTTGCCGCGAGATTACTCAGGCTGGAAGCCAAACTCTGGACATCCATGTTAAACAGCTAATATCAGAGCCATTCAAGGGTTAAGAGGAGGTAAGAAGCAGCTAGACAGCAATTAAGGGCTAGGCAGCAAAACTCTGAAGGAGAAAAAAAAAAATAAATAAATAAAAAATTCCCTTAAACACTTCTTTTTCTCCTGCTTCAGCCCAAACAATTAACACTTTGTGGGCCGGCTATACTGTCATGAATCCCAATGGCTAGGGATAGCAAGGGACAAGCAAAGTAATACAAAATATCGGACGAGCTCTAGGGTGATGGAACCTGGGCTGACCGCTGCCCTACGCCTGACAAACGCAACTAGAGATAGCCAGGGAGCGTGCCTACGTTGGTTCTAGACGCCACGCACCAGCCTAAGAGCTAACTAGTACTGCAGAGAAAATAAAGACCTCACTTGCCTCTAGAGGAATGAACCCCAAAAGGTATAGTTGCCCCCCACATGTATTGACGGTGAAATGAGAGGAAGGCACACACATAGAGATGATATATATAGGTTCAGCAAATTGAGGCCCGCTGTAAACTAGAAAGCAGAACGATACAAAAGGGGTCTGAGCGGTCAGCAAAAAACCCTAATCAAAAAACCATCCTGAGATTACAAGAACCCATGTGCCAACTCATGGCACATGGGGAGAACCTCAGTCCACTAGAGCTACCAGCTAGCATAGAGACATAATAAGCAAGCTGGACAAAAACCAACAACTGAAAATCAGCACTTAGCTTATCCTGAAAGATCTGGGAGCAGGTAGGCAGGAACCAAACAGAGCACATCTGAATACATTGATAGCCGGCAAGGGAATGACAGAAAGGCCAGGTAAAATAGGAAACACCCAGCCTCTGATGGACAGGTGGAAACCAAAGGCCGCAACCCACCAAAGTCACCCAGTACCAGCAGTAACCACCAGAGGGAGCCCACAAACAGAATCCACAACACTTAGGGTTAGGGTTGGAATTAGAGTTAGGGTTGGAATTAGGGTTAAGACTAGGTTTAGGGGTGTGGTTAGGGTTGGGATTAGGGTTTGGGGTGTGTTGGGGATAGTGTTGGAGTTAGAATTGAGGGGTTGCCACTGTTTAGGCACATCAGGGGGTCTCCAAACGCGACATGGCGCCACCATTGATTCCAGCCAATCTTGCGTTGAAAAAGTCAAATGGTGCTCTCTCCCTTCCGAGCCCCGGCATGTGCCCAAACAGTGGTTTACCCCCACATATGGGGTACCAGCGTACTCAGGAGAAACTGGACAACTTTTGGGGTCCAATTTCTCCTGTAACCCTTGGGAAAATAAAAAATTGCGGGCTAAAAAATTATTTTTCAGGAAAGAAAAATGATTTTTTATTTTCACGGCTCTGCTTTATAAACTTCTGTGAAGCACTTGGGGGTTCAAAGTGCTCACCACACATCTATATAAGTTTCTTTGGGGGTCTAGTTCCCGAAATGGGGTCACTTGTGGGGGGTTTCTACTATTTAGGCACATCAGGGTTTCTGCAAATGCAACGTGACGCCCGCAGAGCATTCCATCAAAGTCTGCATTTCAAAACGTCACTACTTCACTTCTGAGCCCCGGCATGTGCCCAAACAGTGGTTTACCCCCACATATGGGGTATCAGCGTACTCAGGAGAAACTGGACAACAACTTTTGGGGTCCAATTTCTCCTGTTACTCTTGCAAAAATAAAAAATTCTGGGCTAAAAAAATATTTTTGAGGAAAGGAAACACATTTATTATTTTCACGGCTCTGCGTTATAAACTTCTGTGAAGCACTTGTTGGTTTAAAGTGCTCACTATGCATCTAGATTAGTTCCTTGGGAGGTCTAGTTTCCAAAATGGGGTCACTTGTGGGGGAGCTCCAATGTTTAGGCACACAGGGGCTCTCCAAACGCGACATGGTGTCCGCTAACGATTGGAGCTAATTTTCCATTCAAAAAGTCAAATGGCGCGCCTTCCCTTCCGAGCCTTGCCGTGCGCCCAAACAGTGGTTTACCCCCACATATGAGGTATCCGTGTACTCAGGAGAAATTGCCCAACAAATTTTAGGATCCATTTTATCCTGTTGCCCATGTGAAAATGAAAAAATTGAGGCTAAAATAATTTTTTTGTGAAAAAAAAGTACTTCTTAATTTTTACGGATCAATTTGTGAAGCACCTGAGGGTTTAAAGTGCTCACTATGCTTCTAGATAAGTTCCTTGGGGGGTCTAGTTTCCAAAATGGGGTCACTTGTGGGGGAGCTCCAATGTTTAGGCACACGGGGGCTCTCCAAACGCGACATGGTGTCCGCTAAAGATTGGAGCCAATTTTTCATTGAAAAAGTCAAATGGCGCTCCTTCTCTTCCGAGCCCTGCCGTGCGCCCAAACAGTGGTTTACCCCCACATATGAGGTATCAGCGTACTCAGGACAAATTGGACAACAACGTTCGTGGTCCAGTTTCTCCTTTTACCCTTGGGAAAATAAAAAAAATTTCGCTAAAAGATCATTTTTGTGACTAAAAAGTTAAATGTTCATTTTTTACTTCCATGTTGCTTCTGCTGCTGTGAAACACCCGAAGGGTTAATAAACTTCTTGAATGTGGTTTTGAGCACCTTGAGGGGTGCAGTTTTTAGAATGGTGTCACTTTTGGGTATTTTCAGCCATATAGAACCCTCAAACTGACTTCAAATGTGAGGTGGTCCCTAAAAAAATGGTTTTGTAAATTTTGTTGTAAAAATGAGAAATCACTGGTCAAATTTTAACCCTTATAACTTCCTAGCAAAAAAAAAATTTGTTTCCAAAATTGTGCTTGTGTAAAGTAGACATGTGGGAAATGTTATTTATTAATTATTTTGTGTCACATAACTCTCTGGTTTAACAGAATAAAAATTCAAAATGTGAAAACTGCAAAATTTTCAACATTTTCTCCAAATTTCTGTTTTTTTCACAAATAAAACGCAGAAATTATCGACCTAAATTTACCACTAACATGAAGCCCAATATGTCACGAAAAAACAATCTCAGAATCGCTAGGATCCGTTGAAGCGTTCCTGAGTTATTACCTCATAAAGGGACACTGGTCAGAATTGCAAAAAATGGCGAGGTCATTAAGGTCAAAATAGGCTGGGTCATGAAGGGGTTAAAGTTATGAATATGGACTCCACTCCCATAGGGGCGGAGCCGCATATTCATTCCTCTAATGACGGTAACGGTGACCGCTGACAGAGGAAGAGGCTGCGGCACCCGGAGACCATCTGTCTGGGATAAGGAGCCAGGGACGCCGGGAGCAGGTAAGTATGTCATAGTTACCTGTCCGCGTTCCACACGCTGGGCGCCGCTCCGTCTTCCCGTCCCCTTGCTCTGACTGTTCAGGTCAGAGGGCGCGATGACGTACTAATCTGCGCGCCGCCCTCTGCCTGAACAGTCAGTGCGGAGAGACGCCGAGACGGGATGCTGAGGAGCTCCGGGCAGCAAGAGAGGTGAGTATGTCATTTTTTTTTTCATTGCAGCAGCAGCATTATATATTGCACAGATTTATATGGAGCATCTATGGGGCCATAATGAACGGTGCAGAGCATTATATATGGCACAGCTTTATATGGAGCATCTATGAGGCCATACTGAACGGTGCAGAGCATTATATATGGCACAGCTTTATAAGGAGCATCTATGGGGCCATAATGAACGGTGCAGAGCTTTATGTATGGCACAGCTTTATATGGAGCATCTATCGGGCCATAATGACTGGTGCAGAGCATTATATATATGGCACAGCTTTATGTGGAGCATCTATGGGGCCATAATGAATGGTGCAGAGCATTATATATGGCACAGCTTTATGTGGAGCATCTATGGGACCATAATGACCGGTGCAGAGCATTCTATATGGCACAGCTTTATGTGGAGCATCTATGGGACCATAATGAACGGTGCAGAGCATTATATATGGCACAGCTTTCTATGGAGCATCTATGGGGCCATAATGAACGGTGCAGAGCATTATATATGGCACAGCTTTCTATGGAGCATCTATGGGGCCATACTGAATGGTGCAGAGCATTATATATGGCACAGCTTTATAAGGAGCATCTATGGGGCCATAATGAACGGTGCAGAGCTTTATGTATGGCACAGCTTTATATGGAGCATCTATCGGGCCATAATGACTGGTGCAGAGCATTATATATATGGCACAGCTTTATGTGGAGCATCTATGGGGCCATACTGAATGGTGCAGAGCATTATATATGGCACAGCTTTATGTGGAGCATCTATGGGACCATAATGACCGGTGCAGAGCATTATATATGGCACAGCTTTATGTGGAGCATCTATGGGACCATAATGAACGGTGCAGAGCATTATATATGTCACAGCTTTATGTGGAGCATCTATGGGGCCATAATGAACGGTGCAGAGCATTATATATGGCACCGCTTTATGTGGAGCATCTACGGGACCATAATGAACGGTGCAGAGCATTATATATGGCACAGCTTTATGTGGGGCATCTATGGGGCCATAATGAACGGTGCAGAGCATTATATATGTGGCACAGCTTTATATGGAGCATCTATGGGGCCATAATGAATGGTATGGAGCATCTATTTTTATTTTTGAAATTCACCGGTAGCTGCTGCATTTTCCACCCTAGGCTTATACTCGAGTCAATAAGTTTTCCCAGTTTTTTGTGGCAAAATTAGGGGGGGGGGGGGGGGGGGGGGTCGGCTTATACTCGAGTATATACGGTATTTTTATTTTTTCTTGATTAAGAAAAATATACTTTAAAATAGGACGAAGATTCGAAATGAGATGGAAGTGAGGAAAAAATGCAGATCTGCCATTTTTTTTTTTTTTTTGGGGGGGGGGGGGGGGTTCATTGTGTGGTAAAAATAACACAAACATGATTTTCCAGGTCAGCCCAATTATGGCTTTGAACCAAACTTTTCAAGCCGAACTGGACATAAAAGTTGAATAAAAAATGTGTTTTATTTCCGCTTCTCCAACGCGGAGATATTAGTACTCAAAGTACTGGGCAACTAATGAGTTAACGTTTGTTAAGTTTAAAGGGAACCTATCACCAGGTTTGGATGATACGAGTTACGGCCACTGCCTTTCAGGGCTTATATACAGCATTCCAGGTCGGGTTGGGGCTTTATAGAATGCTGTATATAAGCCCTAAAAGGCGGTGGCCGCATTGCATATCCTGGCGACAGGTTCCCTTTAAGTAGGTGCTATCAGCATGTTTTTACGGATTATAAGTAGCAGCAACAGTGTAAGATGTAAGAACACCCCCCCACAATAGCTTAGTGCAGATTTCTCAGTGTGTGAACTGTAAGGACCTCCTGTTTAACTTCGTGCATTACTAGACAGTAATTTCAGATACCTTTCAGACAAGACCATTATATGAGAAGGCTGTCATATCTCACATAGGAGCAGTCTGCTCTGCTCTCACCATAGATTGATTACAAGTTGATGAGAACACAACAAACATACGTCTCATCCTGTCACCTTTGAGTTCACCTTCGGTCAGGAGGTATTATTTTTATACAATTTTTAGCCCCCTTAGGGGACTCGGATCTACTATGGTCTAAGTACTTGCACAATATACTACATTATCACAGTATATGGTGAAATTCTCAGTCTGCTTTGGAGCTCAGTCTGAGTGTGATCTTGACAAGAGGACTAAGATGATGGTGATCTTCAGCTTCCCCCCCAGATATCATAGTAATCCAGCAGTCTTGATGGCATTGAGAGAAGCTGATGAAAGCTTGACAGCAATGCTTAAACAGATAACAGCAGTGGTGAGTTGTTAAAGACAGATGCCAGCCATGTAATATAGCTGGTATCTGCTGTTTATATCCTAATGTGGGATAAGCAGAAAAAGGTGATTTTTGTGTATTTACCATAAAATCTTTTTCTCCGAGCCAATCATTGGGGGACACAGGACCATGGGTGTTATGCTGCTTGCCACTAGGACGACACTAAGTAAACACAGAGTTAACTCCTCCTCTGCAGTAGACACCCCTTGACTGGCCAGAAACAACTCAGTTCGGTAGTAAAGCAGTAGGAGTATAAGAAAAAAACAAGACAAGTAAACTGTGTCAAAAACTGAGGAACAAACCACAACAACAAACAGCCAATAGGCTAACAGGGTGGGTGCTGTGTCCCCCAATGATTGGCTCGGAGAAAAAGATTTTACGGTGAGTACACAAAAATCTCCTTTTCTCCTACGCCTCATTGGGGGACACAAGACCATGGGACGTTCTAAAGCAGTCCCTGGGTGGGGAGCAATTGCACTGCTAAAACCCCATGTACCACTGGCTTACTGAGGTACTGCTGCCTGCAGAATGCGTCTGCGAAGGGCAGAGTCTGCCGAAGCCTGGGTATGAACGTGACAGTGCTTCGTGAAGGTATGCAGACTGGACCAAGTCGCAGCTTTACAAAGCTGTTGTGCGGAAGCCTGATGCCGAATGGCCCAAGAAGCACCGACCGACCGAGTCGAGTGCGCGTTAATCCCTGCTGGGACAGGGGCGTTCCTGACGCAATAGGATTCCTGAATAGTGGAGCGAATCCACTTGGCTAGAGTGGCCTTTGAGGCGGGTAAACCTTTCCTGTGTCCCTCCGGGAGCACAAACAGGACATCCGACTTACGGAAGGGAGCCGTGCGAGATATGTACCGCCGAAGAGCTCTAACCACATCCAGAGTATGGAGAGCCTTCTCTAAACGATGGGTTGGTGCCGGACAGAATGAAGGCAAGACGATGTCCTCGTTTAGATGGAAGGAGGAGACGACTTTAGGTAGGAAGGAGGGAGATGTTCTCAAAACTACCTTGTCTCGGTCAAAAACCAGGAAGGGGGGACGGCAAGAGAGCCGCCAACTCCAAAACTCTCCTGATTGACGTAATTGCCATAAGACCACCTTCCAAGAAAGGAGGGTGAGGGGAATGTCCTGCAATGGTTCAAAGGGGGTCTCCTGAAGAACTCCGAGAACCAAGTTAAGATCCCATGAAGCCAATGGCATTCTATAGGGAGGGACCACCCGGGAGACTCCTTGGATGAAGGTTTTGACCGGCAGTCTGGAAGCGATCTTCCGTTGGAACAGAACTGACAATGCGAACACTTGTCCCTTGAGTGAGCTTAGGGCAAGGCCTGACTCTAGACCTGATTGGAGGAACTCCAGAATGGATGGAATGGAGAATACCAGGGGAGAACGTCTATGCGCCTTGCACCATGAGAAGGTGCGCCAGGTACGATGACAAGTGTGCATGGATACAGGTTTCCTAGCACGAATCATGGTAGATGAAACCCCTGGAGAGAATCCGGCTTGGGCTAAAATCCAGGAATCAACGGCCACGCCGTCAAAGACAGGGCCCTGGAGTTATGGTGGTAAATCGGGCCCTGTGAAAGGAGATCCCTGCGATCCGGGAGCCACCAGGGGACGTCGGTGACCATTTGGACAAGTTCCGCGTACCACGCTCGGCGCAGCCAGTCCGGTGCAACAAGGATCACTGGTCTCCCCTCTGCTCTGATCTTCTTGATGACCCTCGGGAGCAGAGGAAGAGGGGGAAAGATGTACGGCAGCTGGAAACGCTGCCATGACAGAACCAGTGCATCTGCTCCGATGGCGCAAGGATTGCGGGATCGAGCAATGAACTGGGAAACCTGGTTGTTGAGCCTCGAGGCCATGAGATCCACATCCGGCTTCCCCAGCGAAGACAAATCTGCTGGAAGACTTCCGGATGGAGGGACCACTCGCCCGAGGCAAGACCTTGGCGACTGAGGAAGTCTGCTTTCCAATTCTCCACACCCGGTATGTGGATTGCCGAGATGAGGGAATGATTGGTCTCGGCCCAGCGAAGAATATGGGCGACTTCGCACATGGCTGCCCTGCTGCAGGTTCCCCCTTGCCGGTTGATGTACGCTACGGTCGTGGCATTGTCGGATTGGATCCTGATGGGATGCCCTGCGAGAAAGTGATGAAAATTGCGTAGGGCAAGCTTGATCGCTCGAATCTCCAAGACGTTGATTGGGAGACGCGACTCTCGCGTGGACCAACGGCCCTGTGCTGTGTGGTGATTGAAAACCGCGCCCCAGCCCAAGAGGCTGGCATCGGTGGTCACCACCAACCAGCGTACTGGAAGAAAAGACCTCCCTTGGTTCAGGGAGGACTGTAGCGTCCACCACCTGAAGGATTTCCTGACATGTGGTGATAGGCGAAAGCGACGGTCGAGGGAAAACGGACTCCTGTCCCAGGCTAACAGCAGAGCCTGCTGCAAGGGACGGAGATGAAAGTGCGCAAACGGAACTGCTTCCATTGCGGCCACCATCTTCCCGAGGATGCGCATCGCGAAGCGGATGGAATGCGGGACTGGGCGGGAGAGCTTGCGCGCCCCCTGTTGTACGGACGAGACCTTCTCTGGAGGGAGAATGACTAACCCGCGGGAAGAATCCAAAATCATGCCCAGGAAGCAGATTTGCTGGGCCGCCACCGGAGATAATTTCTCGAAGTTGATTCTCCAACCCAGGCGAGAAAGCGAATCCACGGTTAACCTGACAGACTCCGCGCATGCAGAGTGGGAAGGCCCTTTGATCAATAGGTCGTCCAGGTACAGCAAAACTACCACTCCCCGAGCGTGAAAAATGGCCATGACAGCTGCCATGACCTTTGTGAACACTCTGGGGGCAGTGGCGAGTCCGAAAGGCAAAGCCACAAACTGGAAGTGCTTGTCCTGGACTGCGAAGCGCAGGAACTGCTGATGAGAGGAACAGATCGGGATGTGGAGATAGACGTCCTCAATGTCTATGGGTGCAAGGAACTCTACTCTTTCCAGAGACGCGACAACTGAATGGAGCGAGTCCATTCTGAAGTGTCGAACCCGTACGAACTTGTTTAGCAGCTTGAGATCCAGTATGGGCCATAGAGTCCCGTCCTTTTTTGGGACCACGAATAGGTTCGAGTAGAATCCCCTGAACCTCTGGTCTCGAGGAAACGGAACGATGACACCGTCCCTTCGAAGCGCCTATATGGCCTGAAGAAGTGACGCTTTTGATTTGGGGGAGAGGACTGGAAAAAACGAGGGGGGGGGGAAAATGGAAGAAAACTCGATTTTGTATCCGGAGGACACGAGCTCTCTGACCCACTCGTCGTGGACGACCGAGAGCCAGTTTTGGCAAAACAAGAGAAGACTACTACACCTACTCTGTCGGTGTCCACCGGACCCGACGAGTCATTGAGTAGAAGGTTTAGTGGGTGCGGATGCCTTGGAGCCAGAGGGTCTCGGTCTGGGCTTCCAGGAACGGTTAGGTCTGTATGAGACCTGGGGATTTCTTTTTCCCCGCTGTCCCAAACCAGGGGAAGAGGAGGACCAACCGGAGTTGTTAAGAAAGGATCGGAATCGAAACTGCTGTTGATTCCGAAAGGGCCGAGTAGGTTTCTGCTGAGGAAGCAATTTACTCTTCCCTCCGGTAGCGTCAGAAATGATTTGGTCTAGGTTCGCTCAAAATAAACGGCCAGCGTGGTAAGGTAAAGAAGTCAGTGACTTTTTAGAGGCAGAATCTGCACGCCAATCCCGGAGCCACAAGGCCCTCCTGATGGAGATTGCGTTTGCGGCCGCTTGAGCTGCGCAATTAGCCGCATCTATAGAAGCGTTGACAACAAAGTCTCCAGCCTGAGCTATCTGGTTAGCGAGTCTGGCCGTCTCTGGGGGAAGATTACTGCCGTGGACGGTAGAGGTTAACACCTCTGCCCAGGCAACCATTGCCTTAGCCACCCAGGTAGCCGCAAAAGATGGAAGGACTGCTGCTCCTGAGGCTTCAAAGACTGAGCGAGCCAGGTAGTCAATTTGACGGTCAGAAGGGTTTTTGACCGATGAACTGTCGGACAAGGATAGGATTGTTTTGGATGCGAGGCGTGATACGGCAGGATCTACAGAAGGGGAGAGAAGCCACTCCATCAGGTCCTTGGAGAAGGGATATTTGGCTTATGTGGCCTTTTGGGCCGTAAAACGCTTATCCGGATGTTCCCTGTGTTTTTGGACGATGTCCTGAAACTCGGTGATTAGCAAATATTTTCTGGACGCGTTTAGTCTTTTTAAAAGACACTACGTGTTCCTGAGTGGAAACAGATTCCTCGTCCACCATCAGAGATTTATTGACTACCTCAATAAGGGAGTCAAGTGTATCCTGACCGATCGAGGAGTCCTGAGTTAAAGACTCCTCTGACTCGTATTCCGAGTCATGTACGCTGCGACCCTCGGGAAAAGGGGAGCGAGAGGTGGAGCTCCCCGATGCTGAAGCTCGAGCGTGTATGGGGGACGAGACATGGGCCCTTTTCATAAAACCCCGAGATTCTTGAAGTAAAGTACGGCCCCTGTGGTCGGACGGCCCTGCACCGGCGGCGGATTCCGTCGCGGTCGACAGAGGGGAGTTCTGATTTATAGAGGATCCCCTGAAGGATTCCAGTGCCTTGGCCAATGAACCCATGGAATGCGACAAGGAAGCTGCCCACTCAGGAGGGTTAGGCCCGACGGGGTCGGTGGAGACACTTGAGGGGGAGGCAGAAGGCGGCTGCGCACCGGCCGGGTCACAGTTCTGGCACAAAGTAGTGTTAACACGTGGCAAAGAAGAATTGCAAGTGGCACATGCGGTAAAAAACAGTGTGCTTTTTGGAGCCCCTTTTTGCCTCCTTAGATTGAGACAGTGTATGTCTGTGCCTCCAAAACACTGCAATAGCAGGGATGTGGATGCAGAGAAGGGGTTAAGCGTTTTCCTATAGGGAGGAACAGCTTACCCACGGTCCTGTGTCGGTGTCCCCAGGGAGGAAGGAGGAAGCATTTGCTGCTGAATTCCACGCAGGAGAGGAGTCCCAAGATGGCGCCCGAGATTTGCAGGGCTGTTCTCGTTCAGAACGAGAAGCGCCTGAGTGGTGGGCGGGGCTCCAGCGGTGGGCGGGAATTAAACACGCGACCTAGTCTGGCTGAAAAGCCGGGGACTAAATTTGAGCAGGCTGCCGGCGGGCGCGGTGTAGCGCCGAACGATCCCCGCTGCCACCAGTCAGCGGCGCCTCTCCCCAGGGACCCGGACCGCATCCTCCCACGCTGCAACGTGAGGAGGGAAGTACTCACCGAGCCTCGGTGCGGCCACCAGCTCAATCGGTCCTCCCTGCGCCGGGGGAAGGAGAGCGTCATATGTGCCTGCCGCAGGGGACTTATGGCTGAGCCACCGTGCTGATGTGCCTGCCGCAGGGGACTTACGGCAACCGTGGGGACTACAAGACGCCGAGGTGAGGGCTTGAGTGCGGTGGAGCCCGGGAGATGCACATGAGAGGTATACTCTATGTGCTCGCCCTCCTATATGGGGGAGATCGTGACCGAGTAGGAACCGTCACCCTGGGTTTAGGTTAGGCGTGCCCCATTCGTCGCAGGAGAGGTACGGGGAGGTATACTCGCCATGCTCGCCTGTTGATGGTTCGGGGGAGAGCGGACCCTAAAAAGGAATCCATCGCCCCTTAACTCCGTTAGATAAAAAATAAAAATTTATAGAAAATAAAAAATAAAATAATAAATGGTGGGGTCTGAACAGACCCAAGTGCCTCCTACAGACACTAAGCAAGAACTGAGTCGTTTCTGGCCAGTCAAGGGGTGTATACTGCAGAGGAGGAGTTAATTCTTTGTGTTTACTTAGTGTCCTCCTAGTGGCAAGCAGCATAACACCCATGGTCCTCTGTCCCCCAATGAGGCGTAGGAGAAATACAAATTTGTCTAAAAATATTGGCACAAAGTAAGCCAACTAAGTGTTGTAACCTTAGACTAGACAGTATAGACAGTCAAAATTTACTAAATGTATCAGTGTCAAAAGTGGTTGATAAATTTGGTCCATTTTTATACTGTGTAGTTTGCAATTTCGAAAAGTTAAGAGTTTTAGTAAATGTCCTTTATTGTGGAATGTAAATTGCAATAACTCGATCTTTTGTCAATTATCCTCCTGTCTCAATAGAGCGAATGAAGTTCCCTTTTATCTTTGATTTTTATTTGTTCACTTGCTATATTATCCGTTTAATCTCACATGTAAATTCTTGTCTGCCATCAAGTAATGATGTTTTATGCTTATTAGAATTGCATTGATTATCTACTTGTCTAAGTGTACCTTAACTCAAGTATAATAAAACAAAAATCCATTCTTCAATCTCTAAAAATGTACCAAAATATAAAAGGATAAAACACAAAACATAAAATGAACACTTCTATAAAAAATGGTCCAAAATTGTCCCTAAAAAGTCACATCAAAAACAGAATACTATTCAAAAAACCACAGAAAAATAAATGTATAAAGAGAAACATGCAATATCTGTAAGCTTTGTTAAATCTGTTATACAAAGGAATTTAACAATAGGCTCCAACTCCTGAAACATTCAGGCCTGAATACACTTAGAAAATTGGGCATTGGAAAGACTGAAACAGTAATAACACTCACAAAGTGTTCTAGGGTATATGTTAAATGGCATTCATGGGGTCAAATAAAAATTGCAAGAGAAGCTCTCTAAAAGAAACAAAATGTGAGCAAAAATGCTTCGAAGCATGAACTCTATGTAGAGCAAAAATGCCCACTACTGTTCAGCAGAGATTAATGGAGTTCAAAAAGACAAATGGTGATGGAGGTATGTTTAAAGCTGCTATACCATGTTACAAATCATTGTTCAGAGACCATAACCCTATGTAGCTTCATTTCACCAGCACATATACAATTCTTCATGACAGTAGAATATTGTGATATTAACTCACACTTAGGCTATGTGCACACAATGGAGCTTAGGTGACCCGCACCCCCCAAAGTAGCACATTGCGAATCGTGCGTTGGTGCCTGCCTCTCCCACATTTGCAGCAGGTTGGTCACCTAAGCTCCAATGTTTTTCTTTGCCTAAAAAAAAAAAGAGATTATATTTAAGTGTTTATCATGGTCAGGCTGCCTTTACTTCAACTATGATTTGTATCTAATACTGATCAAACTATCTAGATTAAATTATTTACATATCTTTATTCTTGCTGAATATTAGCTACTTACCAGTAGGCCTGATTGTACCACTTATATCACTTCCTGGTTATCCTCAGCTGCCCCCTCTTATTTGATAACCAGTATATTATATATGCTTTGCACTATGCCCTTTTTGTTAGCTCATTAACTAGATGCATATGAATTCCTGATGTTACTCTTTTGGGGTGTTTTACATGGTACAGCACGGTGGCTCAGTCGTTATCACTGCAGCCTTGCAACACTGGAGTTCTGGGTTCAAATCCCACCAAGGACAACATCTGCAAGGAGTTTGTATGTTCTCCACATGTTTGCGTGGGTTTCCTCTGGGTACTCCGGTTTCCTCCATCACTCCAAAGACATACTGATAGGGAATTTGGATTGTGAGCCCCATCGGGGACAGCGAAGATAATGTGTGCAAACTGTAAAGCGCTGCGGAAAATGTTAGCACTGTATAAAAATAAAGATTATTATTACTTATATTAAGTGACCAGAAATGAACTCCTACCGCATGTTAACCACTTAAACTCAGCTGTCAATCTTGGACAGCAGCATTTAAATAGAAAGCGTGCAGCCGTTCACACTTCTCAGCTTCCATCGGCGTCCATCGTGTCATGTCAACCATCAGCCCCTCGTGATGACGCCAATCGGAGGGCAGAGGTAGCCTCGAGAGATGAGATCATAGCACTGAGTCCACCGCATAGGAAACCATGGAACTGTGGGTGCTCTGGCCTTTCACAAAATGTCGGCAGAGCCCCCTCAGCGGCGGACACCACCCGAGACGGCACGCCGCACATCCGAACACACCCTGCAGCAGGGCCGGACTGGGACTAAAATTCAGCCCTGGCATTTGAAGTTACACAGGCCCACTTGTCACATGGTGACTGTATAATATCTTTGTACACTTGTAGGCAGGGCCGGTTTTAGGCAAAGTGGGGCCCTACGCCTAGGCAAAGTTTAAAATGGGGCCCCAAATGCTAACATATTGCACATCACACAAAAGCATTTCGGTTGTATTTACAAGCGCTGAGTTCAGGCCACTAAATGAGTTTGATCAACAATACTGAAGTTGTTCAACGCTTATTTCCCGGCCTCTTTTCACCAGCTGAGGAATAATGATGGGACAGAACGATCACTAATAGATCTCTAACAGATCACCATACAGTATCATGTTATCAGCAGCACATCTACAGTTTACACCGGCGATGTGCTGCTGAGAACAAAGATTTTTGTTCCAGCAAAAACAATCTGAATATGCAGCATTTTACTTGTTTAGTAAAATACACCCCATAGTCCTCCATATATTATAATGTGCACCACAGTCCTCCATATAGTATAATACACTCCCTATAGTCCTCCATATATTAAAATACACTGCTCAGTCCTCCATATAGCATAATACACTCCTCATAGTCCTCCATATAGTATAATGCACCGCCATAGTCATCCATGTAGTACAATTCACTTCCCATAGTATAATGCACCCCATAGCTCTTCATATAGTATAACGTATTCCTCATAATCCTCGATACAGTATAATGCAGCCCATATATAGTATAATGCAGCCACCACCCTACAGAATACAATGCAGTCACCCCAGAGTATAATGCAGCCACCCCAGAGTATAATGCAGCCACCCCAGAGTATAATGCAGCCACTCCATAGAATATAATACAGCCCACCTCCCCATAATATATAATGTAGCCCCCGTAGAATATAATGCAGCCCCCATAGTATAACAGCCATCCCCATAGAATATAATATAACCCCCATAGTATATAGCACAACCCGCATAGCAGATAACACAGCCCACATAGCAGTATACAGCACAGCCCACATAGTAGTATACAGCACTGCCCACATAGTAGTATACAGCACAGCCCACACAGTAGTATACAGCACAGCCCACACAGTAGTATACAGCACAGCCCACACAGTAGTATACAGCACAGCCCACACAGTAGTATACAGCACAGCCCACACAGTAGTATACAGCACAGCCCACACAGTAGTATATAGCACAGCCCACATAGTAGTATACAGCACAGCCCACATAGTAGTATACAGCACAGCCCACATAGTAGTATATAGCAGAGCCCACACAGTAGTATATAGCACAGCCCACATAGTATACAGCAGAGCCCACATAGTAGTGTATAGCACAGTCCATAGTAGTATACAGCAGAGCTCATATAGTAGTGTATAGCACAGCCCACATAGTAGTATACAGCAGAGCCCACATAGTAGTATACAGCAGAGCCCACATAGTAGTATACAGCAGAGCCCACATCTCTCCCCCCCCTAGAATGGCCCCAAAGTCCAGTAAAAAAAAAAAAAGATTCCTCACCTCCCCTCGTGACTGCGGTGCTCCCTGCTCCTGTCTCGGCGCGTGCACCCGCAGTGTCAGAGGCAGAGAGGGGGGAATGATGGGAGAGGGAGCGTCAGGTGACACACTCTCCATCATTGCATTCAACTGTACTGGCGTCATAGATGCCGGTATAGTTGAAGGCGGCAGCGGCGGCACTGGGGAGGGGGGGGGGAGGGTGAGTCGGCGCGCAGCGGCCCACTACTGGCACCGGCCCTTCTGGCATTTGCCAGAACTGCCCGATGGCCAGTCCGGCCCTGCCCTGCAGCAATGCTCTACTCTTTCCTCCTCCAGCCGTGACCCTGCTCCACCATGGCCGATAAGCTATATCTGCATTATAAGATGCACCCCCAAATTTGGGGGAAAAACAATGCATCATATAATCCGAAAAATACGGTATTCAGATTTCATGTCTGTCTGATATTGAGAAAAACATGCATATGTGGCCTTTTATATAGTACATGAAAACTTCTAGTTTCAACTGTATGCTCGTACATAGCTACTGTAAAATAGGCATTAAGGGTGGTGGTCAGTTTATTGGGAAAACCTAGTGACAGGCTCCCTTCAATAGCTACACTTCTCTGTACCTTGAAAATATTACAAGCGGAGGTACAGTATGTAAGTAGAAGTCATACAGCAAATGATGAACACCATACCATTTGTTTCCGGCACTTTAAAAGTAAGAAAAATGGATGTATTTTTCTTTATTAGTACAAATCCATAAAAAAGATGTGTGAATAAAGCTCGCTGACATAGTAAAATAGACTGCTGCATTTCTGGCTATGACTAAGGGCAATACAGTTGCTAGGAACGTGTCAGTCTTTTACTACATGAGCCAATTTGTATTCACAAACATTTTTTAAGGATTTGAACTAATAAAGAAGAATATTTTATAACAATAATGTCCTCATTGCAAAAAAGCCCTACTGTAGTGGGCAACACTTCTTACGAGACTATATTAAAGCTAAGACCAACCAAGTACATGATTTCACTACGGCAACAAATTAGAAGTGATAGTGATACAGGTCTAAATAAAAAAAAAACAAAAAAAACCCCCTAATTTTTATTAGTAAACAATCTTAAAAAAGATATTTTACAATTGTAAATTTTATTGTTGTACAATATGTCGCTATGAATAAATCTGAAGAGCCCATCAGCTCTGATGCGCATGGTTCGCCCTGCCTCACAGTTTGTAATGGATTGTGTGAGACACAATTGGACTCTTGAATTTTCTAGTGTCTTGCCTGTTCGCTTACATTAACATTCTGATCTCAGATCCTTCCTTCTATCTTGCACCTTGTACTGGTTTTAACTGTGTTTTTAAGATTATTTACTAATAAAATTTATTTTTTAAAATTTAGATATGTATCACTTCTAATTTGTTGTCATAGTGAAATCATGCACTTGGTTGGTCTTAGCTTTAATACAGAAGAATGTAAACATTTTTAATACAACTGGCAATACCAGTTCTACTTTTCCTATGTACATATGAAAAGCCTTGGTCTACAATGCATCTTGCAGTCGTTCACATTAGAACATCCCAGCATTAGTTTGAATGAAGATGTGGTAAGTCCTGTACTTTGCCTTTTGGAGTACGGTGCACTATGCATGTTAGCTATATACTTAGAGAGACCCATTGTTTGTACAGTAAAAACTATGGTGGCAAATAAGAAACCTAATATTACAGATAACGGAACAATGGAGGGTATATGAAGGTCATGTATTCCATCATGCAAGTTCTAACTGCAGTAGGTGAATTGTAGAACGCAATGTGTTTTGCAGGTCTGAAGAATAAACCCTGGGGATGGTTACATGCCCTCATGTGGCTCCATCTATGATTACAGCTATATTTTGTACATTCTCAATCTTACATCTGAATTAAGCATAGTAGGGTAGTGCAATGTATTGCCTTATGGTGGCGCATAAACCACTATCAGAAGACCTGCACAAGTATTTAACTAAGCAGTTAAAAAAAAGGTGTGCAGCCCACAAAAGGCAAATCACCACATGAACATGACAGATTTTTATAGCCACAATGTATTGACTAACTCTGGAGAAAAGGTTCAGGGCTGTGTACTAATGCCATGCAGAGAAAGATGAGGAAGGACACGGCTCCTGATGTGTTTAACACATGAACTGATGGGTTATTGACATCTCTCAGTAAGATGGTCACAAAGGGGACTATTTTACCTGCCATAGTGTGGCAAAGACGAAACAGTTGCTCCTCTTTGTTCATGATGGACACTTGATAAATGTCATGTCTGTACAGTATTTGTACATACCGAACAGTGATACTTTTTTTTTTAAATAAAAGTTTTAACTACCGACACAAAACTTATGTTTATAGAATAAAAGGAAACGATTTGCATAACATCAAGATTAGAAATTGTCCGACTTACTTTATGGACAATTTACACTGCAAGATAATCGTGAATGAGCGTTAAAGCATGCAAAATGCTTGTTTATTGGGTGAAATGATCTTTTATGCTGTACAAAAGATCATCGCTCTCAGTTGTGCATTGTCCTGTGTAAACCGTATTCACACTGCCGAGAACTGTGGCAGCCTGTGTGTGCTTGATCTGCCTGTGTAAGCAGGCAAATGATCGCAGGTTGTTGAAAGATTACTTATCGGCGGCGTATCGTGCTTCTGGTCTGTCTGTGCAAACAAACTCTTAGGCTCAATATTTTATACACATTTGCGGTGCTATCTTCTGCTGATTATCTGAAATTTAACACTCCTTATCTCTAGCAAGTGAGACACCACATTCAGCCATCTTCCCTCCAAATCCTTGGTCTACAATCAAGGCGCTAACATTTTTTTCTCCGACAGACAACTTTCCATGTCCATGGCAATTAGGATGCCTAACTTATGCACCACATAGTGGGTCCAGGTTCAATGTGGTCAGACTGATAACTAAGCTTCAGGAAGGCATTAAGATACAGACTGCTGAAGATCTCCTGATCCTAAACTATAATTATCTTTACCCATGTATACAACTCATATCCAACAAATCTATTTAATTTCTTACATGTTGTATCCTTTCGCTCCTTTAAATGATAGCAAACACTTATTTTTTCTTTGATATCTTTCCCAATTTTAAGCAAATTACAGTTAGACCTTTGACCTTATAATGCTGCGCCATTTTATCTTTAAATACCATCTATATAGGTGACTATGCTAACGAAATCCAGGCAGACTTCCTGAGCAGGAAAGGTATAAATCTGGGGGAATGGAACCTTGGTACAAAACTGTTCCAATTAACCAGAAAATGGGGTCATCAAGATGTGGACCTGCTAGTGAGTCGGCAAAACACAAAAATAGATCCTTATTTCTCCACTGTTCCAGGTGAGACTCAATCAAGAGTACATGACTCTCTTCATCCATGGAACTTCAGGTTGGCCTATGCATTCTCTTCAATTCCTTTACTGCCAAGAACATTGTGAATGGTCAGAACGGATAGAGTCAGGACCATTCTGATTGCTCCTCTATGACCAAAGAGGAGCTGGTTTCGGGCTCTGAACCTCTTATCCTTTCTCCAGACTATGACATGCTACATCAAGGTCCAATTTTTCATCCGGCTCCCCACAGCTTATGCTTGGCAGCCTGGCTTTTGAAGCCTCAATCCTGAAAGCCAGAGGTGTCTCAGATGACATATTTACCCTACAAAAAAGCAGGAAACAGATCACTAATGCCATCTATTCTAAGATATGAAAGACATTCTCTGCGTGGTATGAATCTACCCCTCTTGATCCATTTCATCCTGATATTGCCAGTATATTGCAGGATGACAAAGACAGGAGATGCTGTTCTGCCCAAAAGAAAATTCTTGCAGAGACATCTCGTAGGCTCCCGAACCTTGTGCTGCCCTGAGGACTTAGTGGGGGCCACTGTGATCATATTGGACAAATAAATTCGGACAGCAGTTCCTTGAAGTATATAGCTTGCTGCTCTCTGGGTCTCCTCTACAGCTCTTAATTCCCTGAAGTTTGAAGATCGGTGGTCCATCTTCCTGGGACAGACCCACTCGAAGACCGCCCAAGATGTAACCGCTCCCCAACCCCTTTTGCTGGCATCTGTTGATACAGACAGGGTGCTGAATCCAAAGTATTCCCTTCGCAAGTTTTCCTGGTTGAACCACCAGTTGAGGGATATCTTTACGTGGTGAGGGAGATTTTTCTGCCGAGTGTGTCTGGAATTTTGGCCCAGAGAGAGGGCATAGAACTCTGGAGAACCTTCGCATGAGCCTGGGCCCAGGGAACTGCTTGAATGCATGCTGTCATTGATCCCAGGACCGACATGGCAAACCTTACAGACACATTCTTTTGGTTCTTTGGGATTCGGACCCCTGATCTTACATTTAACTGCTTGGTCACTAGAAGTGAGGATCTCTGATTGAGAATCTAAGAGGTTCCCTAAGAAGATCTTCTTGGCTGATGGGGTCAGATCTGATTTTTTTAAATGTATGATCCAGCCTCAGGATATTAGAGTATGTAGGACTGACTGGAGTTGTTTTTTGAAATCAGGAACAGAGGGAGCCATGATGAGGAAATCGTCCAGATAGGGAACGATGCAAATGTTTTCCTTCCTGATAAATGCTACCACCTCTTCATCCCTTAGGGACATGAAAAACACTAGAGGATGGAGGGAGGTGAAGGGCTATTTAAACCTCTTGTGTTTCCTGTCCCGAATTAGGATGGTGAGGCAACCTCCTGAGGTGCTGTCGTTGAGGGGATTAGAGAAAAAGGCTATAACAGTAACTGACTGAGGCAGATAACCCCTGGAAGATAATATGAGCAGCAGCACAATGCCGCACAAACGTACGGGATATGTTCCATTTAATAAAATACCCCACACATAGCTACCAGTTCACTTCGACCATGACACATTTCTCCATCCTTGATATTGGTTCATCTGGAGGCATTTGAGGGTAGTCCAGAGCAGTTTCTTGGGAGTGGTGATGCCTAGATATGAGCATGTCTCGTACATCTGTGTAGTGTTGTGCCGCTGCTCATTTGATCATCAGATCACATATCATCTACTTTGGATAGACACTGTCTATTTCTATAGACGTTCTATCTTTTGCTTGTCTTGAGAATTCATCTGGATTAGGGGTGATTTTTTAACACAGAGCTCCCTGCGCGGTTCCTAGGCCTAGATGACGGTGATCAGGGGTGCTAATCTTGCCTGTTGTATCTAGGGTGCCAACCTCCGAGAGCAGGTAGGTTATTTTGAGAGGGCATATACAGAAAGTATAAGGTCCCGTAAAAGTTAAAAACCTCAACACCTGACTTTTAACCAGTTTTTATCCAGATGGTTGTGCTGGAAACTACCCTCGTTTTTTCCTCTTTCAGCAGCAATCACCAGCAGGTACGGCACCCACTAGTTTCTTATTACAGCAACGGATCTCATCTAAACTATCTGTGTGAACAGCTCCAACCTTCCCCCTCACACCTACCACCTTATAAGGTCCATTCATTACTCTCTCCTCTGATCTATTTAATACTGTAGTTCACATGGCAAAATAGCGGAGATCGAAACCACTTGTGCAGCTATATATTTGTATAATTTGGGAACTTCAATGGCTGGCTCCTCTCTTGATTAGCTGGCCTGGTGTAATGTCATAAAAGTTCGAGTCCGGATGGCTAAAGAGGAGATTTACAGGGCTCCTACCCAGTGGCCACTGAATATTCACTTGGCTGCTGGACAAATGTCTTGAAAATGTAATTATCTCATATCTATCTGTCACTTGACTGTTGAACATTAGGTAAGAAATTTCACAAACTGGCTTGCTGCAACCATGGGAATCATGATCTATAGAATGACAAATTATGTCCCAAATGTTAGTAAGGCCAGACTGCATGGCTAGGAGCTGGATTTTATTTATGTGGCAACAAAATGGTGAGAAACCAAAAATCAATGATTAGAGGCATGTCTCAATACTTTTATCTAAATAGTGTATGATTCTTGATAGACCTTGTTGAAAGGCAGGCATTACTACTAGTGATGAGCGAGTATACTTGTTGCTCGGGTTTTCCCAAGAACGCTCGGGTGACCTCAGAGTATTTGTGTCTGCTCGGAGATTTCGTTTTCATCCCAGCAGCTGAATGATTTACAGCTATTAGCCTGCTTGATTACATGTGGGGTTTCACTAGCAACCAGGCAACCCCCACATCATGTACTTAGGCTGGCTACTAGCTGTAAATCATTCAGCTGCCTCGATGAAAACTAAATCTCCGAGCAGTCATAAGTGCTCGGGAAAACCCGAGCAACGAGAACACTAGCTCATCACTAATTACTACGTATGAGCTTGAATGTGCAACAGATAATGGACATTTTAGAAAATGAAATCTGCCCAACTTTACAATGTGTAGACAGAATAAACAATACTAAAATATTAAGGGTAAAAAAAATGAAAACATTGAAAAGCAAATAGCAAACTAGAATAAAAACTACTATTTGTATGGATCATGTCATGTACTTTTTTCTATTCCAAGTAAAATTAAAATTATTGTGGGGCAAAGAGGCTTTCAATTGGGAAAATGAATTCAAATATTTTGGTGTCAAAACAAGCGGAAATATGTCAAGACAGTTGCAGCTTATTTTCCAGGCCCCATTAGCATTTCAAAGAAAACGCTATCTGAAGAAAACAAAACAGGAGACAAATATGGATATACCCAGTATGGTAATTTTAATTCTTTTTCAACAAATTGCTAATTGGGTAGTGATGTATTAAAGATCATGTACACAAGAGTACACACGCTTCAATTACTTGAAACTATCTACCCAATAGAAAATAGTAAAAATACATGGCATTGAAAAGTGATCCAAAGTAGATAATCTGCCATATTCTGTTTCAACAAATGGATTGTACAACATTTTTCAAAATAGCAAGATTTATGCAAGAAAATTATGGCAAAAACAAATGGTCATAGCAATAAAGCATGAAAAGCTAAATTTACACATTGCCACTTCAGAGAGGAAGGGGACTATAACTCGTGCCACCTATTGGAAGTATCTTAAAAGTCAATATCGACCCTCTAACGAGTCTTGTCACATGACTTAGGATGAAAGCCAAAATCAAAATCTCAATTTGCAGACACTGTTTCGGAGTACTGCTCCTCGTCAATACTAAGTGTGAGATCTGGTTTGGCTGTTGATATGGACTGTTAGGATTGCTACTTCCATTAGAGTTCTAGTCCTCTTCCTCTCTGAAGAGACAATTTGCATATTTCCCAGAGGAGCATTGCAGCTTGGAAGTCTCCTCACCCCGCAGCCAAACCAGATCTCACACTTTGCACTGATGAGGGGCAGTACCCCGAAACACAGTGTCTGCAAACAGATTTTGGTATTGGATTTTTTACCAAGGCATGTTAGAGGGTCGATATTCACTATTAGGATAGCTACTTACTATAGGTGGCACGAGTTCTAGTCCTCTTCCTCTCTATAGAGACAATTTGCATATTTCCCAGAGGAGCACTGCTGCTTGGAAGTCTCCTCACCTCGGGATTTCAGGCTTGACATGACATTCTCTGAACCCTCCCTCCAACTGGTTCATACAGCTTTACATGAACACCCGAGCCTTACACTATGGCTGGTCCAAATAACTAAAGCATTAGTTACCATCCACCTCTCGTGTCTCCCCTTTTCCTCATAGGTTGTAAGCTTGCGAGCAGGGCCCTCATTCCTCCTGGTATCTGTTTTGAACTGTGATTTCTGTTATGCTGTAATGTCTATTGTCTGTACAAGTCCCCTCTATAAGTTGTAAAGTGCTGCGGAATATGTTGGCGCTATATAAATAAAAATTAATATTATAATTACAAGAAGAAGTTTCTCATAGCTCCTATTCATTTCTATAGAAATTGTAGAAATAATTAACCCACTACCACCTCCACTGGATTGAGCCTGGACAGAAAAAAATTGAACGGCAGTCATGAAAGGCTTAAATGAGGGAAAAATTAGCTTAAAAGGGAGCCTAAAGGGATAGTCCTAAGGAGCCAGCGTGTATGGTCTGTGCGTCCAGAATGCTGCATTCTTCACAAACTCAAGTATCAACATATAATTTTGGATATGATTCCATCTTCCTGAGTTTTCCTCCTTAAAAGGTGCCCGCTTTATCTGCTATCCCTGAGAACAAAAAGCTTTCCCC
This sequence comes from Ranitomeya variabilis, assembly GCF_051348905.1. Lineage (NCBI taxonomy): Eukaryota > Metazoa > Chordata > Amphibia > Anura > Dendrobatidae > Ranitomeya > Ranitomeya variabilis. The sequence goes on along the minus strand of NC_135234.1, from coordinate 127,976,650 downwards.
CTCTCCACACTTTGGTCTTCTGTGTACAACACCTTACCGGTTTCTATCTTTAAAGAGGAGACAAGAAACAGCAAATCAGAGAAAGCTGTTTAGAGCCAGGAGCAGAGCTCTGATGGATGTGTGTCCGAATTTGCAGAGCAGCCAACTATTAGAAGGATTAGGAAATAATCAGAAAAATTGAGTGAAAAAATAATCTGTGCATCTTCTCTTCGACTTGCTGTCACGTGACTTTTTTTTTTTTTTTTGAGTGCTGACTTTGCTGTAAGATAAAACAGCCAACTGGAGACAAGTCACATTTTGCTTGCAACTTGCCTGAAGCCTATGGCAAGTGAATCACTTGCAACAGAAAAACCTACTCATTTGGAACCATTTGCGACTGTGTTGCAGTCAAACTATGTTGCAGGTCACCATGTGACACTTTATGTAATCATCTGATGTGATGTAGCCATAGCCTCATGCTGCAGCAATATGGTAAGAAATATTTAATGATGACTATTCAGAAAGTTCTTCCATACTGTATGTAGGAATAAAAAATAATCATTAAATCATACTTTCAAAAGACCTTATCTGTAGATCAGTGGGGATCCCCGAGGTGGCATTTTTGGCATACAGTACAGATAAGTCATATGTGTGGTTGTATTATACACATTCATTGCCCATCTACAAAATATGTCACAAATGAATAATCACTGGGGACCGACCACTAAACTCCAGGATCAAGGACTCTTGTGTAAACGTGATACTGCACATGCACACACTGTTGCATTTACTGTCTATGACCGTGGTGGTCATGCATGTGCATTACAGCTTTCATGGAGGTGAATGAAGCAGTGGTCATGCGCACAACCCCTCCATTCACACTGGAGACGGACCAACAATCCATGATCGGTGGGGGACTGAAGAGCAAGAACTCATGCAATCGTATTGTTCACCTATCCTGTAGATTAGCGATAAATGGTAAATCGAAAAACACATTGATTGACATATGATTCCACAAAAATAGCATAAAGATAGGAATATAGAAGATATAGTGAATTAAGGTCTTGTACACAGACATTTCTGCATGTTTGCATACAGGTTTTTTCTTTCAAAGATTTTATTGGGTTTTAATAAAACACGAAAATCAAAAGGAAGGGAGGGGAAGTAAGGGGGGGGGGGAAGGGTAGGAAAGGCTAGGGAGAATAAAATAATAAAACAAACAGACATTTTGTTGACAACCTAAGTAGTGCGAGAAAACACTAACCAACAAGGTGATTAACCTATAAAGGTAAAATGAGCAAGTCGATAACGTAACTTATGTTTATGTCATTGTATTAATAAAGTGGAGCAACATCCTATCCAGAGGTTCAGGTGATCGAAGTGGGAAAAATTTGATCCCATCTTGACCATTTTTTTTGCAAATTTAGCAAATTGATTATTTGATATTGCAAATTGAGATTCGTGTGATCTGTGTTGAGAAACTCGTAATATTATATCATTTATAGATGGTATGTGTTGACTTTTCCAATGGAAAGCGATACTGTTTTTTACAACTAAACAAATGTGAATTATGGTGAGTTTCAGTGTATGATCAAATTGGTCAAGCCCTAATGACAGTAAGGCAGTTTGAGGTCGGAGAGTGAAAGGAGCGTTAATGAGTTTGCTAAATATGTCTTTGGAAATTTGTACCCAGAGGGAATTTATGGTTGGGCAGTTCCAGAAAACATGCAACATATCGCCCTTTTGTTGACAACCTCTCCAGCAGAGGGGGGGAGCTTATGGATCTCATGAGCATACAGGTTTTTTATCAAATCATATGTAGAAGAAAAATATTAAGGCTTAGGATCTTTTTAGCCTATTGCAAAGTTTCATTCCATTGGGGTTGCTGATTTTATTTTTTTTACAAGAGCATAGTGTGTTTTCTTTTAAAAACTCCAGGATAAATTGAAGAAAGGTTGATTTATTCCCAGTTTGGAATAAAAACAGGATTTGTTTAAAATATTGATCAGTCATGCAGGTTATGGTGGTGATAAAATGGAAGCCATAATGCTGGTGTTAAAGGGAAGGTGCCACCAGTTTTCTTGTATTTTTTTTGTGTGAAATTAAGCTTAAAATAGTAAATAAAATGTACTAATGCAATGTTTGCACTGTTTGCAAACATTTCTATGTGAAAAATATTATATATTTTCTTACAAATATATATATTTACCACTAGGGGGAGCATTTTCCGTTTTAGACCTCAAGCAGCTATAGTGAGACTTACCAGCTTTACTGCTAGCTGGAAAATTGGAGCAGTAACTGCTGACATCACCATTTCCCTCTCCTTTTGGGTGGTCTAATATCCCTGGGGCAGAATGAAGAGCCGCATGACAGGGCAGCGCCATTTTGTGTGTGACTGCCCTGTGATCTGCTATCACCAGCAGTTACTGCATCAGAAACACAGCTTGTTTACAGAGGAGCAGAAGAGAGTGGGCTCAGCAGCATGGTGGACTGGAGGAAGAGTGAAGTGGTGTGTGTGTTAGTGATGTGTCGTTCGTGAACGAGCCAATGCAAAGAGCCGGCTCCCTGCTGTGAATGAAAGGAGTCGGCTCTGCAGAGTGAGTGAGTCTTTTTTTTTTTTTTCTTTCTTGTCTGGGCCTGGCAGCTTCTCAGATTCAGCCAGTGAAGTGTGACTGTGACTCATGTGGGAGGAGCAGACAGCAGAGAGGTAGATGTGGAGTCTGTGGACTGTAAGTAAATGCATGTGAGTTACCATGTGACCCAAATAAAGGTGCAATATTACACTGGCTGGAGTGGCTTCCTCCCTGGTATGTGACTGTGTAGGAGGAATGACAAATTCATCATCATCATCTGCAATGACCTGTGAGTTACCTTTTGTCCCAAATAAAGATACACTTTACTGTGGCCTCATCCATGGCATATATACATATATGGTACTAGATGGTGGCCCGATTCTAACGCATCGGGTATTCTAGAATATGCATGTCCACGTAGTATATTGCCCAGTCACGTAGTATATTGCACAGCCCACGTAGTATATTGCCCAGTCACGTAGTATATTGCCCAGTCACGTAGTATATTGCCCAGTCACGTAGTATATTGCCCAGCCACGTAGTATATTGCACAGCCCACGTAGTATATTGCCCAGCCACGTAGTATATTGCCCAGCCACGTAGTATATTGCCCAGCCACGTAGTATATTGCCCAGTCACGTAGTATATTGCACAACCCACATAGTATATTGCCCAGTCACGTAGTATATTGCCCAGTCACGTAGTATATTGCCCAGTCACGTAGTATATTGCCCAGTCACGTAGTATATTGCACAGCCCACATAGTATATTGCACAGCCCACATAGTATATTGCACAGCCACGTAGTATATTGCCCAGCCACGTAGTATATTGCCCAGCCACGTAGTATATTGCCCAGCCACGTAGTATATTGCCCAGTCACGTAGTATATTGCACAACCCACATAGTATATTGCCCAGTCACGTAGTATATTGCCCAGTCACGTAGTATATTGCCCAGTCACGTAGTATATTGCCCAGTCACGTAGTATATTGCACAGCCCACATAGTATATTGCACAGCCCACATAGTATATTGCACAGCCACGTAGTATATTGCCCAGCCACGTAGTATATTGCCCAGCCACGTAGTATATTGCCCAGCCACGTAGTATATTGCCCAGCCACGTAGTATATTGCCCAGCCACGTAGTATATTGCCCAGCCCACATAGTATATTGCCCAGCCACGTAGTATATTGCCCAGCCACGTAGTATATTGCCCAGCCACGCAGTATATTGCCCAGCCACGTAGTATATTGCCCAGCCACGTAGTATATTGCCCAGCCACGTAGTATATTGCCCAGCCACGTAGTATATTGCCCAGCCACGTAGTATATTGCCCAGCCACATAGTATATTGCCCAGCCACGTAGTATATTGCCCAGCCACATAGTATAATGCCCAGACACGTATGTAACAGGTTAAAAAAGAGTTAAAATAAAAAATAAACATATACTCACCTTCCTAGGGAGCCCTTGTAGTCCTGTCACCTGTGTGCGGTGCACGCGGCAGCTTCCTATCCCAGGGTTGGATGCGCGCAGGACCTGTGATGACGTCACGGTCACATGACCGTGACGTCATGGAAGGTCCTTCTCGCATACCATCCTTGGCACTGGAGCCTGCCGCTTGCACTGCCGAGGAGAGGACGCGACGACGGAGGGTAAGCATAGCAGGTTTTTTTAAATTATTTTTAACATTACTTTTTTTTTACTATTGATGTCGCATAGGCAGAATCAATAGTAAAAGGTTGGGGACACACAGGGTTAATAGCAGCGGTTACGGAGTGCGTAACGCGGTCTGTTACCGCCGGCATTAACCCTGTGTGAGCGCTGACTGGAGGGGAGTATGAAGCGGGCACTGACTGCGGGGAGGAAGGAGCGGCCATTTTTCCACCAGACTGTGCCGGTCGTGGCTGTCTGTGCGGCCTCTCCGGGGTCTGTGCGGGACCGTGGGTGGTCTGTACGGCCTGCCGGGAGGGGGGGGTCTGTACGGCGTCTCCGTGTCTGTGCAGGCATCGTCCGATGGGACTACAAGTCCCATCGGACGATGCCTGCTACACTAACAGTGATTGACACATTAGCCAATGATGGGACAGTAGTAGTCCCATCATCCGGCTAATGTGTTGAATATAAAAAAAAAAAAAACTCCATACATGCTACATACATACTACATACATACTACATTCATACTCCATACATACATACTACATACATACAGTACATTCATACATTACATACATGACATACATATAGACATACAGTACATATAACAGAGTATATACTCAACGTTACTTGTCACTTTGTTCCCCGAAGCCAGTGTCATCTGTAAAAAATATGAAAAAAACAAACAACCAATATACTACCTGTCCGCAGAAATCCACGAGTGTCCCACGATGATCTCCCGTGGAGAGCAGCATCATCAGATAAAAAACCGGATCCGGCGAAAAAACCGGATCCGGCGACAAAAAAAACCCGGATCTGACAAAAAAAACCCAGATCCGGCGACAAAACGGATCCGGCAGGAAAAAATGGATCCGGCAGAAAAAAAATGGATCCGGCGGAAAAAAAATGGATCCGGCGGAAAAAAAACGGATCCGGCGGGAAAAAATGGATCCGGCGTGAAAAAACCGGATCCGGCGTGAAAAAAACGGATCCGGCGTGAAAAAAACGGATCCGGCGTGAAAAAAACGGATCTGGTGGAAAAACCCGGATCTGGCGGAAAAAAACGGATCCGGCAAAAAAAAAAAAAACGGATCCGGCGGAAAAAAACCCCAGATCCGGCGGGAAAAAACAGATCCGGCGGAAAAAAATGGATCCGGCGGGAAAAAACAGATCTGGCGGAAAAAACCCAGCATGCGCTACCAAAACTCCGCCCCCTCCTTCCAGACTTCAGAATGGGCAGCGGATGTGTTGAAAAACTGCCTTTATGAGCGTTGAATTAAAAAAAAAAAAAAAAAGAAGAAAAAAACGGCGTGGGCTCCCGTGCAATTTTCTGCGCCAGAGGGGGAAAGCCGACGGCCGGGGGCCAATATCTGTAGCCTGCTATGAATATCAGCCCGCAGCTGTCTGCGTAGCCTTTACTGGCAATTAAAATAGGGGGACCGCAAAAAAAAAAAAAATTGTGGGGTCCCCCTATATTTTATAGCCAGAAAGGCTACGCAGACAGCTGCGGGCTGATATTCATAGCCTAGAGAGGGGCCATGGATATTGCCCCCCCCCTTGGCTACAAATACCAGTCCGCAGCCGCCCCGGAAATGGTGCATCTGTAAGACGCACCAATTCCAGCACTTAGCCCCTCTCTTCCCACTCCCGTGTAGCGGTGGGATATGGGGTAATAAGGGGTTAATGTCACCTTGCTATTGTAAGGTGACATTAAGCCGGGTTAATAACGGAGAGGCGTCAATAAGACGCCTATCCATTATTAATCCAATACTAGTAAAGGGTTAATAAAACACACACACATTAGGAAAAAAGTATTTTAATATTCTTCATTTCACCATACTTACCATACTTCAGCGCCTGCAAAAAACGTAAAATAATAAACCGTATACTACCTGTCCGCCGTAGTCGACGATCTCCCCTATAGAACAGTGACATCGGGTGATGTCACTGCTCTATAGGACCCTCAGTGACACACTGACAGGAGACAAAGGCTCCTGCAGTGCATCACTGAGAGGTTACCCTAGGACAAAGTCTCACTTTATGCCAATTGCTGCCTGGGAAAATTTATCATACAGCAATGGCATAAAGTGAGACTAGGGACTATTTTTTTACAGCGCCGGAGGAATACAGTGGTGGAAGGATACCTTCCTGCCGTCATTGTGTTCCTGGAGCCCCTGGAGAGCAGTCGCATTAACTGATGCTGCTGCTCTCCATGGGAGATCGTCGTGGGACACTCGTGGATTTCTGCGGACAGGGAGTATATTGGTTGTTTGTTTTTTTCATATTTTTTACAGATGACACTGGCTTCGGGGAACAAAATGACAAGTAATGGTGAGTATGTAATGTATGAATGTACTGTATGGAGTATGTATGTCTGTAGCATGTCTGTAGCATGTCTGTAACATGTATGTAGCATGTCTGTAACATGTATGTATGTATGTAGCATGTATGTATGTAGCATGTATGTATGTATGTAGCATGTATGTATGTATGTAGCATGTATGTATGTATGTAGCATGTTTGTATGTATGTAGCATGTTTGTATGTATGTAGCATGTATGTAACATGTATGTATGTTTGTAGCATGTCTGTATGTATTTAGCATGTATGTATGTATGTAGCATGAATGTATGTAGCATGTATGTATGTAGCATGTATGTATGTAGCATGTATGTATGTAGCATGTATGTATGTAGCATGTATGTATGTAGCATGTATGTAGCATGTATGTATGTAGCATGTATGTATGTAGCATGTATGTATGTAGCATGTATGTATGTAGCATGTCTGTAGCATATCTGTAGCATGTCTGTAGCATGTCTGTAGCATGTAGCATGTCTGTATGTATGTAGCATGTATGTATGTATGTATGTAGCATGTATGTATGTATGTAACATGTATGTAGCATGTCTGTATGTATGTAGCATGTATGTAGCATGTATGTATGTAGCATGTATGTATGTATGTAGCATGTATGTATGTATGTAGCATGTATGTATGTATGTAGCATGTATGTATGTATGTAGCATGTTTGTATGTATGTAGCATGTTTGTATGTATGTAGCATGTATGTAACATGTATGTATGTTTGTAGCATGTCTGTATGTATTTAGCATGTATGTATGTATGTAGCATGAATGTATGTAGCATGTATGTATGTAGCATGTATGTATGTAGCATGTATGTATGTAGCATGTATGTATGTAGCATGTATGTATGTAGCATGTATGTAGCATGTATGTATGTAGCATGTATGTATGTAGCATGTATGTATGTAGCATGTATGTATGTAGCATGTCTGTAGCATATCTGTAGCATGTCTGTAGCATGTCTGTAGCATGTAGCATGTCTGTATGTATGTAGCATGTATGTATGTATGTATGTAGCATGTATGTATGTATGTAACATGTATGTAGCATGTCTGTATGTATGTAGCATGTATGTAGCATGTATGTATGTAGCATGTATGTATGTATGTAGCATGTATGTATGTATGTAGCATGTATGTATGTATGTAGCATGTATGTATGTATGTAGCATGTATGTATGTATGTAGCATGTATGTATGTATGTAGCATGTATGTATGTAGCATGTATGTATGTATGTATGTAGCATGTATGTATGTATGTAGCATGTATGTATGTATGTAGCATGTATGTATGTAGCATGTATGTATGTAGCATGTATGTATGTAGCATGTATGTATGTAGCATGTATGTATGTAGCATGTATGTATGTAGCATGTATGTATGTAGCATGTATGTATGTAGCATGTATGTATGTAGCATGTATGTGGTTTTTTTTTTCATTCAACACATTAACCGGATAATGGGACTATTACTGTCCCATCATTGGCTAATGTGTCAATCACTGTCAGTGTAGCAGGCATCGTCCGATGGGACTTGTAGTCCCATCGGACGATGCTTGCACACACGCATAGAGGGAGAGCGACACAGGGGGAGAGTGCAGCTTACCGGAGATCACTGGGACTGTGTGCAAGTGGGGAGGCGGAGACATAGCAGGAGAAGCACACAGGGCAGCATGTGAGAGCAGAGGTTGTCTGCCCAGAACGTGCAGTGCTTGGAGTACAGACAGAGGAGCAGGGAGATAAATCACCCGCACTCCCCACTCTCCGGCTCCAGTCAGCGCTTCTCTCCTGCGATAGAGAGCAAGTGGAGCTGGGCAGATAGCACTGGGCTATAGTAAAATGGCGGCTAGTCACACCTACAGCAGTGAGTTGTGCAGCCCACAGAGGCGTGCC